>NC_052628.1:33703137-34328137 GCF_016161935.1 Mauremys reevesii | reverse complement strand
GAAGGAAAAAGCCTTCAATATCTAAAGGAGAGGGTTAAGTGTATCAAATGAACTAAATGGTATTAAAAAGAACATCCTTTTCAGAAAGTTCAGATGCTCAAATACTACAGGGCACTCATACAAAAACCAAGATAGATAGATCTTTACATTACAAAAATTAATATAATTCTCCAATATTCAATGTTTTCCAAGTATGGAGACATCTTTTAATAATTTTTTGTACTTTTTGCATCCGATAATACAGTGTGACAGCCAAGTTTGTTGTTCTCCACCTGCTCAGGACTCTTCAGCCAACACAAAATGTGCCCAATAGTAGTTTTACTCAAAGGATTATTGCAAAATATTCATGCCACTGAAACATAAGGTTTTGTTCAAAGCAAGGGTCTTATGTTTTTGCAGACCAAGAGTCATTCTATTCACAAAACTCCTTGTCCTTTTCTTATCCACAAGTTGTGAAATATTTTTAAAGCTTAGACAAAGTGTAAGACGAGTCTTTGCTGGAGAGGAGGTGGATGAGAACATGGTGTTTTGAGGGAGGAGGAGGAGTATCTTAGCCTTTGGAAGGCTTCATGTCCATTTGGCCAGTAACCAGGATGGACTTGAACTACATCTCCTAGTAGTCAGTGAGGACACCTGCCATCTTGGGGCAGAGGGTGTTAATAGGAGAAGGGAAGGATTTCCAGACTCAATTTAATATCAGGTCAAATTCTCAAAAGTCACAGATTTTGCTGTGTAAAACAGAAAGTGGAGAGGAAAATTTGGTACAGTTTTAATTGTCATGAACCCAATGTCCTCTTACTATTGGAAAATAGCTTCGGCTTCTGGTTCAAGTGTAAATGCAACCAGAACAACCATAATTGCAGAGCAATATCTTATCATATTTGTATTAATTGGGGAGGGGGAAATTGCTCATTTCAGTTGTTCACCATGTGTTACACTGAATTTGTAGTGTTTCATTAATACAAAGGAAAAAAGGATGAAATGTGGAAGTTAAGCATATAGTGCCAAGAACTCCTTTTCTGCAGAAAGAGGGTAGAGAATGGAAAGTTTGTCTGCTCAAAAGAAAAGGTTTTTCAGCTATATGGAACATGTTCTTCAAACCCTTGTCCTGCAGAGCCCAATACTCCATCAGATCCCAAGAATGAGGCCTCTAGGGCATCCATAAGATGCCTTTGCCCAAGTGATCTCTTGCTGTTTGGGTCTCTCCAGAAACACGGGTTCCCTAACAATGGACGACTACTTATTAGTCTTCTCTCTAAGGAAGGCAGATCCAATAGAGAGCTGTTAATAGTACTTGAGGACTTCTACTGGGAAGGTTGTGGGGTTTTTTGTTGTTGTTTTTTTAACTAAGGGGAGCCCATAACCAAATGCACAACTTTCAGTTGCAAAGTGTTTTGTTTGCACACCTGAGGAGGGAGCATGCTGGTCAGCCTTATCTGTGCAAGCACAAAGAGAAGAGGAATAGAACTGCATACTCCTGACAGCACGTGCCTCTAACATCATTAAAGCAAGAGATTATCTCATATTTTATGGATACTATCACGGAACAGCTGCCACAAGGCTCCACACCCTATTTAGGCTTGATGTTCAGCAGGTGTGGAGTACTCAGATTTTGCAGCATTCCCCTGGTTTTGCTTCCCGAGGCCCTTACACCTCACCCAATGTCCACTGACTGCTGTTGACTTCAGCAGGTGTCAGATTAAGCCCCTCATGAGGAGTGGAGTAAGAGAATTCAGCATAAATGCTACCCCTACACTGCTGTATTTGGGGTTTCTCACTGCTTTTGCTCCTCACCACAGTGTGCAGTGGAGTGCATAAAGCATGAATTTTTGTAAGAGGCACATAATAAAAAAAATTTAAATTAGCCACTTGTCCATCAAAGATTTTCTTGGTGCATTACATCAAGTTCCATAAAGCAGATACACGTGTAAGAGACATGAGGGGGGAACCTTCTAAAGGTACGGAAGACAAGTCACAAGGAATCTTTCTTTCATAAAGATGTGTTATTGATCCTGTAAGAAAAATCATTAATATGGGCCATCATTTGGAACAAGTTTTGCCTTTAAAAACTCAGTCAGATTTGTTTTTCAGGCATCTTTAAATGAGGACTTAATGTATCCTGAAGCAGATGGTTCACGGTTAATGCTTCCTGTATCTAAAGTAATTTATTCATCATTGCAAAACAGCAACTTTAACAGCTGTTGAAAACAAATACTAATTATAGCATGAGGACATTACCATTTGTGTCCCAAAACCATTAATAAGTCAACACGAACATTGAGGATGCTAGCAACAGACAATAAACGGTACCTTTTTGTGCAGGTGTGATTTTATACTAGGCAGACTTTGCCATCTGTGGTTAATTATTCTGGGATCACTGCCATTGTTTTTCAAGTTTTATCATCTGGTTTTACTAAATTAATGAGGTGTAAAAATCCTTATATGAATGGAAAGTATATGTATTATTGTTTATACAGCTGCACAGTAATCAAGAGTCTTTCCATCCTATCCTGTAAGCTTTCATTCTTCTCTATAGACTGTTTAGCATCCTATCTGCTAGGTATTATGCATACACACACACACACACACACACACGCACACCACTAAGTTAAAAGAACATTGGGGTTGCAAAGTCAAGCACTTCAGGCCAGATGTTCAAAGGTATTTAGGCACCTAAAGACAGACTGGATGCGTCTGAAAATCTCACAAGGTGCCTATCTGCCTCTGTAGGTGCCTAAATACCTTTGAACATCTGGACCTTAGATATTTTTAACCATAACATTTCCCACCAATGCTCTCTGCTCCAACTGTGGGTGCACTCATGGAGATGGGCATGCACCACATCCCTACGTTTTCTTCATAACAATAATGGATTTTCCTAAAGCCCTTTCTGATAGGTTGCAAACTACACTTACTTATGGCATATCTCAGTCATGACCAAAAAAAAAAAAATTTCATGAAGTGTTCACTACCTTGAAAAATTCAGGGTCCCAGAACATGTTGTTTGTTTCTAGTTAGCAGTAACTTTTGTTCTTGTTTAACAATACAAGAATACTATAAATTCCTCAATTTAGCTTCCACTCTGGCCTTTCCATGAACAACTGGGTGTAACATTTATCTGTTCTGTCTTATCCTATTGAATTCTTCCATTCTATTTGCATCTTTTTGCATGTTCCCTTTTAATTTAGGGAGGGAGAGAGACAGACAGACAGACACAACACATGAATGTTTTTCAACAATTACCATTTCTATCAATAAAAACTTCTAGGACCAAATCTTGCTACCCTAGATAATGAAAATAGTCCTGTTGAAATCAGTTGGGCCAAGAAAGGTGAATAGGATGTGGCCTTATTTAGAAAGTTAATGTAACTTTTAGTGTTTGCCTAAGATCTTTCTAATCCAGTGTCACCATATGTTTCATTTTCATTATTAAAACAATCTTATCAGTCATTCCTTACAAGCCAAGTAACATGGCTACTATATATATACACACACAGTTATATATCATCAGTGAGTCTGGCAGCCCATCTATTATTAAGGTTGCCCAACTCTTCTCATTATAGGACCTTGTTTTGCAAGGTTATAAGCAACTGAAAACTGTTTGGGCTGAAATTTCATTGGGGGGGGGTGTTGGCTTTAGGCTGTTTTATTTTGGGGAAGGTAGGTGGAATTTGAGCTAAAATGGTTCAGCCATTTCTGAGAATGAAGTTATGGGGAAATGTTTTGCCCGTGTTAATGAAAAGATTGACTTTCTTTAACAGCTCTAGCACCTCAATGCTTTAGAGCAAAGACTTAATATTTGGCAGGGAGCTGCTTATGTATTAGGGATGTGCCTTCTTGCCATCCCTCTGAAAATCCACCCAAATTAGGTCAAATTATAAGTCTATGAAAAACAATTTTGCACATTCTCAGTTGCACATAGATTTTTTTTTAAAACAGCTATGAGGATTCCAGCTTTGTTGAGAATGCTTGAAACTCTCTCAGACTATGCATGCACTCATCCTCAGAGCACCTAGTTATGAGTAGTTTGTTCATGTGTCATCCCCAGAAAGCCTGACTTTCCCTGTAATGGCTGTTCCCCTCTGTTCTGGGCCAGGAACAGAACAGAGAGCAGGGAGCCTGTCTCCCATGCTCTCAGTGACATTCCTTGCAGGCACCCAGGCAGTGTGGAGGATGAATCTGACTGCTTCCAAGACAGCCTGGACAAAAAGCCAGACTGGGGAGAAGACGAGAGAAAGTAGAAGATTAGAAAAGGGAATCTGGCCTTGAAGGAGCCTATCCAGGTCTCATTTACAATACACCTCCAACTTCAGCAACAAATGAATCTAGGGCCCTGTAGACAACAGCCTCCTTCACTCCATAACCCAAATTCATCTCCAGAGAAGATCAATTTTGTGCACTAAATGAGGCAATGTGAAAAAAAAATGTGATCAGGTATTAGAGACTGTATCATAATGCATACTCACAAGGGGGACAAACAGATTGTAGAGACCACCTTATTCCTCATCTTTAAGTGCTTTACTTTGCAACCTTAATGTTCTAAGCAATTTGTTTGTGTGGTAATGTATCTAAATAAAACAGTCAACCAACCCATGAATATTTAAGCAGCAATGATCGAGGCCCATGGCATTTCCTGAAGATTAATGGCTGACTGGGTGCGTTGATAGTCCTTGGCTTGGCCTGGAGCTCATTACCATCAGTGAGGCACTGATTATCCAAGAAATGCCATTGGGATGAGGGCATCATTGTTGTAATAGGGAAATGTGAGAACTGCATATGGGTGTTTTTGGGTAATGAACTATGTTACACAGACAGAGGGGGAATGGTTCTATTCTACATTTCAACTTGATGCTACAGAAACAATTTGCTCATTTTAGGATTTCACAAAGATGTGAATAAACTTAGTACAAAGCAAAAAAAAAAAAGGTAGTGGAAGAGATGAGATGTGTTTGTTTGGAAGTAATTAGTTAGGCATTCAGTCAGATGACAGAGGTTACCACTGAGCATAGCTGAGCATCCACTTTGAAGCAGCAGTTCAAAAACATTGTCTCAGTCTGTCTTAATTTGGTATAATCCCCTGAATCTATTAAACCAAGACCAGCTGTCTGACATTTTGCACTATTTTCTTTTCTCTGCTTGTTCTTTTCATGTCAGCGTATCTAACCAATGTGGCAGTTGGGTTTTTTGGTGTTTTGTCTCCCTCATATCTTAAATATGAGCTAGAAATGCAAAACCAATCCAAATGTTTTGTTTGAAATCATGAACCTCTCATCCCCACATAGGGCTGTGCCAGTCATTTCCAAAAAAAATTAAAAAAAAAAAAATTTAAAAATTGCATTCTAAAGAGCCAGTAACCCTGGTTCTTGTTTCAAGTCTTAAGATCTCTTTGGAATTATATAGTTAATACAAAGACCTGAAAGTAAGTATTACCATCCATGTATGTGGTTTAGAATGACACACAAAAAACAAATGAGCATCAGAAAGAGGAGTCTTTCTGGTGGGTGCCCCTGGAGTGAAGAGATGGGGAAAGGAGAGTAGCAAGTTCACAGAAAGCATTTCACCTAAAGGTGAAAATGCATCTCTACTAAATTCAACAGCAAAACTCCCATTAGCTTCAATGGGGCCAGGATTTCACCCAAGATGCAGGGAGGTCACACAGAAGTGTTATTACTCCTCTTTATCCCCTTGCATGGGCAGAGAGCCTACCTCAGCATCTCACCCTGAGACTGTAAACTCTTCTCACAGCAGAGATGCTAGCTTCATTTGTTCTTCCAAGTGCCATGCATAGCTATGATTCTACATACATACATACATACATATATTAAGAATAGTAAATCCAAATCCAAAGCTTCAAGTGAGAAGGAACCTGGCAATCCCATTCCAGTCCCTGGTCATGCTTTTCAGAAAGGAAAACACACAATGTTGTGACTCTTGCATAATATTTGATAGAAGCATTCCTCTTAGAACATTTATACTAGTTCCTTGGTTCTGTACAGCAGCAGTGGAAGGCTATGATCTCCTCCAGTTTAGTGACTACAGGGAATATAGTACTCAAAGTGAAAACCTCATGTGAGATCTTACACTCACAGGACCTTTAGCCAGTGCATTGAATTCCAGGGCCTGCAAATGTTCTATTCTGGCATCAAGATGATCATTCTCGTACCAACCTTATATTTTCTCTATTTATTAGAGAGCACTAGAAATGCAAGAAAGCTTAGGAGACAAATTGTTTGCTGCTGCAGTAATGGGGGGGGGGTTGGATTGAAAGAAAAAAAAAACAAATATACTTCAAACTTCTGATAAATTCACTCACACACCACACTGGATGAGGAAAAAGAGGTAAGAATGAGATCTCGTTTAACTCCTTATTTCCTTTAATTACAGCTCATATGAAAGCTAACTCATTTCAGAAAGCTTCCGATAGCTAACTACCCTGCAGTTAGCTAAACACCAGCCTCACTCATGCAATTACACTGAGGGAAATTATTTGCATTTCTCAGTGCTAGAGAAGATAATTCTCCTGCAGTGACAGGGCTGAATTTTCACAAATTGGTGCCTGAGTTGTGACTGCAAATTATGAGCTCATGCTGTGTGACTACTCGCAGGTTTAAAAAGTTAAACACATGCCTAAGTGCTTTGCTGAATCGGGGTCTATACACACACAGGCTAGAACATGTATTTGCATATCAAAATGACTGATCACACACCATTAACTGTTTGGCTATTTGAAAGTGAGGGTTTTTTTTTTTTAAACAGGTGCAACTTTAGATTGTAAGCTCTTTGGGGCAGGGACCATCCTCTTGTTCACTGTTTGTTCAGTGCTTAGCACAACGGGGTCCTGGTCTGTGACTGAGAGGCCTTGGTACTATTGCAATACAAAACAATTAGGGCACCTTGTAAAGTAGTGAACGCACCATTCCTAGCATCCCCTTCTGTCAAGGCATGATGCTGCAAGGGGTCCTTGTCTTCAGCACCTCATGCAGGCCATCTGCCTCTGACCGGGTCTCCCATGGTTCAGCCTTCCAGCCAAGCCACAACGTTCAGTTCCCTTCCCAGGGAATCAAGAAGGTCAAGTTGAGAATTCACAAAACATCCCAATGTGAAAGACCCTTCAGCCCCCAACCCTTGGACTATTCTTCAGCCCATACTTTGGAATCAGTCTTCAGCTCCACTGCAGGCTCAGCATGCCTTCCACCGGGCTTGCATGCCGCTGCCTCAGGGGTTAGTAGGGGAACCGAGGCCCACCCTCTACTCTGGGTTCCAGCCCAGGGACAATGTATTAAGCAGATATGTCCAATTCTCCAGAAGTGCTGCTGTTTCCCTGGGCTGTTCCCAGCTCTCAGTCCCCTTGTGCTGCTTCCCTGCTGCCTGGGTTTTACACTGCCTCCCTTTGGTTCTCAGGCCTCTGGCTTTTCCCTTCTCTGCTGGACTAATAACTTCCACACCCTTGGACTCCACTGAAATGCTTTTACTAACCCAACCTCAGGGCCTCTCCCACAGAAGCCTAACCTGCTCCCTGCAGATCTTCCTACCTGGCTTCTTGCTTAACTAAACCCTAGCTCAGTATTCCCTGCTCCCCCAGGAGACTAGCCTGCTCAATAGGGAGATTCTCTCCACAGAAGAATCCTATTTTCTCTACTTTCTAAGGTTGCCAACCCTCTAGGATTGGCCTGAAGTCTCCCAGAATCAGCATCCATCTCTCAGTGACTGTTGAGAGCAATCTGGGAGATTTTAATTAGGCTGTCAATTAATCGCAATTAACTCATGTGATTAACTCAAAAAAAATTAATTGTGATTAATCGCTGTTAAACAGAATACCAATTGAAATTTATTAAATATATTCGGATGTTTTTCTACATTTTCAAATATATTGATTTCTATTACACCACAGAATACAAAGTGTACAGTGCTCACTTTATATTATTTTCATTACAAATATTTGCACTATAAAAATGATAAATGAAATAAATAGTATTTTTCCAATACACCTCAAACAAGTACTGTAGTACAATCTCTTTATCGTGAAAGTATCAGAGGGGTAGCCGTGTTAGTCTGGATCTGTAAAAAGCAACAGAGTCTCCTCTGGCACCTTTAAGACTAACAGATATATTGCAGCATAAGCTTTCATGGGTGAACACCCACTTCGTCAGACTCATCTGACGAAGTGGGTATTCACCCACAAAAGCTTATGTTCCAATACATCTGTTAGTCTTAAAGGTGCCACAGGACTCTTTGTTGCTTTATCATGAAAGTGTAACTTACTTAGTTTTTTTGTTGTTACATAACTGCATTCAAAAACAAAACAATGTAAAACTTCAGAGCCTACAAGTCCACTCAATCCTATTTCTTGTTTAGCCAAGTCTGTTTCATTTACAGGAAATAATGCTGCCTGCTTCTTATTTACAATGTGACCCGAAAGTGAGAAAGGTTCCCAGCCAATGGGAGCTGCAGGGAGCTCCCAGCCAGAGCCTAAAGCTCACACCCCCTCTTTCATCCCAAGCCCCTGCCACAGCCCAGAGCCCCCTCCTGCACCAAACTCCCTCCCAGAGCCCAAACCCCTCACCCCCTCCTGCACCCCAACACTCTGACTCATCACAAGCCCCTGCCACAGCCCAGAGCTCCTTCCTGCACCCAAACTCCCTCCCAGAGCCTGCACCTCAACCCCCTGGCCCTGCCCCAGGCTCAGCCAATGCACACCCCCACTGATGTGTGACAATCCCTGAAGGATTTTGGATCTATAAACCACAAATGACACTAATAAAAAGTACTACTCACAGGGGCGGCTCTAGGCACCAGCAAAACAAGCTGGTGCCTAGGGCGGCAAAATGTAGGGGGCATCCCCTGCCTCCGGGGGTGGGCGGCAGGCTGGGCCGGCGGACCTGCCGCAGTCATGCCTGCGGGAGGTCCACCGGAGCCCCGGGACGACTGGACCTGCCGCAGGCATGACTGCGGAGGGGGCGCTCGTCCCGCGGCTCGGCTGGACCTCCCGCAGGCATGACTGCGGCAGCTCAAGCGGAGCCGCCGGACCCACGAACCGTCCGCAGCCGCGAGAGGTCCAGCTGAGCCACGCGGGACCAGCGGACCCTCTGCAGTCATGCCCGCGGGAGGTCCGCTGCTCCCGCGACTCCGGGGCGCCTCCCGCGCATGACTGCTTGGGGCGGCCAAAAACGTAGAGCCGCCCCTGACTACTCATACAATGTCCAGTTGATTCTATGAGATTAGGTGGTGTGACCATTTGACCCCTGCACCCAAACTCCCTCCCAGAGCTTGCACCCCTCATTCCTGCACCCCAACTCCCTCCCCAGGCTCAGCCCAGAGCCCCCTCCCACAC
Organism: Mauremys reevesii; assembly: GCF_016161935.1. Classification (NCBI taxonomy): domain Eukaryota; kingdom Metazoa; phylum Chordata; order Testudines; family Geoemydidae; genus Mauremys; species Mauremys reevesii. The sequence goes on along the minus strand of NC_052628.1, from coordinate 34,318,806 downwards.
TCTGAACCTCTTGGCCTCAGCCAGGAGCCTGCATCCCCTCCCACACCCCAACCCCCTTCCCCAGCCCGGTGAAAGTGAGTGACAGAGGGAGGGGGGAAATGGAGTGAGGGAAGTGGGGCATCGGGGAAGGAAAGGGGCCTCTGGGAAGGGGCAGCGTAGATCCTCAGTTCATCTTAAATTCAAAAAGTGATCTTGTGTGTAAAAAGGTTGCAGACCACTGTCTTAGGGGGTCCTGAGTCATGACCCTGTGCCCCAGCTCCTAGGACCTGGGGACACTTCCCTGTGCCCCCAGTTCCCAGCCCCCCAGCTCCCAGGGGACCCCTCCCTGTGTCCCCATTCACAGGGTCAGCATCTTCTGGTCTCCCTCCATGTTCACAGAGCTCCCAGGAGGCCCCTCCCTCTGCCCCACAGGTCCTAGACTCCCAGTTCTCAAGGCCCCCCCCATTCTCCCCAGTACTCAGGGAGTCCCTCATATCTTTGAGGTTCCCCTCCTGCATACCACACTCTGACCCCACAGTTCCCCATGCTCCCCAGCTCTCAGAGGCTCCCCCTTTTTCTTACTCATCCCAAAGGGAAGTGTTAGTGTAGGGAATTGGGGATATTTTGTGAGCAAACCTTCCGCCATCACCACCACCCTAGCTACCATCAATGTGCTGCAGCATTTTTACCTCCCCCTCCCCCAATAACCCACCTTCCCTGGGACTGGGGAGGGGCACTTGAATATTGGGGATGCTCAGTATTGGGGTGGGGAGAGATCTGCCCTTCTGGAGCCCCCATATCACCACCCTCCCTCCTCCCCCAGTATCCCTACACCAATGTGATTCTATCGATACACCTCTGGTTCCCTCCCCTCTTTCTGGGGCTTTCAGGTCACCATGCACCCCTGCCACCACAGCCCTCTGGTGCCCTCCTGTCACTATGCCTCCCCTTGGACTGCTGACGCTCCGGGGCTCTGGCTGAGAAGCTGGATGCCGTGCTGAGTGGGTGAGGTTGGGAGGTGCAAGAGAGGTAGGACTGCCCCAGTACCTGCTCACCCTGTCAGAGTGTGATTGCTTGCTACATTATCTTGCCTGTCCTGCTCAACAACCAGATGAGGGTACCTTTTGCACTGCTATGACTTCATGGCATCCAGATGTGAGTCACTGCAGGGCAAGACTGGCCCTACAGGTGGGTGATGTGGTCGGGGGGGAGAGGCGGTGCTGTGGTTAAGAGGCAAGAAGTAGGGTGGGCCTGGAGTGTGAGGTTTGGAGCAATGGGCAGTGGCAGAGCAGAGAGAGGCAGTGGGGGCTGGAACAACCGAGGTGGGGTGGGGGGCCTGGGAAGGCAGCTGGGGCCAGGGACTCCAAAATACAAGTTTGCCCTATTTTCCCTAAGGCCAGTCCTTCTCTCTTCCTTACAGAGTTTCCTCCAGTTTCTTTTAAGGCCAAGGTGCCTAATGATGCTTACCTAGCTCTGCCCCCCTCTGACCAGGAGGCAATCACAGGTCCACTAATTGTCTCTTACTCCCATCATCACCTGACAGACAAGTTGGTAAGCCCCATCACACACATAATTTTGAAAGTTTGTCCCACAGTGTATAACAATAATGTCCTGCCTGTTGCAAGGCAAACTTTAGAGGAGAAAGAACATACACTTTGGAATGTATTCTCATCTTGAAGTGGAAGGAATTAGTGACCTAGATAAATCTCCCCCTTACAGAGATGGGACAATGGGCCTGATTCATTCCCCTGTGCCCACAGGAATAGCTGTTTCTCAGGAGACATTCACCTCAGGGAACTGCCACTGCTTGAATGTTCTGCCAGGGGAGAGCAGCTATAGAATCCATCCGGGATTTCACCGGAGCCCCACCAGCAAAGGCTGTGTGGGATAGATGCTGACTCAGCACATCTTCTGGACAGCCTAGGCCTGCCTATTTTTACAGATGCACTAGGCAGGTCTTACTCTTCCCAGCACCCACAGAAGATCAGGGGAATGGGCGGGGCTTGTGCTGCTGAACTGTACTTCTGGCAGGCTTCCCACAACAGAGGTGTGCAGTCAGAGTTCTGCCTGCCAATGGGACCCAAGTGCTGAAAAGGGCTTAGTATCTAGGTCTGTAATTACTGATAAAGTCAGGGATAAGGGGGAAAGCCGAGGTGCAAACTACAGTGCAAGCAATGCCTCTGTGAGCTTCCATGCACTGCAGCAGTTAATGGACAATGGACCAAATGCCATTCTCAGGCTGGTCCAGTGGAGCCTCAGGCTACTTTAAGTTACACCAGCTGGTAGCAGCCCCCCCAAGAAGTAATTACAGCAGGCAGGAATTGGCCGGACATTGTAGCCATCTGGCCATATCCCCTATGCCAAAGGCTATGAAGGGGATGGCCTAGAAGCTGTCACACTGAACCTGCACCACCTGGGGATTACCCCAGCCCAGGGAAATCCTCAGATAGCCAGTAGGGTTGCCAATCATCTAAATCACACAAACCCAAACACCACCATTGCTCCACTCTCTGCCCAGCCCCTTCCCCAAGACCACTCCCCTACCCCACCCCTTCTCCAAGGCCCCACCCCCATGCACTCTAGCCCCCTCCCTCCTTCCATCACTTGCTCTCCCCCACCTTCACCGGGCTAGGGCTGGGGGTTGGAATGTAGAAGGGGATGCAGGCTCTGGGCTTGGGGAGTGGGGCTGAGGGGTTCAGAGTGTGGGAGGGGGCTCAGGGCTGGGGCAGGGGGTTGGGGTGCAGGCTCTGGGAGGGGGTGTGGGGTGCAGCTCTGGGCTTGGCTTTACATCGGGCAGTTCCAAAAAGTGACTGGCACATCCCTCTAGCAGTGGCTCCTAGGCGAGGGTGGGGGTCAGGGGTCTCTGCGTGCTGCCCCTGCCCCTGCCCGCAGACACCACCCCTGCAGCTCCCATTGGCTGCAGTTCCCAGTACCCCTGCCCAGGGGCCGTCCGCAGGTATGTGCTTCAGGTACACTTCTGGGAGCAGCGCAGGGCCAGGGTAGGCAGCCAGTGCCTTTGGATTTGGGGACAACTTATACCTTCAAGTCAGCAGCACTGCTCCGGGTACCCGCATGGCCCCATAATATACCAACACTCCACAAGAGATCCACTTCCTGGACACAACAGTGTAAATAAGTGATGGTCACATAAACATCACCCTATACCGGAAACCTACTGACCGCTATACTTACCTACATGCCTCTAGCTTTCATCCAGGATACATCACACAATCCATTGTCTACAGCCAAGCCCTAAGATACAACCGCATTTGCTCTAATCCCTCAGACAGAGACAAACACCTACAAGATCTCTATCAAGCATTCTTAAAACTACAATACAATACCCACATAGGGAAGTGAGGAAACAGATTGACAGAGCAAGACGGGTACCCAGAAGTCACCTACTCCAGGACAGTCCCAACAAGGAAAACAACAGACCACACTGGCCATAACATATAGCCCCCAGCTAAAACCTCTCGAGCGCATCATCAATGATCTACAATCTATCCTGGAAAACGATCCCCCACTCTCACAGGCCTTGGGAGGCAGGCCAATCCTTGCTTACAGACAGACCCCGAACCTTAAGCAAATACTCACCAGCAACCACACCACAGAAACACTAACCCAGGAACCAATCCCTGTAACAAACCCCGTCGCCTTCTCTGTCCCCATAACTACTCTAGCGACACCATCAGAGGACCCAACCACACCAGCCACACCATCAGGGGCTCATTCACCTGCACATCTACTAATGTGATATATGCCATCATGTGCCAGCAATGCCCCTCTGTCATGTACATTGGCCAAACCGGACAGTCTCTACGTAAAAGGATAAATGGACACAAATCAGACATCAAGAATGGTAACATACAAAAGCCAGTAGGAGAATACTTCAATCTCCCTGGACATTCAACAACAGATTTAAAACTAGCCATTCTTCAACAACACCACCAAAAAACTTCAAAAACAGACTTAAAAGAGAAACTTCAGAGCTACAATTCATTTACAAACTTAACACCATCAATTTGGGCTTGAATAGGTACTGGGAGTGGCTGGCTCACTACAAAAGCAATTTTCCCTCTCTTGGTATTGACACCTCCTCCTCAATTATTGGGAGTGGACCACATCTATCCTGATTGAATTGGCCCTGTCAACACTGGTTCTCCACTTGTAAGGCAACTCCCTTCTCTTCATGTGCCAGTATATTTATGCCTGTATCTGTAATTTTCACTCCATGCATCTGAAGAAGTGGGTTTTTTTACCCACGAAAGCTTATGCCCAAATAAATGTGTTAGTCTTTAAGGTGCCACCGGACTCCTCGTCGTTTTTGTGGATACAGACTAACATGGTTACCCCTCTCATAATTAAAATAAATGGACTCCTAGGAACAGGAATACTTCTATGGGCCCATCTGTCTGTCCAGTATTGTTTCTTTATATCTGCTTCCTATAATGTCCCATCAACTGTCTCTGACCTTTGTTTATCATAATATACAGACTCAGTCTTTCTTAAACAGAAGTTAATTAAAGAAAATAGCTAGAATTACAGACAAACATACTTCCATGCCGCTTGACTGGCAGCTTTGCCTTCCTTGCTTGTTAGCCTACTTGGAACTCTATACAGCACAGAAACACCTCCTGGCCAAATAACGTACTGCAAGTATCAGAGGGGTAGCCGTGTTAGTCTGGATCTGTAAAAGCAACAAAGAATCCTGTGGCACCTTATAGACTAACAGACGTTTTGCAGCATGAGCTTTCGTGGGTGAATACCCACTTCTTCGGATGCAAGTAGTGGAAATTTCCAGGGGCAGGTTTATATATGCAAGCAAGAAGCAAGCTAGAGATAACGAGGTTAGTTCAATCAGGGAGGATGAGGCCCTGTTCTAGCAGTTGAGTGAAAACCAAGAGAGGAGAAACTGGTTCTGTAGTTGGCAAGCCATTCACAGTCTTTGTTTAATCCTGAGCTGATGGTGTCAAATTTGCAGATGAACTGGAGCTCAGCAGTTTCTCTTTGAAGTCTGGTCCTGAAGTTTTTTTGCTGCAGGATGGCCACCTTAAGATCTGCAAGGCACTGCATTTAGCCGTATGGAGTGGAAATCCATCAACCTCATGAAGAAACTTGCACAAATACAGACAGACATCATCTTCCTTTCCAAATGCAAACGGATGGACATCATACCAAATGGACTAAAGGTAAAAAATCCACTGCTATCTACATACTACACAGACCACAGTGAGAGATTATGCCATACTTTATCAAAGAAACTGAGGAACCACCTGATCAGCCTCCTATACAGCAAACAGGAAAACATCAAAAAAGAGCTCTCCAACCTGGAGACTCTCATTAATAACCAAACTTCCATACAAACGGACTTCACTAAAATAAGACAGGAGATCTACATCACTCACTTCACCTCTCTACAAAGGAAAAAGGACTGTAAGCTGTCTAAACTCCTACCTGCCACATGGGGCCACAACCGTGGTACCCCTAACCCACCCAGCAATATCGTCAATCTATCCAACCACACACTCAGCCCAGAAGAAACGTCTGTCCTATCTCGGGGACTCTCTTTCTGCCCTGCCACCCCCACCAACAGGATACAGTTCTGCGGCGATCTGGAAGCCTACTTTCGCCGTCTCCGACTCAAAGAATACTTTCAGGACAACACTGAACAGCGCACTGATACACAGTTACCCTCCCACCAACAGCACAAAAAGAAGAACTCCACATGGACTCCTCCTGAGGGTCGAAATGACAGTCTGGACCTATACATTGAATGCTTCCGCCGACGTGCACAGGCAGAAATTGTGGAAAAACAACATCGCTTACCTCATAACCTAAGTCGTGCAGAATGCAATGCCATCCACAGCCTCAGAAACCATCCTGACATTATAATCAAAGAGGCTGATAAAGGAGGTGCTGTTGTCATCATGAACAGGTCTGACTACCAAAAGGAGGCCGCCAGACAACTCTCCAACACCAAATTCTACAGGCCACTTCCCTCAGATCCCACTGAGGAATACACTAAGAAACTGAACCATCTACTCAGGACACTCCCTACACTAACACCGGAACAAATCAACATACCCTTAGAGCCCCGACCAGGGCTGTTCTATCTACTGCCCAAAATCCACAAACCTGGAAATCCTGGACGCCCCATCATCTCGGGCATTGGAACTCTCACTGAAGGACTGTCTGGATATGTGGACTCTCTACTCAGACCCTATGCCACCAGCACTCCCAGCTATCTCCGTGACACCACTGATTTCCTGAGGAAACTACAATGCATTGGTGACCTTCCAGAAAACACCATCCTGGCCACCATGGATGTAGAGGCTCTCTACACCAACATCCCACACGCTGATGGAATACAAGCTGTCAGGAACAGTATCCCTGATGATGCCACAGCACAACTGGTTGCTGAGCTCTGTGCCTTTATCCTCAGACACAACTATTTCAAATTTGATGACAATATATATCTCCAGATCAGTGGCACCGCTATGGGCACCCGCATGGCCCCACAATATGCCAATATTTTTATGGCTGACCTGGAACAACGCTTCCTCAGCTCCCGTCCACTCACGCCCCTTCTCTACCTACGCTACACTGATGACATCTTCATCATCTGGACCCATGGGAAGGAGACTCTGGAAAAATTCCACCACGATTTCAACAGCTTCCACCCCACCATCAACCTCAGCCTGGACCAATCTACACGGGAGGTCCACTTCCTGGACACTACGGTGCAAATAATTGATGGTCACATTAACACCACCCTATACCGAAAACCTACCCACCGCTATGCCTACCTTCATGCCTCCAGCTTCCATCCCGGGCACACCACAAGATCCATGGTCTACAGCCAAGCACCGAGGTACAACCACATCTACTCTAACCCCACAGACAGAGACCAACACCTACAAAATCTCCACCAAGCATTCTCAAAACTACAGTACCCGCACGAGGAAATAAGGAGACAGATCAACAGAGCCAGACGTGTACCCAGAAGCCTCCTACTGCAAGACAAACCCAAGAAAGAAACCAACAGGACTCCACTGGCCATCACATACAGTCCCCAGCTAAAACCCCTCCAGCGCATCATCAGGGATCTACAACCCATCCTGGAGAATGATCCCACACTTTCACAGGCCTTGGGTGGCAGGCCAGTCCTCGCCCACAGACAACCTGCCAACCTGAAGCATATTCTCACCAGTAACTGCACACTGCACCATAGTAACTAACTCAGGAACCAATCCATGCAACAAACCTCGATGCCAACTCTGCCCACATATCTACACCAGCGACACCATCACAGGACCTAACCAGATCAGCCACACCATCACCGGTTCATTCACCTGCACGTCCACCAATGTAATATATGCCATCATATGCCAGCAATGCCCCTCTGCTATGTACATCGGCCAAACTGGACAGTCTCTAAGGAAAAGGATAAATGGACACAAATCAGATATTAGGAATGGCAATATACAAAAACCTGTAGGAGAACACTTCAACCTCCCTGGCCACACAATAGCAGATCTTAAGGTGGCCATCCTGCAGCAAAAAAACTTCAGGACCAGACTTCAAAGAGAAACTGCTGAGCTCCAGTTCATCTGCAAATTTGACACCATCAGCTCAGGATTAAACAAAGACTGTGAATGGCTTGCCAACTATAGAACCAGTTTCTCCTCTCTTGGTTTTCACTCAACTGCTAGAACAGGGCCTCATCCTCCCTGATTGAACTAACCTCGTTATCTCTAGCTTGCTTCTTGCTTGCATATATAAACCTGCCCCTGGAAATTTCCACTACTTGCATCCGAAGAAGTGGGTATTCACCCACGAAAGCTCATGCTGCAAAACGTCTGTTAGTCTATAAGGTGCCACAGGATTCTTTGTTGCTTGTACTGCAAGTAAACATGCTATTGTTTTGTTTCTAAAATATAATGCCCAGTATTGTTTATTATAACGGTGACATTTATTCCAGTCTGTTACCACAAGATACTTGACCATATGGATCATTATTTCGTAAGCATGCAATAACTTCACAAGAAGGAAGGTTGGTCAAGGCAGGGGTTTGGGAGACCCTCGTTCACTTCCTGCTCCGTTTCAGATTGCCTTGGTCACATCGGACAAGTTGTTTAGGTGGCCCTCTCAAGAAGGACTTAGGCACCTAAGTCCAAAATTTAGATCTTCAGAATCCCCATTCAGCTGCTGTCTACCCTTGAAGGCACCTGAACTTCCTAATGGCCTATATTTCTGCAGTGGCCATTTGTGCAGCCACCTCAGTCCTGACTCAAGCCTAAGCCACAGTGGGAGTCACAAATTAGGTATTCCCCTGCCTAGTGGTGCTGTAGAACCACCTAGTGTGGTAGACATGCTCAGAAGCCAACTTAGAGAATGAGATCAAGCCCTAAACAAAACCCAGCTAAAGGAGAAGGTGGTGGTGATGATTTCTTATACTCAGTAGGTAGAGCACTCACTCAGAATGTGGAAGATCCAGATTCAAATCCCCTCTCTGCCTGATGCAGAGTAGGGACTTGAATCCAGTATCCCACCTCCTAGCTGAGCGCCCGAACCACTGATTGTAGAGTCAGTCTCAGTCTATGGCCCAATGAATATTTAAGTACTTTATACACAGCGGAACAATTTCAACAGAAGAGCAGAGACCCCTTGTACCAGAATATCCACTAGCCCAAATGTAGACATAGGAGACTCAAGTTCCTGCTCCAATAAATATTTAAAGTTGGGGGAGGGGGAAGGGTGTTTCAGAGAGGTTGTGCAGGGACGGGGTTGTTTTTTTCACCAATACAATTGAACAAATTTGTAAAATGTTTCCATCAACCCGAATCTGCATTTTTCCAGTGGAAAAAATTTAGTCTGAAAAAATTTCTTTCAGCTCTGGTTGTACGGATACATACATCAAAGGTTGTGGGCTGCTCAAGGGACCATACCTGAGCTAGAGATGTATGCAAGTGTTAGTATCTGCATACCTATTCATACTGCTGAATTATAGCAGGGTCGCCCAGCGGATTCAGGGGGCCTGGGGTCTTCGGTGGCAGGGCGCCCCCACTGCCAAACTGCCGCCGAAGACCCAGCACTTCGGCAGCAGGTCCCAGGGCGGAAGGACCCCCGGCTGCTGAAGACCTGGAGCGGAAGACGCTCCCGGGGCCTGGGCCCCGCAAGAGTTTTCCGGGGCCCTCAGAGCGAGTGAAGGACCCCACTCCAGGGGCCCCGAAAAACTCTCGTGCAGGGGCCCAGGGCAAATTGCCCCACTTGCCCTCCCCTACTCTGGGCAGCCCTGAATTATAGGAAGATAATGAAGCCAACAACCTGGTCCATTTCTGCATAAAAGGGCTCTAGCCAAGCTCTTATCTGTGCTTTATGCCATGATATTCTCTCCTCTAAGTTACAGTACTGTGCATTCTATTACCATGCAGTCTAGCGGCCCTCTGTCTTCTCTCCTCTGTAGCAGCCCAATAGACCGAGAGCTATAAGTTGGGGGCGGGGGAGGGGGGCGGATTTGAACACTAGCACATACATTTCTCTACTCTCAGTATTTTCCCATTTAACAGATATTCTCTCATTTGGTTTATTTGTTCCTATGCTTATTATTCTATTATTTTAACTGAAATGCATTTGCCATCTGTTACCCTAATGATCTAAAGTGCCTATTGCACGGCACCTCTCACGATAAATAGATGTGCTGAACAGTAACTCTTTCAGCAACAAATGAACAACTGACAGAATTAGTAAAGTTACCAAGGCACAGAGTAGAGACACAAGCATTAAAATGCTTTAGAATTTCAGTCTGGAAATTGGCAGTAACATAAATGCCTTATATATATTACCATTTCTAATGACTGTTTCCTAATGGCTCATTAGAACCTGTACGCCAGAATTTTAAATTAATTGCTAGAGTCAAACAGAAACATCCAAACAGCTGACAGCAAAGCACAGATAATCTCGCAGTCTTTATTATGGGCCTGATCCTGCAAACACGTGTTTAAACTTATCAGCAATCCTTTGACTCCTTAGAACCACTAAAAATAGGCCCCTTTTCATTTCAAAGCTCTAGGAAGATTAAATAGATTCAATCTCTTTTGCTTTGGAATTGTATTTAGAAAGAATGAAAGGACCAAGGGAAAAGAAAGAATCTTAACTAGATGAGTATGGCAGTTACCACAACAGATACCAGCACTTCCACATGAATCGGCCAAATTTGTATTTCAACGATTTTCTTAAAACTGTGGTTCTAGTCTGAAAATAACTCCATATAAATGGTATGTTTCTGGGTTTGCCGTCTCTCAGCAGCTCCATCTCAGGTTTGCTCAGTTTACAAGCAATAAAGATGTGTTTTCTAAGCTCTGCAGTCAATGGAATTACATCAGGGATGAATTTGTCACATCCCGCCTATCTATAAATTCTGTCTGGAGCTTCAGTTAAATATCATTCTTCATTTCCCATCCTAAACTGAAGTTTAATGTTACTATGCAATGTCACACCACTGCTGTGTACTATCCCAGAGGTGGCTGCATTTCAGTTAAGGACAATTTCTAAATATACTGCATGAACATATATTTAGAAGCAAATTATTCCTGTTAGGCCTAAACACTTCAAAGACTGTAAACAAGAGTAGACATGTTAAGTGTTTATGTTGCATCCTTGCTGATAATTATTGTTGCTCAAAATTGGGTCATTTCCAAACCTACATTTGTATTTGTTCTCTTCAAGAGAAAACCATTAGCCTGACTTTGTAAACTATTGCTTTAGACATAATTAATGAAGGGGATAGGCTGTTAAATAGAAATGGTGCTTCAGAGATTTTTGACTAAAAGTACAACGAGATTTGAATGTTGAAATAAAGAGGGTTTGTACTGGCCTCAGGTCAGGCTAAACTACTTTTTGGTATTGATTATATAATAAAGCAAATCTAACAGAGTCCTCTGATTTCCTTAACCCTTTTCCCTCTATTGTTAAGCCAAAGCCTTGGGTAGGGTGCAGAGACTGCAACAGTCTTCATCCATTCCAGAAGGAGATCATCAGTCAAGATCAAGCATCCATGCCAGTTCTTTTATATCTACCATTTGCCTTTGATGGCCACTGTGACACCTACTGCATTTCACACCTGTGCCCCAAAGCCTCCACTTGCTTCCATTTGGTATCCAGATGCACCCCACAGATGTCACGCGGACGATCAGGCCCTCCGTGTGAAAGCTGGAGGCAAGATCTAACGAGTTCCCGACCCCTGATCCTTGCTGAGACAATACTTCACTCTTAGCAGCCACGCATAGCTTTTCATAGAGGAACACAGCATGAAATCTGAACTCTAATAAAATCAATGGCAAAACTCCCACTGATTTCTCTGAGGCCAAGATTTCACCAGAGCATGTTTAAACACAGTTAAAGTTATCTCACTTTCTAACGTTATGCTATATATATTATTACACATAAAAAAACATTAGTAAGGTTGCAAAATCAAGTAAGAAGTAGGAAATGCCAAAATTAAGTTTGCCTGAAATGCCAGAATTAATGTTGTGCAACCTTAATAGGGCCCCCTTGCATGTATGCATTATGATACAGTCTCTAATTACACCAGTATCCCCAATATAACACGACCCAATATAACACGAATTCAGACAGAATGTGGTAAAGCAGCACTCCGGGGAGGCGGGGCTGCGCGCTCCGGCGGATCAAAGCATGTTCGATGTAATGCGGTTTCACCTATAACGCAGTAAGATTTTTTTTTACTCCTGAGGACAGTGTTATATGGGGGTAGAGGTGTATATGGTCTCATACTATTTCTTTCTCTCATTGAGTGCACAGGATGGGTGGTGCTCACTTAATGAACAGCTAGTCAAGTTTATTTTCTCCTCAATATTTGATATGTGCCTGTAGGCCTTATTTACTGCACACTTTTCAAACCCTGCTCTGAAGACAGAATCATTAATTTCCTCATGGGCTTCTGTCAAAAAAAGATAGTTAAGGGTTAAAGTCTCTTTTACCTGTAAAGGGTTAACAAGCTCAGTAACCTGAGGAACACCTGACCAGAGGACCAATCAAGGGACAGGATAATTTCAAATCTCTGTGGAGGGAAGCCTTTGTCTGTGTTCTTTGTTTTGAGTTGAGTCTCCCTTGTAAGCTAGGGGAGTCCAGTCATCTTAATCAAGTCCTCCCAGGTTTCTGCAGTACTTTTCATCTATTCAGTCTAGTGAGTATTAGAAAGGCGTACTAGTATTATAAGTTTATTTCTACATTTGCAGTTGTGTGTTTTGCTGAAGGAATCTCTTTATTTCTATTGCTGTTTCTCAGTAAAAGCAAAGTAAGAAAGGGGGAGGGGGGAATTCTCTCCAGGTTTATAGGTTAGACTCTGTGTATTGTTCCATCCTGGTATTACAGAGATAGTGTACTTTCTTTTTGTTCTTTTAATAAATTATTTTCTTTTCTTTGGACTTGGTTAATTCCTTCTCTTGTGGAAATTCAGGGGAAGGGGAGGGGGGAAGAGTGAGTTCCTCCTGGGTTTGATTCACGGAGTTGAATCGGTGTGTATCTCTCCGGAGTAGGCTAGGAGAGAGAGGGAGGGGGGAAGTGGGCTGCTTCCCTTTGTGTTGAGATTCAGGGAGATTGAATCTGTGTTCCCCAGGGAGAGTTTTGGGGGAACAGGCAGTGTGTTATCCCGTAACTGGTGTTAAACGTAACTGGTGGCAGCAGGACCAGATCTAAACTAGGATTTTAGTTTAGCGGAGTCCATGCAGGTCCCCATCTTGGAACCCAAAAGCTCCAAGTGGGGGAGAAAACCTATGACAGCTTCTTTATGGCACTCATCACTACAGTATCTGAATGGTTCACTAATAGTAATTCATTTATTTTCACTACACCCTGTGAGAGGAGGGGGTATTATTCCCCATGTTATAGGTGGGGAGCTTAGGCGCAGAGAGATTAAGACTGAAAGAACCTGGGAGGCAGGTGTTCCAGGATCCATGGCAGCCCGCCATGTGGACCACCACAGGCCTGGGGCTCCATTCCCTTTCACAGAGCATTTTGAAATTTTGGGGCATTGTTCCAAGTTGGAACCAGACCAAATTTTTGAAATATCAAGAGTCTCTGTGAGAAGGGAAATATCTTTCTCAGCACAGCTCTAGTGGGAACCATTTACATCTACCCCACAGCCTATTAACTCAGGTGGCAATAGTAGGCTTTCATTCTTTGTGTGGACCAGCACTACAGGGGAATGGGACACATTGTCAGTGCGTTTCACAGATATTTGCTGATAGCAGAGGAACGATAAGACTCAGGAATTTTGAGTTCTGTTCCTGCCTCTGGAGAGGAGTGTGCTCTTGTGGGCATAGACCAGTGGTTCCCAAACTTGTTCCACCGCTTGTGTGGGGAAAGCCCCTGGCAGGTCGGGCCGATTTGTTTACCTGCCAGGTCCACAGGTTTGGCTGATCGCAGCTTCCACTGGTCACGGTTCACTGCTCCAGGCCAACGGGAGCTGCTGGAAGCAGCAGCCAGTACGTCCCTCTCCAGCCTCCGGGGCAGGCAGCCGTGTACAATGTAATGAGTTCTGCAGAGGAGACAGGAGACTGCTCCCAGTTTGCACTCCTGAGGCAGGGAGTCAGAACTGTGTTTACAAAGAGTGATTAACAGGTGATTAAGATAAGAAAGGGCTGTTAGAATGTTTCCTAAAGTTAAATGATCTATTCCAAGCTTGGTGAACTGCTGCAAAAAGTAAGTAGCCTAAATAATAGAAAGTAATTGTAGCTTTTTCCTACAGTTGTTGTATTCAAGAGGTGATAAAGTTATTAATATCTTTCTTTGAGAAGATAACTGATTTTTTTAGACAAAGGAAATGCAGCAGAGCTAATCTATCTGGATGTCAGTAAGGGCAGGTCTTCACTACCAATGTTAAAGTGCTGCAGCAGCAGCACTTTAGCTGTGGCACCAGCGCTGTGCGAGAGCTCTTAAACACCACCCCCACGAGGGGAGTAGCTACCACTGCTGGTGCACTGTCTACACTGCCACTTTACAGCTCTGAAACTTGCAGCACTTGGGGGGTTCACGCCCCAGAGTGAGAAAGTTTCAGCGCTGTAAAGTGGCAGTGTAGGCAAGGCCTTAGACATTTGATACGGTTCCACATAAGAAAATATTACCGGATATACTCTTCATAAGCCAAAATATTTTTTGGTTAAAAAGTGACACATCAAAGAGCGGGGGTCAGCTTATAAACGGGTCTACACCAATTTAGTTGGGGACTGGTCCTGTTTTGAGCAGGGGGTTGGACTAGATGACCTCCTGAGGTCCCTTCCAATGCTGATATTCTATGAAAATTTGATGATTTTAAACTCTATAGAATCATTGAATTGAATATCTAATACATTGTTGTTTTGTTTACCTGAAGTATCTGCAGGCATAGAGCCCCTCAGCTCCCTGTGGCCACGGTTTGTGCGCCACTTCCCACAGCTCCCATTGGCTGGGAACGGCAAACCACGGCCACTGGGAGCTGAGGGGCTCAATGCCTGTGAACGCTCCAGGTAAACAAAATGTCCCAACCCGCCAGCAGCTTACCCTGATGGGCCGGGAGCCAAAGTTTTCCAACCCCTGAAATATAGGGTCAGCTTATGAAAGGGTCATACAGTACTTATCCATCTTCTGGGGGATCGGTTTAAAAATGAACAAGCTAATGAACGATTATGTATGGTAGTTAAATTGGAAAAGATGGGGATTAATACGAGAACTGAAAGGTGGATAAGGAAGTGGTTAAAGGGAAGACTACAACAGGTCACTCTCAGGCTAGAGGAAGGTTACGAGTGGAATTCCTCAGGGATCAGTCTTGGGACCAATCTTATTTAAACAGTTTTATTACTGACCATGGCACAAAAAGTGAATGTGTGCTAATATAATTTGCAGATGACACAAAGTTGGGAGGTATTGTCAATATGGAGGAGGACCAGAATATCATACAAGATCTGGATGACCTTGTAAACTGCAGTAATAGAAATGGGATGAAATAGAATAGTTCCTAAATGCATGACATTGCACTTTGCACTAACAACAAGAATTTTTGCTGTAAGCTGGGAACTTATCAGTTGGAATGGACAGTGGATGAGAAAAGAGGGTATTGGTTGATCACAGGATGATTATGAGCCATCAATGTGATGTGGCCATGAAAAGGCTAATGCGGTCCTGCGGTGCAGCAGGTGAGGTATTTCTATTAGAGACAGGGAAGTGTTAGTACCATTATACAAGGCACTGGTGAGACCTCAGCTGGAATACTGTGTGCAATTCTGGTCTCCCATGTTTAAGAAAGATGAATTCAAAGTGGTACAGGTGCAAAGAAGGGCTATGAGGATGATCGGAGGAATGGAAGAGACTCAAAGAGTTTGCCTTGTTTAGTTTAACCAGTAGAAGGCTAAGGGGAGATATGATTACTCTGTATAAATACATCAGCGGGATAAATATCAGGGAGGGAGAAGAGTGATTTAAGTTAAGCATCAATGTGGACCCCAGAACAAATACATATAAACTGGCCATCAACAAGTTTAGGCTTGAAATTAGGCCAAGGTTTCTAACTATCAGAGGAGAAAAGTTCTGTAGCAGCCTCCCAAGGGGAGCAATGGTGGCAAAAAAGCCTAACTGGCTTCAAGACTCAGCTTGATAAGTTTATGGAACAGATAGCATGACAAGACTGCCTACAATGGTGTGTGGCCCATCAGCAACTGCCTGTAGCAAAAATCCCCAATGGCTGGAGACAGGACACCAGATGGGGGCTCTGAGTTACTACGGAAAATTATTTCCCAGATATATGCTTGGTGGGTCTTGCTCACATGCTCGTGATCTAAATGATCATATTTGGGGTCAGGAAGGAATTTTCTCCCGGGTCAGATTGACAGAGACTGAGTTTTTTTCACCTTCTTCTGCAGCATGGGGTCACTTGCAGGTTTAAACTCGAGTAAATGGTCGATTCTCTGTAACTTGAAGACTTTAAACCATGATTTGAAGACTTCAAAAACTGAGCCAGAGATTAGGGGTCTATTACAGGAGTGAGTGGGTGAGCTTCTGTGGCCTGCAACGTGCAGGAGGTCAGAGTAGATGGTCCCTGCTGACTTTAGTAAGAGTATCTAAGTAAGAATATACATTACAATTTTAAACCTAACCAGTGTCCCATAAGTGACCGGCCACAAGACATCAGAATATGTTAGTAGTAGAGCTGAGTGGATCTGATATTTATTTAATTTTCTTTCTTGATATAGAAATTAGATACAATGCTCCTGTCAGATATTTCTACGTTATTATCTGCAAAAACACTAGACATTTCAGTTGCCTAAGTAGCCCCCGGAATCATGGTTAAAGTTGCGCCCCTCCCCAAATCTCAAACAGCACCCCTTAGGCTGGCATGGAATTTGTCATCCCCTCACCCCCACATGCGTGGCTCTGTTGGCCTGACAGAAGCCGCCCCCCACCCCTCATATAAAAGTCAAACTATGGCTGTGGGCGCTGGTCCACAGACGGTCATTGAGAAACACTGCCCTAGACCCACTGCTCTCATTACCTTGCAGAAAATATCACCCTAGAACTCTTGTTTCACAAGGAACCATGGAACTCGCTCCACAGTGCAGCAAGGGTTAAACATCCTCCCCTGTGACTATTACAATGGTTGCAAGGGTTAAACATCCTCCCCTGTGACTATTACAATGGTTGCACAGTGTCTAGCACAACTTGTGTTCTGCTAGGAGACAAGACTGTTCAAGCAACATTAAATCTTAGAACTGTTATGTTTATTAAAAGGTGTCCCTGTGGGTGACAGACAAGAATGATGACTATGTTGGACTAACAGCGGTTATCAGATTTAATTAAAAAGGTGCCTAGTCATGTTCTGATGACTATGCAGACAATGCCAACTTTACTGCAGACACATTAAGCACTCATATAAGTTCCCTTATATCTGACAGCAAAGAATCCTGTGTCTATAGATAGACAGATGTTTTTTTTGCAGCATGAGCTCGTGGTTGAATACCTTCTTCGGCTTCATTTCACCCCACGAAGCTCATGCTGCAAAACATCTGTGTTGTGGGTGAATACCCACTTCTTCACACCCATCAGCTCATGCTGCAAACATCTGTTCATCTATAAGGTGCCACAAGTTCTCTTGCTGCTTCTACAGAACCAGACTAACACGCTACCCCTGTATAAGGTGCCACAGGATTCTTTGCTGCTTCTACAGAACCAGACTAACACGGCTACCCCTCTGATACTTATATCTGACAGATTTTCTACTGAAATGGTGTTAAAAATGTATTTGAATCAGATGCTGTGGCGCTTCTCAAATCAAAACAACTCCATGAACTGGGTCAGAGTCCACAATTACAGGAGTCAAGAAATTCCAGGATCCCTATACACCAAGCAAGAAACTGAATTCTAAAAAGAATTCGCTCACATAGAATTATGTTACGCCAGATTTCAAGTGCTCTCATTGCATGACTATACTTCTACTGCTATAACAACAGCGAGCATAAATTATCAGAGCCTGTGTTATTCCCCTTAATTTAAGCAGCTCAAAAAGGGCATGCAATTGGCTAACATTGCAATGAAAAATAAATGCATTTGTGATAACTGGTAACTCCCCCCACCCCCCAAACATTATTTAATGTCACTGATCACATTCTGGGCAGATAATTTTTTTTTCCAGGGTTTCAGATGCACCCATCTCAAGTCTAACTTATATAAAATAATGCAAGGTTACTATACCAGATATGGGTTATGCACACTCAGCAAATAAATAAATAAAAGCATAAAAATATACCATGCCCTACTTCCAGCCAAAATCCAGCATTAACCATCAACAATAGTTGCTGGCTTGAGATACTCTGTAATGCTGTCAGTCATGCAGGAGCACCGGGTGTAATCTAAAAGTGTTTTGAAAGACAGGAAAAGGTTAGTTTGTGGCTAAATATACATTGAAAAAAAGAACAGGAGCACTGTTAATAATTGGCTTATTTCCACATTGTGAATTAATTCACAAATAAAAATGTTAACCCTAAAATAGCTAGCACTGTTAGTTGGGGACTTTATATGATCCATGACACATTAAGTCTCTAGCGATATGTGATGGCTTTGATCCTGAGAGTACTAATGCAATGCACAGCATGTAAGGCTGTATTATTCTGTGATGTTGTATCAGTGCTCACTCCTGTACTACATCCTCTTGTGCTGAGCAGAGCACAGGGGCACATCTGAGGATGAGTAAGGAAAACTAGCCTTCTGCCACCTCCCTCGGTTCTGGGACAGTCCAGCACCTGGTGCAAGCCACAGCAGCAGCAGGGCTGCTCTAATTTGTGCTGGCAGCAGCAGACACCAGCCCAGGATCGGAGCAGCACAGACCAAAGAGCCAGGCAGCTCTGTGTGTGTAATTCAGATGGCTATAGGCACTTTATGGCATCTGAGGACTTCCTCCACTCTAGAGGAATCCCCAGCTGCCCACTGTTCCCTTTACATGGCAGAAGAGGTGCAAAAAGGACAGTGATGGGTCCAAGAACTCAGTACTATATAAGGGAGCAGGTAAGATGAAGCACTAAGCATTATCCTCTGCACAGAGGGGTGAAATCATCAAGTGTCCTCTGTGCATACTCACTAGGATAAAAAAAAAAAAAAAAGCAGAGTCTGGGCAGAGAAATGAGGAAACATAGGCCCAAGGAAATGAAGTTTTTAGCTCAGTGTTCCCACCTTATGCGTTAATCTTGCTGCCCAGTAGGAGGAATTTGGTGACCACGCTGCAGCACCCTCATTAGCACAGAATCAGATTCCTTGAGATCAAAGCTCAGGATTTCTGCTTAGTGCAGAGGACTATGCTTAGCACTGAATGTTGCTTACTCCCAAGTGTACCTCCTTGCTGGGCACTACATAGGAGCAAGAGTGAGGTATAGAAGTGTTACTGTCCATTCTAATAGCTAGCAGATCGAATATGGGGACTTCCATATGCCAGAGCAATGGACAAAGATGGGAAACTATTATGCATATTAAAAAAAAAAAAGTCTAAGCAAACAATTAAGCAAATCTGGAAAGAATTCAAGTGCATTTCCTGTGCTGGAATGAGCTCCCCTATGGGTCCCCCCCCCCCGCTTCCATTAAACACATGCTTAGATGCTAGAGTCCCAGTTTGTCCTTTGATGTAATACTCCACAGGTGCTTTCTTTACGCATCCTGTTTGCATAAATTGCAAAGAAACTTGACCTATCTGGTTGAAGGGGGTAGGGAGAATATCCAATACAATTGGACAGACAGTGTTTGGGTAAACATTTAAAAAAATGTTTTCTTGCATAATATTGAAAAAAAGTCTCTGCTTTGGACCTGTTAGTTCATGGAGATCATGGAGTCCCTCTCTTTGTCAGGGTATGACACACTGAAGGAATGTTTTATTTCTGTCAGCAATAACATTTCCAAATAATGTACTATTTGCGTGTGTTGTATTTTTTACATAACTAGTCAGAGTTCTGGGTCATGCTGGTGATTCATTGGATGCTACAGTTGCAGGTTATGCTAACTGGAAAGCATCAGATACAGAGCTCATATTGGTGATTTGTTAAAAACACATTAAAATTTAAGCAAAGTGGGACAGTCTTGCAGGGTTCTGAGTTTGTCTCCAGCTTGGACCTCAGCTAGCAGTGATTGAGAGGAAGTGTACTCAGCCCACAAGGGAAGGGAGCACCTTTGTGCTGTTCTTAAACAACTCCCTCTGACTGACCCAGGAGTATGAATGATGCGCTCTGGATGGTGCTGCATCCAAACCTCCTCCAGTAGAACGAGGAGTCAGTCCAACACTCGGCCTTCCTAGTCAGTAGTTAATAAAGGGGGAACATTAAAATATGCCTCTGAGGCTCCCTTTCCTTAAAAAAAATTTAAAAAAAAATCCCACATCTCACACTTCCTCTCATGCCTGCATGTACCAATAACCACATTCTACAAAGGGACTGAACACATCTTAACCTAGTGGAGGTGCCTGTGGTGTATGTGGCTAACAATGCCTGATTTAGAGTCAGAAGGTACATCTACATTGTATTTTAAAATCCAAGGCAGCATATGCTGCAATCACATCCTGTGGGTTTGAGGCTAACTATTCATGCACCCAGAACAGTCAAATTACCATGATTGTAAGGGTATCAAACTCAAGACTGAACTCCTATGAAAAGCTACCTTTTTAGTGACAGATTGACTTCACCTTTAACTCTTCCTAGTCCAGATAGAGTTTGCAGTGGAGTATGAAAGCTCAGATAAGAAGCCTCCTTGGAAAACTACCTCCCCTCTGACACATGGCTAGAACGCCATCTGCTAACAGCCTAGGATGCATTTACGTCATAGAATGTTTCATATAAACATTCAAATTTAGAAAATTATAAAGCAAGAGGAAGGCTTAAGATGAGTGGGAACTACGCTAATGTTGACATTGCTGTTGTGCTGAGAGTAGTAAACAAACCTTTGTGTATAATGCATACCACAAAGAACCCAAAATGACTCCTCCAGTGTATATGAAAAAGAGCAACATAAATAGAATTACCCCCTGCATAACTTGGCTTTATTTAGTGAAAGGGGAGTACAGAGAGAGAACTTCTCATTGCATATTTTAAAAGGCCAGATGGATAGAAAGTCTGTTTCTCTGCTCTCTCTCTTTATCAAAGAAATTTAAATTCTGCAGCTGTTTATTTCTGTTTGATAGTTTTGGAGCCACTTGAGATGGTTTGCAGTGTGCATACTGTAACAAGGTTGCTAGCAAAACAAATACAGATCTAAACAGACAGATTTCATCTCTCCGTCTTTCAAAGGGGTTGTATAACAATCCTTTAAATGCAACTGAATGCTGTGCCTCAGACAAGTGTAATTTCAGGTTTCCATGTTGAACTGTTTCCATCCTTCTCATATCTATGCTCTGGATGCACAGGAGTGTAATTTTCACAAGAACAAAATGGCATCAAGAAATAACTTTAGGCCATAGTGATGGGCCATGGCTAAAGCATAAGGTACTACTATAGGAGGTATCTAACTTTTGCGCCCCAGATTGTTGTCATGGCTCCTAGGATAGCAGGGATAAGAGCAGTAGGCATGTCGGAAGAGAGTCCTCTCCACCAACCCTTTTTGGACAAGTGACAGAGCAGTGCAGATGGTGTCCAGAGGATTTGACAAGCCCTTTTCTCCTCAGAGGAAAGAGAATGATGCAATATGAGAGAGTCTCACAGCCTCACCCAAAAAACTCTCTGGGTGACATCCTCACCCCAGCTCCAGGCCCTGTATGCCACATAAGAGGGCTAGAGAGGTATAAGGGACCTAAAGGGCTATGATTGGGGAAATATTCCCTCAACATAGCCTTCTGACTGCCTCTGCAGTGCCTATCTTCTAATGGCCCCCATGTAAGTCTTGGCATAGTGCCTGGGATGGCAGCAGCATATAACATTCCAGAGATTCCAGCCATAGGCAGCTGAGGACAGGCTGCTGTAATTTAGACAGGACCACCAAGCTAAGTTATGCCAGGAGCTGCAGAGAAGCCCACAATTGGGAGGGTGAAAGTGTGGCTTAAAACTACCACAGCCTCTTCTCTCTGGGCAGTGAGTTCTGCGCTACGTCCGGAGGGGCAGCATTGAATCTCACCTATTTTCTCAAGTATGCAACTGTCATGTAAACAGTGAAATCCTGGCCCTGTTGAAGACAATGATAAAATGCTCATTAACTTTAGTGGAGCTAGGATTTCACCCAAAATGTTTATCAAAGTGAAGCCAGGTGGCTGCCATGTCTGCTAAAGACCAAAGCCGGTGGTAGCTTGTGCATTTTTCAGAGCACACTGTTCAATTGTTCTATCTTGGATAACGCTTAACATCCAGAAGCAGTGACTGTGCCAATGAAGGAGTCTTCAAAGCTGTGTCTTTGAAAGGTGAGAGGAAAGATGCCTCCCTACACCAACTTTCCCTGCAGCTAGTCATTGAGGCATAAAGCCAACCCAACCCTTCCCTGAATTACACACCAAGGCCAACTTATTAAATTCAAGATCAACCCCATAAAAGGAGGTAGCACAACAGCATAGTGGCGATAGAATTATTATTTCCCCAACAGCAAACTTTACAAAGGTGGACCCTGCAGCCAGGAAATGAGTAAGCACCTGTTAATGAATGTACACTGCACCATTCAGTCTCTATCACAGTAATCAAAATGCAATGTGTATTATATTGTCACCCTTAAAATGCATCATATAAAGGTCAAGAACAAAGAAAATATGGTTATATACATGACAGTTTTAGACTTGTTAAATGGACATTCAGTAGTTCTGCAATAGGTTGCATGTTATTTGAGGAGTTCTAGGCACACGTTAGGTATAGTCAAAACCATATAATTAATTGGTAGTCATTGGTTGTTGAAACCTTCTAATCAACTCGAAGACAATGGCCTAAAATTTCAGAACTGGGGTAAGCAGGAACAACTCTTAAGGGCCAAATCTATCAATGAGAAATAGTGATGTAAGTTGATGAGAAAACAGATGAGTAACTGATGAAATATTTTATTTTATACCTTTATTTGCTTTTCCTGCACAACCCCCATTGTGTACCTTTAGCATATTAAATTATTTTACACACCCACTTAATGCCAACTAGGGGAAAGTTACTCACCAAATGACATCCACTGTGTAATTTACACCATTGTTTATGTCTCTACTTAACTGGGATTGCAGAAAATTTTCTATTAAAACTGTTTTCAATGGAAAACTGGGTTTTTTGACAATCACACTTTTCTTGAAAAAGTGCCTGTTTACTGCAGAAAATTTGTCATTGGAAAAATTATGCACCTGAAAACTGAAATATTTGAATTTGGATATGATCCCACATTGCTTCATGTCCCCATTAACCTGTATAGACCAGGCTCCCTGGTCAGATTGCATCTCCCATGATGCACTGCAGCCAGATGAGCCCCTAATGCCACCTCATCAAGAGGAGAGAGCATGGTGCAGCATCGGAGATGTAGTCCAGGGAGCCTGGCCTATAGAGAAGAACATCATGAGACACACAAGCTGCCAGTACTATGGTGGAACAGAAATATTTTGGTTTTCAATTTTCACCAAAATGTCAAAATTTTCAGCAAGAAAAAACAACACTTTCCTACCAGTTCTATTATATGCACTTTACTGTTCTCTCTCCACAATAATGCATTGCACCCCATGCTGTACCACCCTTTTGCTATTTATAAAACAATTTGATCAAATCTCAGTTCCAGAAGACTAACTAAAATTTAAAAAAAACTATTTTGCACTTTAAATTAATGGCAAGGTGTCCAAAGCCTAGGATGGGTGCATTCTTCAGTATTTTAGACATCTAAGCCAACAAGAATGACAGAATTGTTATTAAACATCAATATCAAGCATAAAATTATGTGCTGAAACCTCAAGAATTCAAAAATCATGAGATTGGCTTCAACAAAAAAAAGTCACAAGATATTCAAAATAATAAATGTATGGTTCTCTGTTTGCCTGATGGATTTTGAGCCTTTGGTCTTCACGTTTTCCAGTGATGAGGACTAGAAATGCATTTTATTTTATTTATTTTTTAAAGAAAAAGAAACCTGAGGTAATCATATATTTACAAGACTCCAGAAACTGGGCTTTTAAGTAAAATATCAAATATCTTGAGACATGGGGGAAAAAAAAATCATGAGATGTGGCAACACTTCTAGTCAGAAAAGAAGAGAATGATAAAAGTGTTATGCTCACACTCAGCTAGTGACCCTAAAACTTTCATCAGGCTGCTCCTGTATCCCTTGCCTCTGAGGGCTTGGCTACACTTGAAAATTGCAGCGCTGGGAGTTACAGCGCTGCAGCCAGCAGCGCCACAGTGTGTGTGCCAGCACCCACAGCTGCATTGAGCCAGCAGTTGTGTTGGCCAGCACACCAGCCATCCAGTGCCATATTGTGCATTGTGCAGCTGGAGCCACAGTGCACCATTGTCATTTGCATTTTGGCGCTTGGAAGAAGGAAGGGAAGTGAGTGTTTGTGGCTTCCTGTGCGTCATTTGGTCTTGTCGCGTTCATTGCCCATTGTCTTCATTCTTCTTACTTCATGTGTTCATGTGTCTTTCTTGCGTTTTGTGTTCTCTCTGTGTTTGCTCTCTGTGATGTGAAGTGGATGAGGGAGGTGCAAATGGTGAGAGCTGCCAGGACTGTGCTGATGGTGTTGCCAGCACAAGCAAGTGGCCATGCGAGCAGTGTCAAAGTGATGTCTGAGATCTCGATGATGAGTGCTCTGCGTGACGTGCGTGTGACATGCTTGTGCTTGTCACGCCGCTTTGGCTGCACAGCAAGCGTGCGAGTTGTGGGGGGCGCAGAGGTGATGGAATGAGCGGTGTGCTGGGATGTCACTGGTGATGGGAGAGATGAGAAAGCAACTGAGACTTGACTGAGAAAAGCCACTGCACTCACTCTGACTGTGAGCTGCCCCCACTCTCGCTGGCACGACAAAAGATTGAGATTGAGCTGCCCTGACGGTGGAAGTGGCTGGCGGCTG
Organism: Mauremys reevesii; assembly: GCF_016161935.1. NCBI lineage: Eukaryota > Metazoa > Chordata > Testudines > Geoemydidae > Mauremys > Mauremys reevesii. The sequence goes on along the minus strand of NC_052628.1, from coordinate 34,294,304 downwards.
GCATCTGCTGACAGGCAACTCCAGACAGCTACGGTCGGTTAGGAACCAGTTTGGAGTGTGAAAGTCGGCGTTGGGAATCGTGTTGATGCAAGGCAATTAATCGCATCGGATCCTGCAGGAAGACTTGGGGGACTGTGTGAGAGGTTTGGGTGGTTTGGTTTGTGGATGTGGCTCCCTAACTGTGTGTTCCTAACTGTGGGCGGATATTCCTATTGCAGCACACCCCCACCTAGCATCAGTAGTATAAATCGAAGGGGTATTTTCTCTTTCTTTCTCTCTATGTGATCACCGCAGGTGGCTGGCCCATTTACATTTCATTTACAGGCTGGCCTGGGAATGCACAATGATGCACTTTGGAACAGGCAGGAAGAGATGCAGCAGACAGTTTCAAGACAGACCAGAAGGGAAGATCACAGTAGGGGATGATCACACTGTGATCCTTTCCCACCAACCAGCTACTACCTTGGCTCCTTGCCCACCAGCTACGCAGAGGCAGGACCAGCAAAGGACAGCAGGGAGACTACAGCTGAGTGTGTGGAATGACTGAGTGTTGAGTGTTGCCGCTAAAGTCCTTTGGGAGCTGGAGTCTGGGGGGAAAGCAAGATGAGGGGAAAGGAGCATCTGCTTATATATAGCTTGCTGTACCTCCTGAATGATATTTGAAGGAAAGGGTGAAACATTCAGTCAGGCATGGACCACCGAGGAAGTTCTGAGGCTGATGCTGCACAGCCACAGCCAGAGAGCAGACTAGAGGCCCAGCAGCACAGGGGAGGAGAGAGGGATGCCTTGAGGGAAAAGAATTTGAGGCTGAAAGCCAACAGTTATATTGCTGCCTTGCAGGAGTGAAGTGTGGAGTTTTTTTTTATTCTATTATCCTAAATAAAATGATTTGCAGTGTTTCTTTACTGTGCTCTTTCAGTATCTGCTATCTTAAAGACTGTTTTCTGTTTTCAAAGAATTGTTATAAAAAAAAAAAAAAAAAAAAGACAGAAGACAGAGACAGACACAGACAGACACACAAGACACACACACAACAACAGGTGTGGGGGTGGGTTGGGGTTGGTAGTGTCAGGTGTGTTACTGTTGTCATGAGCTGTGTGGAGTGCTGTGCAACTGTGCCTGCACATGCATGTGCATACTGGGGGTGGTGGGGGGAGGGTGTGGGGGGGGGGGGGTAGGTAGGTATCAGGTTGGGTTGGGTACAGGTGTTGGAGGCAGCTGGTTGGGTGGTGCTGCTGGGGGGGGGGGGGGGGGGGGGTTTGCTGACACAAAGGGGCAAAAAAAAAGGGGGGGGGGGGGGGGGGGGACGTAGCTGGTAGCTGCTGCTTGCATGGCTACGAGAGAGCAGTCCGAAGCGTGACACGACATGGGATAGCAGCTGCTCTGTGCTTTTCTTCTTTCTCACTGCATTTCTCTGGCGGATCCTTTCTTCTTTCTCCTGGATCCTTTTCTTTTCCTCTTCTCTCTCCTCCTTTTTTTTCTCTCTCTCTAGTGATGTGACAGTTTTTTCAGCATCCCCTCCTTGCTCTTTCATTTTTTTTTCCTCTCAAATTCTGCAGTCTGTGCTGTGGTAGATCTGGTCAGTCCCAGCAGTCAGTCACTTTAGAAAGGCAGAAATGGCAACATTTAACAGGGTAGCATTGTTTTCATTATCTCATCCACAGCTCCAGACAGTAATTCCCACACACTGAAGGAGTTCTTAGTCCTCACTACACTCCACACAACACAACAGCAACGAAGAGGGAGATTTTTGATGTGAGTGGGCAGGGGGAGGGAGGTGAGAGAGGAGCAGCTGAGTGCAAACTGATGAGCAGAGTGGCTGAACAGGAATTCTGGGGCTGGTGATACTGAGCAGCAGCTGCAGCAGCATCTTGCGCATCTCCTATCTATCCTATCTCTCACCTCTCCCCAACATTTTATTTTTCACAGGAGTTACTCCTGGAACTCTGGAAGCCTGCGGGTGCGAAGAGTCACGCTGGTTGGCTCTTCAGTGTGGCGTGGATGTAATACAGCACTATGCGGTTGCCTGTGTGCAGTCCCATGTGTTGATGTGTGGCACAGTGGCCACAGTGGCTCTCTGACTGGGACAAGGGACACAGTGGCTCCCCAATAAACCGCACATTGGGCTGGCGATTGAGGAGACGAGCTGACAGCATTATCGATCAGATGGACCCAGCCAACAGGAGACCATGCATCAAACCATCTTCATCTGCCCCAACAACCCTTCCTCCCCAAAAAAAATCAACCCAGAAATAAAAGCCGCCAGAAATAAACCCACTGCTCTGCTGCTCTGCTGCTGCAACTGCTGCTGCACTGCTGGTACTTGCTACTGGCTTTCCCAGCTGCTCTGAGCTCCTGGCTTCCTGCCTCTCCTCTCTCTTCCCCATCCTGTTCCCTCATCCCCGCTCACTCGCCGCCGCCCCCCCCCTCCGCCCTCCCCCCCGCCCCGCTCCTCCTCCTCCTCCTGTCCCCACCTGCTCAGAAAGTGGTCAGTGCCTGGGGTGTTGGCAGTGGTCACCCTGGGCATCGCGCCCCATCTCCCTAAAACGGCGGGGCAGGGGCAGGGGCCGGATCGATCCGGGCGCCTCCAGCTCTTTTTTGGCTTTCCGCAGCTCTTTACTTTTTATTACCCTGTGCCTGCCCAGCATCCCGATGGACATACCTGCCCAACACCCTGATACCTACCGGCTCAAGCGGCTGAGGCTGAGCTGCAGCTTGCTCCCAAACACCTCCCCCTCTCCCCCACACTCCCAATGTCAGTGCTGGGCCAGTGTTGCTGCATGGGGGCATGGTCAACATTGTAAAGATTATTAACTGTAAGCACACCTGATTGCCACTCACTGCTGCAGCACATTTTTAATTTTTTTTATTTTTAGGCATTAAAAGGGGGGGTCACCTGAGGCTGAGCAGTAGAGTGCAAACTGATGAGCTGAACAGGAAGAACAGGATAACTGGGATCTTATTCCCTGGAGGACAATTAAAGCTAAAGGTGTCCACACATTGATGAGCGCTGGATCACTGATCACTGCATTCCTTATACCCACCCCAACCGGGTTTTCAGCCAGCGCAGCGCCCCAGGACTTGCAGCGCCTGCTGGCCCTGCAAGTGTGGACGGGGTGTAATTACAGCACTGGAAAGCCTCCACCAGCGCTGCAACTTGTAAGTGTAGCCAAGCCCTGAGACATTGGAAAGCCTTCCCCATGCCTTCGCTGAGTGGATTGCAAGTGCAGCAAAGGAAAAAAAAACAACAACAACATACAACAACTGGTCTTTTACAGCACATATAGGGCGGGAGAAGGGACATCAGCAGATCTAGACTTTAGCAACAGCAAACAAACAAACAAACAAACAAACCACACACCTCCGGGTTATTATCACCCACTGCCTGCAACAGCCCTTTGGCTTTGCCCTCCTGGTTAGATTCTTTGATCTAACATTTCAGATGCAGTCATCACCAAAATTCTGTCTGATGTTTTAGTACAAGGTACTCCACCTGTATTTATTTATTTATACTGTAAAAGAAAAAGTGACTCCTGTGTGAGATTTTTAAACCCACTGGCAAAAACCTTTCCCACCACTGACCCACTGTGGCTTGCAAATTCAGATCTACTTTCCCCTCAGATTCACAACTAAACCTGCACAAGATTTTTATAGCTATTCTTCTGAAACCAAGGTCATCATAAACTCAGGAATTTTTAAATTACATTTTTATTATTCTGCCCGGTGGAGCCGGCAGCAACAAGGGCCGGGTTCAGTATCTAGGGGTTCCTTTTCAACAAATACAACACAAAATCGGCTCCAGCCCCCACCCAGTAATTTAAGACAATTACATACCACCCCCTGGGTGCCTCTAAGAGGCAATACTTCCCCTCTCGCAAGCACAGAGTCTAAGTGTAGCAAAAAATTGTAATAAAAAAGGGGAGAATTAACTCAGCATTAATTTGGGAAAACACCACAACTAGGGTTCATAAACACAAACCATGAGCAAAAGACCCACCTCCAAGTAAATTGGGCAGTGTCCTTTTCCCTTCAGGGTCTTAAATCCCGCAACCCAAGAGTCCCTTTAAGGTGCCAGTCCCTTCTCTCTATCCCTCTCATAGTTACTGTCCTTGTCCAGTGCAGCCCCAGAGTTCAGAGGTTCATCCCCAGAGTTCACCTCCCACCCTGTGTGGGGAGGTAGGTAGGGAGACATCTTACTTGCTCATCGCCCCAACAGCCGATTGCCGCACCTCGGCGGGACTCTACTCTGACCCTTTCTGCCAGCTTCCCTGCTAGCCGCTTGCCATGCCTCTCCACCAGCCACCCTGCTAGCTGCTTACTGCACTTCTCCAGCAGGTGCCCACTTGCCAAGATGTCTTCAGCCCCCCGCAAACACAGCTCTCAGTGATTTCAGCTCTGCAGCTGTAATAAGACTCTCAACTGAATCTAAATCAGCTCATTTATTATACCAGGGAGAAAGGAAAGGTCAAATGGCATCTAAGACCCTTAAGCAGGCCCAACACCACCAAGTACAAATACCTATCCCCAGCCTCCCTAGACTCATTGGGCTTTGGAACCCATGTCCCCTGCCTAGCAAGTGCTGTTCAGTTGAGGGCAAGTCCCTCCATCGGGGTATGCCAGGTACAGTTCTGCTGCCCTCGGTTCACACAACAAGGATAACAACTCTGTATTACTCCTAATAACAAGGAGACTGGGGATCCAACAGCAGCCGCAAGTGATCATTTGGGCAAGCAATCCCATCATGCTGAGCACCTAGGCAGGGAGGGTGTGTCCAAGCAAATGAGATCAGTTTCTGAAGTCTTTCCCCACAGCTCACCACTAGATGTCAGGGGAGAGCTCATTCAGACTCTGCTTACATCATGACCCCAAAACTCATGATGGTCCAGTGAAACTTCCAGCCACTTTCTCAGAATTTGGGGCTCAACTGTTTTCTGGTTTGTTTCAACCCAGCTAGGCCCTCGTCTCCCTTCCCCCTGCACCCCCAACTCTTCACACAGGAGACTTGGCTGTGTGCTGCAGAGGAAGCCAAGAGACTTTCTGCTTCCATGAATAGCCCCCTCCACGCAGCTGGTCCATTCTTGGGTTCTTGTTCCTCAAATGTCACAATGTTGCCAAGTCTTGCAATATTTAGTGTACTTCTTACAAACCCAGCTGTTGGAGTTAAGAGCATCTCAGCTTTCACTTAAAAAAGAATATCTTTCCAACCCTCACTGTTACAAAGAAAAGCTTAAAAACATGACATGAGTTCACCCTAAAGGCTGAGAAAGCAAAGAACCATTTAAAAACAAAAGAGAACCATGATTTTGTGGGCCTGACTTGTGACTTTTGAGCTCTTAGGTTTGGCAGTGCAGAAGGCCCCACTATATCCCACTGTATATTGTGAGATTGAGCAGTGAGTCTCTGCTTTTGTTGTGAAACATGACAGGGATTTTTTGCTTCTGGGTTTCCTATGAAGCCTAAACTGATGTGAACCTCACAAAAGCACCAACTTGTGGAAGCTAAGCCCTTCAGAAGAGGTTACCAAGCCAGAGAGTTTTGCACACCTCTGTCCAAAATTCAGACCTAGGATAAGTGGACTGATTTCACCGGGGTGGGACCCACTTACAATGTGCTCAGTATATTGCTAAAATTGCTGCTGTTGCCTAATTTAACAGCTACACCATTTAAATGTGTACCTTTTGGTAAGTAATGCTGCAGCTGAAAGGGCAGCATCCTGTTTATATTTTATTGCAATATTATTTGTTTATGGTTCAGCAAAGTAGGGGCCATAATCACATAAAATGTCAGCAGCTTCTACCAGGGCTCTTTAGTTAGATAGTGTTTAGGTTAGACAATCCATTGTTGATATAATCTTGCTGAGCCATCTTGAACTTTCCTGGAAAATGAGTGTTTGACGTAGATGGGTCTTTTTTCATTCAAGGTATGAAAAACTCTCTATGAATCATGAAGAGGTCAGTTATTACCATTGAACTGCTGCAAACCATGCCAGAGATTCATGTACTGGCAAGCAAATCCTGCAGGTCTGCAGGACCCATTGCTTTGCTTGATGGTATGGCCAAAAGGTGCATAACCTTTCATGTGGTCCGTACAAGACACACTATTGCCAGGCTGTCACAGTGACCTCAGCTTTGAGCATGAATGGCAGCAGCTGGGAAGTGAAGCTAAAACAGAGCTCCTCATAGCCAACCTAAATCACTTATCACACTCCAGAGACTCATTTTTAGAGATGCTTTCAAACCAGACATTTTCTTAGAACAGTAACTTATTTTTGAACCACCAAGAAACCCAAAATGTAATGATTAGAAGATGAGCTCTTAATTATGGATCCATTTTTTAAAAGGCTCACTATTTGCACCTACATTTCCTTGAATGTGATGAACAGTAGTGGGCAGAGAATAAAATCAGGGGCAGCGAGTTATATGGGCCCATGGTGCTCATGCTCCAGCAATATTCAGGGCATGGTGGCCCAGCTCCACCAATGTTCAGGGCCGGGTCTCTCCCCCGGCCTGGCCCCAGCTGTGTCCCTAGGGGGAGAGGGCTTGGGGGAAGGGATCCCACACACACACTCACCAGCAGCGGTCGGAAGCAGAGCAGCCCGGCCCCGCTCTACTCCGCCAGCTCCCAGCTGCGGCGCTCCACTTCCTGCCGCCGGTGAGAGCCGGGACTAGTCCTTTTCCCAACCTGAGCAACATGGCTGGGGCCGGGGCAAGGGAAGCGGAGCAGGCTGGGGCCGCATCTCTCCACTTCCCGCTGCTGGTGGGGGTGGGGCGATCCTTTCCTCGCACTCACTGGCGGCGGGAAGTGGAGTGCCGCGGCTGGGAGCTTGCGGAGTAGAGCAGGCTGGGGTTGGGTTGCTCTACTTCCTGCCGCTGCCGGTGAGTGTGGGGTCGCTGAGGGAAGAGGTGGAATGAAGGCAGGCCGGGGGCAGAGCAGAGGGGAAGGGTAAGAGGCAGGGCGGAGGGAGTTGTCCGGGGCCCCACACACTCCTAGGGACGGCCGATGGATAGGGCTGGTCACTGGGGCTGGGGCTGCCACATAGGCAGCTGCGTGCTGCATAGGGCACCATGAAATTTGGGGCAATTTGGTGCCCCAAATTTCATGGTGCCCTATGCAGCTGCATATGCTGTGTATGCCTAAGGATGGCCCTGCTCAGACGGATGGACACTTCCCTTTTCCAGCCGGACACTCCAACAGCACAGGGGGCCCCCCCACTCAGTCACCACTCCTGCCCCATGCTGGGCATGAGGCAGCCCCCCTCCACACTCACCACAGGGAAGGTGAGGGGGCTTCCTGGACCTGTGAGGGGCCCCAGGAGCACATGCAGTGACAGTGGTGAGAGGTGAATGTGCTGCCAGGGGGAAGAGGAGGGCCCCTCCCCCCAGAGCTCGCTGCTGCTGGTGCGGGGAGGGCTGAGGGGAATCCTCCTCTCTTGCCCCAGCTGGGGACAGCCTGCCTGCATCCCAAACTCCTCATCCCCAGCCCTGCCCCACCCCAGAGCCCTTACCCCCCCACCAGAGCCCTTACCCCCCCACATCCCAACCCTCTGCCCTAGCCCTGAGCCCCTCATCCCCAGCCCCACCCCAGAGCCCTCACATTTTTACATTATTTTAAAAAATATATGTTGGCTTACAAGCCAGGTGTGGGAGGGACGAGCCTTGGACCCGTTCTGGGCACTACCAACAATTATACAAACCTGACGGATAGGGACTAAAAGGAGAATACTCTGAAGATAGAGGGATGTTTCTGAATAAATGAAGCTGAATTAATACAGGACACAGACTCGTTTTCAGTGTTACCCTGAGAGCCTACATAACATCAGCAAGGTTACATTTATTCTATCTGGGATTAATGAGTAAAGTGGCCAACTGATAGTGGTGAGACAAAGTGGGTGAGGTAACTTCTGTTAGTGAGAGAAACTTTCCCACTACACAGTTCTCTCGCATACAACTGATATTGGTCATTTTTGGCATGTACAGTGAAGCTGTCAAGAGATTTAAAAAATTGGGAGCAGAAAATTGCAATAGTTTATAGCCACAAATGTCTTAATGATCTGTCATTACTCCTTACTGATCAGAATAAAAATTTGCTGGGGGTGTCTCATCTGTTGTGAGGCTGTCTCATGCATTACTGGTATAAGGCCTTCACCATGCCCATGCTCAAGAACTTGTGTAAAATAATTGATGCTTCTTTAGGTCTGGAAGATGTAAATTAAAAGCTCTGCTAACATATTTTAAAATATATAAGTGATATGTATGGGGATAACAGAAGATTCCACAAGCCAGTTACAACCATGAATATAAATACAGCTCTCCTTAAAATCACCTATTACTTCTACTATGTTCCACCTGTGAAGCAGTTCCTTCAATAAAGAATGCATTACAAAATGTTTATCTTGCATCAAGGATTTATTAATACTTAGTCTAGGATTTACTTACCTTTAATCCCTTGATGGATCTTCTGTATTGCCATTTCAAACCTTTTCATGCAGCTCCACTACAGACTGATCCAACACATACTGGCCGGTCTAAGCTCTTATATATTATTTTAAATGCAAAAACTTTCAGCGTTCCCTTCTAAAATATGGGCCTGATTCAAAGCCCACTGAAGTCAATGTTATCTGTTTGTAAAAGACCAGCTTTAGGTTCTGCCTGTTGCTTATCTTCACAAAACCAAACTCAGATAACCAGTCATAAAAGACATGTTTGAATTATGAACAGAGTATTGACTACTTACACAAACTGTTCTGACATAATCCATAGAGGAAAAACATACCCACCAAATCCAAACCAAATCAGAATTAAAAATAAAACAAACCCATGGTATTTACTATCATCAGATTGTTCACTCTGCTAGTGTGTTCAACCCTGTCACCCACCATGTGTCTGTCTTGTCTATTTACATTGTAAGCTCTTCAGGGCAGGTACTGTCTGCTACCCTGTGTTATACAGGGCCTAGCACAATGGGGCTCTGTCTCGGATAGGCCCTTAAGCACTATCATTACTAATAAAGGAACACAGACAAGGAAACCATGACTTGCTTACAGACATTACATGAATAGAGAGACAAGCTTAGTTAGTTAAGTAAATTATTTGCTGTGAGTTATTCACTCAGCCCCACTGTCAAATGAAATATCCAGATGTTATGGCAATATAAGAAGTAGCATTATACAGTTATTATATTTTATTTCTTTATGGGAAATATGAAGGTAACCCCATTTTTCAAATGTACATTTTAGTATGCAGGAGTTAATCATGCACATATTTTCAGTTTCTACTATAAAAATGGAATATTCCAACACAGCGCCAGGACTGTACATAGCCTTTCTGCAATGCTTTTTAGCAGTATCACAGGCCTGAGCTTTGTAATTAAGCTATTGGAAGGAAAATGGCAAAAGTTACATTTGAAACCAAAAGGAAGTTAGCCAAAATGAGCGCACTGCTTAAGCTAAAGAGGACTGTAAGACAGAGGCAATGAAGAGTAGAGAGTAATTTACTTCTCAATATTTATCAAGTATCATTTAACATGACCACCGACCTATGGAAAAGATGGGTTCCTGGTGAAAGCAAACAACAGGGAGTGGAGAGAGGGAAGGCTCTGTCCCTAGCTCTGGCAAACTTGAACCAGACACTTTGGCCCAAATTTTCAGAAGTGTTTGATAATTTTGTATACCCTGCTTGAGACACTGAGAGCCTGATTTTCAATGGAATTTAATCATTCTATGGAATATGGGGATAACTTACCAACCTCATAGGTATGCTAGGTGGCTTCAATTCTTCATATGTAAGGCACTATGGAAATGCAAAGTTAATATATTATCAGTATCAGAGTGTAGTCTTAGTCTGGTGTAAACAAAAAAGAATGTGGCACCTATGTATAGACTAACAGGCCGCAGCATGATGAGCTTTGTGTGGTGAAATACTTTCTTTCAGATGGAAACGCCTGTCTGTCTATAAGGTGCCACAGGATTCTTTGTTGCTTATATTATCAGTGTTACCCTTCTACTCCCTCCTTCACTCCCCCCAGGTTGCATCTAGTCTTAATGTAGGCCTGACCCTAAATTGACCCATTAGTTCAAATGGACCTACTCACATGAATGCAGTTATGCATGTGAGTGTTTGTGGGGATGAGCCCTTAGATTCCAGGATCTTTGGGGCAGGGACTGTCTTTTACTAAGTGTCTGAACAGTGTTGAGCCCAATGAGCCTTTTTAGTCACTACTGTCATCCAAATAATAAGAACAGATGCTGCAGGAAAAGCCTTTGTCCTGCTGTTGACCTCAGCTACTCATAACCTTTGTCACAATCCTCAATACCTTTTTTTAAAACCCTCACTCATTATATTTATCAGGGCAAAGATCTTTCTAGCCTCTCAAACTTTCAAGAACCAGAAGAAATCCTGTGGGCATTTAAGCTTATTTCCATGGCCTCTAAGCTGTCCTTATAGCTTATAGACACAGTTTATGATGTTTTTTCCAAAAATCATTTATTTTCCCCACTGGTTAATTCCCTCACTCCTATCAGTAGAGCTTTTAGACTCGGGATGTACATTTTATCTGTAAGGGGGCCACCAGCAGAGTGGACAAGCGCCAGGTATTTTGTACTGAATGGATGTTTTGTTTTGGGGTTTTTTTAATTCTTCCTACATACTTTCAGAAAAAAATTAAAAAGAGGCCCTTTCTCTGCCCTTTTCTATCCAATTAATCTTTTGTTTTCTTTCACTTCCTTTGCTTGTTTTTGATGGTAATTAAACTAAATTAAAACATCAGTGATTGATAGCCGTGAGCAAACACAGCTCTTTATGATCAACAATTATTCAGCAACTAGTGAGTGCTAACTTTGCAGGATAAGGGCAAAGGTACACCCTCTGGAGACAATTTTATAGCCAGATATTGGGCAGAAGCCCTCCCACATCTCCCCACCCCACCCCCTGCTGCTCCCCATAATTCTAACATTACCACAATTTAACTGACACTAATTTACAGTGTAGGTATGTGTGCTTCTACTTTATGATCATTGGGGCATTTACGGGATCAATCCTGCTAACATTGAAGACAACGGGAGTTTTACCAGGGTGGGGAGCAGATTTGGTTCTAGGTAAGCATGGCATTGTGGCTAGATCCTTGGTCCCCACTCCATCCCACTGTGCTGTTTCCACAATGCAAAAGAGGTGGTAACCTGTTGTAATAGTAAAACTAGTTGGCAGCTTGGAATTCCCCTCAGATGGGGTAATCTCTGGCTGGTGTAGAGTCAGTATATATGGCTCTGTATCACTTCCACCCAGCATAAGTAACATGTTGGGCCAGGAGAGTGTGTGGGTAAAGTGCCTTTCAATCTGGTAAGCCTGGAGTGGTAGAATGCATATGTTAGTCAACTAGTCTTAGACATAAAAATCTTGATTCTGTTTATAACATGGATTTGTACAGCCTAGTACGAAGAGTTTTTATGAGGTTCGAAAAGAAAAGCAATTTTAAATCAAAATGGTCTCTGGGTGGTTGTAACCCAAACAACATTATGGTGGTGTATGGGAACTATACAGGCTAGATACCACAGTGATGGGTACACTAAACAGAAAATAAAAACTGAGGAATGAAGTAGTCTATTTTAATTGCTCAATTAATCAGAGAGCATTAATGATGAAAGCTAATTACCATTTGCAAATTTAATAAATCTTACTACTTTATGAGGTTTTGCTACTATAATCTTGAACAGTTTTTGTCACAAAACAATACCACTTTTGCTCTATTTTTCTGCTCTCAGAAGTCAGAGAGCACTCCCAGACTGTCAATTTGTGCATCTTGGAGAAATGTGATAAACAATGTAAATGTACAAGTTAAATTAACTTGTTACAAAAGTAAATTTGCATTCTGAGAAAAGTCTGCCACGACAGCCAAAAGTTGCTGATTGCTGCTTTTGTTTCACAAATGGAAACTCACTGCCTATCATAACATCGGCAATGCCAGTAAACAAACATGATGAATGCATTTAATTTAGAGTTTCCATTAACCTCAAAACTTCTTAAACTTCATGGACAAGAGTCATTGTGGGACAAGAGTGCTTGTGTTTTAGAATTTATTTTCCCCATGGTTCTAACATCTGCTGTAAAAGGTCTTCAATAAAAACAGTGTCACAATTTTTCCTTTCAAAATAAGCTGATTCATTGCTGAACCTGATACTTCACATACACTGGAGGTTCAAACTTATACTGTGTAATTCCAGTTATCCAGATTCCCTGCATCTGAAAACCCTAGTTATCCGAATCCACAGTGTGTTCTCCGGGTAGTCCTATGTTCATTAATCATTTTTGTTTATCCGAATGTCTTATCTGAAACTTTGGATGTCCCCCAGGCCATTCAGATAAGTGTGCTGTATACAGATACTGTACTTTAGAAAAACTAAACCCAATTATGCTTCATAATAACCTGAAACTACTTGTAGTGTGTTCAGTTTCTGTTCACTGGAGGGGTGGGGAGAGGAGGCTAGGGGAAAGAGCACTGTATTTTGTGCTACTTCTAACAGTGTGCTACAATGTTCCCCTTAGAATAACGACGAATGTTACTACAAAATGGAACTGTGCCATGCCACCAAGGTATGAAAAAGAATGTTTATAAACCAGCAGTGTGCATAACTAAAAACATCCCCTGTGGCTTTTGTACTGGGGCAGATGTGGAGCCCTACATTGCTACATGGTTTTGGCAGCATATGTAAGCAGGGGCCACACACAGTACAGAAGCACATAGTGAGTTTTTCCCAGTCTCTGAGATCAAATCCACACACATACCATCTGAAGATGGCCCATGTATGTTACAGAGGTTGAGGGAAGTGGGGTTATTTAGTCTGCAGAAGAGAAGAGTGAGGGGGGATTTGACAGCAGCCTTCAACTACCTGAAGGAGGGTTCCAAAGAGGATGGAGCTAGGCTGTTGTCAGTGGTGGCAGATGACAGAACAAGAAGCAATGGTATCAAGTTGCAGCGGCGGAGGTCTAGGTTGAATATCAGGAAAAAACTATTTCACTAGGAGGGTGGTGAAGCACTGGAATGGGTAACCTAGGAAGGTGGTGGTGGAATCTCCACCCTTAGAGGTTTTTAAGGCCCAGCTTGACAAAGCCTTGGCTGGGATGATTTAGTTGGTGTAGTCCACTTTTAGCTGGGGGTTGGAGTAGAGATGACCTCCTAAGGTCTCTTCCAAACCTACATAAGAACGGCCATACCGGGTCAGACCAAAGGTCCATCTAGCCCAGTATCTGTCTACCGACAGTGGCCAATGCCAGGTGCCCCAGAGAGAGTGGACCTAACAGGCAATGATCAAGTGATCTCTCTCCTGCCATCCATCTCCCTCACTGAAATGTTTATATTTTGCCACATCAAAGTGCAGTTTAACCAATAGCAAACATACACTGCTCTCAACAACTGTACTTGACTTTTCTGGTGTAAATAAAGCCAAAATGCAGCATTATGGCCTTACTTTGTTTATCCACCTTGGTGCTTCTTTGACTCCTCCCACATTTCTTCAAACCACATCCCTTTGGTGGAGTTTGCAGAGCTACGTGGGCCCTTGGTATCGCAGCAAACCAACGAGTAGCTTTTAGTTTGAATGTAGAATGTGGAGGGGCAAGTTATAAAATAAACTGATAGACTACGTTGAGCTCAAGCCATGGAAAGATATGACCTACTGTTTTCCTGAGATGAGGATGTTCATGGCAGTGGGTTAATGCCTATTAATCAGTGTTTCTCTTAGCAGAACATACAGGGAGTCTCAGTGCAGCATCAAGGAGGGGGTAGCAATGTTCGTATTCCAAAGGAAGCTATAGATATAAATGTGGACCAATTTTTGGAGTCCTTGTGTGATTAAAAGATCGACTGGCTTCAAAGGGAGTTTTGCCTGAGTAAGATTAAGGTTTTGTCCCAGCTGATTACCCTGGGGAGCATTCACACCTCACAAAGTATGCACGGCTGTCGTGTATAACAATGAACTTTTTGCCCCCAGCAGGAATTTTTCAAAGTTTAAAAATAAAATCAACAAAGAAAATTACAGCCCATTCTTTGCTTAAAGTATCCCGTGTTAAGTTCTAAATGCTTGGCGTGGACTGTGTGATGAACAGTGACATTCACGATTCCATAGTACGCTGCTGCTGTATTTCATTTTGTCATACTGTCAGATTGCTCTAGATAGAGAAGAATGGTGACTGAATGTCAGAATAGGTGCTTTAAACTTCCTAAATCACTTCGGTTGTTGCCAAAAGTTATTTTGCTATGGCAGCACTAATTCTTATGATGTTGGGTATCATCCCTCTTTACCAAGGTATGTACATCTAATGGAAAGAGTCCTCCAGTCAACTACACTGTTTATTGTCCTCACACCCAATTTTTCATCTCTTAGCCTACTTTGTGCAACATTCCTTTCTCTGTAGTATGAGAGAGATTACAATTTTTTTTGCAAGATAAAGGATTTTAGCTCATTTTATAATCTAAATAATTATGTCACAATGTGTCTTTTGAAGCCTAAAATTGCCTCTGACTATTGGAACATCTGTAATGAAGGTGAAACTTAGGGTGAACAATAAATGGCAGCACTGTACAGCTGCTCTCCCTCCTCACATTTCAGAATGTAGATAAGGGACCTGCTTTCCCCCTACCCCTGACTGCCTATAGAACACACACACACACACACACTCTCTCTCTCTTTCCCCATGGCCTCAGCTACAGAGAATTGCGAACATAGGCAGATGGAGGGGTGTAAAGTAACAGGCCCCCAGGTGTAAGGTACAGCTATCTGAAGCCTAAGCTAAATCACACTGATTGCCAATGTCCCCAAGGGGTCAAATTGGGAGCTGAGGTTCAGCAAGACAGAGAAGCTCTGGCCATGTTCTTTTTGATCCAGCTACACCACTAGACCAGCAGAAGACAGGAAGTGAGGCTGCTACACAGTTTATATATCACTGGAGGAGCCCCATATGGTTGGATGACCTTACCAGGGCCAGATACACCAGTTTGCAGCCAGATTCTGCCAGCAGTGTGGTCCAATTTTATCTCCTTTCTTCAGCTCTCCTTGTGTGGATCTCCAAAACCTTTACATCTTCTGGATACCTTCTAAGTAGCAGCAGTTGCTAAGTATGCTTCTAACCCAGAGATGGGCAAACTACGGCCCGCAGGCCCTATCTGGCCCGCGGGACTGTCCTGCCCGGCCCTTGAGTTCCCAGGCAGGGAGGATGTCCCCACTCCCCCGCAGCCTCAGCTCGCCGTGCTGCCAGCGCTCTGGGTGATGGGGCTGCAAGCTCCTCCCGGGCAGCGCAGCTGTGAGAGCCGCCAGGTGTAGTGCATTAAATTGGTGAATGTGCTACTTATGGAGCACCAGGACTGGCAACCATAAGTAGTACACTGTAAGAAGCACATTCCTATGGGGAGCAATTTAATACACTACATCCACCCTCCATACAGTTTCAGAACCCTGATGTGGCCTTCAGGCCAAAAAGTTTGCCCACCCCTGTTGTAACCTCTGCACTATACAAGAAGGTCAGGTCCTTTTCTTTCAAGTGCAGACCTTGCCACAGATATTCATGGCTTTGTCACCTTGAGGATGGGCTACTTCAAATGTGCAATACTTGAAGCTATTCCAGCAAATCATCCAAAAGTTGCAGCTAGCACAAAACAAGAGGGCCTCTATTAAGTTTCTGGCAGACAGCACACAGCTGTGCTCCATCATTTACTGTGGTTACCAACAGATTTCCAGAAGAAGTTGAAGGTAATAGTTTTGACCTAAGAGGTCGCAAATAGTTTGTGACCCAGCTATTTGGCAGACCACCTCCCTCCCCATTATACTGCAGCAGTTGTGACCATCTGAGAGATATGAACTAGCACCCCCACACAAAGTTTGAGGGGTTATCTTCCCCCCGAGATGGGCTGATCTTGATGCCTACACTCAGATAGCAGCAGACAGCACCATTTCATTTGGAACAATCCCAACATAAAGTCAGCCTCTCCCACTTCAGCAGTAGGCTTCCTGGGTCCCAAAAGTGTATTCCAACCGAAGTATGTAAAGGTCAGGCATTCATCTTATGTAAGTGCACAGCAGCCATTACACCCAGAGCCTTTCCTTTATTTGATTTTATCAAATTTAATAAAATGTTCATTATAAAAAAAAAGGGTAAGTGGCCTTCTGGCACAACAACAGCATTTTCCACTGTACTGGGATTGACCCTGGCTTACAAATGAACATGGGTCTATGGATTTCTGGCCAGTTTATCTTACAATACATCACACAGATTGAAACTTTTAGACAGTTTTATTTCTGCAGCCTACGTCTGGAGACCTGCAGCATCTCCTGCCTGACTAGAGGAATTGCGTAAATATCCACTGTGATAATAGATGCTCACCTTCTCTCTTAGCTAAAGAAAGCTCAGAGAATCCGTAGAGACAAGCAATAAAAAGCATTAAATTAAGGGCTACAAGCCAATATTTTCAAATCCAGCTAGCTAAAGTTAGGCTCCTAAACCCATAGTTAGGCATCTAAGTGTCAGTAGCCTGGTTTTCAGAGGTGTTGAGAACTGGCAGCTCCCAATGACAACAGGAACTAGGATAATTGCTCAGCGCTTTTGAAAAATAAGGCCACGTCTAATTCAGAGCTATGCAGGTTTGAACATTTGGGCCATAAGCCCCAGGAACAACTTATTGTAACTGCTGTTGGCTGGCTTCCAGCACATATGCTATAGCACTAGAACAGCAGAGTAAAACCCAGGTTAAAATTTGAGATAGTAAAACAGAAAATAGACCACATGCAAGGCAAAGCAGGTTAAAAAAAAAAAGAGTGAAAACTGGCTTATAAAATCTAGTGGAAAATAATGGTCACTTCTTTAAGCGGTGGGTTGCAGATGTTTACCGTCAGAAATACATTTATTCTCAGACAAGGAAATGAACTTTAGCTGCAAAGTGTGTTTTGTAGACATCCCTTTACTGTCCTCTAGTGGTAGCCTTTTAGTTAAACAGCGAAGTTTGATAAAACGTGAATCTGTAGCACATTTTAAATTTGTTTTTGAATAAAAAAACTAATGTGAATTGTAGTAGATGTACTGCCATCTCCCTGCAAGAGACCCATTTTCTATCAAACCAAATACATTATGAAAACATAGACCACCATTTTCAAAGACCATTTGTTGGCTTGCAAATGCAGTAACACCACAATAGAATAATGCAGTCAGAAGTCTTTATAACCGACTGAAGCATACAACTGGCCTTGCAAATTGATTTTTTCCTTTAACATAAATTCTGGTCAGTTATACAAGCTCTTCACCTTGGCTAACTGCAGTATTTCCCTGAAGTTGGTGTATAGCTGGACATTGTATCTGACAAGGATGTCTGAGAACCCCTCAGAGTGAAACTGCACTGACTTTCAGAGGTGCAACGGTTACAGTATTACCTAGGTTAACACAAACATGACTTGATTGTGATCTCACATGAGTCTAAATCAGAAACAACAACAAAGTTTATACTGGGAGTGTAGGGCTTCTCCACTGCTTTACCTATACTAGTTAATTTAAAGCTGTACAATTCCCCTTCCCATCCTTCACCCCCAAAGTATGGATACAGTTATACTGTCATAGCTGTTCCTGAATGGGAAAAAGAGAAGAAGCTCTATTCATATAAGGCACCAGTATAACTGCAGCCACAGAAGGGGTTGAATTACCATAACTATGTCAGTTAAAAACCCAACAACAAAAACACCCTTCACCCAAATGACTGTATTGGTACAAATAATTGTATTGGTAGAAAAATCTGTGTAGACCAGGCCCAAATAAGATCAAAAGTGGGCCCACAGCCTTACAGAGACTCACTTTAAATAGAAAGAATGAGGAGGTACCTTAGAGACTAACAAATGTATTTGGGCATAAGCTTTTGTGGGCTAAAACCCACTTCATCAGATGCATGGAGTGGAAAATACAGTAGGAAGATAGATAGCTCATGATAAGATGGGGTTGCCATACCAACTCTAATGAGACAAATCAATTAAGGTGGGCTATTATCAGCAGGAGGAAAAAAAAACTTTTGTAGTGATAATCAAGATGGCCCATTTCAAAACAGTTGACAAGAAGTTGTGAGTAACAGTAGGGGGGGAATATTAGCATGGGGAAATAGTTTTTAGTTTGTGTAACGACCCATCCACTCCCAGTCTTTATTCAAGCCTAATTTAATGGTGTCCAGTTTGAAAATTAATTCCAGTTCTGCAGTTTCTCGTTGAAGTCTGTTTTTGAAGTTTTTTTGTTGAAGAATTGCAACCTTTAGGTCTGTAATTGAGTGTCCAGGAAGGTTGAAGTGTTCTCCGACTGGTTTTTGAATGTTATAATTCTTGACGTCTGATTTGTGTCCATTTATTTTTTTGCATACAGACTGTCCGGTTTGGCCAATGTACATGGCAGAGGGGCATTGCTGGCACATGATGGCATATATCACATTGGTAGATATGCAGGTGAACGAGCCCCTGATGGTGTGGATGATGTGATTAGATCCTATAATGGTGTCCCTTGAATAGCTATGTGGATAGAGTTGGCAACAGGCTTTGTTGCAAGGATAGGTTCCTGGGTTAGTGTTTTTGTTGTGTGGTAAGTGGTTGCTGGTGAGTATTTGCTTCAGGTTGGGGGGCTGTCTGTAAGTGAGGACTGGCCTGTCTCCCAAGGTCTGTGAGAGTGAGGGATCGTCCTTCAGGATAGGTTATAGATCCTGGAGAGGTTTTAGTTGGGTGAAGGTGACAGCTAGTGGCGTTCTGTTACTTTCTTTGTTGGGCCTGTCCTGTAGTAGGTGACTTCTGGGTACTCTTCTGTTTCTTCACTTCAGCAGGTGGGTATTGTAGTTTTAAGAACACTTGATAGAGATCTTGTAGCTTTTTTTTGGTCTCTGTCTGAGGGATTGAAGCAAATGCAGTTGTTTCTTAGAGCTTGGCTGTAGACAATGAATCGTGTGATGTGGTCTTCATGAAAGCTGGAAGCATTTAGGTAAGTATAGCAGTCAGCAGGTTTCCGGTATAGGGTGGTGTTTATGTGACCATTGCTTATTAGCACTGTTGTGTCCAGGAAGTGGATCTCTTGTGTGGACTGGTCCAGGCTGAGGTTGATGGTGGGATGGAAATTGTTGAAATCCTGATGGATTTCCTCAAGGACTTCTTTTCCACAGGTCCAGATGTCGTCGTTGTTGTCAATGTAGCACAAGTAGAGTAGAGGCGTTAGAATAACGCTTCCTCAGCTCTCGTCACCTAAGTCAGCCATAAAAATGTTGGCATACTGTGGGGCCTTGCAAGTACCCATAGCAGTGCCTGCTGATAATAGCCCACCTTAATTGATTTGTCTTGTTAGAGTTGGTATTGCAACCCCCATCTTTTCACGTTCTCTGTATATATATCTTCTTACTGTATTTTCCACTCCATGCATCTGATGAAGTGGGTTTTAGCCCACGAAAGCTTATGC
Source organism: Mauremys reevesii (assembly GCF_016161935.1). Classification (NCBI taxonomy): domain Eukaryota; kingdom Metazoa; phylum Chordata; order Testudines; family Geoemydidae; genus Mauremys; species Mauremys reevesii. The sequence continues at coordinate 34,274,859 of NC_052628.1, read as the reverse complement.
CCAAATCAATTTGTTAGTCTCTAACGTGCCACAAGTGCTCCTAGTTCTTTTTGCTGATACAGACTAACGCGACTACCATTCTGAAACTTTAAATAGAAAGATCTTTAGCACCATCTGCTGGTTTGTGAAGCATATTATTGAACAAAGGTGCCACAGGATGGTTTTCTGGTGGCTAAACAATAACCCTACTATCATGACCAACTGAGAGGCTAAGAAATTGGCAGTCAATACAGGAGATAGAGCGCAAAAACATTCAATTGAGCAGTTTAATGTACTTCCTTCTATTAAAGTTTTCAGAAACATCAGACTTGAGGTCCATATGGCATTATCATTTATTATTTGTATTACTATAGCACCTAAGACCCCCAGTCATGCACCATGACCCCATTGTACTAGGCACTGTAGAAACACAGAATAAAAAGTTGGCCCCTGCCGCAAAGACCTTACCATCTAAGCACAAGACAAGAGACAACAGATGGGTAAAGGTGGATGAATCGGGGAGTACCAGGTAACAATGAGAATATATTGGTCAAGGCATCAAGGCAAAGAAGAGTTTTAAGAAGGGATTCACAGGAGGATAAGGCGGCAGTTTGCAGATGTTTCCAGAAAGCTCTTCCCAAGTGTGAGAGCAGCATGGGAGAAAGCATGAAGGTGCATGTTTGGAAACGTAACAAGTGGGTGGTGGAGGCTGATATCCTGGACCGATTGCAGACGGAAGTTGACATTTCGATAGCAAGTGAGACATAAGTAGGGTAAGGGTAGGTCATGAATAGTCTTGGAAGTGAAGGGAAGACGCTTATGTTTAATAGCAATGGGGAAGCCAGAGAAGGGATTCAAAGAAAGGGGTGATGTGGCCAAACCAAAGGGGTAGGAGAATGATCTTTACAGCAGCATTCTGAATGGCCATGAGCAGAGCAAGACTGTATTTGACAAGGCCAGAGAGAAGGATGTTGGAGTAAGCGAGATGATGAGAGCCTGAACAAGAGTTTTAGCTGTGTGGACAGATAGTATTATTTGTATTGCCTGAAATAGGAAGGGTTGTATCTTAGAGACGTTTTGCAGAAAGAATCTGTAACATTAGACATAGCTGGGAGGTGATGTTCTAGAGAGAGGTTGTGAAGAATAGAGATAGCTGTATCATTTTTATTAACGTTGTGTACCTCACTTTACCTGCTTGATGTTATTCCATCTGGCTACATTAGGTTGAATCAAAAGAGGTTGTTAGGAAGAACAAGCAGGAAATGAAACAAGCTACAATAGCCAGGGTTAAGACATCCTGGGGTAAAAAAAAGTATGTTGAGGGAGTTAAGAGAACAACGGCTGGGCCATTAACTGGGAAAATATTATTTCCAGGTGCCAGCCAAAATTACACAGCTGGGTTGCCAAGACTGAGAGCCTAAGATCAAAAGGACATGGAAAGTTAAAAACTCTCTCTGGGAAGATAGAGAGGTTTAGTTGTGAGGGCTGTTCACAGACAGCAGACAGACTGAGATGCAGACTCTGTGGGAGGGGCCTGGGCAGCAAGATTGGCCCAAGACCCAGGTAGGTAGGCCATTTGTTGTTTTAAGCTTTTCTCTGATTGTTGCGTACCTTTGCGTGAATAAACTATACGCTTGTTTTAGAAGAAGCTGTTTTGAGTCACTTTGATTAGCTCTGATCACAGGCTCTTGGAGGGAAGTTTGGCCACCATGGACAGAATTGTTTACCAGAATAGAAATACCCAAGACAAATTCTGGGGTATGGAATGTTTGCCTAGAAGTAGCTGAATTGTGCTATTTAATGCTTGGGTCCCCTCCTCTCTACACACTTCCTTCCCTCCCTATCTATCCCCCTCCTCTGAATTTTGCTTCTATTCTTTACCTTATTGTAATATTTTTAACTAGTTGGATTTTTATAAAACAAGCTTTGCTTGTTTGTAAGCTGTGTAACAAATTGATTTACATATATTAAATTATTCAAATATAGCTAAGGTTAGGTAGCAAATAGTTTATATAATATAGTAAAAGGTATGTGTGTGTGAATTACAAAACTCTACCCTTACAGTTAAAGACTTTCCTCATATCTAATCTAAATCTGCACAGCTGCAAATTAAGCCCATTACTTCTTGTCCTTCCCTCAGTGAACACGGACAACAATGAATTACAGTACTTTTTATAACAGCCCTGAACAGAGTGGAAGACAGTTATCAAGTGCCTCCCAGGTTATGTCTAAACAGCATAGTCAAAGCACAACTCCCATTGATTTTCAATTGCAGTTGGAAGCACCCAGGTTTCTCACACTGAAGTGGCCACCTGCGAAAAGTTTGATTGCAATGACTTGACTAGCATCATACACGAACTCCGGGGAAGAGACTGGGATGGAGGCATGTGCATGTGTTGAGGGGCAGAGGGAACAGCCTTCAATTGCCTTACCACAAAACCATCCTTTTTCTTCTTGCAGTCCCCTGCCCCATTCCCTGCACACCTGTGGCTCTGTGGGCAGGACTTCCTGCTGCTAGTAGAGGAGGAGAAGGCTGTTGGCTGAGGAGCTATTGCTTTGCTGCTGGTAGTGAGGGGGAGCAAGGCGTGGAGCCCTCTTCCTGCTGCCTCCACCCACTGCTCAACTACTGCTGCAGAGACTCTATCAAGAGCACATATCAGTGCACCTGCACATACCCCCCTCAGACTTTCCACCCATCTCCTCTCCTCAGTTTTCATTGGATTGGTGGGCATCCCCACCTTCTCCCATGCCTGCCCATCAGCTCCCCCTGTCTCATGGAGTTCCCACCTCACAGTTTGTCACTGCTTTTTTGTGTAGTCCCTCTGCAGTTGCTGCACCTCCTCCATCTTGCCTGGTTCCCCCCACCCCATTTCATATGGTGACTAGTTTGGTACTGGCTTCCCCCTTACTGGTTGTTACTTGCCTCAGCCAGGACCCTCTCCCCATACTGTTTTGGTACCTGCCCTGACCAAGCCCACCCTCCTCACTGTTTGATAATCAACTTCCCTGCTCCACCCAGGCCCCCCCACATGCTATTTGCTCCCTGCCTTCTCTGCCCCCTTGGTTCTGTGCACCTGGTAACTCCCTGCTATTTTGATCCCACTTCTCCATTTTGTTTCATCTCCTATTCCCTGCACCCCTGACCCTCATCACTGCAACTCACTCACAGCACAGCTGGAGGAGCCAGTTCCCCTTTCCACTCCTGCCTATTGTGCCTATCACCTGCTTTATCCCCTCCAGTTTTTGACAGTTAGCTTCTATTTTCCCTATCCACCCCCTTTACCATTTCTAGCCTGGCCACTGGTGGCTGTTCCTATCACCTGCCCTCAATGGTATATCCCAGCTCAGCCACATGTGAAGTTTCCTGCCAGCAGCTTTGTCCATGGGAGAAAGAAAGGGGGACACTGAATGAGGGGAACCCTGGCACTACCATTGTTTTCACCTCTGCTTTCTGTCACAACACAGCTGCCACTACATCAGAACCCCCACCAGGGTGGCAGCAGCAGGCTCAGGTAGGGACTCTGCTGCCAGACCTTCTACCACCATCACAGGAGCCCCCTTTGTCAGCAAAAAGAGCCCAAGGTAGGGAAAAGGGGAAGAGCCCCAGCTGGACAATTCCATCCGTGGTGATGGCTGTACTGCTACTGCCATGCCAATGGCCATGTCTCCCCTTCACCCTGCCATCAGCTGTGGGTGCAAGCACTCCCACCACATACACACACATGGCTGGGCCTGCTGCCCCATCACTATCTGCCACAGCCTTTCCACTCACCATGGTCTCCTCTTTTAACATTAACCGCACCTGGGAGTCTTTCCTCACCCTGACCAGGAGGCCTCAACACAGGAGGCAGGGGGAAAAGGTACTCAGTGAGGGGGGCCTTGTGTTTGTCCCCCTTGAGCATGGGGGATGTCCTTATCTCTATTCCACTTTCTCTCCCTGTTGTTGCCCTGCTGCTTCCCCTCTCTACCTTGGGGAAACTGGTCTCCATCAGCAGCTCTCTGCTGCTGGGCTGTCAGGATCCCATCCTCCACCACATCCTATCATTCTGCCAGGAAGTCACCATCCAGCTGCTGGCAGCAGTGTGTGGCAGGGGAAGCATGGTCCTCTGTGGTGCCCAGCCAGGGCTCCTTGAACCAGGTCCACTGTTCAGTGGGAGAGGCTCACAGCTTCCTCTCGCAGACAGCGGGGCACGTTCAGAGAGAAAAAGTCTCTTGGCTCACCGAAGAGGGATGCTGGGCGCTCCTGAACCCCAGGAGCATACTGGCCCTAGCTGCCCAGTTGCTATTCCTCCTGCTCCAGCTGGCATCCTTGCTCGAGAGCTGGAGAAGTCCGCCCAACCCGCCATCGCACCCAGCCAAGCCAACAGGCCCCGCTGCCGATAGCCATCAGATAGGGTCCATGGAGGAGGGGGTTGTCACAACGCCCAGAAGCGGGCCCACCACTGGGGAGACCACCCTTCCCTTTGTAGCCCCATCTCTGATCTTATCACCCTCGCTCCACAGACTACCCCACCGGCCAGCCTTCTAATGACACCACCACTGAAGGCGGAGTTTAGGAATGGGGTATAAGCATAAGGCGCAAGTCCACTGCCTCCCTCTGGAGCAGGCAGCAGCGGCCTTCTGTAAGGGGTCGAGGGAGGCTGCCACTGGGCCTGCTGCTTCCAATGCCCTTGAGAAAGTCCAGCAGGTGAAAGCAGCTGAGGAGGCTCTGACAGTGGAGGGGGCAAAACTACCCCCTTGCAGGAGTTCCTTATGGAGGAGGCCTCAGAGCATACCTCCTCCACCTTCCTGTCACATCCCCGCAGTCAGCACAGAGGTGGAACTCACCTCAGTTGCTGAGGACTTCCTTTGGGCAGGCTTCCAGCCTATCTTCCAGGAGACTGAGGCCCTAGGGCTAGCCTCTGTGGCCCAGGGGGAGGACAACTCTTTGCCAGCCAGCTGTCTGGACACTAAATCCATCCCTTGGATGCCTCCTCTCTCCCCGCCCTCCTCCTCCTGCTTCTGTCCCTAGGCTGCAATCCAGAATGTTTCCCATACCTATGCTTCTGGGGCACCTCCTGCCCTTTCCATGTGGCTGGTACCAGTGCTTAAGGCCACAGACAATGGCAGGTGCTGAGCAACCAGGCATAGAGATTTCCAGGGTGCCACTCCAGAGATGGAGCAGCTGTTGCTAGACTAACTCACCCCATCCCTATCCCACCACCACCACCCACACCTACTATCTTAGAGGGCCCCCCACACACACCCTTACCTGTCTCAGTGTGGCTGGTGAGGTGGTGATACACCCCAATCCCACTCCTCCCCTTCCACCTCCCATGCTCCTGTTGCCACAGAGGTTGTTACCTTGCCTTTCTCGAGGAAGGGAGGAAAGAAGCCTGGCCTACATGATTGTAGTGAAAGCCATCTTGTAGTAGTGGATGTGATTCACCATGACCAGACTATCTTCAACAACCTCTATCTGAGTCCAGGACCTACTCCTTCTGGCATGTAGGGATGGTCTGTCACACGTTCCTGTCCCTGGACCAGAAGGCATTTGACAGGATGGATTACTGGTATCTTATGGGCACTCGGCTTCAGACCCTGTTGACTGCCAGTGTGGAGTGTCTAGTCAAGCTCAACTGGGCCTTGACCAAACCCATTACCTTTGGATGAGGGGTACAACAGGGCTGTCTGCTCTCTGGCCAGCTCAATACCATCATTAGAGCCCTTCTTTCATCTCCTCCTCTACAAGAGGATAATGAGATTGGTCTGAGAGCACCAGACTTGCAGGTAGTCCTGTAGGTATATGCCAACAATGTGCTTCTCATGGCCCAGGATCATGGAGAGCTGGTGCAGTGTCTTGCCAAGCCATCTGTTCAGGGCCATCCTCCAGCTGGGTCAAGAGCTCTGGCCTGATGTTCGGAGACAAACAGGCTCCCTCCCATCCACATTCTGTACTGTCTAGTGGTGCACTGAACCACTGCACTCTCTGGGCATTCACCTTTCTGCCACTGATCCCTCCCTGCTGGAGAATGGAGTGGTCAAGAGGCAAGGTGACTGACCAGTTACGGAGGTGGAAGGGGCTGCTCTATTGCCTCTCGCTGAGGGGGCGTGCTGGTATTCAACCAGCTGGCACCAATTCAACACTGAACCCGCTCCCAGGAACCTTGACCAGCCTCCAGAGGTTCCTGGAGGTTTTTTCAGGCTGGGGCTGCACTGGGTCTCTCTCACAGACTGAGGTAGAATAGGGAAGGTTGGGGTAGGCAGAGTGGATTGTCTACTCCGCATCTGGTCCAGCTGCTGCCCTTTCTGCCTTTTGACAGACACACTAAGGACCGATTTACACAATTTTTTGCACTGATTTAACTATTAGTTTAGAAATTGATAAGTTACTGCCATCCCCTAATATGGATGCAGTTATCATGGTATACAAATACTTATCGGCCAGACAGTGTGTCTATCAAAGCTATACACATAAGCAACTGTTAAGGCCCATCATTTCCAGTTTTTACCAAAATATTTTCAGGTTTTACACATGCTATTATTCAGTTTTTATGTATTTTCACCACAGCATTAAACTTTTACTTTCCATACTTACTTTTCTCTATTTGTTGCTTTTGTTCTGTCCTCCCATTGCACAGTATTAACCCTGGTATTTTCCCAGAAAACTGGAGGGTCTTTTGCACCAACTTTCACCCATTTTTAAATATTTGTAATTAACATTTATAAATTCCCAGGAAATTTTAAAACAAACAAAAACCCAAAACAAAGGGCACTGGCAACTTTATACTAGTATAATTGCCATCAAACTAGACACTTGCACCTATTTAACTATACCAGTTTCTAAACAGGAAGGTCAGTTTATACAAAACCATATTTAGAAAAGTCCTAAACTGTACAGAGCCAGCAAAGGTAGTAGAGACTAGAGAAGGATAATGCAGTTTCAGCTGTGCACAGCAGGGAAGCTCGTAGCTCTGGTTCTCCCTTCCCCATCAAATCTTGCCACGAGTTCAGTATAAAGGCTAGGACTGCCCCCTTCAAACACTCAGTTGTTCATATATATTCATCTGTCAATTTTCTCCAAGTGTGATTAATTTACAACAGTATCATCTATAATGACAAAATCCCCATTCTGATAATACCATTTCCCCCAGACTGGGTACATAACAATAGCTCTATACTACTTACTGCAATAGCCTTTCTAAAGGGATACTTATAGAGGGGAGAGCGGGTTAGCTTTTGGAGTACACACCAGAAACCAGGAAAGCTGATTCTATACTGAAGTCGGCCACCAATTCCAATGTGTAACTTTGGGCAAGTTACTTAACCTTTCTTCGCCTCAGTTCGTCCAAACATAGGAAAAAACCTCAATACTGATGGAAAAATAATTATAATTTATTCTCATTAGGTCATTACAAACTTGCCTGCATCTTTACTAAATTTTAAGAGATACCTACTATTATTTAGTCCCATCATGCTTGGAAGATTATAGTAGCAAAGCCCTACATTTTTGGTTGCTTATTTTATTTAAGATGTTCAAGCTAATTAAAGAAATTCCAGGAGGCTTCTGCTTTCTATTACCCAGGGACAAGTCCCAAAGTGCTAAAGGCGATAACCTTGACCATAAATCACCTAAGAGTGTTTACACACACTCAAAAAAGCAGCTTCCATAATTTTTCTATCTTGTTTTATCTTTCCATATTAATTTCCTTTCCATTATGTATTGAAAACCTATGTAAGCATTGATTACTGAAATTTGCGCTTGGAATAAAATATTCAATAGAAGGTTTTAGTTGCAAGTTGTAATATACTGCAAATGATACATCCAACGACTATTTTGGTAAAAAGGCAGAGGAATTTTATCAAACAAGATACTAGCCTGGTATGAAATCTCATTTGATGGAATCTGAGAGAACTTTTTGCAAAATATTTTTTAGAAAGAGTCCCAACTTTAGAAGACAGTAAGGATGTCATTCTGTTAGAAGCAAAAAAGGAGTGATGCATAAGAAATGTTACCAAAAGCCATAAAACTGTTTAAAAAAGGAGGGATGGAGGGGGGAGAGGCAGTCCTTTACCTATTCCCTTTCCTCTTTGGGAGAAAAAAAACTCAGTTAACCCCTTCAAAATTATTAGGAGTAATTTCGTCAATAAACACTCAAAATCTTTATATTTGAAACTAAGAAAAATAAATGGCAAGATGTTTTATATACCAATACGGAGTTCAATAACCTTGCTGTAACTGCTCACTATAAAAGCAAGAAGCCATTTGAGTGTAGAATATTTATATTAGCTGGGAATTAATTTATCTGGCAATGCTTAAGCAATGTACATACCAACTCAGAAGAACAAAAAAATCCCCGCTTCAAAGATTAAGGAGAGGACAACTACTTCAAACCAAAAAGCTTTAAGAGTGTATGGAATTATTTGAAGCAGAATTTCAACTCCTATTATATCCTTTAGCTTCATTAGGGTATAATCTCACAAAAATATAGACTAAAACGAAGATGTTCTGATAATTTTCTGCCACAAAGACAAAGGAAGGATAACAATCAAGTTGAGGAAAAATTACACCCCCTACTGCTTATACATTATTCATGAGCTGAAAAGGTTACTAAGGCCAACCCAGGAAGGCATTGAACAAGTGAATGGATGACAACAACTAATTTGAACTTAAATCAACCCTGACAGGTTTGTTTTCCTCCTTGCATAAACTTAGAAAGCCCTACAAAATTCTGAGAATTGAGCAAGCAGTTCACTCTGTGCTCCCCTCCTCAACTTTACAGCACTCGGCACAAATCATCCTGTTAATCTCTGCAAGGTAGCTATAACAGACTGCAAAAAAAAAAAAAAAGTCAGAGCAGCATCAAAAAGAAAACCTACTAGTTCAAATGACACCTTCAGGACTTTCGCTAACTTCCATTTTACTGATCTATGCTGAAGCACTGCCAGAGAATTAAAATTAATATGATATTGAAATGCTATTGTAATTTAAGATACTAAGATTCCCATGAAACACCACACTGTTCAGAACACGTATTCCTTGAGAGGAAACTTAGGCCTAATATTGATAAACAGAGACAAATAGTGGGATTTAATTTGCATTTAAAATTCTTGTTTTTCATTAATTTCCCTGTCTTAAGACAACTCCTTGAATGGCTACTATTAAGTGATTTGAATACTTGCCATAGTTTCATAGGACTTAATTAAAATTACTCATCTTTGCCCATTTATAAATTGTTCAGGTTACCCATGACATACCAAACAGGACTCACCTACCCTTAATGAAATTCTTTTGTCCATCTATCAACAGTTTAGATGTTTTTTATGACACACTCAGACAGGATACATTGCTACTTCTGGGGAATAGCATACTCTCCCTCTTAGCTTCCCAAGAGACCCGTGCCCTCATCAGAGGTAGGACCACTCTCCAAAGGTGTAATCTCTGCTAGTTTAAGCTGACCATTTTCAGAAACTAAAAAAGTAGTCATAAATAAGCTACAATTTAAGCATAAAATGTAAAAAAAAATGTAATAAAAAAGGTGGAAACATAGGTGCCAGTGCATGATTGGGTAAATTTTGTTACCTAAGGGTCATAAATAAAATAGGTTTAATTAATTTGAAAATTAATTGCATCTATATAATATAAACAAAGCTCTTTAAAACCCCTCTCTGAACTGCAGTTCAACATCAAGCTGCTAAAACTCTAACCCCTCTGAACAACAGTAACATGCAAAGGCATCACCAAAAACCCCCAAACATGTAAATCCTGACTGGCCATCGGGAAAAGTTTATCTATATATTAAAAATGGTAAGCATAAAATATTTGCTTGGCATATATATTCTACATACATTGCTAATAAATAAATGTTTAAAGCACAGCTGTGTAAAAAAAATCCCGCAAACTCAAACTAAACCCTGGGCGAAATAAATTGTCATGGGTTAAGAGGGAAGATTCTCTCATGGACTGGTAACTGGTTAAAAGGACAGGAAACAAAGGGTAGGAATAAATGGTCAGTTTTCAGAATGGACACACAAATAGTGGGGTCTCCCCAAGGGTCTGTTCTGGGACCAGTCCTATTCAACATATTCATAAATGATCTGGGGAAAAGAGTAAACAGTGAGGTGGCAAAATTTGCAGAGGATACAAAACTACTCAAGTCCCAGGCACACTGCAAAGAGCTACAAAAGGATCTCTCAAAACTGAGTGACTGGGCAGGAAAATGGCAGATTAAATTCAATGTTGATAAATGCAAAGTAATGCACATTGGAAAACATAATCCCAAATATACATATAAAATGATGGGTCTAAATTAGCTGTTACCACTCAAGAAAGATCTTGGGAGTCATTGTGGATAGTTCTCTGAAATCATCCACTCAACATGCAGCAGCAGTCAAACAAGCAAACAGAATGTTGGGAATCTTAAGAAAGGGATGTATAATAAGACAGTATCTATCATATTGCCTTTTTATAAATCCATGGTACGCCCACATCTTGAATAAGTGTGATGTCGCCCCATCTCAAAAAAGATATTTTGGAATTGGAAAAGGTTCAGAAACTGGCAACAAATGATTAGGGATATGGAACGGCTGCCATATAAGGAGAGATTAATAAGACTGGGACTTTTCAGCTTGGAAAGAGACGGCTATGGGGAGATATGATAGAGGTCCATAAAATCATGACTGGTGTGGAGAAAGTAAAAAAGGAAGTGTTATTTACTCCTTCTCATCACACAAGGACTAGGGGCCACCAAATGAAATTAATAGGCAGCAGGTTTAAAACAAACAAAAGGAAGTATTTTTTCACACAACCCACAGTCAAGCTGTGGAACTCCTTGTCAGAGGATGTTGTGACGGCCAAGACCATAACAGGGTTCAAATAAGAACTAGATAAATTCATGGAGGATAGGTCCATCAATGGCTATTAGCCAGGATGGGCAGGGATGGTGTCCCTAGCCTGTGTTTGCCAGAAGCTGGGAATGGGTGACAGGGGATGGATCCCTTGATGATTACCTGTTCTGTTCATTCCCTCTGGGGCACCTGGCATTGGCCACTGTCAGCAGACAGGATACTGGGCTAGATGGACCTTTGGTCTGACCCAGTATGGCTGTTCTTATGTTCTTACGGGTAGGTGCTTTACACCCCAAGTCTTAGGTAAAAGAAGGATGGGGGTACCTAAATTAACTGGGTCACACCTTAAGCCCTTGGTAGGGTACAGGGGAAGTGCCCTAAATTTTTGCAGGTAAATGCATGAAAAAAGGTGCTATAAAGTGAAAAGTCAATACAAACCAGATTAAGCTATCAAAAGTGAGTGATGGAGGGGGTGCATTTCGTAACTATTGCAAATTGTGATATTTGCATGGCAGTTCTCTTTAGAAAGTAAACATATTTCCATTCTTATCAGCACCTTGGACAAAACCAGGCAATTAAATAAAACAACATCCTTTCAGATATTCTGTGCCCAAATGAACACACGCTTAACATTGTTCAATTTGCAGTAGCAACCTGCCTTCATACATGGACTGAAAGTGTATTTGTTTAAACTCCTCTTTTACCCTTTGCCAAAATGAGTCTATGTTCACTTGTAAAAAGTTTTCCCAACCCCAAAAACTAAAATATAAAAAAAATCTGCCCTTTAGGAAAATAATTTTCACTATGAAAGTCAATCTTGGATAAAACATAACACTATGCAAGATCTAGTACAATAGGAAATATTTTAAGGGGGAAATCTACATATATCTGTATAGATCTACATTATAGAAGTATGAAATCATATCAATGTATTTATGCTTATGAATTATACTGTTGGAACCTTAGAAGGAAAAATAAAGCACTAAAAAGGAAAATGAACAAAATAAACCTGTACAAATAATTTAAGAATTGGCACTGCCAAATTATCTCCAGTAGCGAACAAACCATATAACAAGACCACAGTGGTTTAAGAATTAGTGAGACTATAAAAAAAAAGATTTTAAACAACACCACTGAAATAAACTGCATATTGTACAGATGAAACTGACATGGTAGTAAATGCAAAGACTGGTGATCAAATTTTGTTCTTCTTTCTCAAAGCTTGAAAGTCAACCATTGCTGTCACAGTATACTTGCAATCTAATAAAGATCAAACAAACTGTAATTGGGTTTTATAAACAATACTTGTGATGCTATGCACTGAGACAATATTCTGTAAATCCAGTTTATTTTCCATGTAGATCCAGTCAGTATAATCAATTTTTCTGCATGTGAATAATTTATCAAAATGTTTATTTTCCCACAAAAATCTTTGTTTACATCCACTCTGAGAATCCTGGACCTTGCAGCACCCAAATAAAGCTCTTGATTTTAAGTCAGTTCTATAAATCTGGAACTGTAGCAATAGTCTTTTTGCTGTAACAATAATTGAACTATTAATGGCTAAAGAGCAATTATGTTTGGAAAAAGTGGAACAGTACGACAGCTCAATTCAGGAAAACGAAGTTTTAGTGCACTTTGCTCGTTTTAGCCAACATGCTACATTGCCCCTTTTTTTTTTTGCATACAAAGTAGACTTGAGGATTTCCATTGTAAGAAAGAAATGACTCAGCAAGCAAAACACTGTCAAGTTGCCCCTTTTTGTTAAAGACCTGGACGTTTTAAGACAGAAGCTTTGCAAAACATTATACAATTTTTGTTTTTATTATTAAATGAGAAAATCTCATTTGTTACATTGTCACATTGCTAGTCAGAGAAATGCTGCAGTGATGAAGAAAGTCGACGCTGGATCAAAGTCCTCATTCTACAACATTGATTTACAAAGTAATTATAGTAATGTTCACAGCCCAACACAACATTCCTTGTTTTCTTCATAGAGAAGTCCCAAAATTCTTCTTCTAATGGGGTATTTTTCTACATAAATTATAGATTGGGGGGTGGGAGGTTTGAACAATTCACCCCCAAACCTGCATGAGATCACACAAGCTTCTAAAGCTGTTAGAGAATTCTTCACACATCATCATCATCTGATGTGTCACTGCTGCTTGTCTCTGTATCCTCATTCTCAATAGTGGGTTTGAAAGTGCTGTTTTTCCAGGGACTAAATTTAAAGTCACAGATGAGGCCATTTTTTAGAATGCCATTTTTTCGAAGGCCATTTTTTCGTAACTGAAATGTAAAAACGAACATTTAGTGAGCTGAAAACTGACAGCAGTAATGATTTGCACTAAAACAATATTGTTTTTTGTACATCAACAACTATGCCACTCATAGGACAGTTCATATGTATAATGTGATAAGACAACACAAAGAAATAGATTTTTTTCCATGTTAATTAGGATCATATACTAAAAATGAGGGGGAAAAACCTGTCAGTGTCAGAATTGTTTCTTCATCCCTCTTCCTTGGAAATCACAGGACAAAGATTTCCAGAAGCCAAAGAAAACCCAGCTTTTAGAAAATTATGCAACTGCAAAAAAGCATGCAGATAAGAACCCCACCCCCCTCCCCCCCCAGTCAGATTGAGATGAAGGAATTGGAGAGTCTATAGAGACTGTGCAGCTCCATCACTGGTAGCAATGAAAGGAAATTAAACAGTTTCACTGCAAGTCCTAGATGTAAGCTTATCTTTTATAAACAGAAATTTGATGCAGCATGAATTTTCAAGGCTCACTCCCCTAGCCTTTTAAAGGCAGGACGGGAGGATTTTTAGAGCCCTGCAAATCTGCAGATATCTGCTGATCATTTTTGCAAGTTAAATGCCGATACAAATTTTGTATCTGCACAAGGATTTTAAATACACTACTAGATTCAAGGGGCGGGGGGGGAGGGGAAGAGGAGGAGGAGAGGAGAAAGAAAGAGATGTTAAGTGCCAAAACCCTATAAGAGACACAAGGTGGGTGAGATCATATCTTTAATTGGACCAATTTCTTGGGGAAGAGCTTATGTCTCTCACCAACAGACGTTTGTGCATAAAAGATTATCTCATCCACCTTCTCTCTCTAATATCCTGGGGCCAATATGAGACAACACTAGTGCATTAAACCCTGTAACGCCATCCAGATTTCTGAACTTCCCTTCATATTGCAGAACACAATATATTTATAATATGTACCTGTTCCAGAGTCATCTTGAGCTACCCAATTCACTCAATGTCACAATCCAGTTTTGACAATCCCTCAATTGTGTTTTTGGAAACACAAAGTGTAAACAAATAGAAAATGTAATGTTTGGTAGTTTTTAGTATCACCTGTTCACTAATGACTTGGAATTCCCTCATCTCATCCTCTGTTAGTGGAGCACAGGTTTCATCATTTTCACTGTCTTCCTGCCAACCCATCTCCTTTAACAACCTTTTAAAAAAAAAAAAAAGAGAGAGAGAGAGAGAGAGACAATATTGTGACATTTATATCAAACATTCAAAATTCTGCTTTTAGAACATTGCTTAAATAGATACGTGTCTTCAGAATTTGAGAGCAATCAACAATAACCAGTTGCAAAAGATACATACTTCATTATGTTTTTGACACAGTGGAAGTTCGTTGCTTTTATTTTATTTCACCTATGCACACAGGTTGAAACATGAGCTTGTCCTTCAGAGTTATTCTGATTCTTCAGTAAACGCCTATATTTGTAACTTTGGAAATTAACCAAACATGCCTAAATGCTAAAGGTGAAGCTTTCAACAGATTTCAAAAAATGTGTCCACAACACCTGGCACTTGCACATGCCAAGTGTGTAGTTAGGCATGTCACTACCGGATTTACACATGCAAAGAAACTGCTAACTAGGAGGCCCATTGAAGAGATACCCATAAAAATCTACTTTAAACAATGACAGACCACCACCAAGTTTCATACCATCCTGAGTGAGGAGGCAGGGACATAATGTTTACATAACAGACAGCATCCTTGTTCCTGACCACTCACAGAATAAACCATTTGATCTATTTTCTAGGGCTGACAAGAATGCTCTATCAGTCTAAAAATGAACTGAGGGTTTATTTAGCTCCCAGTTTCTCTCCAGAAGTATGGCAACAAAGAAAAACAGACTAGAAGCAAAAGACCAAGAGAGAGATGGAAGCTGGACCACAGGCAGAAAGTTAGAATGCTGGTGTGTTAGCAATGTGTTAGCAATAAGGACCTGAAGCTCATTAAACTATTGCCATTAGCAAGGAGATTTAAGATATCTGGGACAACTGTCGATGGACTCAAAATAGTAGATGCACTAATTTGTTAAGACCAAATTCAGATTCCATGCTTGAGCTAGTAACATTACCAGATGGTGGAACATACAGCTTTATAACAGGATAACCAAAGCGTAGTTTTCCAGTTCTGGAAAAAGTTATAGATCTGCAAGGACTAATGAACTCACGTTGGGTCTGCTTGTATCACTCAGAGGCTTTACACTGCCCCAACTCTTAATACCTTATGGGATCACTGTGTTAGAGAAGGTGGCATACAAGAATTGTTCCTTGAAGGGAAACAATGAGAAGGATCACCCCCTCACCCCACCCCACCCCTCAAGCAAATGAAACCTAGTCCATAGGGCTCTGTCCAAACATTAAAAAGTCAAACAATTAGGTTTTTAGAAGTACAACCCAAGAAAAGTTATATTTTAAACCAATTAACTATGAACTCAATATCAGAGCATTAGTTTTATCCATATATTTAAGTTACTTAAGTTTATATCAGTCATGAATAGGGCCCTACCAAATTCACGTCCTTGAAAAACGCATCACAAACAGTGAAATCTGGTCTTTTGTGTGCTTTTACCATATAGTAAACAGATTTCACAGGGGAGACCAGCTTTTTTCAAATTGGGGGTCCTGACCCAAAAAGGAGTGGCAGGGGATCGCAAAGTTATTTTAGGGGGGGTTGTGGTATTTCCACCCTTACTGCTGCGCTGCCTTCAAAGCTCTGAAGGCAGCACCCCGCCAGTAGCAGTGAGGAAGTAAGGATGGCAATACCATACCATGCCACCCTTACGTCTGAACTGCTGCTGCAGTGCCTCTGCCTTCAAAGATGGGTTCCCGGTCAGCAGCCGCCACTCTCCAGCTGCCCAGCTCTGTTTGAAGGCAGCACCACCACCAGCACAGAGGTAAGGTAACAATACTGCAACCTACCCCCTACAATAACCTTGCAACCTCCCTCCTCCCACACACAACTCGTTTTTGGATCCGGATCTCTACAATTACACCACCATGAAATTTCAGATTTAAATAAATGAAATCATGAAATTTATTATTTTTAAAATCTTATGACTGTGACATTGACCAAAATGGACCATGAATTTGGCAGGGACATGAATTCAGGAAAAGATGCTCAACAGCCACCACAAGCATCGATATAAAGTACATACCTATGCTCTGCCTCAAGTGAACTTGAAAGGACATCTGTCTGAGGGAAAGTTGAAGACCGAATGATCTGTTGAGAAATCACTGAAGCATTTCCATTCTCCTGAGGAATTTCATTTTCAAAGTTTCTGTTTATGTCCCTCTCATGATGAGAATTGTTGCTGTTATGCAAATTAAATGAGTCATCCTGTTAAAAAAGTGCATTAAATATACATTATATACAATCCAAAGGAGACATTATCCACAAAGTACTACTCTGACAAACTGCCATTTTTCTGGGATTGTGTACCATTTGAAATTAGCTTTAAATGGCGAAACTCACCATCAATTCACAAAATATCTTTGTTCATACTTCTAAATATATTTAAAATTAGAGGTAGTGGATTGCCTGCAGCAGTGGAAAAGGGAAGTTAGTTACCTTATTGTAACTACACTTTGAGATGTGTGGTGCCTGTCTGGATTCCACAATGGGTAGGTATGCAATCCACAAACCTGAGACTGAACATTTCTTGCAATCAGGGTCCGTTGGTTGATGCCTGTGACTCAGCTCGCCTCCTGTTCCACATGATATGGATTGACTGCATATCCAGTTCCTTCTCTACCATGAATCTCATGATCCAACACAGAGGGGAAGGGATGGGGACAGGGACCACAGCTCTTGAAGAACGCATTACAATAAAGGTAAATAACTTCCCTTTCTTCAAGTGCTGGTCCCTATGTGTATTCCACTGTGGGTAACTGACAAACAGTACTCAGACGAGGAGGGTGTGAGAATGCTAGTATAGCTGCATGTGGAACTGCTGTGCTAAATTATGCATGTCTCGTGAATGTATGGATGAAACTACACACAGCTGCCCAGCAAATATCAAGCAGGAACACCTCTTGAAGTGATGCTACTGAGGCTGCCTGTTGCCTTGTACAGCAGTAGTCCCCAAACTTTCTCAGTTGCATCCCCCTTACCCGGTCTGCGTCTGTACCATCAGAGTAGGTGTCAATGGTAGTTCCTTATGGGGCTCTGATGGTATTGCTGGTAAACAAGTCGCCAACCTGATAGTTTTTGACAGTACCAGCAGTTCCCAGTACTTTGAGTCCCAGTGTCGTTTTAATTGGTACTACAGTTGGTGCTGTAGTTGGTGCAGAGGCTGGTACCGAAGGACCCTTGCCCCTATGCGCCTTCTGATCTGCCCATAAGGCTTGGGGAGAAGAGGCGGTCGTAGATTCTTGTGGCTTGGGCACACTTGGCCACAACTTGGAAAGGGCTGGGGATGGATCTCCCCTCCTAGAACAGGGATGGAGAAACTTTCTGGCCTGAGGGCCACATCGGGTTTCCAAAATTGTATGGAGGGCCGGTTAGCAGAGGATGCACCTCCCCAAACAGCCAGGCGTGGCCCGGCCCTGCCCCCTATCCGACCTCTCCTGCTTCTCGCCCCCCCGACAGTCTATGACAGCTCCCAGAACCCCAGCCCGACTGCCCCCCGACACCCATCCAACCCCTCCTCTCATTCCTGACTGCCCAGGACCCCTGCCCCATCCAACCACCCCTAATCCCTGACTGCTCCCGGGACCCCTGCCCCTGACTGCCCCCCACCGCCCCATCTAATCCCTCCTCTCATTCCTGACTCCCCCCCCCAACCCTCTGCCCGACTGTCCCCCGCTGCCCCATACAACCCCCCACCTTCCTGACTGCCCCCTGGGCAACCCTGCCGCCATTTAACACCTGCTTCCTGCCCTCTGATTGCCCCAACACCTATCCACACCCCCGCCGCCTGACCACCCCCCCCAAACTACCCTGCCCCCACTCCCTGACCCCTTACCGCACTGCCTGGAGCACCAGTGGCTGGCGGCACTACAGCCGCGCTGCCCAGAGCGCCAGGACAGGCAGCCACTCCACCACACAGCACAGAACACCGGGTCAGGCCCCGGCTCTGCAGCTGCGCTGCTCCAGGTACTTGCAGCCCCGCCGCCCAGAGCACTGCGTAGGCAGTGGAACGAACTGAGGCCGCGGGGGAGGGGGAACAGCAGGGGAAGGGCCAGGGGCAAGCCTCCCGGGCCAGAAGCTCAGAGGCCGGGCAGGAGGGTCCCACAGGCCAGATGTGGCCCGCGAGCCATAGTTCATCCAACTCTGTCCTAGAAGGTCTAAGAGGGGGATCTGCTTTTAAAGTTTGAGAGTGCGCTCTTTATTCTCATGACAGGGCCCACACAAAGGTCTTTTCCTCTGACCCTTTCTGCTCTGGAGTCAGACAGTACTAGGCAGCATGCTCCCCAATGACTCTGGCCAAAGAACAGTGGGTCTCCCTTGCACAAGTCTGACTGGGGCCTCGTTGCATGCTCCACAATGTGCTTCTGAAACTGAAGTTCTTGTGCCTGCCACATTCAGCTGGGAAAAAAGCAGCTGGTACTGCGCTCAGTAGAGATATGAGCTTCTCCAAGGTAGAAGCAGTCTGGTGGTTGTCGCTGACCCAAAGTGAGTCACAGCAGGAGATGCAGTTTTTGAAGCTCGGTATTCTGGACATAATTTAAATCACATGCCGGGAGACAGACGGTTCCCTGGGGTGGGGATTCTAACTAAGTAACCAGGGAACGATCAGAAAACTAAAAAAACAAATATAACTGAATATTTATAGGAAGATGACAAAGGATCAGCTCCAGACAATAGACTCTGGTCACGTGGCAGTAAGAAGGAACTAGAGAGACAGTCCATCCACCATGCCCCTTATGACTTCTGTGGGACACAAGGAGAGCAGGGGTGCAGGCACAGCCCAACAGACACTGCTTGCAAGAATTTTCCGGTTTAGGCACATGGAGCTTATGTATACTCACAGTGGAATACAAATATGGATCAGCACTCAAAGTAGTACCTAGAGTTCAGCCACAGATCAGGTACCGCGGGAGGCAACAACAATGCAAGCTCCCCTTCCTCTCCACTCTGCCAGTGTCTTTCAAACCTGCCCTGGATGAATCATTTCTATAGGTAAGGGAGGGTAACTCAGAACCCATGTTTATTCAGTCTTCAATCTCTGTTGAAACTACCAACAAAAACTGCTTATGCTTGAGATATGGCCAAATATCAGTTGGGAACTATTTGAAACAACAGCATCCCAAATTTAACCCTTTATGGGACATATTATACTGGGGCTTAAACACCAAACCAAGACTCCCCCTACCAAAGCTGTCTGTCACAAGAGTGGAAAAGCCTGATTTAATTACTCCAGTTTTGAAGTACTGTATAAATTTACAGGTGCTGTGATTTTTTTAATTAAAAGGCAAACATCAGAACAGGGCAGCTTTCCCTCTTTCCTTCACCAACAATCTCCAAATCAGTCTCTCAGAGGAGATCTGCAGCAATCAAACAGGCATGTCTGGCCTCATCCACCTCAAATCTCAGTGGCCAAACCCACTCCCACTTCTATCCTGAAGACTTCTCCACTTCCTAACCAACATATTGGAACCCACGAGCTCAGGCACAAAGCAAAACACCAGCCTCAGAAATGGCATTGCTTCCTTTTGCCTGAACCATAATCCAGTACCGGCCTAGAAGAAGTCTTTCCCCTGCTGCTTATCAGGAGAGTATGCAGGCCACGTTCTTCCCCACCTGTCTCTGCTACTCAGTAACTTTTAAGCCACTTCTCTGAGCCCATACGAACAGTCCCTTTTGCAACCAATTTACCAGACTCCTTAATCAGTGGGATTGGGTGACGGAGCATGGATCGCTCTATGATAACCTGTTTGTTTCATTCTCTTTGGGGCACCTGGCATTGGCCACTGTCAGAGGACAGGATACTGGGCTTGATGGACCTTTGGTCTGACCCAGTATGGCCGTTCTTATGTTCTTATGACAGTGGTTCAATACCTGAGCAGATAGGGACATTAAAAGATCATTCATCTTTCCCTAATATTAAATAGGCCTGGGATCCTGACCTCATTACTGTTTTACACTTTATATTTCTAGAAATTCTGTCATGGCAAGTTATTTTTTGCAGTCGTAAGCGTTCAGGGAAAGTGCAACAGTCTTGTTACAACCAAATAAAACAATGTGTGGTTTGAGATGTATTACAACTATATCTGCAACAGTTGGTGAACCGAAGTACCTTCTCTTCCCCAACATGATTCTCATCTTCATGTTCCTCTTCAACTCTATCCTGTTTCAATGCCTTTAAGAATTCACTCTTCTTATCAGTGCGCATTCTTGTCAATTTTGTTAATCGAGGCTGATTAAGTTTGTCAACAGGGGATGAAGAATTTGACCGATTACACTAATGCAGGGGGGGGGAAAAAGTAAGAACACTGAAAAATTGGCAAGTTAAAGACAAATTTACTGGATAGGACACAAGACAAAAGTTCCTTTTACTGATCAAGAATTAAAAATTTAGACCTACTATAGTTTCACCTGCATCCAGAGTCCAGAACTGACTTAGTATGCTTACATAATAAAGAGGGGAGTTTATTCAAATTCCCCACTACCCATGGGTAGTGGATGTATTCTGTGTGCACCCACTGAAAAGTCAGATTTGGAAGGTATTCGAATATTGCCTCAAAGGCGGTACTTCTGGAATTGTATCACACCATCAGCAATTTTTATATTCAACATTCTCAGACTTAACATCTTCTAAACCATCCACCTCTCCCCTTCCAAACCCACAAAACAGGTTGGCAGGTATTGCCAATGCTTGAGGTATACAACACTGGTAAAGTTTAAATATTAAATATGTAAATACTTATCTCAGATTAAATCTTTTACTGGCCTAACTTCTGCTTGCGAGAGAGACAAGTTTTAAAGCTTAAACAGAGCTCTTCTTCAGGTCTGAAGACAGTCCGGACAAATCTGACACAAAGCTCTGTGTAAACTCAAAAGCTTGTCTCTCACCACCAGAAGTTGGTCCAGTAAAAGATATGACCTCACCCACCTTGCCTTTAATACCCTGGGACCAAAATGGCTACAACACTGCATAGAATAGTCTTCACTTACAGTATATAGCAGGTTACTCAGATTAATACCTCGAAATTTTAAAGGGATCTGATGCAAAAAAAAAAAGCCACTATACCTCTTTCACGGAATTCTGTGATACACTAAAAGCCTTGGCAGCTGATTTGAAAGCATTAAAGTTGCCAATACCATATGAAGACTCATGAGGGAATGGAGTCCCAAGTTTATTCTCTTTTGTTTGGCTTTTCCACTGTGCAGGCT
Organism: Mauremys reevesii; assembly: GCF_016161935.1. Lineage (NCBI taxonomy): Eukaryota > Metazoa > Chordata > Testudines > Geoemydidae > Mauremys > Mauremys reevesii. The sequence goes on along the minus strand of NC_052628.1, from coordinate 34,253,392 downwards.
AAACGAAAAATGAAACCATCATCAACTAACATCTGCTTATTCAGAAAAAGTAACATGAATAAAAACACACACGGTCATTCTATAAGACAGTACAAAAACTATTTTCTTGTTGAAAAAGAACAGTTACTTACCTTTTCGTAAGTGTTGTTCTTTGAGATGCGTTGTTCACGTCCATTCCACATTAGGTGTGCATGCGCTGCATGCACGAGCATGAGAAACTTTTCCCCTTAACAGCTCCCGGCAGGGCCCCCACCAGAGTGGGGCCACTGCGCCGTGCATATATACCCCCGCTGACCCAACCCCCTCCAGTTCCTTCTTGCTCTGACTCCGACAGAGGAGTAGAAGGGTGGGTGGCGAAATGGACGTGAACACATCTCGAAGAACAACAGTTACGAAAAGGTAAGTAACCGTTCTCTCTTCAAGTGCTTGTTCACATCCATTCCACATTAGGTGACTCACAAGCTTACCTTTGGAGAAGGGTAGGAGTCATGAAACAATCGATCGGAGGACCACCCTGCCAAATGCTGCGCCCTCCCACGTCTGCTGGTTGACCGCATAGTGAGTCATAAAGATGTGCACCGATGACCAGGTGGCCGCCCTGCTGATCTCCTAGATCGGGACCTGTGCCAGGAAGGCCGCGGAAACTGCCTGTGCTCTGGTCGAGTGGGCCGTGACCGCTGGAGCTGGACACCAGCGAGGTCATAACACGCCCGAATGCAGTCCGTAATCCACGACGAGATTCGCTGCGCCGACACCGGAAGACCTCGCATCCTCTCAGCTACAGCCACGAACAGCTGTGTGGATTTACAAAAGGGCTTGGTGTGCTCCAAATAGAATGTTCGCTAGGCGTTGGCAACTAGGGTGTGCAGGCTGCGGTGACTCAGGTCCGCATGGGGTTTGGGAAAAAACAGTGGCAGACAAATGTCTTGGCCCAGATGGAATTGTGAGACCACCTTTGGGAGGAACTTAGGGTATGGGCAGAGCTGCACCTTGTCTTTGTGAAATACAGTGTATGGTGGCTCCGAGGTGAGAGCCCTCAGCTGAGATACCTTTCTGGCCGAGGTGATGGCCACCAGGAATGCCACTTTCCAGGAAAGTTGGAGAAGGGAGCAGGTAGTCAGGGGCTTGAATGGGGGGCCCATGAGCTTAGAAAGGACTAAGTTGAGATTCCATGGAGGGACTGGGAGGCGTGAGTAAGGGAACACCCTTTCCAGACCTTTGAGGAAACACCTCACCATTGGGTGGGAGAAAACCGAGCTACTTGAAAACCCTGGGTGGAAGGCGGAGATAGCCGCCAGTTGCACCTTAATCAAGGACGGGGCCAGCCCTTGCTGCTTGAGGTGCAGTAGGTATTCTAGAATGGCTGGCACTGCACCTGTTGTGGCCTGCACCAGCACAAGAACCTCTTCCACTTGTCCAAGTAGGTCGCTCTGGTAGAGGGCTTCCTACTACCAAGAACCACCTGCTGCACTGGAAGGGAGCGCTGGCTCTCCAAAGCATTTAACGACATCGCTTCCATGCCGTCAGATACAGCGATTGCAGGTTGGGGTGGAGAAGCCGCCCTCCGTCCTGCGTAATGAGGTTCTGGTGTAGGGGTAGGGTTACCGGAGCCTCCACTGACAGCTCCAGGAGCATGGTGAACCAGTGCTGGTGGGTCCAGGCTGGGGCGATGAGAATGATCAACGCCCTGTCCCTGTGCACCTTAAGCAATACTTTGTGCACCAGGGGGATCGGGGGAAAGGCATATTTCAATTCCCTTGCCCACGGGATTGCAAATGCGTCAGCTATTGAGCCTGGGCTGCGACCCCGGAACAAGCAGAATTGCAAGCACTGGGCGTTGCTCCTGGTAGCGAACAGGTCCACCCAGGGAAACCCCCACTTTCGGAAGAGCGAAAGCACGACATCCACTCTGAGCATCCACTCGTGCATGCAGTAGGACCTGCTGAGGTGGTCCGCCAGCTCGTTTTGCTCCCCCGGGAGATTCACCGCCTTGAGGTGAATGGCGTGGGCTAAGCAGAAGTTCCAGAGAAGGAGAGCCTCATGGCAGAGCGGGGAGGAATGGGCTCCGCCCTGCTTTATGTAAAACATGGCGGTTGTGTTGTCTGTCAGAATGGTCACGCTGTGACCACTCAGAGTGACGTGAAAGGTCTGGCATGCTAAACAAACCACCCTGAACTCCTTCACGTTGATATGGAGCGATTGCTCCGCCCCTGACCACATGCCCTGAGTCCTGAGGTCCCCCAGGTGAGCCCCCCATCCGAGGCCTGGCGCATCTGTTACCAGCGTTAAGTCTAGCTGTTGTGCAAAGAGGATGCCTTCGCAAACCACAGTCTGGGACTGTCACCACATCAGGGAGTACAGCATGTCCCCCGGGGCTGTCACTATCAAGTCTAGGGGGTCCCTGCCTGGGCGGTTTACACGGGCAAGCCAAGCCTGCCGAGTCCCGAGTCTCAGTCTGGCATGCTTGGCCACATGTGTGCAAGGGCCACGGCTGTGCCATCAATCTGTGCCTGCGAGAGGTTGACTATCAGCTTCTTGCTGATCAGGAGCAGGACCGTTACCACTGCTCTCTGGACTGGGACCGGGACCAGTGCCTTCTGGGAGCCCTCGGTGAGTCCCGGCTCGTCTCCTCTCGGTGCCGGTCTCAGGGGGGTACCGGGGAGCGCCATGTGTCCTGCACTACTCCATGCATTGACTCGCCTCCGGTACCGAGACTTCCCTCTGAGTCAAGGGTAACTGGGAGTCCACAGACTCGGAGCTCGACCAAGACAGTGTCTTCAAAGGGCGCACCACTGCCGGCTTTCCCTTTGATGGCACCCTGGGTCCGAGTGCCGAAGGCTTCTCCCTGGCCGGGAGGGGGCTTGCTGCTGACAATCCGATGAGGTCTTTTGCAGCCTCAAAGGTGTCAGGCGTGGAGGGCTGATCTATTACGCCCTCGAACCCTTCATCTGCAGAGTTCACTTATGGCTGGACTCGGTTGGACTTGTGGCACCTGTGCCACCGGTGCTGAAGTCAGTGCAGTGTCCATCCCACTCTTCCTGGTACCTGAGGCATGATATTGCACCAGTCTCCTTTGCGGGGAGCGTCCGTGCCCCTCTTTTGGTTTTGCCTTGGGCTGCACCAGGGAGGATGAGCGGTGCCAGGGCCTACTTTGGCTTCTTGAGGCCGATGGCTTGTGGTGCTTGGCTGGTACCGGGTCTCTTGACGACTCCGGGGCACTCCGCACCGAGGAGGCTGGGGCTGGCGTCGGGCGTTCCAAGCCCAACGGCTGCAGCACGGCCTCCATCAACAACTGCTTTAAGCAAAAGTCTCTCTTTGTTCTCGGCTTAAAGGCCTTGCAAATCTTACACTTCTCTGGTGAGCTTCCCCCAGGCAACGTAGACAGGAGTCGTGGGGGTCACTAACCGGCATAGGCTTGCGGCACATGCGGCCTTAAATTCTTGGGCTTGCGGCATGCCCCACAGCCCAGGGCGGTGCTGGAATCCTCCAAGCACCTAATCTATTAAGTGTCCAACAACAATGAAATGTTAACTAACTGGTAACTGATAACAGCTATGCAACTCTTAAGGCTGAGAGCAAGAGGTTGTTCCAACGCCACCACAGATGGTAAGAAGGAACTGGAGGGGGGTCAGGCCAGCAGGGGCATATATACACAGCGCAGTGGCGCCACTCTGGCGGGGGCCCTGCCAGCCTGCCGGGAGCCGCTAAGGGAAAAAGTTTCCGACGCTCATGCACGTGGCGCGCGTACACCTAATGTGGAATGGATGTGAACAAGCACTTAAATCAAATGTAAACTATTCTTCATGAATTATTTGGCACTTATATCAGAACAAAGTATTGTTATCTAAAGAGACAAAATTAAATTCAAAAGCTGTGTGCAATATTTTGTATATCTAGCACTGCAATATTAAAGAAATCATTTTCAATAACTCAAAATATTTTTCACCTTCAAATAACCAACTCCATTACATACAAAGCATGTAAATTCCTGAAGTGAGGTAAGAATGAACCTAACAGAGGCATGGCTTCATTTAAAAAAAAAAAAAAAAAAAAAAAGACGAAAATGGCCCTGGTGTTCTATGTTTATTTTCAATTACTTCAATAACAAATAGGCTCAGTTTTTTTATTTTATTCTACTGCCAGCCCTGCAAATTCAGGTTGAGCTCTGAGAGTCAAGCTGCATTATTTCAGTCAAACCTTACCAAGAGTACTGCAGACCAAATTACGCCCTAAGTAATTCCTGTGCAGACCCTTTATCTTCACTCTTAACTCATTCAAGGCAATGCACATTAGAAGAAATAATCTGACCTACTCATCACACTGGTGGATTCTAAATTTAACCAGAACCACCCCGGGGAGTGTCTTTATGGACAAACTTGATTAAAGCCTGTACTGCATGCATGGGGGGCAAAGGAAAATGTTAGTACGTATTAAAGGACTGGATAGAAAAATACTGAAAATATATTCACATTACACAAATCAATTGTGTCCCTTCAACTTTCACCTGGAATACACTGTTCGGTTCTTATCATCCTACCTCAAAAAGATGTAGCAGAAATAGGAAGGGTCTAAATACAGTTCAGAAAAATGTTCAGTTACTGTTTAAGTATGGTTATACTTAAACATGGTAATGCTACATGAAGCAGTAGTACTCCCAGATATGAGACAAGTGCATCAAAAGTTTGCGCACATTTCACAGATGACGTATTCATATTTCCAACAGAGTTCAAACTTACCTTTGCAGGTGGAGTAGCAGGTTTAGGGACTAATCCTTTATAAACACTTGTACCAGTTCCATTCTTAACTGGCTGTGAATGAAGACCTCCTACTACAGGGAATCCAGATATTTGTAAATCTTTTGTACTACCCTTTTTAATGACCAGCATTCTTGGAGATCTAGATTTTGGATTCAGAGGATATTCTATATAGAAACAAAAGCAACATAAAATAAATCAGAGAATGAGCCTTCTCCCTAATGTTTCAGGATACAAAATGTTGGGTGGCAGTGTGGTCCAGGGCAAAGAGGCCAGGGAATCAGAAACTGATGAGTTCAATCTCAGATCTGCCAATAACTCATGTGGTGTGGGGCAAGTAAAACAACAGTTCTGACTCTCAGCTGCCATACCTACAATACCCTACTTACCTCACATTTTTTGTGAGAATTAAAACCTGTGAATTGTTATTTACATACACAATTATTAATGCTCTTGAGAAACAGTGCTAAATGTTTACAAACATTTTCTTCTTTTGGGTACATTACTTTGCTAATTCAAAACCAGAGACAGTGTTTGATTTTGGTAATTTGACATCTGAATGTTCATATGAAAGCTATATAGCTGCTGAGAGAAGACTTTTTCCTGCTTATTTTATCAACAACTGGTCAGGGCTAATTAGTCTTGCACTTACTCCTAAATGATGGCTCATAGCGTAAACTAGAGGAACAACTCTCCCACATGAACAGAAGAAATATGGCACCCTTGAGCTCTAGAGCAATAAGTGTCTCTCTCACTCATTTCCTGTTTCAAGTTTGTTATTTCACCTCAACATGCCTCAGTTGTGGAAAGTATAATAAAATGCACTATTTGCATTTACCATCTACTTTAGGGGTGAGACATTTTATTTGAAAGACAATACTTTTAAGGTCATTAACCACGTTTGCTTAGAGACATGGCATTTCTCTATAAAATGCAACTCAAATAAATGTACATAACTAAGACATTATCACACCAATTAAGTCTTTTGCACTGTGGCATTCTGCTAGATCTCTTTCATTAAAAGATATTGGATAGACTATTTTCAACTCTAAAGTCACTACTCCATTTCTATTAGAGAAGCTAATTTAGGGCTCATCTACATGGAGACGTTAGCACAGAATAATCAAGGGTATGAATTTAAAGCCCAACAGCTATTCCAAACTGGCTCCCTGATGATGCTAAATTGCAAACTGGCACTCTTAGTGCAGATTAAGTGTCCACATGGAAAGTTAGAGTCGCATCAGCAAAACCAGTTTATATGTAATACACTAGCAAAGGCTGTCTAAAAGTAAAATCACTATGCTGTTCCTTTTATTGTTGGTACGTGTTAGCAAATTAAGTATACTATTTGTTATACAGTAGTTGAATATTTTGTTCTTGTAGAATTTAATTTTATGTGAACTCATTCAGAGCATGGAATAAGCTCTTGTGCCGTATTTACAAAGTGAAATAAAATGGAACAAAAATTATATTCCATTTTGATCCAGACTTTAATATGTAATACATCTACATGAACTACAATATCTTCCAACTGTCTTACAAGTTAGTTTTCTCTTACTTTAAAGGCTATTCTTATTCCAATTTAAGATTTCCAAGTATACTTTAAGTTTGCAATTGTAAGGCTGTAATGAAGTATGAAATATGCTATTTCCCTCTAAAATCAATTAATGCACTGCAACAGCAAGTTATCATTGTAGTTTATGCTCGTGTGTTTGGCAAATTAAACTATTTCTTGCCTTTCTTGTGAAGATCAATCTGACTGTAGCCTAACACTCTGTAAAGCTCATTCTTCAAATCTAACTGAACTGTTTCCTGTTCCATTCATGCTAATAAGTTTGCAAGGATCTAGCAGTAGCTATAAAAGAGAGGGTGGCCAAACTGTGATTCAAAAGCCACGTGGCTCTTTTACCATTAAAGTGAGTCTCATGGAGCCCTCCTTCCTCCCCCGCCAGCCTCCCCCTAGACTGGAGGGGGAGGCTCAGGTACTTTGTCTTGCAGCGGGGTAGGGGCTTCTTCCCAGCCTGGGGGGGGGGGGGGGGGAGAGAAGAGGAGGAGGGAGTCATCTAGGGGATTCAGCAGGAGTTGGGCTACAGCCCTAAGCCCAACAGGCCCCTCCTGAGGGGCTGACGGATATGCTGAGCCCCGGTCCCCAGCAGGTGTGCCCCAGCTCTTGAACTTCTGATTGTCAGTATAAGAGCCCAGCTACTCAAAGCCTTTCCTTTCAGGCACCAGAGGCCTTTCCAACTTTCAGCAAGACAAGGGGAGAGGATGCACGCTTCCCCCGGGCAGTTGTCTTGTCTATCTCGTAGGCCTCCTGCCAGATCCCCACAGAAGAACTTCCCACAAAGTCTTACCTCTAACATCTTTCAAGACTGATCCAGAAACATTCTTTTATAAGATCTCCAGTTGGTAGTCACACTTGGTCAACTAACCCCTCTTCATCATGTGCCCTGCCTGGAGACCAAATCCTAGCAACCCTTTGACCAAAAGGTGCCTTGCAGATGTGCTGACCATGCCTGTGCTTACAAACCAATGTTCTGTTACTAAAATTTAGTTTACTTTTCCTTTATGAAAACCATGCTTATTGCCTATAATTATGTAAGGCCCAGAGTCCTTTTGACTTCAAATTACGTGTTTGTAACAAAAAAAACTAGTATTGTTCTATCAAAAAAACACCGCACACCTCTTTCCATGTTATTTAAAACCATCTCCAAACCTTTACTATATTTTCTATCCAAACAATCAAAAACACTTACCCCATACACCTGCTGCTAAAGATTTATTCTGGTTTGGTTCTCTCTCATATTCAGGATTCAGAGAGGGCTGAAAGGAAAGGATTTTTTAAATTATTGCTTAGTTGGTTCATATTTCAAGACTGATTATGAATGAAATTTAGTATTGGAAAATTGTATTAAAATTCATTTCAAATGTGAGATTCTTTGTCAAAGGAAATCAGTTCTTAAATAGACAGGACTGAGGACAGACCCAGTTTTGTTTCTGAAACAGACCAATACTTTAGCTGAATGTAAATTACTGTATTTTCCTCTGGTGCCTAACCCCAATCCAATATCATGTCCTTCATAATGGGCTTCTCACACACTGCAATCAATGCCATTTTGTGGACTGTCCAGAAAAAAAAAAAAAAAGGAGGAGAATGGTGTTGGTCATCCAGAAAAGAAAGGCTCAAATTCTCCTACATCCTGCAATTTCCAGGTTTCACAACTTCCAGCCTGGGTTTCTACATGGCAGAAAGGCTACTTATTCTACTTCCAGTTTCTGAAAAGAAAGTTGTGTAGAAAAGTAGTATATAGTACTTGCCATGGTAAAGTATTGTAGTGAAGGATTTGGAACAGACCTATATCCCAAAAACTATCATCTATAAACAAATTAAATGGAGTACTATACACAATAGTACAATTACAATAATAAAAGGAGGCAAGAATAGAAACAAGTTAATGGATAAACCACCAATGCCCTCTTACCTATGGAAAGGGTGATCTCTGTATAAGATGAGCTGTAACTGGTGAAATCTCATGAAGTAGCTTGCATAATAGACAAAATGGCACTTGAAGAAACAATCAAACCTTGTTTATTATAATTACAAGTAACTTACAAAATCCTCAGCCTCAAATTGCTTGGGTTCTTCCTTGTCTTCCTTTTTCCCAGTTTCACTGTCAGGTACATTATTTTCATGCAGTAGTCCTTGGCTTTTTCCAGAGTGGAAAGTGCTGGTACGAGAGCGGGAACCTCCACTATGGTATCCTCCCCCACGATGGTGTATGTTTTCTGTCCCATTCCTGCCTTGCGAACGCCAACCATTTTTCTCTTTTCTCCCAAAATGTCCTTAGATTTTTAAATTTAAAAAAATGTAATTACAAGCAGTTTTGAAAGAATTTCTACGTTGCAAAATTGATACAGAAAGTTAAAAATCACGAATGAACCAAATAACATTCTATGCTCATTCTGAATCTGATAGTATAGTGAGTTTCTTTTCACTCATACAGGCAGTAGAGTAGGATCTCTACCCTGTACTAAGGAGAAGAGCTCGGTTTCAGAGCAAGACAGAAAATAGATGGCCCCAAAGGAGCTTGGTCTGACAATTAAATATTGTCAGGCCCCTTTCCTGTTTGCTCATGTATATGTTGCTGTCACCAGCATACACTAGTTGGGTATTAATACTGCTCCTTTTCAAAGAGCAATACAGTGCAACCAGTGGCACACTACTCTAACCAACCCTAGGCCACCTACCTGCCCTGAAAGAATTGCTCTTGTACCACATACCCCTTGCACTGCTTCCATTCTCCATGCCCACACTGTCCTAGAGATTCAGCCTTCCAACGCTAAAGCATTCAGTGTTTGCATATTAAGAAAGGACAGAATGTCTACAGGTAAAATACTCCTGAGGAAATTCTTTGACAAAAAAATTAAAATTCTGAACACAATATTTTAAAATTCTGCAAATTTTATTTGTCAAATAAAGGTGGAGGCTCCAGCATGGCATTGGAGAGCACAGGCCACTGGCTACACAGAGATGGGAGATCACTGTGCAGCTCCCCTCTGGGACATGGACTCAGTGGTGAGGCTGCACCCAACTCTGACACAACACAAGGACTGGACCTGCCCCAGAAACACTCTAGGGCCCTGCCCCTCCATGCCAAGTGCACCAAGTGTGGGCAAGCAGGCTCAGCAAGACAGGATCCAGGTGTGGAGGGGCTTAGCGTGTGGAAGATCCAGGTGTGGGTTGATAGGGTTCTGTGTGGGGCAACCTGGGTGCGGGTGGCTCAGTGGGGGATTCAAGTATGGGTGGATCTGGATGCACAGGGGCTTGTTGGGGGTTCTAGGTGCAACAATAATGGGACTCTGCAGGAGGGTCCAGGTGAAAGTGGTTGGGGCTCTGCATGGAGGTTGGGGGGGGGATGGGGAGAAAGAGCTTGGCAGAGGGGTCTGGGAGTGGGGGGGGTCTCAGTGGGGGGGGTCCAGATGCTGGGGAAGTGGGGTGAGGATCCAGGGTCAGCTGGTTGGGGCTCGGTGGGGTAGGGATCCGGGTTGCTCATTGTGAAAGGTTCTGGGTGCGGGGGGATTGGGGCTCGGCAGGAGGGGGTCTGGATGCAAGGGGGTTGGCAGCTCCCTCCCCCTGCAGCTGAGGAACAATGGGTGCAGGAAGCACCGGGGGGGGGGGGGGTTGCAGAGTTTCCTACAGCCGGGGGAGAAACCTGGGGGTGGGTCTGACATGGCCCCTGATGCCATGCTGGGGAAGAGGAAGTCCCAGCCCAGCCAGGACTAGCAGGTGAGCCTGGTGCAGGGTAGGAGCCACCAGCTAGGTCTTCCCCAGTCCCACCCCCTGCCCCACAGTGATTTACCTCTCTGACAGCTGCCCTGGGCACCCAAAGCATACTGCTGGGTAGGGTCACATGACCACTCTTGTGGCTTCCCTTCACTTCCATGTCAAAGTCAAATCTGAGGGGGACAAATGCTGCACATGTGCAATGGCGCAGAATTCCCCCAGTAGTAAAAGACATTAAAGCGCTACAAAAAAGCTTACACACAGCACTGACTGAGATGTTATTTAGAAACAAAATTATACCTCCATTAGGACGTCCAATACTAGGATCAAACCCATCTGAAGAGTTGTGTCGTCTGCGGTTTGCTTCATAACGATTCTCTGTCCATGATAAATTTTCAGAATGCTTTTCAAAATTCAGTGATGACTGGAAATGAGCACAAAGAGTATATTAATGAACATAAGAACAGCCATACTGGGTCCGACCAAAGGTCCATCTAGCCCAGCAGCCTGTCTTCCAACAGTGGCCAATGCCAGGTGCTTCAGAGGGAACAAACAGAACAGCTAATCATCAAATGATTCATCCCCTCTTGCCCATTCCCAGCTTTTGGCAAACAAAGGCTAGAGACACCATCCCTGCCCATCCTGGCTAATAGCCATTAATGGGCCTATTGAACTTATCCAGTTCCTTTTTGAACCCTGGAGTACTTGTGGCACCTTATCCCTGGTCTACACTACGTGTTTAAGGTCGAATTTAGCAGTGTTAGATCGATTTAACCCTGCACCCGTCCACACGACATAGAGCCCTTTAAGTCGACAAAAATGGCTTAAAATCTATTTCTGTACTCCTCCCTGACGAGGGGATTAGCGCTGAAATTGACATCGCCAGGTTGAATTTGGTGTAGTGTGGATGCAATTCGATGGTACTGACCTCCAGGAGCTATCCCAGAGTTCTCCATTGTGACCACTCTGGACAGCACTTTGATCTCAGATGCACTAGCCAGGTACACAGGAAAAGCCCCTGGAACTTTTGAATTTAATTTCCTGTTTGGCCACCGTGGCAAACTCAGCAGCACTGGTGACCATGCTGTCCCTCCAGAATGTTTCTATGCTCCCCCTATCATCTCCATCCCTGAGGTTATCACAGATTAGAAGGCGAAAAAACCGCACTCGCGATGACATGTTTTCTGAGCTCATGCAGTCCTCCCACACTGATAGGGTACAGCATAATGCATGGAGGCATTCAGTGGCAGAGGCCAGGAAAGAAGTTCTGTGTTTGCTTAACGGCAAAAGTATCATGCCTCGCTAGCGATCCTGCCCGAGCCAGGTTGCTGTGTCACATGCACTCCGCGCTGTGTCAGCCTTGGCAGGGGCATGACCGCTTTGTGAGTGGGAAGGCCATAGATATAGACATTGCATTAGGTAGCTTCTGTAGCTAGAGAAAACATTCCTGTGCGTTCAGCAAAGTCTGTGGCAAAAAAAAAAAGAGAAGCCCCATAGTGTAGTGGTTATGTTCACCTCACACACGAAACATCCCCGGTTCGAAACCGGGAGGAAACAGGTCACTGTTCCTTTTTCTGACTCCCCTCCTGCATTTTTAGTCTTAGAACAGACCGTGCTGTGAAATTTTACTTTGAATTACATCAATTATGAGTTAAATAATATAAAAGCTCTCTCTAAAGAGTCCCGGGTTCCTTACCCTTTCAGCTGCTCTGAAAAATTAACATTTTTGTTAGGGGTGGGGGGAAATTTTCATGAAGCCTTTTATAGGGACTAAATGCTATATAGGACTCTGAAATAATCTTAACGTGTCCCATAGAGTGCAATTCTTCATTCTGGATTTCTCATTCCACAAGTTGAATGGCTCCTTACTACTGTCCAGGCTTCACGAGCCATGGGCGCAAGGGACAGGCTGGGGTAGGTGCGACCGCGTGGTGCTGCCGGCTGGGAGAGCAGCCTGAGGCAGAAGCCTCCAGCTCGCATGATATTCCAGGCACGACTGAATCTCCATGAGACGAAACGTAAAAAAGAGAATGACCTGGAATCACTCCCATTCGGTGCTCTAAGAGAAGGATAGCCATGTCTGTCCAAGCACCCCTGATCAACCTCACCGAGGTCTGCCAGCTGAGTGGGGCTGAGCGGGACCCTGGCTGGCAGGAGCCGGCGGACGGAGCCCCAGACTGGAACCCCAGGCAGGCAGTGGGCTGAGTGGGTCCGGCGGACTAGACCCCGGAAAAAAGGTGAGAAACGGTTGTCTGCCGTTGCTTTCACAAAAGTAGGGGGGCCTGACTACATGTACCCAAAACCACCCGCGACAAAGTTTTTGCCCCATCAGGGATTGGGAGCTTAACCCAGAATTCAAGTGGGCAGCGGAGACTGCAGGAACTGTGGGATAGCTACCCACAGTGCACCACTCTGTAAGTTGATGCTAGCCACGGTAGTGAGGACGCACTCCATCTACTGTGGAGATACACAATAGACTGTATAAAATCGAATTCTAAAATTCTATAAAATCAACCTAATTTTGTAGTGTAGACATAACCTTAGAGACTAACATTATTTGGGCATAAGCTTTCGTGGGCTAAAACCCACTTCATCTGATGCCCTGTTATAGTCTAGGACTTCACAACATCCTCTGGCAATGAGTTCCACAGGTTGACTCAGCATTGTGTGAAAATATACTTTTTGTTTGTTTTAAATCTGCTGCCTATTAATTTAATTTGGTGAGCCCTAGTTCTTGTGTTATGAGGCATAAATAACACTTCCTTATTTACTTTCTCTACACCAGTCATGATTTTATAGACCTTGATCATATCCCCGCCCTAATCATCTCTCTTCCAAGCTGAAGAGTCCCAGTCTTATTAATCTCACCTCATATGGAAGCGATTCCATACCTCTAATCATTTTTGTTGCCCTTTTCCAATTCCAATATCTGTCTTTGAGATAGGGTGACCACATCTGCATGTAGTATTCAAGATGTGGGCATACCATGCATTTATAGAGGCAATATGATATTTTCTATCTTATTATCTATCCCTTTCTTAATGATTCCCAACATTGTGTTAGTTCTGAATGCCGCTGCACATGGAGTGTATGTTTTCAAAAAACTAACCACAATGACTTCAAGATCTCTTTCTGAGTGATAACAATTAATTCAGACCCCATCATTTTATATATATAGTTGGGATTATGTTTTCTAGTGTGAATTACTTTGCATTTATCAATATTGAATTTCACCCAATTTTGTGAGAAACAAAAACAGAACAGTCTATTAGGATCCAATAAAACAAGCACTTTTGGTTATGACAAGCAAAAAAAACAAAAAAAAACAAATTTATGGGAAAGTTGACAACAGGAAGTTTCTTTAACCTCTCTCTCAATTCACCATAGGCTATGTATTGTGGCAGATCCCAGATAAACTAGAAGAGAGAAGGAGCAAAGATTTTTGATTCCAGTAAAGAGCACTGCTAAACTGCTTTAAATTGAAAGTATTCAAGCAAGCCAAACCAATGCTTTTACTAACACTCATGTGACAGATATGGCAATTTTCTCGAATATACTTGGGAAATCTTACTGAATTAAGTTTAAGTATCTTTGGGGCACATTGTATTAAATGACAGGTTTCAGAGTAGCAGCTGTGTTAGTCTGTACCCGCAAAAAGAACAGGAGTACTTGTGGCACCTTAGAGACTAACAAATTTATTTGAGCATAAGCTTTCGTGGGCTACAGCCCACTTCTTCAGATGCTGTAGCCCACGAGAGCTTATACTCAAATAAATTTGTTAGTCTCTAAGGTGCCACAAGTACTCCTGTATTAAATGAATGATTTATGTATTATTGTGGGCCGGGATTGTATGTAATCTCTCAAGGGGGGAGATGTAACAGATGTGAGACCTGGAGGTTCAAAAGGACTGTACTGAACAATGGACTTTTGGATTAAAAAGTGTTAAGTGGTTTTCCTGGTGAATATCTAGGGGGAGGTGAATGCAAATTCTTCATGTCTGATTATGCAAGAACCTAGCCTATGCAAGATATGCCCTGAGGCGGGGCCCATTGTCTGCTAATCACCTGCTACATGAGGCCCAGATCAAACTCCCAAACTGTATAAAGGAAAGACTGAACTATTCATGGCTGTTCTGAGTCTGAGACAGCTATGGACTTGTAAGCATGGGGGAAACCCAGTGGTGCATTTTGGAAGACTAACACCTACCCGAGCCCAAGGTTGGAATTCGGGGTGATCTCTGGTAAGCTTTTTAGCATGTGCATAGGTTCTTTCCTATGTTTTCTCTGTAATGCTTTCACCTTAAGAATAAATGTGCTTACTCAGGAAGAGCTGTGTGGTAACGTGAGACTGCTGGCAATTACGCTGTTCGTAGTCTTCGGAGAGAAAGTAAAGCACAGACATTGGCCTGTTTAGGCAGTCTGGCTTGCTGAGGATATCACAGCTTAGTCAAGGAATTGAGCAGCCAGGAAAAACCTTGGTCAAGAGGGAGAGACAAGCGGATCTGTGCCCAAGAGAGAACAGCTGCAGCCAAAACCCTAGAAGTGGGCTCCCTTGGTTGACCACAGAGGGGGAATACAGGTACCATTGGCCAGACCTGAGACAGCTCATTCCTCAACAGAATGAGTAGGAGTACGCATTACATCATTTATCTTTGCTACTACTTCTACATAGCTATGCTGCTGCTTTGACTGGCTGATTTAACATGACAGCATTTTGCTAACATGGCCTCCTAAAAATAAAGGACATTTTTTTAAGAATTAAGTATTCAGAAACATCAAAAAAAAATTTATTTTCCCCTTGACATTTTCAGTGGTTCAATCCATTGTCTGTGGACCTAAAACTTCTTATGCATCTAACAGAATGCAACCACAGTGTTAGGGGGTGGGCAGGTACACACTTTTTGCAATAAAAAAAAGTAAGTAAAAAGAGAAGTTTTCATATACCACAGATACTTGGAAAGTCAGGTTAAGGAACATGTGTACATTTTTAAAACACGTTATGGGAGCAGCACAAAACCCACTAAATGATTATGATAGGTTTGCCATGCATTGTTAATGCCATGTTTTAGAAGTTTAGCACCTACACAGACTGCACAGAAAAATTGTAGGTTTTTAATTTTGCTCATTCATTTTTACAAGACATTAATTTCTGATAAAACTATAATAAGTGGCAGCGTGACATCTCAGGGGCGTAAAGAAGTGTCAGTGAGGAAATTTCAAAGTTATTTTTATTTCGTGCTAGACACTAAGAGTGAGACACTGAAAGCTGTAGCACTGTTTTTAAAATAAATGTTTATGGCAGTCTAATGTGTTAAAGTGAAATAGACAAAACATCCAACACAGAGGAGGCAGTTAAATTACTTTTTAGAACTTCATATAAAATGCAACCCATTAAAGGGTGCCTGAACAAGGTTGCCATGTCTCTTTATACCACCACAGGCACTTATTTCTTCATGCAAGGTGTTATACAAGAGAACGCTGGCAGAATTTTTCTACAAATTCCAGCTAGTATAGGAAAGGTGAAACTATCCTCCCTCCCCTCCTGGGAGGAAAAAAGAGTGGGGAAAAAAGGAGGGTGGAGCCACTGGTTTGTTATTGGAAGGTGGAAAGGATCAGTTCCACTAAGACTCCACTTCCTCATTTGAGGGGAGACAATCTGATTAGCTAAATTCCCTCTAAGCAAGGGGTTCTCAAACTGGGGGTCGGGACTCCTCAGGGGGTCACAAGGTTCTTACATGGGGGGGTCGCGAGCTGTTGTAGGGATAGTAAAGAAGGTTTATATTAAACATGGTTTATATGAGAAATGATTTATTGTTAATTGATACTTTATAACTTAAGGTTTATGTTAGAAGTAAATTTGTGATTCCCAACATTTAGCCTCTAACCTGCAAGCCACCAGCTATGTCTGTGTGAAGCCTGCTCAAAGAGATACTTGGTATAAAACTTGTTAAGCTCAAAGAAATACTTTGTATAAAACTTGCTAAACATTAATTAACTCTAAGTAAGCCAAAACAGTAGCTGTTATATTGTATAAATAGAGACCCCCACTCTCTAAGTTTTCATCTCACTTTATCTTTGATTGTTAAAAGACAGGGAGTCTCACATAAATTGGTAACACCCCAAAAGGTAAAGAGACAGTGAAATAGATGTGATTAAGATAAAGAATGAGTGCCTAGTTTAAATAATGAATGAATGATTAGGGAGTTACCAGCCTGAAGAATTCAGTGTAGGCTGAAGAAGGTGTCAAGTGGGATCAACCAGATGACCCCCACCACCTCAAAGGAAGGAAAAACAAGCATCTGACAACATGGAGCCAGCCACCTGCTGATTGATTTAGCAACAGCAAAATGAAGCAACTCTCATGAACTGACATAGGAATAAATTCCTATAAAACTGGACTCTAAAGACTGAGGACTTTGAGTCTATGGTTCTGCTGCCAGCCTCCAGGAGCATCAGGTGCATCTGACACAGACTCAGCTCCATCCTCATGACCAAGGTACCTGGCCAGTAACTTGGCATGAGCAACATCTAGGCTGGTAACTATAACATCTATACAGAACCTGAATGAATGATTGTGTGAATCAATATGTGTGTGTGTGTATAAGGAATAAGTAGTGATAGAAATAAGTAAAACAACGTTGTTTGCTTTTGTCTTTTGCTGTCTTTTGTTTTGTTATGGTATTTACAATAAATGTGGCATCTTTGCCTTATCCCTCTTAATAAGATCCTGCTGGTTTTTATTATATTGATATAACACTGTCAGCCTCCACCCCAAACCCCACTTTGCCTCCAGCATTTATAATGGTGTTAAAGTGTTTTTAATTTATAAGGTGGGGTCACACTCAGAGGCTATGTGAAAGGAGTAACCAGTACAAAAGTTTGAGAACCACTGCTCTAAGCTGTGCGGCCGTGCAGCAGCCTATTAAGTGCCACGCAGGCGCTCAGGGCTGTGGTAGAAAGAGATGCCTCTCCCCCAGCCCCAGAACTGCTGTTGCAGGGAGAGGCGCCCCTTCCCCGGCCCCAACCCAGCCCGGGGGGGGGGGGGGAGGAGTGCCCCTCCCACAACCTCAACCTGGCCCCAGGCCCAGACTTGCCACAGCCAGGAGAGGGGCACCTCTCCCCCCGGCCGTGGCAGTTCCCCATCTGGCCTGGAACATGGCTTTAAGCAGGGGTGGAGACATTGTCTTGGAATTCTTGGGAGAGGGACTAGAGCTGAGAGAAATCAGACTTCGTGTCCCCCCGGAAATCCCAATATTGGACCTTTTTTCCTGTCCCAAACGGAAGGAGCAGGAGGGAGCGCAGGCTGCCACTCGCTCTGCAGAGGCTCCAGCCAGCATTGGTGGGAGGCAGTGCTGCTCCACGCTGCTCTTGAGAGGGGCAGTAGCTGACAGGCCTGGCCCAGCCCTAGGTTGCAGAGTGTCAATGGAGTAGCGCAGGCACCGCAGTGCCTTCAGGTTGCACTTTCCAGCCCTGTTCTGTGAACAGTCACTAATAAGGGCTTGATCCTGCAAACTCTCACCACAGCACAGCGCACAGCCACTGACCCCAAGGGGGCTGCATATCTGGAAGCACATGGACATGGGTAGGGCTCAGGTGATGCCCAGGTTTGTGCTGGCCCATTGCATAGAACAGAATCTCACTCTCTGTCTGATGGTGGCTGTAGAAGCTACTTGCAATGCTCCCAACAGTGATCCAAGAGCAGGAGCAACAAACTCAGGCGCCCCTCCCCCGGCCCCAACCCAGTCCCAGCCTGGACCTGCCGCAGCTGGGGGGAAGGTGCCTCTCCCCCACCAGCCCAGGTGCTTCTGCGGGCAGACAGAGAGAGTTGGGGGGAATCCTCTCTCTGCACCATAGCCCCAGGGAAGCCTGCACCCCAATCCTCTCAACCCCTGCCCCACCCCAGAGCCCAAACCCCCAGCTGGACCCCTCACCCGCCTGCATCCCAACCCTCTGCCCCAGCCCTGGGCCCCTCATCCTGGCCCCACCAAAGAGCCTGCACCCTCAGCCCCCAGTACCCCAACCCTCTGCCCCAGCCCTGAGCCCCTTCCCACACTCCAAACCCCTCAGCTCCACCCTACTACATGAATTTTGTTATGTGCACCAATATGGAAGTGATGTTCCATTTGGGGCCACCTCTTTGGACACTGTACTTTAAGCCTCCAAAATCATGTCTCTCTAGGCACACTCTTGCATGTATGCTATTATCTTCTCAACCAGATTACCCAACTGTCATGCCTCATCTGGAGTAGTGTGTCCAGTTTTGGGCCCCACACTACAAGAAGGATGTGGAAAAATTGGAAAGAGTCCAGCGGAGAGCAACAAAAACGATCAGGGGGCTGGGGCACATGACTTAAGAGGAGAGGCTGAGGGAACTGGGATTGTTTAGTCTGCAGAAGAGAAGAACGAGGGGGGGATTTGATAGCTGCTTTCAACTACCTGAAAGGGAGCTCCCAAGAGGATGGATCTAGACTGTTCTCAATGGTACCAGATGACAGAACAAGGAGTAATGGTCTCAAGTTGTGGGGGGGGGGGGGGGTGCGGAGGGTGTTTAGGTTGGATATTAGGAAGAACTTTTTCACTAGGAGGGTGGTGAAGCACTGGAATGGGTTACCTAGGGAGGTGGTGGAATCTCCTTCCTTAGGCCTGGTCTACCCTTCAGGACGGGGGCAGGGGGGAAGGAAATTGATCTAAGTTACGCAACTTCCGCTACGTGAATAACGTAGCTGAAGTCGACGTACTTAGATCGACTCACCATGGTGTCTTCACCGCAGTGAGTCGACTGCAGCCACTCCCCTGTCCTCTGCCTGCGCCTCTCGCCGAGCTGGAGTACAGAAGTCGACGGGAGAGCGCTCAGGGATCAATTTATTGCGTCTACACTAGACGTGATAAATCAATCCCTGCCCGCCATTCCGGCCGGTAGTGAAGACATACCCTTAGAGGTTTTTACAGTCAGGCTTGACAAAGCCCTGGCTGGGATGATTTAGTTGGGGATTGGTCCTGCTTTGAGCAGAGGGTTGGACTAGAACTCCTGAGGTCCCTTCCAAACCTGATATTCTATGATTAAGGCAATTTGGGTAGCTCCACACAAAACTGGTAATTTGTTGTGCAAGTAACTAGTCTGCTGACTAAAAATCAGAAGCACAACTGTCCACATTTCTGCATGCCTAACTTCCTGAAATTCAGATCCAAAACTGCTAATATTGGCAACAAGCTTTAATTTTTTTAAATCAGGTAAACAGAGGCAGCCATGACCCAGTTTTGAAGTTTGGAGTTTTTCTAGGAAAATTTCAAGTTCAAACCTGAATTCCCTTCCCAACACCACCTACAAGCTTCCTCCCTCTTTTCCTTAAACTACTCTCTCAAAACTCACTTCAGGCTTGCCTGAAAACAGTGAAATTCAATCAAGCCAATGATAAAACATTTTTTGGAACCACCTAGATGCATACATTCACCTCCCACACAACCATAAACTTACCTCGTCCACTGTATTAACCCAGGATCTAACCCGACCCTTCCCTGAGGCCCCATCCCTTCCCTAAATCCCCACGCACTCCATACCCCCTGTCTCCTGTCGCTCGGTCTCGCCCACCCTCACTCACTTTCACCGGGCTGGTGCAGGGGGTTGGGGTTTGGGAAGGGGTGTGGGATCTGGGCTGGGGCCAAGGGGTTCGCAATGTGGGAGGAGGCTCTGGGCTGAGCCTGGGGCAAGGGTACAGGAGGGGGTGAGGGGTGCAGGCTCTGGAGGGTGTTTGGGTGTAGGAGGGGGCTCCAGGCTGGGGCAGAGTGTTTGGATGCAGGAGGGCGTACGGGGTGCTGGCTCTGAGAGGGGGGTCAGGGCTGGGGCAGGGGTGCATGGGGTGCTGGCTCTGGGAAGGGGCTCAGGGCTGGGGCATGGCCTTGGGGTGCAGGAGGGGACTGCGGGTACAGGTGGTGGTATGGGGTGCTGGCTCCAGGAGGGGGCTCAGGGTTGGGGTACAGACTCCTGCCAGGCAGCACTTACTGCAGGCAGCTCCAGTCGGTGGCGCATCGAGGCTAAGGCAGACTGCCTGCCTACCCCGGCCCCACGCCACTCCTGGAAAGGGCCAACGCCCCTCTGCGGCCCCTGGGATGGCAGCTGGGGGACACATGGTCTGAGCACTGCCCCTCTCTGCAGGCACCGCCCCCAAAGCTCCCATTGGTCACAGTTCCCTGTTCTCAGCCAATGGGAACTGCGGGGGTTGTGCTTGCAGGCAGGAGCAGTGCACCGAGAAACCCTGTCGTCCGTCCCCCCGGGGCCATGCTGGCCGCTTCCGGGAGCGGCATGGGGCCACGGCAGGCAGGCGCTGATACACCGCTAGAGATCACGATCGATGTGAGAGTCCCCAGGTTCGACCAGTCGATTGCAATCGACAGGTTGGAGACCACTGGTCTAGCTGTTATGGTTATGCCAAAAACCTTGAAAATCTGAACCAAGTGTAACCAATGCAAAGATGCAGACAGGCTGAAAAAAATAGCTCTAAAATGTTAAAGAAAAGGAAAGGGAGGACCTAATGAAGATCTACAATCTACCCTGAGTAGCTACTTGTTTTTGTACCACAAGTGGCTGGGCGTGGGAGAATACCACCATTTATTGTTTTTCCCCCAGTCAAGAAGCAGCCACGGCCAAGCAGGGCATCTGAACTCCACTAAGGAGCCCAATAAAGCCCACAAGTGTATTCAAACTTCAGTGAGTGAGACCGAAGCCAGCAAGCATTCACCGTAAAAACTGAAAAAGTACATCCTCATTCTGAGTCTCAAGTGGTGAGAACTCTGCTGCTCCACTCCCCCATGTGACCTCTAAACAATAGAGATGTCCTATTTATTGGTGAAACAAATAAAAAAACATAGCTGAGGGATAATATTTAAAATTAAAATGTTTGGGAAAGCAAGGAAAGTGTTGCTGTTACTATTCTGCTTCCAGAATTATAAACTGAACCTTGGAACAGGCTGCCAGGAAATATCTTTTCATCACCAGGGGGAGCTGCAGTTGTTATATTACTGCTAACCAGTACAGACACAGAGACTGTAGAAGGCAGCTTTATGGCTCATTTCTACATTCACACAGACAGCTTATAGTCCTGCATTTAAATGAAATTAGTTAAAGGAATTTGATTTTTTTTTCTGTCCTTTGGGCCTTTCACGCTTGGCATTCAAATAAAGAATGTGGTAATGTACATGAGACACAAGTCTCTACTCAAATTATTAAATGGACAGTAGCTATCAGATAATAGAGCTTGGCTGATAGACAACCTGGTTCATCTAAAGACAAGTAAGGAGTAAACAAACTCAATATGTTTCTCCAAATAGCTCAAAAGTTCCTTTAGCTCTGCAATTAACTCTTCAGTACGTTTTAACAATAAACTCCCTCTTAACTCGCTAAATATTAATGACCCCTTTATTTAAAAGAAACTGTCAGTTCCATGTAAAAAAATTAAGTTCAAACAACCTAAGTATCTAATTTGTTGAAATTAATTTGTGCATATACAAAGTCAGGCAGTTCACATTCTCACCACACGATGGTGCTAGCGCTCTGCCAAGCTTGCGTTGGAGACAAAAGTAAGTTTTGTAATCAAGATCTCTATTGTTAATATCTGAAAATTGAGACGTTATCTGGCACTCCATTCTTCTAGCAAAGAGAAACGAAACTGATATTCAACAACATGGGAGAAGAAAGCTTGTTGCTTAATATGAAGTAATACGGTAGTCTTGCAAAAATCATTAAAGTTTACCAGCCTAGGTATAAAAAATTCTTTACTGAATTGTTTGGGGTTTTTTGTGGGGGGAGAGGGGGAGGGAAAGACAATAACAACCTATCATCCTCAAAAAGAAACTCCCAGCAATAGGTCAGGTCACATTTAGCCTAGCTGGAACATGGATCATGCATATTCAGACAATGTTCACAGAACCCTGACTTCTTGGTGTTGGGTTCTCCCAGTGCTACATGTATTTTGTATTAGTACTCAGGTCAGCTATTAAGTAAAGAGGTTTCTGACAATGATGCATTAGCTAGAAAAAAGTACTGCCAACAGGTACTGGTGAAAAAAGCTTTGGTTCTTCAAAAAGAGCTTAAACAGAACCTACTCTAAATACATCTAGTTTAAGTGATCATACTGGTAGCATTAGATAGAGATGCTTGCAAGCCGCAAAGTCGCTATCTGACTTTCTCCAAGTCCACGCTGTTTGAATTCCTGAGGATCTATTTTCTTTATAAAAACCATGATTAGAAATAAATGGACACCACAGGAGCCTGAAGTCCTGGATCTGAAGGACCTTGACACTATAGTCCACCATAAAGCATCAGAGAAGAGTTCAAGTCTGCCATATCAAAATACTAAACAAAGATCTTGTTTATAAGCAATTAGAAGGTGAGAGATCTGGATCTGTATCTCTTGCTAATCTGTACTTTTGATTTCAAACTAAGAGCTACCTTAGTGACTGTTCTGCCTAGGTGGCTGCCTATACGGAAATCAGGAAGGTGGGATCAGAAGTGGAAGATGTGGTTATGTTTAGACAAATAACCCTTCTTGTTCCTAAATGTGATGTTCTCATCCTAAATCTGGTATTGAACATTGCATACAGACCATAACACGGAAAGCAGCCTATAAATATAGGGTGCAAGGTCCACAGAATGCATTCCACCTATTATTTTTTGTATTATTATTTAATGACTTTAAAACAGGGGAATATGAAGTCACATGATTACTATGCAACTGTCATAGTTATGAAAGAGGAAACTCAGATATAAAAGGCTGAACATTAGAGTAGATTTCAGTGATGCCAGAAACCTGGCTTTTTCACTCCAAGTTGCTACTTCATAATGACAGAACAAGTACACCAACGGAGGGTGCTAAAAATAAATATCTTTACAAGTACTGCCTACTTCTTAAAATTTCTTAGGATATCCTTGTATATTCAGAAGGACTCCAGAAAAGGTACCTTTGTTGATGATGGCGGAGTAGGAAAATTAAGCCAGGCTGGAGCAAAGTCATGCTGCGCCATTTAGGTCCAGTCTCTCCAAATCGGTGAAACAAGGCTTCAGCACCTCATGGCAAGTCCCTGTCATTTGGCAAAGAAAGTTGATACATTTTAGATTTGTATCTTAACAGTATAATGCATAATTTTGTCTTATATCCAACCATGCCTCAATTTTCTGATACTACTTTCAAGAACAAATCTACCCACAACCCCGTAATATCAGAGTTCCTCAAATATTAGTAACTGCCCTCCCAACACCTGTGAAGTAGGTAAGACACAAACCAAGTAACTTGCCCAAGGTCACACAAGAAATCTGTGGCAGAGTCAGCTCCTACATCCCAGTTCAAGACCATCCTTCCTCTTAATTATAGAAACTAGGATTTGAAATATTCTTTAAGCCTCTAAATCCATATTTAGGCATCTAATAAAGTGGCTTGATATTCAGAGCTGAGAAGCACCCAAAATTCTCACTAGAGCCAACAGAAATTGTGGAAGCTCAGCTCTTCTGAAAGGCAGGCTAGGCCCCTTGCTCAAGTATTCTAGAATTAAGTATCTCTGGCTTTGTAAGAATTACAATTTTACTGCAGTAAAGTAATCCTTTCAATAACTTCTCATTAGAATTTTCTCAGCAGAAGTTAAATATAAAGTTTGTGGAGATTACATTTTTGTATCATTAAACGGAATACTGTCAAATAAAGACCACGAGATACTAAAATTAAATTATAACTGAATCAACTACATACCCCATGTAGGTTTTTTTTACTCTGGAATTAGCTAATTAGCTACCACAGAAAGAGCACACACTTTAACATGCATTAATTGAGAGCACAGAACTGTATTTTTGTACTATTTCATGATTCAAACATTTGCCACTTAAAGTGACTCAATGTTTGAGTATTTGCAAATGTGAGAAAGTACAAGAGTTTGAATATAGTACTGGAGAAAAAAAGTCTCAAGACAGTTCCTAAAAAGAACAAAAGTATTCATAAATAGGTTTTTTTTTTTTTAGTTGATTTAGTAAATTAGTGGCTATTAGTCTACACTTAAAAAGCTACGCTCCTGCAGTGAGGACACTACCTATGCCAACAGAAGGGGTTCTCCCAATGTATAAGTATCCACCTCCCCAAGAGGTGATAGGTAGATTGACAGAAGTGTCCTGTCAACCTAGTGCTGTCTATACCAGGGGCTAGGTCGGTTTAACTGTGTCGCTGTGAACTTATGCAATGTAGTTATACTTATCTAATTTCCTAGTGTAGACCAGGCCTCAGTTGCTATGTCCCAGTGCTTGTGCAAGAAATTTGACAGGTTTAGGGCTTAGAAAAAATTGCTGATCCCCAGAGATATACCCTGCATTAGAAAAAATATGTACTGCCCAGCATAGTAGGCTGATACCAACCTCTGGTTGCAGGTCAGAGGCCATTTAAAAAAAACAGCTAGAACATAATTAGGACTGGGGTGCTGAAAGATGGAAGGAAGGGGGGGACAAAAAAAAACAAAACACTACTTTCCTCCCTCAGGGTCACAACTCAGAAGTCTGGAAATCCTGCTTTACACCACATTACACTCTACAAACAACTAAACATCAAGCAAACACTAGACACAATAGCATACGGCCTAGCATATGGCCAGTAACTGAACTGCATCAGTAAATGGGATAGAAAAGACAACATGCTAACATCTTAGATTAACAGAGCTACTGGATACGTGTCCTGGAACTAAGAGTGTGCAAGCTTTAGTTAAAAGCTGATCTTGTGTCATTCTAAGTACGCTCTGTTGGAGATTTAAACAGAAAAATGTTAAATGAATGTTTGCTCATGCACTGGAATATAAGGGCACCAAACGAACATCTGAGTTTTCTCACTGTTCAGTACAACAGTGACAGCATATTAATTTTCAAGTTAAAAACAGAATGTAGAGTGTATTATTCTTTGAAATCTAAAACTACTAACCACAAACTATTATATTCTATACCAATATAGGTACAGAACGTAATTATTTTGGGAGAATGTAATCAAGGTATTTTTGGGAAAAAATTAGACATGTAAATTGTTGGTGGCAGGGGAGAGGCATTTTAGGAGGTAGAGAAGTGGGGAAGGGGCAGAATAGGGGTCAGAAGTTTGGGGCTTCACCAAGGGGAGAAAGATTATTGGGGATGGGTGAGGGATTGGAGGACTCAGATGGCTGGCAGGCAGTAAGTGGGGAAGTAAAGGGCAGGGACACCTGTCAGCCCCACATTCTACTTGTGCATGCCAGGATCTGGGAAGTCTTAAGTCCCTCTCCCTACCCCCTATGTGAGCTGGGATATGGAGGGGCCTTTCCTCTCCATGGGGTGCCTCAGCTCACCCCTCCCCCTGTGTGTATGCTAAGATCTGGGGACCCCTGCTTATCTATTGGAGTCTAACCCCCCCATGCCCCTTCATGTGAGCCAGGTTGGGGGGGAACAGGGGCTTGCCTTTTGGCAGGGGTTCTGAGCCCCTCTCCCTATCCCCCTCAGGTGGACTGTAATCTGTCCCCCAGGGGAGTCTGAGCTCTGCTCCCTACCCCACCATGTGTGTCAGGATCTGGAGGGGCCCTGGACCCTCTCCATGTGTGGGAGCCTGACCCCACCTCCATCATGTGAACCAGGTTTGGGGTGAGCTTGCTCACTTACTGTGGGGTCTGAGCCCCGCTCTCTACTCCCATGTGAGCCAGGATCTAGGAAGCCTGTCTTCTCTGTATGGTAAGCTTAGGCCTTGTCTACACTACAAAGTTTTGTCGGCAAAAGATACCTTTTGCCGACAAAACAGAAGAGATGTACACACTATAAAGCTACTTTTGGCGGAAAAACTCTGCTGTTTTGCAGATAAAATAAAACCACCTCAATGAGAGGCATAAAGCTTTTTGCTGCAAAGTTAAAGCAACAAAGCATCAGTGTAGACATTGCTGTTTGTTTTGTCGACAGAACTGGCTTCCCACAGTATCCCACAACGCATGCTGTGACTGCTCTGCTCACTGTTTTGATCTCTGCTGCCCTTCAGGCACATGCCCCTCCCCTTTCAATGCTCCGGAAGTATCTGACAGCTGGGCATGCTGCTCCCTTTGGGGAACAAAGAGCAAATCATTAACGTGGAAGGAATGCTCCTATTCTGTCCTGCTGCAGGGAGGGGGATGGGACTGCAGTGCTGCTTTGACATTCCTCAGCATGGAAAGCTACAGAGCTGCTCAGGATGCTTCTTCCAGCAGCTGAGGAGGCTGTGGGAGAACACGGAGGTAACCACAGAACTATTGGCAGGCAGAAAAGGATGCTTCAGGAAAGACTCTGTGCAGAGCACAGTCCGGGTCTGATGTACAGGGGTGTCCCCCTACCTCAGCATAGGTCAGTCAGCCTGCTCTCTCCCCCACCCCAGATCTACCACTCTCCTCTCCCCCACCCCCACACTGCAGTTGAAAAAGCAGCTGACAATCGACTGGGATGCCCCTGGAAGGATGGGATTGAGAAACCCACATCACGTAATGCCGTACCTGCCCCATGAGGCACGGCAAACCCTTCACAAAGACCCTGCAGCCAGTTGCACAGTGAGATAGCTACAACAGTGCCTTGCTCTCTGTGCAGATGCATCTACATTAACAGCTCTTGCACTCTGCTGACATAAGGCTCGTGTGGACATGTAACAGCGGCTTTAATTAAAGCAGCATTAACTTTTGCCGACAAAGCTTTGGGCTTTGGCTACACTTGCATTTCAAAGCGCTGCCGCGGCAGCGCTTTGAAGCGCTAAGTGTAGTCAAAGAGCCAGCGCTGGGAGAAAACTCTCCCAGCGCTGTCCGTACTCCACCTCCCTGTGGGGAATAACGGACAGCGCTGGGAGCCGCGTGGGGCTTTGACTACACTGGCGCTTTGTAGCGCCGCAATTTGCAGCGCTGCAGAGGGTGTGTTTTCACACCCTGCTGCAGCGCTGCAAATTTGTAAGTGTAGCCAAGCCCTTTTACTGTAGACCAGTTCTCAGAGCATGCACCAAGAACACTACTGACCCTGAGGTGCGGAACTGAGAATGGGCTGGGCATACATGACTTATCAGAAAATCTACAGCACCTGGAGTGAGGTGTGGGGAGGAAGAACAGCAACACTCTCTGACCTTGGCTACACTTGTGAGTTACAGCACAATAAAGCAGCCCCGGGCGCCCTAGCTCACTCCCCATCCACACTGGCAAGGCACGTAGAGCACTCTGACTCCATGGCTACAACACTGCTGGTACTCCACCTCCGCGAGTGGAATAATGTTTGCTGCATCCCCGCTGGAGCACTGCAGCACCAGTGTGAACGAGGTGTTGCGTTACTGCGCTGTGATCAGCCTCCGGAAACGTCCCATAATCCCCTTAAGCGGCCACTCTTGTCATTGTTGTGAAATCGGGTGCAGAATACGGAAATGCCCTTTCAAAGCTCCATTTTGGAGAAACTGGCTGCTTATCAGCTCCAAGAAAAAGCAAACATTTACTGTTTGCTTTGAGTGGGGGGGGGGTCTGAACTTACAAGACAGCATGCTGACACTCAGCACCCCAAAAACCCAGTCCCTCTCCCGCCACATACACACAACACTCCCTGTCACACTCCACCCCACCCCGTTTGAAAAGCATGTTGCAGTTACTTGCATACTGGGATAGCTACCCATAATGCACCGCTCCCAATGCCACAAATGTGGCCATGTCAGTGCGCTTGAAGCGGTGTGAACAGACTGCAGCTCTACAAAGGCGGGTTTAACTCACAGCACTCTACATCTGCAAGTGCAGCCATGCCCTCTGACATGAATGGAGCAGTTACACACCTGAGAACTATTGTTTCAGGCTGTATTAATTTCTCTGATTCACACCTCTGAGCCTCCTATGCTGCTGATGGATATGAAGAGCTGTGTGCTACACCTACCAAGAGTATGGGAGGTGAGGGGCAAATACCGACTTGCCAAGCAAGGCACAGAATACAGCTCCTTTTCAGAAAATTGTGGTAGCTCTTAAAAGGGAAAGCCTGATTCCAAGGCCTGATCCAGCTAGAAATCTGGGTACACCTCCACACATACCTGGGGGGAAGAGGAGGAGGATTCGATAAAATAGTGTGGTGGGGGGCCAGCGGAGATAACTGTCAGACCGGATGAGACAGGGCTGGTTAGTGGGGCTGAGCAGAAGGAGGAGATGGCTATAGGGCCACGCTCTGTAATCCACTCAACTGCATGTTATCTACAACTCCTACTAACAAGTTCTCCTGTTAAAAAAAAATAATAATAATAAAAAACAACAACCTAAACTGCAAATAACTATTTCCTGGTTTTCTGAAGTTTGTGTTTTGCTGAAGTCAACATTCTGGAAGGCCACAAGCTGTCACCAGGAAACTCTAACTGCATTAATGAAGTATTTTGCCATTTAATATTTGTTTATAAATGAACACAAAAAAGATTACGGCCATGGCTACACTTGCAAATTTGCAGCGCTGCAGCAGAGTGTGAAAACACACCCTCTCCAGCACTGCAAATTGTGGTGCTGCAAAGCACCAGTGTGGTCAAAACCCCAGCGCTGGGAGCGCGGCTCCCAGCGCTGTCCGTTATTCCCCACAGGGAGGTGGAGTAAGGACAGCGCTGGGAGAGCTCTCTCCCAGTGCTGGCGCTTTGACTACACTTAGCGCTTCAAAGCGCTGCCGCGGCAGCGCTTTGAAGTGCAAGTGTAGCCATAGCCTACATTTGCCAACACAACAAATATAATTGAACAAGAACTCAATGCATATCATTTGACAAACAAGGAAATAATTTGCTTCTCACAGACACCACTAAGAGGAACATCATCTCTCCCTAACTTCCTCACTCCAGGTAGGCTGACCATTGAAACTTCAGAAAGGCTTATTTCATAACATAAGGTCAGGGCCAAATAAAGATCGCTACTCCAAGGAACTTACACTCTAAAAACCAAATGGAAACACAAATGTGTTGAGAACATAGTTAGCTATCTTCATTTTTAAAAAGTGAAACAGTGTGTGAAGTGACAGAGAAGAGGAAATGAATGATATACAATACAGATGCAATTGTGTTTTAGGTACCAAAAAAACATTTTTCCTGTGTTTAATCATGTGGCGCAAGATCTCCCTAATTTTAACATAACTGCAGATGGAAGAACTGTTCCCAGTAAAGTCTTCCATGGTCACATGAACATAAGACAATAAAGCAGCCAACACAGATGCGCAAAGAAATCAGAAAAATGTGAATTCATATCTACAAGTTTACAGTCAGTTACTATAGAAATGCTTATGGTCTGTTAGAAATGTTAGCATACACTTAGTTTTGCATTCCTATGTCTTTTCTGAATATGCAACACAGTATATCAACTACAGCTTGTGACAACTGATGATCAGACATCTGTATTAGGCCCGCAAACTAGATAGCTACTTTCTGAGGTAAACTAAAAGTGTGGGTTATGGAGATATCAACGTGATGCCTGAGACCCAAATTTCATTCTTTTCACTACATGAAAAAAAAAATTATGCCTTTGATTAATCTAGTTGAATTTGCTAAAAATGCAACCTCAAAACATATGCCAACAAAAAACAAAACCACATAATCACTTATTGCCTAGATTAGGTCAAGTTGTACACCTCTACCCCGATATAACACAACCCCTATATAAAGCGGTAAAGCAGCGCTCTGAGGGGGCAGGACTGCGCACTCCGGTGGATCAAAGCACGCGGTAAGATTTTTTGGCTCCCGAGGACAGCATTATATCGCGATAGAGGTGTATATCAAAATTCTTATGTATAACTGCCCAGATTACCCCAATATAATACTTGTATTAACATTTAAATTTATTTAAACTACTTAAACCTCCAGACGTGGTGGCATGTGCCTGTAATCCCAGATACTTGGGAAGCTGAAGCTGGCGGATCACTTGAGCTCAAGGGTTCTGTGCTGTGGAGTTCTATGCAGATCAGGGGTTCAGCAGGTGGCTGAAGGACTGGCTAGAACAACACGAAAGACGTTTTGTGATCGGCGCTCTCTGTGAGGGCTGACTTAGCAGTCAATCAAGGTAATTTAAACACAAGATTAAAATAGTTTAATTAATCTGATCATGGAATTGTTGACTGAGACTGGGGAAGTTTTATAACTGCATATACATTTTTTTGCTTGCAATTCTAAAAAAAATCAGGGCCCAAGAACAAAAAATTAAATGTAAATAGCATGCATAACTTATATCATGACTTGGGGGGGGGGGGGTTGACAGGGAATTATCTTGCTGCTACTCATATACCAGGAGACATGTTTGTGGCTTGTGCATCTTATTTATTTTTTTGAACTCATTTACATTAGAAGGTAAACAAACCCTGCTGTGTCCGTAGAATTTATTCAAGCAGCAAGATTCAAAGCTTGTCCCAGCTTTAGAACCATTAATAGGAATACACTCCAACTTCACAAATCTAAAAATCTAACAATCTTATTAGTCTGCTGCAGTTACATGCCTATACTCATGATGCTTTCTTGCTGAGGAAGCATGGAAACAATGTTAAGGAAACAAAAGCAGAAACTGAAAAATTGCTTTGCTTATGTTCCAAAATGACCACCTTTCTATAAAATAAGGCCCTTTCTCTTAGAAATACACAAACCCTGATCTTGTACCAAAAGACACCTCCAAAGCAGTTTGTATGACATGTTGCTGTCTCAGGTCATAAGTAGATTTTCTTTTTTTAAAGAAACGAATATGTAAACAAAAGAATGTAAGGAACAGGTTATTAAAGTTTTAAATTCAGAACATGATAGGGCAAGAATAGATAAATGCAGGTGGTCAGAAAAAAAGATATTACTGAACTTTTAAGAGGTCTGAAGGAGGACTGTGTTGGATGTTTAGTGCATCGTAACAGATATCATTGATATCATTCCAGGTGAAGGGAAGGGTGGGGTAAAGATGCAAGAGTGGGAGGACTACATAAACGGGGCAACAAGATCTTTGAGTGGACATGAAGACACAGAACGGGAAAAAATAAAAAAAATGACCAAATGGTTACTAAATAGAAAGTTCTGGGCCCAGTAATCTAGCGATAGTGCAACTCCTATGCAATTCAGTGGGTGTGTCTTCATCAAGAGATTTTACTACTGCAACTTGCATCAGTTTGATGGAACCAGGGCAAGCTGCAATCTTCTACACCATACACTAGTCATCTAGTTTTAAGTCACACACTTCAGAGTCCAGATGGCAAAACTCCCTATAAGCAAGTAAAAGGCCTGTGGATTGTTTTACCCTAACAGCTCCCCATCTTGGCATGTACATATACTGTAATAAGCACAATATAAACCATCGGTATATCTGGATTCTTCTTTTGCTTGTTCTGAAAGGTTCTGACTAGCATAAGGAACCATGAATGTGCTGGAAGGGGAAGCTAAACCTTCACACTTCCAGAAGCCATGGCAAAGAGTCAGCAGCTGTCTCTGCACCTGCTAACAGACCAACTCTGGTACTGGAGATCCAATACTAGAAGAGGAGTTTATAGCAATGCTGTGGTTATAACTACCAGTTTCAATTTTAAGTCCTCCATTTTAGTTGCTTAAAAGTTTATCAAAGTTTAACCATTTGACTAGACTTTTCCACAGTTGCTCTCTGCCTCAGGACTTACTTTATTTGTAATGTTTCATTGAAAACTCCTGTCACTTCTGAAAGTGATATTAGGTAGCTTTGCCAATTTTACCATGCACCCGTTGTGCACTCCCCTGTTCAAAGAGGTGGGTTTTTTTTTTTTTTTTGTTCTTTAAGAGCTCAGGTTCTTCCATGCTTTAGAGCAGGGGTTGGGGCAACCGGCGGCACGCAAGCTGATTTTTAGTGGCACTCTGCTGCCAGCTGGGGTCCCGGCTGCCGGCCCCGCTCAGCCCATTGCCTGCCTGGATGAACGGAACCCCAGGCCGGCAGCGGGCTGAGTGAGGCCAGTGGCTTAGACTACTGCTGGCCCCGCTCAGCCCGCTGCCAGTCTGGAATTCTGTTCGCTGGTTCCTGTAAACGTAAAATGTATTACTGGCACGCAAAACCTTAAATTACAGTAAAAAAAACCAAAGACTTGGCACATCACTTCTCAAAAGGTTGCTGACCCCTGCTTTAGAATGGAAACCTGAAATTTAGCAGGGGAATAGTCCTGGTGTCAGAGGAGCACTTTGTTATCCCCATGAAAACTGTCACATGCAGTAAAGCTTGAGCAGCTTACTACCAAAAGCCACAAACATGACATCTGCACTGGACATGCTTCAACCCACAGTGTACCCTAGCTACCACCAGCATTGAGCATGCTCCAAATCACCACTGAGCCTCC
Source organism: Mauremys reevesii (assembly GCF_016161935.1). Lineage (NCBI taxonomy): Eukaryota > Metazoa > Chordata > Testudines > Geoemydidae > Mauremys > Mauremys reevesii. The sequence continues at coordinate 34,221,064 of NC_052628.1, read as the reverse complement.
GACAGGCAAAGCAGAGCTATACCTCTGGAGGGTTTGGGGATTTTTTCAGGGGAAGAGGGAGGAGAAGAAAGAAGAAATGCAGCAACCATCTCCCACTTTGGTACAGAGGAAGATTCACAGGGTTGGGAAACCAAAAGATCATGAGTTCATATCTGAGCTTCTCCAGACTGGTGTTAGTACTTTGTACCTGGTAACCATTATGGTATGGGTATGAGGTCTTGCCTGGTGGCAAACAAATAGCACACTTTTATTTATAAGATGAGAGGGCACAGAGGTTTAACAAAGTCACTTCTGGCAGAGCTGGGACTAGACCCCAGATCTCTAATATGGCAAGTCTCACTTAACCTCACTGTCTTTTAGAATGAATGGGTCATGTCTGTGTTTGACTATGATGTCCGTAACTACTAGCTCTCACTACTCTAGTCAAGAAATTCTTGATTCCAAATATTCCTATACTGCAGGCCTGCACAACTCGTAAAGCGGCAAGGGCCACATTACTCCAAAGAAAACAACCGAGGGCCGAAACCTCCCGGCCCCGCCGAAACACCCCGCCCCAGGGCCGTCCAGCACTGAAGAAACAAACCCTCCTTCCCCAGTGCTGTCCCACCAAAACAGCTGTGGGCCAAAAAGGAAGGTTAGGGATGGGGAGGTGATACTTTATTTTAAATCAACTGGGGGCTCCCAGCTGAAGAGGTGGCTGGGAGCCCTCAGGGTCAAATTAAAGGGCTCGGGGCTCCGGCAACCCAGCAGGGCCGGCTCTAGGTTTTTTGCTGCCCCAACCAAAAAAAATTTGGCTGCCCCCCGTCCCAGCCCCTGTACCCCCCTGCTGCCCCAATCCTGGGCTCTCCCCCCACTGACCCACACCCCCTGCCGCCCCAGCGCTGGGCTTTCCCCTTTCCTCATCATCAGTGCCCTCCCCACACCCTGCTGCTGCCCCAGCCCTGGGCTCCCTCCCACCAGTGCCTCCCCCCCACACACACCTCCTGCCTCCCCAGCCCTGGGTCACTGGTAACGCTCCCAGGGCAGGTCATTCAGCAGGAATTTTGGACGTGCACAAAACAGACAGGATTGGTTCCCATATGGTTACAGAGCTGCAGTAAAGTGGAACAATTTTCAGCTTGTGTGATTGGAGGATATCTGGATGCATATTATAAGACTGTCCTCCATAAATGAGGAAAAGTTGAGGTGCCTTTATTATTCTTTTGTTCCACTCTTTCTTTCTATGGGGAATTTGCCAATGCAATATCACTGTCTTCCTTTTAAACAAACAAAAAGGCAATGGCTGTTGAAAATAGCAATTCCAGTGCTAATAAGCATTTCTTGCTCAATTTTATCCTGCTTTTTCTACAGCAAGTTACAGTGGATCAATATATTTGATTTGGGAGAAATGAAGTAACAGCTGCCCAAACTGAGCTTGAGCACTCCTGAATTTTGAGGTGTTCAAATCTGGAAGGCAGGTGCTGGAAGGGAGGGGGGGGTGCCTGTGGGCTCCGCGGGGGACATGGCAGCAATGTGTCTGGAGCTGCATGGAGCCAGACACGCTGGTCTGAGTGGCACAGTAAGGGGGCTGGGGGTTGGAGAAGGGGTAGGAGGTTCCAGGGGGCAGTCAAGGGACAGGGGTGATTGGATGGGGCAGAGGTTCAGGGGGCAGTCAGGGGACAGGCAGCAGTAGGATAGGCATGGGAGTCCCAGGGGTTTATCAGGGGACAGGTAGGGGGTGGGGTCCTGGGGGAAAGTCGGGGAGGTCTCAGAAGGGGGCAGTTGGGGACAAGGAGAAGGGAGGCTTAGATAGGGGCTGGGGTCCCAAGGGGCAGTTGGGGCAGGGGTCTTGGGAGGGGGCAATCGGGGGACAAGGAATAGTGGCATTTAGATAGGGGGTGGGATCCTGGGGGGCAGTTGGGGCAGGGGGCAAACAGCGGCCGCGTGCCGGGATTCAAACGGCTCTGGGCTGCCCGCAGCCGCGGGGAGCCCTGAGCCCTTTAAATCCCAGCCTCGGCTGGGAATCTCTGCGGGCAGCCCAGAGCCCTCTGACTCCCGGCCGCAGCTGGGATTTAAAGGGCTCAGGGCTCCCCGTGGTTGCCGGCAGCCCAGAGCTCTTTGCTTCCCGGCCGCTGCCAGGATTCAAAGGGCTCTGGGGTGCCCGCAGAGCGCCATATGCGGGGGATTTAGAATCCCCTCGCAGGCCACACAGTGAGGGTCCGCAGGCCTGCTATACAGTATAGCAAACGGTTGTGCAAGTGTGTTTTGCATCCCACTCAAGTTGCTGATCCACATATAGGGCCACTACCTACAACAGTGCATACTACTACCACCATCACCAGCAGTTACTCAAGTGATGAAAGTATGCCATGGAGCTGGAGGTCCTATCTTAACTTAGTGAATAATCCATCCTGGGCCACTAATATGATTCAACATGATGCAGTTAGTGTTCCCAGTATACTTAAACAAAAACAAAAAACCACACACACCCCCCATCCATCTAGGAAATCAAATATAAAAAACTACATTAAAAGTATTTGCCAAGTCAACCATTCAAGCCAGAATAAAGGTTACCGCATCCTTAATTCAGCCATTTCGCATGCAGGCAATGTGACACAGTGCTTAAGTAAATGATCACATACCAATTGTTCAACAGGATCCCTGCCTCATTCAGTGCACAGAATGAACAATGAATAAAGCAGAGGACTGTAAGAGAAAGCATGTTCTCTCGTGTTTAAAATATTGGATTAAGGCCCATGAGAGCAGAGTTCTATACCTAACTCTGTCTCAGACTTCGTATGGGATGTTGGGCAAGGCTCTGCTAATGCAGATGCACAAAAGGGAGGAGAGGGGAACAGTGCATGGACAACCTTAATTTTGGCTTTTCCTAAGTTGAGCGTACTTTGCAACCTTAATGTTCTTCTAACATAATTTTTTTATGCAACTTTATTTCCAGCACTGCCACTTTTGGTTAGCACTGTTTCGGAGCAAAATCAATCTCCTTATTGTTTCAATCATTTTCATTTTTTGTTCCTTCATTGTTTTGTTGGGAAAGGGAGTGACTTGGGGGGGGGGGGGGGGGGAGTAAAATTTCTCTTTCCTGTGTTCCACTTCAGGATCCAGAGCTCTGAGTGATTCAGGCCCAGGTCCTAACACAGAACATCCCTCCGGGCTCCTCTATGCACACAACCCAGTTCCTCCCTTCATTTACTCTAATGGGGACACTGGAAAATGTACAGTTTTGGGGGTGAAGAGAGAAAGAAGGCATGTGTGTGCTTGAGCATCATGGTGTGTACTGTACTTGGGAGAAGGCAGCATGGTAATGAATGACCCCGGTCTCTTTCAGAGGTCTGGTGTTTGAGAGCAACATGCCAGATTTCTCTAACCTAGAGAAGGCTCCTGATCATTCATTCAGCTTTAGGAATGGCTTGCTTTGCTTACAAAGCAAGTATGACTATGACTCACTTAAGGGTTCTCCTTAAGCTGAGTCAGACTCTTGAGGTTGGAAGCAGCAAAGTCCATGGACCAAGGGGGCGGGGGAGGGGGGGAAGATTGTCTCCTCCTGAGTCCCTGAGGCATGGTTACCCAGCTGGTACGGAGACTGCACCTTCCTTTTTGAGGCCTGTAAATTCCCTCAATTGAATCCTGATCATTTTTAAGGTGGAAGAATCTGTTCTCAACTGACTCTCTTAATTGGATCTAATTATCAGGGCAGCACTATAGAGACCTCAGACTCTCTGGGACACCTGCCAGTAACACTTTTCTTTTTGGAGGTGACCAATGAGGCTCTGCTGCCCTCTCCTTCAGGGTTGCAATAAGCATTAAACCCTGTAGTCAAGACACACAATCGTATATGCTAAGGCTTTGAAAAGTCACCCTACAACCTTTCTGTTGAAAATGCCGGGATTCTGGCGTAGATGTTCTACACAATCTCTTCTGTCCACGCTGGGATAGTCTGAAGTCTTGGGATTCAGTGCCTCAGGCACTAAGAACTGGCCACTTAAAGCTGTTGGAATGGCAGACCACACAAGAGCAGAGCCACTTCTCCGGCCAGTCCCCAAGACTGTTCACAGTGAGGTCACAGGAAACGGTGAAGAGCCTGAGCAGCAATGCTCAGGACTATGGAGACCTGATGACTTGATGGTGTGAGTCAAGTCTATGGGGCTGACCCAGTAATGGCTTGCTTCAAACTGCTGAGTCTGCAGCCATGATAGCCTTGAGAGCAATACCAGAACACGTGGTCAGTGCATAAAAGCACTAGCAGAATTTTGACTAGAAGACTCGACTGCGAGTTACCAGCCCTTGAAACAGATCAGTAAATTCCTTTTACTGCTGGCTTAAGATTCTGAAGATACCTGTTCCAAGAGGTAATTTCCACTACATGCATCTGACTAAGTGGATATTCACCCACGAAAGCTTATGCTCCAATATGTCTGTTGGTCTATAAGGTGCCACAGGACTCTTTATTGCTATTCCAAGAGGTCACTTTCCTCTGCAACGTCCTTTTTTCCTACTGTCTCTTTTCCAATCTACCCCTACATTTTTCCTAAGGAATCTCGTGGTGATTACAACAATTCATGACAGCTGATATGGATGTAGGATATGGCAGGACTGGCCACCTTGGGCGACCAGACCCTGAATAACCCGAAAGAGAAACCCCTCTGGGTTTGTAAAAAATAGTCACTTTGGCCAGCATTGCAAGAAGCATTGGCAGGCTCCAAAAGGATCCATTTCAAGGGCTATTTAGTTCAAGAGGGACTTATGAAACAAACCTCTAGAGGGGGGTATAAGTTTATATTCTGAAAGCTAATGGAAGAGTAACACCTCTGAGACTTTAACACCACATTATATAAAGTTTATCCACTCCTGTCTGAGACTTTAATACCACCTATTTTAAAGAAAAGTGTACCTCTTCACTGCCAAATTGAATGTTTCCAGTAAAGTCATCCATTAGATTCACATGCACTCCCTATCCAACTATATTAAAAGCTGATAGCAATAGGGTAGAATTATGGTCTCAAGCTGTGGACTATGGAGTTCCTCTTGCAGTTTCACAGAAATTAAAAACAGTATAATAGGAGTGTTAAAAGAGGAGGTGGTCCACAAAAGGCTCTGAATCTACCTTCACATAGGGGGTTGGTGTGTCTAGGGTAGCTTTGATATGGATATGGCTCTTTAGGTAGGTTTATTTTTTGACAAAGTGTGTTAGCAAATCCTGGGAAATTCTGATGGCAGTCCACATTTCCCTATCTCATGACAAGAGTCAGAAAACGGGGGGAACCCTCCTGGCTTCTCTCCTGCCATCCCCACTGAGGGGGTGGGGGGAACACCATGAAGTATCTTTGCTGGTGGAGAAAGGAACCAGGAATTGCAGAGGACAGGAAGCAAATGCCAAACACAGGGAATTAAAGTGTCAGTTTGGCTCTGCTACTGTCCATCCAGCTAACTGAAGGAGGCACACCCAGGAGTTGCAAACTGGTGTCAGCCAGCTGCAAAAATCTGTGCTATGAACTACATATATGATTTGGAGGCATTTAAAGTACAGTTTAGTTAGCAGGCTGCATGGTGGGGAAAAAATTCTTTATCCACAGTGATATAGATCCAACCATATTCGACAGAATTTAACTCAGCTCTCACAGCTATACTACCAGCTCTGATACAGTCTATTCAAGCACTAAATAAGCATACCAACTATTATGTATGTTAATAAATACAAACAGTCCACATTACTTTGGACATCTTTCCAACATCAGAAAGAATAGCAGCTTCAGAACTGAAGACTGGCATTAAGTGTCAACTGGGGACTAAGTAAATCAATCATCTGCCAGTTAAAACTCATCAGCACAATAAAACATAAGCCACTTGCTCTAATGGAAATGGGCCTGGAGATACTACGCTTATCTTAGCCAACAGGCACTACATTCCAAAAGAGAATAAGCTAACAAAATGAAAATTTGAGAGTCCTAGTTTCTAAAGTAGTTACAACAAAAAACGAACACCCCCACCCCCAGAAATATGATTCACTCTTTGTTGGTTAGAAATACACCTTTCCTCTTGCTAAGCATGATTTGTACTTCTGATCTGCCAGGAAAAAGATTGTTTCCTCTTGCTGAACAAAGCTGATTTTGAGGACACTCATTGTTGAATACTAATATTAGATGTTTTGACAGAGCCTTAATGAGAATGTCAGATTATATCAATAATGAATACCTTCAAGTGTCTTTATCATTCAGAATAGTAAGACTTAAGCCACCTCATTTTTAGACATTTAGCAATTCTCAGGCTGTTAAGAGATACAACACAGAAAGCAAATGTAAATAAATTCAACCTTCTTGGAACAAAGATTAAATGTGCATTCATCACACAATTGGTTGAAATGCTTTTAAGTAGTCTGCATGGCTCTGTTAGCATGTTAATAACAGTTTAAATAGCCTGAAAGACTGACCTAGCAATCTTTTAGATAATGTTTTCACCTCTCAGCTCAGAGCCTACCAAACAGAGCAAGCACTACCCCTGCCACCACTCTACAAAGGCTATATGTATTTCATTTCCATCAACACATCTTCACTCACGAGTTCCATACCTAAAAATCAGTTCTGTCCATCACCATCATCTCTTAGCAGCAGGAGAGCCTTGCAAACCTCTATTCTCTTTGCTCTCCTGGGCATGCCACAGGCCCCTCTGCCTCCTGCACTCCTCCTCACCCGCATCCTTCCTCTTAGAGATGCAGCAGGCCAGAGTTAATCCTGCTCTTTGCCAGTCCTCAACCCACCAGTCCCATTCTGGGAAGAGAGAAGTTACCCTGGGGCCACACTCCTTCCTGCCTTCCCCTTCCATTCAGTGACACATATAGTGTCAGTGCTGCTCTGCTCCTCCCAGGGTCTTCCCATCCTCAAACCGTGATATTCTATGAAATCTATGAAAAAAACTGGCTCCAGAGACTGATCTGCTCACTCGCTGCCTCCATTAAAGGAGCAACAGCAGTTGGGTACTTTGTACTCCCCACCGACTTCCCCTGCCAGAAAAAGGGACAGTGATTCATCACCCCAACTCGGCACACTCTTTGTAATAAAGACTGCTATTTGCTCTGGGTGACCAAGGTTTCTCAAGGCCTGGTTCCAACAGTGTTTGATTTATGTAAAAATGCTTAATTTCAAAATTAAATCAAACACCTCTTAACCTTAGAGTGAGGTAAAGTAACAAAAAGCAAGGCTCAGATTTTAATGCCAGAAAGGATCATCATCTAATCTGATCTCCTATACAACACACAGGTCATAGAACTTCATGCAGTGACTCCTGCATTGAGCACAGTAACTTGTGGCTGAACTAGAGTAATACCTTTTAGAAAGGCATCCTACATGGATTTGAAGACATTATCAAGCGATGATGAAACTGCACCCAAACTAATTGTTATTTAGCCAACATCATTAATTACCCTCACACTGTTCAAGTGTGTCCCTTATTTTGACTTTTCCTAGTTTCAACTTCCAGATACAATCTTGTTTTGCATTTTCTTATTAGGTTACAGAAATCCCCAGTATCAAATCTCTTATTCCTTTGTAACAAAAGAGTCCTGTAGCACATTAGACCAACAGACGTATTGGAGCATGAGTATTCATTGAGTATTCACCCACGAAAGCTCATGCTCCAATACGTCTGTTGGTCTATAACAGGCCTGCACAACATGCGGCCTGCGTGGGCTCACTGTGTGGCCCGCGGGGGGGTGAGCAGGCAAGCAGTGGGTGAGGGAGGGGGCTGAAGAGGCAGGCAGGCAGGCGCAGGGGGGTGAGGAGGCAAGCCAGGGAGGTGGGGGGCTGAGGAAGCGAGTGGGCAGGCAGTGACAGGGGGTGAGTAGGCAAACCAGGGGGGGGGGAGGGGTTTCAGGAGGCGAGTGAGGAGTCAGTGGCTGACTTGTTCTACTGATCTGGTCTGGCTCCCATACCCTCTCCAAGGGTTGCAGCTGTCTGGAGGTGCTGCCTTCCACGCCTTCATCATTCACCCCTCATTCATTCAACAGGGCAACTGATTACAAAGTTGGGGGAAGATCTTATTCTACTTCTAGCAAAAAGACATTTTTCTTTTACCTTAATTATACTACCTTAGGGGCCCACTATAACACATTACCAAGGTTCAATACTGCTGTTTCGGTGGGGCAGCGCTGGGGAAGGAGGGTTTGTTTCCACGGGGCAGGCGGTACTCGGGGGAGTATTTCGGGGGGCTGGGTGGCACTGGGGGGGGTGTTGTGTTGGGAGAGGGCTTGGCAGCACTGGGTGGGGGGGATTCGGCACTCAGCTGTTTTCTTTCGAGTAATATGGCCCTCACCGCTTTACGAGTTGTGCGGGCCTGGTCTATAAAGGTGCCACAGGACTCTTTGCTGATTTTACAGATCCAGACTAACACGGCTACCCCCGATACTATTCTTTTGTAGTTTGTGATCAAGGTCTGTCAGTCATCATATTGAGCTCCTCGGGTCTCTCAATGAATAAAGTTTGTTTTCAAAAACTTGAATTATTGTAGCATTTTCTTGAACCCTCTCCAATATTTCACCATCCTTTTAGAAGTGCTGACATTGAAAATGGACACAATATTCTAGGAACAGGCTCACCAATAGCACATATAGAAGTAGGGAGGAGGGATAGCTTAGTGATTTGAACATTGACCTGCTAAACCCAGGGTTGTGAGTTCAATCCTTGAGGGGGCCATTTAGGGAACTGGGGTAAAAATCTGTCTGGGGATTGGTCCTGCTTTGAGCAGGGGGTTGGACTAGATGACCTCCGGAGGTCCCTTCCAACCCTGATATTCTATGATTCTAAGTAACATCACCTCCCTGATCCTGTTTCAAGACTAAAATTCTACCCTTAAAATATTATAAATTGTTGGCTTGCTAGTTGTGAAGCTCAAGTGCCAGGACCTCTTTTCAAAGGCCAATTCACTTTCCTTCAAAAATATCAAAAGCAAGATATACCCTGCAACTAATCTGCATTAACTTGAGACCTCATCTCTGGCAACTAAGGATTCAGGTGTTTCAATTTTAAAGGCTGAATCATAGGTTATCCAGTAGCATGCTTACATAAGGCAATTAAAGTAGAGATCACTGGAAAAGTAAACAAATAAAAGCAGGACACTTCTAGTACTCAAACAATTTAAAAGTTCAGTTGCATTTCTCTACCTGACCCACTAATACAATGTTCTTCTTAAAACTTTATAGCAAAAGCCATAGGGGACGTGAGGTGTTAACTGCACTAAGAGGCCAGGTGCTCCAGTTCAAAGGCCTGTACACATTCCTTAGCTACAAAAAACATCTTAAAAAACAAAGTCATACCAGTATAGTATTACAAGCAGTTAATTGAACTCTTCCTCCAAAGCAAAGAAGAGCTAAGGAAACCATGTCAGGCCTAATTCAGATCAGAGGAAGGACATTAGATTATAGAGGCCATCCCCACAAAAATTTAAAATGTGTCTTGTTTAACTTGCTTAACCAGTTTCGAATTGAAGACAGGAATGATAGTCCTTTAGTTAAAGCATCAGGTGGGGATTCAGAAGATTGTGCCAGCTCTGGCACAGATTTCCAGTGTGCGACCTCAGGCAAGTCAACCTCTGAATTTCTTTAGCTACCAAATAGAAATACTTCCGTAGCTTAAAAAGGTACTGAGGCTAAATTAATTAATTATGAAGTGCTCAAATATCAGTGACAAATGCTATTTAAAAGCCACTAGATAGCAACATGTAGTTGTATAAAGACTAAACAAAGATCTTCGCATTTTAAAAAAAAGTTGATTTTAGGTTAACATTGTAAATATATTACAGTACATAGTGAAAGAGAGGTGGATAGCCAGAATGATAGCAACAGGACCACCAAATAGATGGTTTCTAAAAGCTTAGTGACTAACTTTACATCTCTTCCTATTTGGGAGACACATACTTTAGAAGTTTGAGCAGTTCAATTTTAAATGGAAACAAGCTTTTTAAAAAAAAGACAAGCAATTGTTTTAATCTATTAAAACAAGTGAAACTCAAGCTCACCATAAGCAAAAGACTGGAAATATAGTTCAGTACTTCACATATAACTTGATTAATTGAATTTACAAGTGAAACTAAGGGCTTGGCTACACTCGAAATGCTGCAGCGGCTACAGCTGTAGCATTTCAGTGTAGACACTACCTAGGCCGACGAGAGGTGCTTTCCCATTGGCAGAGGTAATCCATCTCCGCAAGAGGCAGTAGCTAGGTCATTGGAAGAATTCTTCTGTCCACCTAGCACTGTCTGCACCAGGGGTCAGTTTGGCGTAACTATTTCACTCAGGGGAGAGGGTTTTTCACACCCTGAGCAACATAGCTGTGTCAGCCTAACCTTAGTGTAGACCAGGCCTACATTTCACTGTCTTGGGGGGACTCAGCAGAAGAGAAAAAAAATTAGAACAGAGAAATATGATTGTAATAAAAAAAAATCAATAAGGATGGCCACAGGCAGATGCAATATTTAAGACTACTTAGCTTTTTTTGTTTTAATTGAATAAATTTCAAGTTGACAATTCCCTCTGAAGCTACACTTTAAAGCAGGAGAAGGGAGTTCAAATCTCTGGATGCTCACAGCAGAATGGTTAATAGTAGATATAAAAGTACTGATGTACAGAATGAAGGCTCTAGTAAGAAGCAGAAACTAAAAAGGGAGATGTGCGCGCACAAAAAAAAAAATCTTTATTGTGAAGAAGTTAGGGCTCTACACACAACATACCTAACATAAGCAAGGAAATGAAAAGTTAGGTAGTTTAACAGTATATATCCTCTTCTCATTTACCCACAGACTCATATCTTACTACTAAAATAACTACAGTACACAACAGCCATGCACCGAAACCTTAACTCTGCCCCTTAGACTACCCTCACTACAAAACGCTTTACTGATCTACCACCACCTCACACTATCAGTTGTGAATGCTTGGTATAGCTGTGCAGGGATGAAATAGCTTTGGAAAGGGGAGAGAAGGAAGGTTGGAGACCGTTGGGGAGCAGAGCTAAGCTTGCACTGCATGGTCTGTGGCATGCGGTAGTAGCGGTAATGCCTAGTATGTGCCTGAAGGTAAAAGAAAAGAGATTATGTACTGTTGAACAATTTAACTTTTCATTTTTTTGCTTTTGTGGATTTGAGTCAGGCACATAGTACAGGGCATCCCTACCTGTTTCACAAAGGTTTTTGTATATTAAATTCCTTGGATTTTTGTTTTTTGAATGTTTAAGTGAGGGTTTGGTAACGCAAAAAGATGGGGTAAATGGTGGATGTAAGTGCAACTCCCAATGAAGACTGTCTGAACCAACAGCTGCTATACATTAACCATTATTGCCATGTCTACATTATCAGCATTACAGTGCCATAGTGTAGACACTTCCTACAGTGACAGAAGGGGTTTTCACGTAGCTGTAGGAACTCCTAGCTGCTACCACTCAGAGTTGGTGACAGAAGCATTCTTTCATCAACCTAGCTATGTATACCCCGGGGTTAAACATCAGCACAGCTACACTACTCAGAGGTGTGAATTTTTCACACCCCTGAGCATCGTAGCTATACCAACATAACATTTAAGTGTAGACTAGGCCTACATGTCAACAGCTGCACTTAAAAACCTCCTGTTACATAGCCATAGGGCACCCAGTAAAATTTTTTGAAGAAGTTTCTCATCATTAACTGTTTGTACATAAATATTTACTCATTACAAATAACCGCCAAAAATGACCAAAACCATTTTAAAAAAATCTACATGTTGCACCAGTTCTATCTTCTAGAATAGGGGTCTCAAACATGTGGCCCGCGGGCTGCAGAGTTACGTGCTGTAGCCCGCCAAGCTCCCCGCACACCCCCGTAGTTATTTCCTGTGATTACTAGTTAAAAAAATGTAGAACTGTTAAGTTATTTGTCAGACACTTTCTGATGTGCATGGAGTTTTTTTGTTGTTTTTTAAATGGTAATATGGTTGGGCTCCCTAAGTACACTTTGATAACACATGTAAACTTTGGTGTCTCTCATAACCAACAATAGAAACATATATGCAGGTGGAATTCTCCCTCTGCTCCAAGTAGAGTGTGCACACAGACACTGTACATATTCTAAACTTACTCACTTACTGGGATTTGGCAAGTTTATACATAAAACTATAAAATCAGGCTAAGCTCTATCAACACTGGCTGCTCCTAGAAGGTTGGGGTTTTTGGGGGTGAGGGAGAAGAAAGACCTCTCCATCCCTGTCCCTTATACCATTTACCTGAGAGAAACACTTTCACCCCCTTTCATATTCAAACCATGTACATACCAAAGAAGTGCACCAGCTGAACTAAGCCAACTGTTTTTTAAATCTATTTAGTTAAACCAATGCATTTCTCTAGTATAGACAATGCCTTACACTGTAGCTAACTGGACATACGTGACCAAACTTCAGGGTCATTTAGCAAAAATACTTCTGCATTTGTACACAGACCTTAAGAACCTGACATCAAGATGACTAAACAGAAGAGTCCTGAATCCCTACATATGAATGGCCATACTGGGTCAGACGAAAGGTCTATCTAGTCCAGTATCCTGTCTTCCAAAAGTGGCCAATGCCAGGTGCCCCTGTCACTCATTCCCAGCTTCTGACAAACATCCTGGCTAATAGCCACTGATGGACTTATCCTCCATGAACTTATCTAGTTCTTTTTTGAACCCTATACAACGGTTTAAGAATCTGTCACTGCTACAAAGTTTGTGGGGCACTAGTGTTAAGACTATTACTATCATATTTCACAAACTTTTCTGTATCCTATGGAATTCCATCCATCCACACATCTTTCCTCATTTCTCCCCTTTTGTATTCTCCCCCGTTTTCTTGATTTTTGCTGTTTAATCCTTTGCTGCAGCCTTTACACATACAAAAGGACTTAGAGAAACTGAGAGACACTAGTCAGTTTTGCACCTGCAGCACCTTGCAGATAGAAGCTAATTAAATCCTGATCTACTTCCCTATGCAGGAGGGTCAATGCACTTATTGCACTAAATGCTTCAGCTGCTGAATGTCTAGTTTCCAAGGTTCATCTAAGCTGTGTTAAAAATATAATAGCTCCTATTTGTTTATGTACAGTGACAATATAAAGTGATTGAAAAAGGAGTAGAGTATATATTGGATACTGAAGGCAGTAGAGAACTGCCACGAATGCAGCAGTCAGCCTGCATACAACCTCCTCAGTATGGGAAGGCAGCCAACTGTGGAGCTGTCCATGTGTATTATGAAAAAGAAACAAAGGGCCTGTAGCACCATACCAATTCAGGCACCTCACTGTATGATAGTCAATGACTGATGTCACAATCACTGTCAAGACAGACTAACGGCAAAGCATTACTATAAACTATAGTATTGTGTTACAGTATAGTATTGTTGCACCATTTTATAACCCTAGTGCTCAATACAAAGAGGCCTATCGCAACTAATCCTCCCCACAGAAGAACAACATTAACTCAGATTACTAAAAATTAAACAAAACAAGAATAGCAAACTCCAGAAGTCCATGAGGGATTTATCTATTGCCAATCTGTTCTATTCATATTTATTTTACATGGAAGAAACTCATTACAGTGACAGATAGTAGTGCAAAATCTTAAAGTAGACAAAAATCCAAACAAATCGCAAAGCAGGACATCTGCTCAACCTCCCCATATCATGACATTCACTACATCCCATTAATCTGTTTGCATGTTTCCTCTTTAGGCCATGTCTAACGATAAAAGCTTATATATGTATCGCTTATTTGCGTACTGCAAGGGAAATAAGCTGTATCAGTATAAGACTCCTTTATAGCAATACGACTCCATGCCCTAGGGCAGAGGTTCTCAAACTGTGGTCTGTGAGTTCCATTCAGGAGGTCCATGGATAGTTCCCTCTAAGGTGCAGGCCTGCACACAAGAGAATGGCCACCTACCTAATTAGTCAAGCTGTGCAGGCATGGCTCCACTAATTAGGTGCCTGGATCCTGGAGAAGATGCATATGTAAGATGAGGTGGTGGCATGGGGGGGGGGGAGGGGTAATAGGGGGCAGATGGAAGGGGGCAGTGGGGTGAAAAGAAGGAATGGGGTAATTTGGGATGTGCATGGCTGCGGCAGCCAGAGAAAGAGGCAAATTTCCCCAGGTCCAGGGCTGCAGCTGCCAGGGAGAGACAGGTCTCCTTCCCAGCGTCATCTCTGTAGCTGCTGTGGCAGGGGAGAGACACCCCCCCCCTCCTCCTAGCTCCTGCGGTTGGGAACAGAGGAAGAGACCTCTGCCACGGCAGCCCTCGAGCTGGGACTGGGAAAGATAGGGGAGAGAGGACACATTCATCGCATTAGAAAGGTAAGATTAGTAATATTAAAATATGAGTTGTGTGCTTTTATTTGTTGAACAAAAAAATGTTGATTATTAAGTTTGTTTTTTATATAGCGCTTTTATCCAAAAGCGCTTTACAATAGTTAGCTAACGTACAAACAACATTTGGAAAGATCATTAAGTGGTCTGCCGAAACCCTCAGCAATTTTCAAGTGGTCTGTAGGGAAAAAAAAAGTTTGAGAACCACTGCCCTGGGGTTGTACCAGGATAACTATATTGATAAAAATCCTACAGCCCTGACAGTTATACCAGTACAATGAATGTGTTTAAGCCAAATGTTATACTATAAAGTTCTTCAGGGAAGGGACCTCATCTTCATACCTATCTGCAAAGTGCTGCAGCCTAGTAAGTGCTATCAAAATTTTTAAAATATCCATATAGAAGAGGTACTGTAGTGGACCAGCATGGTGGCAGTTTTTTCCTTAGTAGGCCCTACCTACCTGTATGAATTTTGGTCAAGGTGCCATGTCCCATCAAGAGATACATTAACAAGTACAGGAGAGCTTCATACTATGTCCAATACATATGCATGCAAAGCAGGATACTTAGCTCTCAAGTGAGATCATCCTGGGGTCCTAAGTTAGGAGACAGTAGTGAAAAGAAAAGCTCTCCCACTGTCAGCAACTAGGAAAGTGTAAAGAATGAAGTCAATTTACCAAGAGTGAAGGACACCCTCCTATATACCAGATAGAGAACTAGGGTAGAACCAGCCAGAGAAAGGGAAATCACTCCACAGAATGAATGTCCCAGGGTTGAAAAGGGCTTGATTTCAATGAGAAAACCTGATCAAGAACAAATTGTAGTAACACTGGAAATCAGTAGCTTGAAAAGCATTAGGGACTTTCCTATTACTATGAGTTTTAAATTGAAGACACTTAGATACTACATTGATGGGCAGTACACCTCTACCCCAATATAATGCAGCCCGATATAACATGAATTCGGATACAACACAGTAAAACAGCGCTCCAGGGGGTGGGGCTGCGCACTCCGGCGGATCAAAGCAAGTTTGATATAACATGGTTTCACCTATAACACAGTAAGGTTTTTTGGCTCCCAAGGACAGCGTTATATCGGGGTAGAGGTGTAGTATGGAACCTATAGATAGGTAATTTAAGGAAACACCAGCATCACTTATGGATGAATTTTTTTTTAACATACTTGAAGCAATATAGTAATGTATTATTAGAACTGAAAGATTTAAGAAAGGAATTTCTCTGTGTTTTAGTTTGCGTACTTTATAAATTTATAGTACTTTATGTATAGCCCATCTCACAAATTATCCTTTATGATCAATTAGCCCCCAGTCACTCAATGAACTCCACTATGAGAGAGCCATGAGTCAGTGTAGAGCCCAACTAACTTCCATGGGGTTCCTCACAGGCATAGGGATCCACCCATGCAGAGCTTATTACAGGATCAGACCTTTAATCATTTTCTCACGATTGCATGGGTTAAGCAAAGGAGGAAAGAAACACTTTAGAAAAAAAATAGGAGAATTAGTGTAAAAAACACACCAAATTTGGCTATGGGATTTGGGAGTAGGTAGAACACCTGAAACTACCCTAGAACCATGACTAGATCCTAACCCTTTAATGATGGTGAACACAATAGATTATGATTCAGCAGAAGCCAAATAAGATGGCACTTCAGAATAAAATCTCCTCACTCTATTCAGTATAAAGCTCCTCCAGCACTCAGGAGGAACCCGAACACAGGCCCTATGAAGTAGGCCTATTTAAAACAACATCTTTCATTCCTGGTCAAAATATCAGCATATAGAAAAGCAACTCCAATACAGTCATCTAGGCACAGCTTCACATTCATTTAAAATTGCTTGTACACAAGGCTTCCCTTCAAGACACTGACCCAGATCCCATTTTAGAGCCCTGGAGCTTAAAGAGAAAATTATGAAAATATGGCCACTTCAGTAAAGGTGCCAGACTACAA
This sequence comes from Mauremys reevesii, assembly GCF_016161935.1. Classification (NCBI taxonomy): domain Eukaryota; kingdom Metazoa; phylum Chordata; order Testudines; family Geoemydidae; genus Mauremys; species Mauremys reevesii. The sequence continues at coordinate 34,204,751 of NC_052628.1, read as the reverse complement.
ATAGTGCTTTAATTATTTAAACCTAGGTCAACATGATCTTTATGTATGAAATACAAGATAAACGCTGAATAAAGTTACCACTGACTTTTCAACTAGGTTGTTTTGTCCATCTTAATTTTTTCTTGAGGCAGTAGTGGATCTGTTGAAAGCAAACCTGCAGAGAAATTAATTCAAAATATTGCAGTAAATGTATTTACAATTAATAGGAAAACTGTTTCTTGTAATAAAGCTACCGCATGTTTCCAGTGAAAAAGAGCAACAGCAATAAATTTAACAGTAAAGATGTTAAATTGAATTAAGCAGCCGGTTGGTATCTAATGAATCAGAAAAATCAAGGGAGCTTTCAGGAACTAGACAGAGGGTTAAAACCCATCATATTTCTCTGAATACAACTTAAAGAAGTCAGCCTGCTTAAACACATGTTTTATCAAAACCTGAGCGTGGACAGGAACTACTGTCTCCACTCTTAATTCTTAACACACACTGCAAGAAATCAATTTAGCTACATAGCGCAAAACTGTGCAAGATCTTAAGCTTCTATCACTTCACGCAACCTTATGAAAAGTTTCTATGCTGTAGTGTGTGTATTGAGAAATTAATTTTTTTCCATCTGTATGCTGCTCAGTCAACTTAGTCAAAGGTATTAACTCCTTGATGTTCAGGATACAATGTAAACAAAAAGACACAGAATACCTAAAAAATTAAAGCAAATCCTCAAAATCACATAAGATTTTCTCCAGTTAATGCTATTTCTTCTTGCAACAGCTTCCAGTATTTACAGACCTTGCTAGTTACTAAACAGTGCAAGTGAAAATTGGACTGTGAGCTCATATGAGGGCTTTCAAAAACAGCTTAACATTTATTGCGTGTGTTTATTCAAACGTATATTGATTCATGCACAGTACAATACTTACAAAATCCAAGATGACTGTACAAGGTGTTAGTTCAGTGTAATTTGTATTTTCCAGTTTGTTTTCCTTGAAATAATAGCCCGAGTCCTTGAAGATACTACATCAGTAGCTATTTGAGAGTTCACCTCTTAGAAATCAGCTACCCATCCTTCTCATTTACAGCCTTCACAAATCTATTTCCAAAATTTCCCAAGTCTGATTTAAGAAGCTTGTTCTATCTTTTTTGCAGCCTCTTCTCTTTAATATTCCATGTACATCTCACTATAAAGAGCATCGGCTCCTGATGAAATAAATATACCTTTTATGACACCAAGAGTAAAACTGAAAAGCCAAATTTCACATCTGAACTGAAGAACATTTCTAAGCTTCAGCTCATAGAGGCTGAAAATAATAGCTATCTGGATACCGCCATATTGATTGCTGACAACATTATACCAAAAAACTCAAATAAAATATAAAAGAAAAAAGGAAAAGGAAAAACAAAGTTCTATTAGTCTCTTCATTTAGAAAATAGATTTCATTGCAAAGTAAAAAAGGCTGTCAGAATATTTAAAAAATAAAATAAAGGTAAAAATATCTGCCATGAAACTCTTCAGCCGTGTTTAAACAGAACCAAGGATTACATTTAATGCAATCTAAAACGAGTTGACAAAACTAGTTATGCATATGACTCAAACGTATCTTAGCCAGTGCCTGATTTTTTTTAATTCGAAGAAGAAAAAAACTTTAATTTTGACAGCAGAAGTATGCTGAGCTTAATAAATTTAACCAATTATCCATTCCATGTGGACAAGTGTACACGGATGAGGTGTCTCGTACTTTTGAGTAGAGAAATTCAAGACTTCACAAGCTTTCAATTTACTTCTTAGACGTCTTCTGACGGTTTCAGAAGCCTGTTGAGGAGGACTTGACTGAATAAATCATAATTCCAGGTCCATGTCCAGTTATTTTTTCTCCTCTTCAACTGAAACAAAGGCTGCAGGTCAATGTCCACCTTCCTCCCCCGCCACGACAAACTGAAGGGAAAGGCTCTAAATATCCAGATAGCCTTTATAATCCAAATTGCCTACAGGAGGGAGGGGAAAAAAATCAGTTTTCCTTTCTGAAAGTTCAATTATATACTGTATTTGCCTATAAAACTAATCTCACATCTTAAAAAAAATGCAGTGTTCATAAGTGTCAATTCAACCTTCATTCACATGACAGAGAAAAGAGGAACAAGGAAGAAGCAGACATTTCCTAGTGAACAGAGCACAATATCAATAAATATGCTGTGCACGCTGAACTTTCTTCTTGCCCTAATACAAACAGACGTTTGCTCCCCCTCCTAAGAGAAACCAAACAGGAAGGCACACAGATTTCTCATTTTCATTAAAAAAAAGTGTTACACCAAAAGAGGAAGCTGCTGATCTTAGGTTAAAAATGCCAAACGGAAAAACACCAACCCTCCAGACATTAGAGAGCTACCTGGGAAATCCCTCCAGCCCTCCCACTAGGGAAGAGAAATAAACGGGAGTAGAACGCACAGGCTGCCGTCGGGATTAGCTCACACACCAACGTGAGAGCTTTGAATTGAATGCGTTTGTTTTTAAGGCAACGGTGGAAGCGTATTTACTGCCGCCGCCACCACCCCACAGACACACACGCACAGTGGCAAGGAGACACTTTCCCGGAGGGATTCGCCTCGAGCGTCGCACGCTGGATTTGTCTAGATGTTTAAAATCCTCACTCGGGGTCGATTGCTGCCCCTCAGCCAAGCACTTACCGCCTCAGCCCCCCCTCCCCCGGCAAAGCCCCGTGTTCAAACCCAGAGGCCAGAAGCGCCGCGGCTGCCCAGGCGTGGGGAGACAGACCACCAACAATGAAGCGCCCGAAGGGGGGGCAGGAGAGAGGCTCCCCGTGCTAGGAAGCCCCCCGTGGGACCCACTCCCACTCGGGAGCCCCCCACCAGGCAGCAAGGGGATCATTCCTGCGCCTGTTACCCCTCAACACAGCCCAGCTCCCCTGCCCCATACCAGCCCCCCAGCTCCCCCTCCCCGCACGGAGCCGCCGGGCCCGGACCCCTGCCCACCACCGCATGGAGGCCACTAGCCCCCATCCACAACGGGGATTCCCCTCCACGGAGCTCCCTGCCCCCGCCGCGAGCGGAGCCTAGAGCCCGCCTCCCGCAGCCCCTCGGGCCTGCCCCGGGCCGTACCCGGCTGGCTGGTCCCGGCGGCGGCACGCAGAGAGCGGAGGGTCCCAGATTTGAAAGCTCCTTTTGCCGCGTCTCCACACACAGTCACACAACTCGCCTCGCTCCCAAAATGGCGCCGCTCCGAGCCGCAATGCTCTGCGCCCAAACCTCGCGAGAGCCAGCGCGCCCAGCCGACGCCGCGGGACGGGCCCCAGCAGGCCAGCCACCCGTAAGGCAAATGGGAGGAGTTTCAAGAGGCGCCAGCCCACGCCGTGGAGGAGTTTCAAGGAACCCCCGCCGTCTGCTCCGCCCCTCCCCCACCGCGCCACCTGAGCCAGCGGGGAGCCCCCCGTGCTGTGACGTCACCCGGAACAATCCCGAACGTTCTGAGAACAGCTGAAGGGGAATCCCCAGCGCGCGCCGCCTGCCTCTGATCTGGGAGTGTGGAGTTCCCGAGCGCGGCTCACCCCCGTGGGACGCAACAAGGCGAGTTAATTAATCCTAATTAATAGTATCCCTCGTGACCCCACTGTCTCTGGTGTTATAACACCTGGGGACTGCCAAGCAGGAGCGGCCCGGGTACGAGGCTGTGCTGTGTATTGCGCTGGCTGTGGAGGAGAACACAGATCGTTGTTACTCTGTGATTGAGGCACAGTGTGAAATTTGAGAGCAATCTTTAGTTCTCCACGATAGTGGAATTTAGTTACAATGCACCTCTGCGGTGATAGACCTATTAGCGATGAGTGACTTAAAGAGAAAACAGACTGCGGCTAGCAGTAGAGGGTTTTGCTTTTATAATCTATAACCAGTGGGCAAACAAAGAGACCTCAAAGTGTTATTTTGTTAAAAATCTGATTATTTTAAACCAATCTCATGGGAGGGAGGGGTGGGGAGTGCGCTTAACTTGAGTTGTGAACATTTGGAGTTGGCAATAGTGATCTGGGTCTGCCATCATCACAAGCCAGCGGAGCCTAGTTACTGGAAACCACCAGGCTCAAAGACAACCAAAAGTGACAGCCTTGGAGAGAGTGTGGACTAAGTAACTCAAACAGTCCACCACTGGAGCCTTTGTGGTATTCCGGCCAGTATTTAAAGCTACCCTTCTTTGGCAGAACAGTAGTACTAAAGTCTTTTCCCTGGGCAAATCCTCACCCACCATGCAGCTGCCCCTATGGGTGTAAGGGGTTGAAATTTGTCCATTGGTCATCCTGCATTTAATAGTCATGGGACATGTATGACAATAATTAAAAATACAATCCTGCACATTCAGAATTCCCACTGAGTTTTGCAAGGGAGCATTGCTATGGCAAGCAGCTGATCCCTGGCTCCATTCCTCCCTGCTCTAGTTCCAAATACCCATGCACGGAGAACAAACCCCACAGAGCTGCAATAGAGGAGCTTCCATGTGGTCCCAGGGAGGCATAGAGCATGACATGGAACTGGCATTTCTCCCCTCTCAGCCCACTCCCAGTGGATTCTGATGGTCTGTATTCTCCTCAGCTTGCATTAGTGGAGGGAAGAATGTAGCCCTTAAGCGGAGACTGCCCATTGTACAGTAGTTTTGTAATGTGAGCAAATGGGGACAAATTCATTTTCATTTCATCCATCAGCACAATTTGCGGTGAAAGACAATGCACTACAGTAGAACCTCAGAGTTACAAACACCATTGATACGAACTGACCAGTCAACCACACACCTCATTTGGAACCAAAAATACACAATCAGAAGCAGAGATAAAAATAAATAAAGCAAATATAGTACAATACTGTGCTAAACGCAAACTACTAAAACATAAAGGGAAAGCAACATTTTTCTTCTGCACAGTAAACTTTCAAAGCAGTATTAAGTCAATGTTCAGTTGTAAACTTTTGAAAAAACAACCACAACATTTTGTTCAGTTACAAACATTTCAGAGTTACAAACAACCTCCATTCCAGAGGTGTTCGTAACTCTGAGGTTCTACTATAATTCACTCTGCCATATAAACCCCTTTTAATTTTGTTTCCATCTATTTTTCTTCTTGTTGCTTTTCTTCAATAAGGATCTTGCTCTGAAAAGAATAAGATAGAAAGTGAAGGAAGCAATCATTGTCTTCTCCCATCCTGTTTAGTTATTCCTCATTAGGGCACAACATATTTTCTATCACTTCACTGCACACTTCCAATCACACACATTCACAGCTTTGTGCACCATGCAGACTCCATGGATTCATTCATGACATACCCTAACACAGAGGTGGGCAAACTACGGCCCGCAGGACTGTCCTGCCCGGCCCCTGAGCTCCCAGCCCAGGAGGCTACCCCCCCGGCCCCTCCCCTGCTATCCCACAGGCAGCGCTCTGGGCGGCGGGGTTGGGCGCTCCTGCAGAGCAGCACGGCAGGGTGTTTGGCTCTGGCTGGGCAGTGCAGCTGCCAGACATGCTGCTCTGAGAGGCATGGTAAGGGGGCCGGGGCCAGGGCGTTGGATAAGGGGCAGAGGTTGCGGGAGCGGTCAGAGGATGGGGAACGGGGGGGTTGGATAAGTGTGGGAGTCCTGGAGGGCCTGTCAGGGGGCGGGGGTGTGGTCAGAGGACAGGGAACAGGGAGGGTTGGATAAGCGTGGGGTCCTGGGGGGCCTGTCAGGGCGGGGATGTGGATAGGGGTCAGGGGGCAGTCAGAGGACAGGGAATGGGGCAGTTGGATAGGGGGTGGGGTTCCAGGGGGTGGTTAGGTGTGGGGGGTTCTGGGAGGGGGTGGTTAGGGGACAACGAGCTGGGGGTTGGATGGGTCGGGAGTTCTGAGGGGGGCAGTCAGGGGGCGGGAAGTGGGAGGGGGCGGATAGGGGCAGGAGCCAGGCTGTTGGGGGACGCACAGCCTTCCCTACCCAGCCCTCCATACAGTTTTGCAACCCCAATGTGGCCCTCGGGCCAAAAAGTTTGCCCACCCCTGCCCTAACACCTCCAATGCCCCTAAAGCAAAACCATACTCCTGTCCTAGAACTCAGCTACAGTCATAAGAATTGCCATACTGGATCAGACAATGGTCCACCTCTCCCAGTATCCCATCTTCCCACAGTGGCCAGTCAAATGCTTCAGACGGAATGAACAGAACAGGGCAATTAGCAAGTGATCCATCTGCTGTCATCCAGGCCTAGCTTCTCGCAGTGACAGCATAGGGTTTCATCCCTGACCAGCTTGGCTAATAGCCATTGATGGACCTATCCTCCATTAACTTATGTAATTCTTTTTTGAACCCAATTATAGTTTTAGCCTTTACAACATCCTCTTGTCAACGAGCTCCATGGGCTGACTGTAGATTGTGTGAAGAAGTACTTCCTTCAAATACTTCCAGTCAAATACAAAGTTAGCAACATTCTTTCTTTGTTACATATTCTTCTTGCCAAAAACATTAGTCATTTTGTGGTAAAAAATGGGGTGTTCCCAGTGTTTAGCTTAATGGTGCCAAAATTGGTCATAACTTGTAAAAACATGGATTAAGGAGGTAGCTACACAAATAAATTCATGGCATCCTGAAGCGGAGATCTACAGATGAATGAGTCCTAAACCTTTTCTTAAAGATTATGATCAAACCTATATCTTCTTCCAGCTAGGGATCATAACCATAAGAGGGAATTAAAGGCAATTCAGGAACTGAGCCTGCAAAGGCTTATGCATGTGCTTAACTATAGCCACATGAGTTAGTTGCATTTTGTTATTAAAGTTAAGCATGTACGTCAGGGTTTGCAGGATTGAGATCCCTACATCCTGGGATCCCGTGGAAGCAGATCAGCTACTTTAGGACCATACTAATTCTAACAAAGGTAGCAGGAGTTGTCAGGAAATTTAATCAGAGCTATTAAATGCAATTGGGTGAGAAACCTGCACCAATTGGATTTTGAGATTGGGAAAACAATATTTTAATTCTTGTGATTTAAATTTTAAAAAGCATTGAGAGGTTTCATTAGGTTTCTATAAATTAGATTTAAAATAGTTCAAATTTATATATGTATAGGAAAATGTGTTCAATTAATTTGAAATAATTTTACTTGTATCTATTTTAGAGCTATCGGTAACTTTGGCAACTGTAAAATTTCTGGTTAAACTTCTTGACACTTTGAAATCACATTTTTAGATAAAATTATTTCAGTATAAGTCTGTGGAGATGAAAATATGATGTAAGGAAAGGTAAAATGATTCTGCAATTAATACAATGAAAAATTAAACAGAAAATTATGTGTAATTGTCATTAAAATAGATATTGGCAAGTATTTTTATCATTTGAATTTGATTCTGCATCTCCATTATTTGCAGTTCCCTTTATGAGCTTAAAATTGTTATAAGTTCCTATATTATAGGCTAATTTTAAAATGTCTTCTAAATCCTGCCAAGTTACAATTTTTTAAAACTTATTATGAAAAAGTACATGCTGCCAAAATAGATCATTTTTATATTATTTGATAAAATTATGTAAAAGAATAAAAACCAGAGAAAATTAGAAAGTGAAAAAAAATGTCAAGTGCTTTCTTCTCTTTAAACATTAGAAAAGTACCAGGCTCAGATGGCTATGCAGCTTAATTTTATTTCAAATCATTGCTGAGTAGTTAACCTCAATTTTATTAAAAGTCTTTAATTATTCTGTAGAGACACTTTCAATTCCATGTATATTGAGCTCTGCATTGATAGCTTGGGGGTCTAATGCTGCAATTCTTAGCTTAGCCAAAACTCCCGCTGTCATCAATGGAAGTACAGTATCTCTCTCTTCCTTTACTTGGTTAACTTGCCATTCCTATTAAGTCGACCTTTTCTCTGTCTCTTTGTCTTATGGGTTTCTATGTCGATTTTTTAATCTCGCGAACCTAATACCCTGATAGCCCCCCCTCCCCCCCCCCCCACCCCCACCCCCCCGCCGCCGCCCGCTCCTCTCTCCCGCTCCAGCCGCCGTTCCGCCCCCGCCCCCCCCCCCCCCCCCCCCCACCCCCCCCCCCGCCCCCCGCCCCCCGGCCCCAGCCCGCCCCCCGCCCCGCCTTCCATCATCAAACAAATCGCGCGCTGTTGTGTAAAAAACCTCAAAAACATGTGCATGTACATTCTCATTTATTAACACGCATCATATAAAGAAATTTCAAGCACATGTTAATGTATTGCCGCCATATTGGTTTTTGTTTATCTCGATCATCGGTTATCTCGACGCTTTTTGGCAAACCCCTAGGCCAGCGACATAAGAGGGTTCAACTGTATTGTCTGAGTAAGAGCTGCAGGATTGGGTCTTTTTTTTTAGTTATATCAAGCATCTTGAAAAACAGAGCTCTCACTATCCAGCAGGAATCACCCTGTGGTGTTGGTGTTTTTTTGTTTTTTTTTTGAGGCCCTATACAAACTAACACATTCAGAGCCACACCCAGCACCCTCCTCACCCATGACCATTATACCCCCTCTCTTCCGGCTACTTCCCAACTTTCTGCAACCTCATTCCACTCCCCCAAACTGTGGGATTATGTAGGTTTTGGTGTTTGATTTTCAGCTACTAGTGCCATAAAAGTTCATCTTTCCAAAGGGAAGATGGAAAGGCACTAAGGAATTCGGTCTCTTCTGTGGGCTGCTGTCACCAGAGTCTTAAAGAACCCATGGATGGGAATCAAGGATAGTACTCTATCTGGCAGGTTGACTGTAAATCAGGAGTGGGGCCAGTAGTAGAGCAAAAATACAATGGCATACATTCCATAGGCCTAAAGTTGCTACCACTGTTTAGTTTTGTTATTAAAAATATTTGTCAGCACAGCAACATATAGGCTGAGCTGTAATGAATCTAACACATTTAGCTCAGTTAGTAATAATTTGTATGGCAGTAGCACCTAGAGGCCCATATCATGAATCAAGACAATTGTGCTAAATGCTATACACACACATCATAAAAACAAGTCCCTGCCCCCAAGGAGCTTACTGTCTCAGCATATGACAACAGGGAGGAGGAGGAGGAGGAGAGCACAAAGTAACAGTAAAATTATACCCAGTAAAAGCAGTAGTGTCAGCCCACCAAAGGTACGTTTAAGTCAATGGGAATTTTTCTATTGATTTCAATGGGCTTTGGATCAGGTCTCGCTACGTTTGAATGCTGTGTAGCTTTGCATGCATTGTGCAGTGTGGATTTACCAAAAACAGAGACAGACAGCAAAAGGCTATGCATCTCTTCTAAATTAATCCTCCCACCAAATTAGTTATTATATTTTCTGTGATTATGTTAATAATACTAGCCATACAAAAAGCTTTTGATTGCCTGCAGTGGAAATTACTTTAGAAAATATTAAGAGGAAATTGTTTTGATTTATATTATATTAATTTGTAAAAACAAAATATGACATTTCTACTCTAGTGCAAACCAGGGCCCTAATCCTGCAACAATTTGGGGTTAGATCCTAGCCCTATTGAAGTCCATGACCAAACTTCCATTGACTTCAGTGGGGCCAGATTTCTCCCTTGATGTTTCATTTTGTACATTGTGAGTACTCAACTAGTCCCATTGAAGTAATGGGACTACTCACAGTGCATATAGATTTGGGTAAAGGATCCAAAATGCAAACACAAATAGTTGCAGGTACAAAAAGTTGATGCTCAGTTAAGGTCAATCTGAAGATATATACCATAGTGTGCATTAACTTTTTTAAAAGTTCGCTCAAAACTAGTGGTAGAACTGGCTATCTGCTTATATAGGAAAATTAAGAAAAAATACCACTGATGTGAAATTGCTAGAAATAACAATGACCCTAGCTGTTCCAACTCTCATGGGATCAGATTAATCCCTGACATAACTCTTTTGCCTTCAGAGGAACTAGACTAAACTAGGGATGAATTTGGCCTACTATGCCAGCAAATAATACATATTATAAAAAGCTAATTTGTGCAGTGAAAGGCTTTGAGGCAGAGCACTGACATGGGGAAAAAAATGAAAAACAATGTTTTATTATGTTACCTTATTTAGACCAGGGGTGGCCAACCTGAGCCTGAGAAGGAGCCAGAATTTACCAATGTACATTGCCAAAGAGCCACAGTAATATGTCAGCAGCCCCCCCATCAGCTCCACACACACACCCTCCCAGCTGTTCCCAGCACCTCCCGCCTACTGGTAGCCCTCTCCTCTCCTTCCCTCACCCTACCTCCTGATCAGCTATTTTGTGTTGTGCAGGAGGATCTGGGGTGGGGAGGGGGAGGAGTGAGGGCACAGCAGGCTCAGGGGAGGGGGCAGGAAGGGGTGGGTAGTGGGGACAGAGCCTGTGGCAGAGCCAGAGGTTGAGCAGTGAGCACACCCTGGCATATTAGAAAGTTGGCGCCTGTAGCTCCAGCCCCAGAGTCGGTGCCTATACAAGGAGCCGCATATTAACTTCTAAAGAGCCATAGGCTGGCCACCCCTGATTTAGATCTTTAAAATTCTATTATAAATCATGAAAAACATATTTTGTTCTCCTGGCTCAACACTGTTTTACAGGGACATTCAGAAGCATGTGGAGTGTACAGGAAGGAGATAGATCAGAAAAAGTCTTGGGCAAATAACATTTTCATGGATGGGCACACTTTTAAATACAAAGGCAGCACAGACCATTTCAACATATAACGAGCATGGGGCAAATACTGTGCTTTCCCACTGTGGTCCAGAGAGAGAATAGGGAACTGGGAACCTTGGGGTGGGTGTGTGCAGGCTAGGAGTACAGACAGTGAGAGAATACATTATCCCTCTCCAGTCCTAGGAAGGTTATCTGGAAGAGATCATACAACAACTGGCTGTTATCTTTTCCCAGGGTCCCTGAAAGCAGCTGTGGCACTTTCTTGGTAGCATGGCTCCAATGGAATTGCACTGCCAGGAAGCAAGAGATAGAAGGGGTATTAGGAACCAGAGCTGGTGCAGAGGCATGGGAACTTGTTTTAATGACCCTAACTCAGCTTGGATGCCAGATATCTGCACAGATTTCTGGGGATCTGCCAAACTCAGGGGCAGGCCCCTTAGCCTTTTCTATACACCCAATGAAACAGCATGTGGAGATTCTTGCCAGGGGATCTCTGCAGAGATTTTGTCCTGCAGGAAGATAATGATACAGGTCAAGGATTTATTTCCTTACTTTTGACCTTAAAGTTTCTTAAAAAAGAAAACCCAAACCTCCCTTTCTTAAAAGTTTTTTTTTATTATTAATCTTTCAGGTGTCCTATAAGATATGAAGTTTTAAAGGGACAGTTTCAAGTCTGGTATTTATTGAGAATAAGAATATCTTTTTACATAAGTCATTGTATTTCCCTGATTAGATATTCTACATAGACTTTGCCTTATTTGTTTTCTGGTCTTGCCTCCAACACAGGCTTCATGCTTCCTTACAATAAATTGGAAGAGATAAATTGGCTTGAATGGTATTGGATTATCCAGCAACAACAACAAAACAAAACAAAAACCAAGGCTGTTTTTTTTAAACAAACACACACACAACTTCCAAATAAGTGTACCTATGGAAATTAACCTATTTGTGAACAGTACTAAGAGGTATTTGATGACGAAGGACACAATTTCCATTAAATTAAAAAGTTATGAACTATTTTACCAGAAAAACAAAATAAAAATTAAACCTATCCTGTTACCTCATTCATTACACAGTGCATAGGTTTACCTTACATGTGTACAAAGTAAAATAAGATAATGTGTATTAAACAGAAAACCTGGTCCCTATATGTCATTACTTTCACTTTACAAATCTGTATGTATAGATCTATACACCTGTTTACCTGGGTCTAAATAGAATTAATTCCTGTTTAAAACTGAAATCTCCTCTAATTTCTTGTAATTTATATACAAATATTTAAAGAGTGCCTGTTTTAAATCGAGCTGCATAACTCCACGTAACTAGCCAAAATTGGCCAATCAAAAATTAACCTGAAAGGACCCTCCTCATCGCCCCAAAAATATCATTGCTCACACAGAACCCCCTCAACAGTGTTTCCATATTTTACAGTAGTGTTGATTTTTGTTATTTTATTGTGCTATGGGATGGTTCTTCATGTGGATTGCAAACATAGGCCCCAAACATGCACATGCTTAATTTTACACATTGCAGGCCATCCCATAGACTTCAATAGTACTACTCACAATGTCAGCACATGCATAAGTCTTTGTAGGATTGGGACCTTTATTGCTGTCAGGGCATCTATAGCTCTTATTTCGTTTGTGAGGTTGTTTTCTTTTTAAACATCTAAATAGAAAGAAATCATAACAAACAGATGATGGATTTTGCAGCATGACCTGAAGATCAAGATAAAGGCTATTTTGGACTAAAGTTATTGAGTGAGTTCCACAACCAAACCCAAGGCCCTTTCATGGAAAACAACCTACCAGCAGCCCTATCATGGCGGGCTGGCTGACCCCTGGAGGAGTCAGACACCCAGCCTAACTAGGCTCCACTAAAGCAAATGAGTCAACCCAGTGAGACCCCAGAATCCCTTAATGTCAACTGGCAAGAGGGTTACAGTAATATCCTGATTCTGGTACCTACATTCTGGTCAGGGCCGGCTCCAGGCACTAGCGCAGCAAGCAGGCGCTTGGGCCGGCCAGCACAAAGGGGCGGCACGCCCAGGTCTTTGGCAGCAATTCGGCGGCGGGTCCCTCAGTCCCTCTCAGGGGGGAAGGACTGGCCACTGAATTGCCGCCAAAGAATGAAGCGGTGGTGGTAGAGCTGCTGCTGAAGTGCTGCCGATCGCGGCTTTTTTTTTTTTTTCTTCACTGCTTGGGGCAGCAAAAACACTAGAGCCGGCCCTGATTCTGGTTCACCAAAAATCTCATGTGAGGTCTTAAAAGCAGCAGCCACAGTGGTCATTAACGTTATTGTGAAATGTATGTATGGGAGCCTAGTGAAATATCTTTCCACATGGCAACTTGATTCATTCCCTCAAGGTAAATGTATTAAAAAACCACACACAGAAGGAGGTTTAAGTTTTTACCTTTATTAAAGATGTTTACAATAATTACTCCTCAATAGCATACGTTATGGTATTCTTTATCCAGAAAGGCAACTGAAAGGTTTGCTGTTAGATAAAGTTTTACATATGTATCTGCGTGTCAAAGGTTACAGTGATAATAGGCTTGATGTAGCTCAGCACTGGCATGGGGTATGTAAGTGCAAAGTCAAAAGCAATGATCAGGCCAAAGACCACTGCAGTCCCTGGCCCTGATAGGTCTCAGAAAGTAACAGTAAGAGTAATTGAGCAGATCTGTTTGCACTGTGGTCCTGCAGGGATCGTTTCTTGGCTCTGTGCTGTTTAACATCTTTATTAATGACCTGGCAGCAGTGCTTAATTTGTAATGAAAGGTGCTGGGACTCAAGCAATTAGGTGCCAGGGCTCAAGCAACTTTTTTACTTTCATAACTGATGCAGCAAGCCCAGAGGTGCTGGGGCTATAAACTGCCAAGCCTAGAGGTGTCGGGGCTCAGCCCTGGCAAGTTCTAGTTCAAATTAATCACTGCCTGGAAGAAAACAAAGTCATCACTGATAAAGTTTACAGATGATACAAAAATTGGGGGAGTGGTAAAAAATGAAGAGGACAGGTCACTGATTCAGAACAATCCAGATTGCTTGGTAAACTGGGTACAAGCAGTGTGTTTTAATAAGGCTAAATGTACATGTATTCATCTGGGAACAAATAATGTAGGCCCATACTTACAGGATGGGAGGATTCTATCCTGGGAGGTAGTGACTCTGAAAGAGATTTGGGTGTCATTATGGATAATCATCTGAACATGAGCTACCAATCTGATGCTGTAGCCAAAAAAGCTAATGGGAGCCTGGGATGCATAAACAGGGGAATCTTGAGTAGTAGAGAGGTTATTTTACCTCTTTATTTGGTACTGGTGTGACCACTGCTGGAACACTGTGTCCAGTTCTGGGGCCCACAAGTTAAAGAGGATGTTGAATAATTGGAGAGGGTTCAGAGAAGAGCTATGAGAATGATTAAAGGATTAGAAAATGTGACTTATAGTGACAGATTCAAGGAGCTCAATCTATTTAGCTTAGCAAAGAGAAGGTTAAGGGGTGATTCGATTATAGGTACCTACTTGAGGAAACAAACATTTAATAATGGGTTCTTCAAGTTAGCAGAAAAAGGTGTAACGCAATCCAATGGCTGGAAGTTGAAGCTAAACAAATTCAGACTGGAAATAAAGGTAAATTGTTTCAATCAATAATTACTCATCAAAAATTTACACAGGGGTCACAACAGATTTGACATCATTAGCAATTTTAAATCAAGACTAGCTCCTTTTCTAAAATCTTCTCTGGGAATTATTTTGTTGAAGTTCTATGGCCTGTGTTAGACAGGAGTTCAAACTAGATGACCACAATAGTCTCTGCTGGCCTTAAACTCTATTAATCCTGCAATAATGAGAACATTGCCTTTTAGCAGGAGCAAGGGCAAAGAAAGGAGCATGTATCTAATTATTTGCGTTGCAATTGCACCTGAAAGTCCCAGCCCCTTTGTACTAGGCACTGCAGACACATGTAACAACGAGATAGTTCCTGTCCAACAAGCACACGTCCAAGCAGTAATTGCATGCTGAAGCTCACACCTAAACCCTTTTCTCTCAGACATGTCCATTCTTTGCCCAGAAATTGTCCTTTTTAATTTGCACTCTTGGGAGTAAGGAGAGGGCATACAAAGAAAGGACATGGGACTGCCATTCAATTCAGGGATATAACTGTACCTAGTGCGTAGTGTTTGCTGCACCATGTGTACGCTCCAGTCGCACTTGCAATGGAGTGTAACTTTACTTCTAGAAAGTTTCCAAATCTTAGGCCTGAAAGCAATTTCCAGGCATTGAAGTTCTAAGGTCCTATTGTCCCAGGTCCTTGCACAGAAGCCTTCCACCTCCACAATCTGTAAAGGGCCAGTAACAATCACAGTACCTTGCCTGGAGGGGTACAGGGACTGCTCCCTCCATGCTTCCCTCGCCCCCAGGGATTCAGAGCAGGCTGAGAGCAGCAGGGACACTATCCCAAAGAATGGTACAGCCAGTGCACCCACATTGCACACCGGGAAGTTTGAAGGGAGGGACTCTCTGAGCTCCACTGGGATAAGTAGCTCTGCACCATCCCCTACTTTCTCCTAAGCACATGCTGGTCTTTACTGATCAAGTACTTCTTGTCAGTTGTCACTAAGAAGATAATTTAGGGGGTGAACACATTATGAGCATAATCCAGAATAGCAGACTTCAAATCTCCTAATCTTTTATGCAATGGTTGTGTTTAGCTGAGGTTAATTTTCAGTTATACTCTCCTGCTTTCGTGGCGGAGTTACTCTTGTATTGATTTACTTGCAGCTAAAACACATCACCTGGGGAAACAGCAAAGATTTAGCTCTTCATTTATTTCCATCTCTCTGGTGAAAGCCTCATCTCTGCTCTGGTCCCTTTATGCGGGGTAAAAAGGCATAAAGGAGAACTAAAAGCCTCATACGAGGCTATAGGAAAGGTACTGTGGAAGCACTGTGAAAGATAGCCATAAGGCTGCCTTTGGTAAATCCTCCAAAGCTCTGACAGAGGGGATGTGGATGGGCACAGCACAGAATACCTCTGGTGTCTAAGGGCCTGATCCTGCAAGATCTGTGTCTCCTGAGAGGTACTGAACACTCCAAATTCCCAGTTAATTCAGTGGAAGTTAACAGTAGTCATCCCTTTGCAGGAAGCATTCAGCAATTTGCAGGATCATGTCCAGGTCTATAGCTTGATAAGCAGGTGGGGATGTATATTTATTCTGAATGAGTACTTTTCATATTTGGTAGTTTCTTGACTGCATGTTAACATTTGTTTATAACCCACGGAACACATGACAGTTTAGATAATAGATTTTGAAGTTTGGAAGGTTCCATGAAGACAATGTATGGGAAATGTTTGCTCCTGAGTTTTGGATCATTTACAAACGTTTAAAATATATAAGGTAATGTCAGTGTAAACAATTATAGCAATACATTGGGAATTTCAAAGCAGTTATGTGCCCAAATCTCACTGAAAATCTCCCATCTTCCATTTTTTAAGAAAAGAAGTATTAATCTGAATCCCAGAGCCTTCCTATTGGAGGGAGTAAAGTTCAGCCTACCAGTGTTCTAGGGTGCTATACTTTAGTATACATGGTAATAAAATGTTACATTTTTGTACAGAATGGAGCTTAGTTCCAAAATACCGTGTCCTGGCTACATAGATTGGTGATTTGACAGCAAAAAATATATATGAGAAAATGTCTGGGAAACAGAAAAAGCACTTTAGTATCTTATTTTAATTTAGAAAGATAAAACTAGTAAAAGATCAGGCTCAATGTCATCTAAATCACAGTAATACTGAGAGAACTGAACATATTGGGCTATAAAATAAGTCTTAGTGCCATCACCACACAGATGTTATAATACACTGTGCTGACAAACAACTTGCCTTGAGCAATATACATTTAATAGCAGAGGCTCAAAACAAAGCACTAAAGTAATCTAAATAGAACAAAAACAGCTTTTGAAATTAGGTAGGCTGAGCTGAACGTGATGTCTGTTGTGGAAAACTGCTGTTTTAGGTTATAACAACAACCCTTCTGAGCAGAGCCGGCTCCAGCATTTTTGCCGCCCTAAGCGGCAGAAACCCTGCCCCCCAAAACCTGCGATCAGCACTTCTACTGCCGCTTCAGTTGGAGAAGGACTGAGGGACCCGCCGCTGAATTGCCGCCGAAGAGTCAGACGTGCCGCCCCTTTCCATTGGCCGCCCCAAGCACCCGCTTGCTGCGCTGGTGCCTGGAGCCAGCCCTGCTTCAGATTACATTTAGGTAATGAATGGATTTAGGAGAGGCAGAGATATCTTCTGTGAAGAGTTTTCTCCTGCTATGTTAGCTTTGAAGAATAAACCAAGATTTTTGCCACAGTTGTTCAAATGCCTTTAAACACCCTTTCAACAAGTGACGATATGAGCAAGAGATAAGCTAGGGAGAATTTAGACAGACATTGAGATTTCAGAGTAATGCAAAGTATCCCATTTTTCAGAATGATTAGAAGAACTGTATATAGTATGTTGGCTTTTTTTAAATGAATTAAAAATCATTGCAAGCATATAACCATTTCCTTACATTTAGTATTCTAGAAACAGTGTATAATTTGAGGCTCAGTTTGGTTTTAGATATGACTAGAGACTTTAAGGGGAGTGATGAGACATAGAAATGAGCCTATTCCAGGCTGAGGGATTGTCTATCTCAGTAAATTTATAAATTAAAAATAAGATAAAGAAAAGATTGAAATACTGAAGCATAAGTGATAAACCAGGAATCCCTTAAAAAAAACACACCAATAAATTTAACAAAAATCCTAGAGTCAAACACTGCTTAATAAGAAAAATATAGAATGAATTGGAAATTAAATGATTAAGAGTTCCACGTTGGCCTATGTACATAGAAGAGTGAGAACAAAGATTAAGAATGGGTTTTGGCAGGCAATTCAAACTTCTTAATCTTTCATTCATCTTGTGTGTACAATACCAGACACTTACACAAGAAAACTAGAAAGCAAAATAGCTCAGCTATTAAACAAATAGTAAAAAAAAATTAATATATTTTATACATTTGTAGAGAGATTGTCATTAAGGATGTAAGTGCCATACAATAAAGCTAGTGCAAAAAATTTATCTCAGACGAAAGATCCAAGCAGCCTAAACACACAGTCAAGTTGAACCAAAGAATCTGGCACAAAGCCCTCAAGCCCAAGAGATGAAAAGGATTAATTCCCAGTTAATGCAGGACCTAATCCAGAAGGTGGCTGAGGCAAAGCTCCCAATGCTGAAGAATCGGGATGTTATTGCTTTGGCTGGTCATTTCAAAGCATTCATTTTAAGGTACATTCTACTTGTGTCAGGAATGGTAAAACAAACTGAAGAGTATTTCTACAATGGGGACCTAATCACAGTTAGAGTCTCTGGGCACTACCATAATACAAATAGATAGTGCTCACTTCAAAGTTTTCATGAAGTTATCATCCAGCTCTATGTTCAAATGTTAAACTGTTCAAGATAGAAACATGAAAACATTTAATTCCTATACACAGCAGTCACAATCCCAAAAGACATTAAGGGCATGTCTACACTGGCGGAGTTACAGCACCGCTCAGAGAGCGCTGAAGGTAAACCACTGCTGTGTGTTCACACTGTCAGCTGCCTGTGCAATAGCGTGTTCATACTTGCAGCACTTGCAGTGGTATTTGGAGTGGTGCACCGTGCACTCTGGGCAGCCATCCCACAGAGCATCTCTTCCTCTTCTGCTGCTAAGAGTTGTGGGAAGGCAGAAGGGGTCAGGGGCATCCTGGGTACTGTCCCAATGCCCCATGATGCATTGCTTCGCATCACAGTAATCCCTGTGCTTCCGTCCGCATTTAGTACCATCTTTCAATGGTCTGTGTACTGCGCTCCCTGCCTCTTCAGGTTGCAGAAATGGATCCCAAACTGTTGACTCTGACTAACACGTCATGAGTGGCAGTGGAGTTACTCCTTAAACAACAAAGACACAAAGAGTGTGACATTAATCTCACCACATGTAGTAGCTACGACATGAGATTGCCTGTGGCATTCACAGAGGTGCCGACCACAGTGGAACGCTGCTTTTGGGCTCAGGAAACAAGCACTGAGTGGTGGGATCACATCGTGATGCACGTCTGGGATGACGAGCATTGGCTGCAGAACTTTTGGATGAGGAAAGCCACATTCATGTGTGATGAGCTCGCCCCAGCCCTGAAGCGCAAGGACATGAGTGTGACATTGCACTCCATATGATTTTATGAAAATATGCTAATGAGTGTGAATATAATGTAACTGGAATATGCTTCATGCAAAAGGTCTCTTGTAAGGTATCATTAAAAAGCTTATACTCTACTGAGTGTGGTCATCCTATTTGTATAAATGTATCATTCTTTTATTTGAAACTAGAAATATGAAATATAGCTCCTAGGTCCTATTGTAATTATGCAAAGTGTTGGCCATTAATGGTTGTTTGAAATCTTAATGGCTCCCATCAACTAGGACAATTGGTTGTAAATGGCTCTGTTTACTTGCAAGTCTTCCTATGAGTCAGGCCAGGGAGAATGAAGGCTCGGAGTCTCACAGGACATGTGACCATGTTACCTGGTACTGGAATCCATCTTAAACCTGGTGCTTAAATTCTTTGCTGCATCTTAAACCTGGTGCTTTTCCATTTAGAAAGCGGGGTGGAGACCCAAAGAGACAAAAGATTCCCGCCTTGGGCCAAAGCTATATAAGGGGTGGAACAGAACAAAGTAGGTTCCAGTCATGAGAAATCCCCTAGTTACCACCTGCACTGGAGCTAACTAGAACTATACCAGGGGAAGGGATTGGGCCCAGACTAGGAAGGAGTCCAGTCTGTGAAAGCAGCTTATTGGAACATTTCTGAGGGTGAGATTTATCTGTATTCAGTTTCCTACTGTATTTGGCTTAGACTTATATGTTTTGTTTTATTTTGCTTGGTAACTTACTTTGTTCTGTCTGTTATTACTTGGAACCACTTAAGTCCTACTTTTTACACTTAATAAAATCACTTTTGCTTATTAATTAACCCAGAGTAAGCAATTAATACCTGGGGGAGCAAACAGCTGTGCATATCTCTCTATCAGTGTTATAGAGGGGCAGACAATTTATGAGTTTACCCTGTATAAGCTTTATACAGAGTAAAACAGATTTATTTGGGGTTTGGATCCCATTGGGAGCTGGGTGTCTGGGTGCTAGAGACAGGAACACTTGCTAAGCTGTTTTCAGTAAAGTCTGCAGCTTTGGGGGCATGGGTCAGACCCTGGGTCTGTGTAGCAGCAGATTAGCATATCTGGCTCAACAAGACAGGGTTCTGAAGTCCCGAGCTGGCAGGGAAAACAGGCTCAGAGGTAGTCTCAGCACATCAGGTGACAGTCCCAAGGGGGTCTCTGTGACCAAACCCATCACAACAAGAATGAGAGCTGCCCTGCCATTGGAGAAGTGTCTGGTGATTGCACTGTGGAAGCTAGCTACTCCAGACTGCTACCAATCGGTTGTGAACCAGTTTGGAGTGGAAAAGTCAACCATTAGACTTGCATTGACAGAAGTCTGCGGGGCCATTAATTGCATCCTGCTCTGAAAGACCGTGACTCTGGGAAAAGTGCATGACAGTGTGGATGGCTTTGCACAAATGGGCTTCCCTAACTGTGGTGGGGCAATAGATGGCAGGCATATCCCAATTCTGGCACCAAATCACCTAGCCACCGAGTACATTAATCACAAAGGGTATTTCTCAATGGTTCTCCAGATGCTTGTGGATCACCATGGGCATTTCACAGACATTAACGCAGGCTGGTCCGGAAAGGTGCATGACACACGCATCTTTCGGAACACTGGCCTGTTCAGGAAGCTGCAAGCAGGGAATTTCTTTTGGACCAGAAGATCATTGATGGGGAAGTCAAAATGCCCATTGTGATCCTGGGAGATCCCGCCTACCTCTTAATGGCATGGCTTATGAAGCCATACATGGGTCATCTTAACAGCAGCAAGGAGCGGTTCAACAACAGGCTGAACAAGTGCAGAACGACTGTTGGGTGTGCTTTTGGCCATTTAAAAGCCTGATGGCACTGCCTCTATGGGAAGCTGGACCTGGCCCATGACAATATTCCTATGCTTTAGCCGCGTGCTGTACGCTTCATAATATTTGTGAAGAGAACGGTGAAAGCTTCACTCAGGCCTGGACCACAGAGGCTCAGAGCCTGGAGGCTGAGTTTGAACAGCCAGAGACCAGGGCTATTAGAGGGGCACAGCGTGGGGCCATAAGGATCAGGGAGGCCTTGAGGCAACAATTTGAAGCTGAAAGCCACTAATATTTGTTTGGGAGTGCAGTGCTTGTAATGCTTGGAGGTGACTGGTGCAGACGATGAAATATGTGGGTTTAACATAATTGTATGTTGCTTTGCAGGGCTCTTTTTGCTTTCAATTAATAGAATAAAGATTGCTTTCAAATCAAGACAATTATTTTATTAATGAACAACAACCAGAGGAGAAAGTTAAACAAAAAAACCCAAACACATCAGCAGTGAGGGGGATGGGGGAAGGAAAGATCCCAGGAGGAGATGTGGTCCCCGGACAGCTAAAGATTTGTGTATGTCCAGAGATCATATCCAACCTTCTCCTTTGGAGTACAATGCAGCAGATACTGTACTTCAGCAGGGCCAAACTGCAGAGGGATGGGTGTTCAGTGCAGTGGGTAGTGGGAGTCCACAGTGCTGGACTGTGAGGGGGGACGAGTGGAATGCTGCGGGTATAGACTGGAGCCAGGTGGTTGATAAGAGTGTGTTGGTGGTGTCTGGGGGGTGCATGGGAAAGAATTTTGCAACAGCAGCTGCAGGGGAGGGCAGGCATGGAGCTGCTCAGTTTGCAGAGCTAGTATCACCTGGAGTGTGTCTACTTGGTGCTCCATAACCTTTAAGAGCTTCTCTGGGGCTTCATTCTGGCATGCCACATTCTCCTTTTGGTCCCTCTTCTCGCTGTCCCACCACTCCTTCAATTCCTGTTTCTTAGCAGTGGAGTACATCATAACATCATGT
Source organism: Mauremys reevesii (assembly GCF_016161935.1). Lineage (NCBI taxonomy): Eukaryota > Metazoa > Chordata > Testudines > Geoemydidae > Mauremys > Mauremys reevesii. Next base: position 34,183,077 of record NC_052628.1, on the reverse strand, counting down.
AGAAAGTCCTCCTTAGTTCTAATTGGCCACTTTCTAATTCTGCGCAGTCGTTCAGCTGCCAATAACAAAGAGGGAGGCTGGGCTCCCAAGGTCCTCTCTGTGAAGTTTAAACACAACATTTTACAGAAGCAGTATTGTTTGCAACACAGAGAACACTGATTCATTAATTTAAAACACACCCAGTGCTCACACACCTGTCACTAGCTGGCTGACCCCAGGCAAGCACACGAGGCACAAGACCCCCAAAATGGTGAGTAGCCACAGGGGCTGGAGAAATCACACTTCCCAGACTCTGCTGTACACTGGGCATGTGGCTCTTAGTCTTGGGGAGATCCAGCACTATAGGGGGGCCTGATAATCATTCCTGTCCCCACACTTTCCACAGGCTGTGTTCATTATGGAAGATATCGCAGTGCTGAGGGTGAGCAAGGAACCAAGGGAGGGTCTTCTCCAAGACTGAGGCTTCCATTCTGGCCCCTATGGGGTGCGCCTGTGTGCAGCAATGGTCCCCCCCGACCCCCATGACGGCACAGTGGCGCAGGAAAGTTACTGTTAATGGGGCAAGAAACAAAGCTTCTCTGCTGAAGAACCTGCGGCAGCAAATTGCCCAGTATCTCCATGAGAGTTTCCTGGAGATCTGAGGGAGATTCCCGTGAAGTGAGGGAGTCAATCAACAGCCAATTCTGCCACTCAGACTAGGTATGCAGTGGGAGATGAGCCTGCTTTCTGCAACTCTCCTGCCCCCAACACCTCACTTCAGCAATTCCCAAAATCAAATCCACTTACCAGGGGCCTCCTCTCTGTTTGCACTTTGCCAACATCCACAGCTGTGACTGGCTAGCCTCCTCCTGGCTGCATGCATCTCTGACCTCCAAGTCATCCTCTGCCTCTGGGTCCCCTCCCCCTCCACATCCTCGTCCAAGATTTCCTCCTTCTGGCTCGGTCCACTCTCGACTGGCATGCGGGCCACCAAAGTATCCGCAGTGGCCTTTGCAGTGGAGGTGGGGTCGCCACCGAGTATCGTGTCCAACTCTTTGTAGAATCAGCAGCTCGTGGGTGCAGCACTGGAGCGGTGGTTTGCCTCCCACACCTTGTGATAGGTATTCCACAGTTCCTTCACTTTGACCCTGCAGTGCAATGTGTCCTGGTCATGGCCCCTTTCTGTCATGCATCATGAAATCTGTCCATAGGTATCATAATTCCTATGGCTGGAGCACATCTGGGACTGCACAGCCTCCTCTCCCCAAATGCTGATTAGGTCCAGCAACTCGGCATTGCTCCAAGCAGGGGATCACCTGTTGCGTGGAGCAGGCCTGGTCACCTGGAAAGATGCGCTGAAACCACTGCACGCGTCACCAAGCAAACAGGAAGGGGACTTTCAAAATTCCAAAGGAATTTACGGGGTGGGGATGACGGTTGGTCACCTGAGGGCAGGGCAGTAGAGTTCAAACCGATGACCAGAACTGCAAGAACAGGCATTGTGGGACACGTCCCAGAGGCCAATCGCACCGCTGTAATCGAACACGGTGTCTACACTGGCACTGCAGCACTGTAAACCTGGTGCAGAAAGCTGTATGCCTCTCATTGGAGTGTTTTTTTTAAAGCTCTGCAACTGCGCAGTTTCTGCACAGTAAGTGGCTTGGCAGTGTGTACACCTCGGGAGTTACAGCGCAGAAAGCTGCTTTACTGTGCAGAAATTTGCCAGTGTAGACAGGGCTTAAGGTAATACATATATGTTATTATTTCTTGGGCCAGGAAGAAAGGACTACGGGCCAAATCCTGCAACTCTTACATGAGTAGTTCCATTGAGATCAAAGGTTCTACTTATACAACCAGAGCAGGATTTGACCCTGTTAAAAAATGACCAATGTCATTTAAATCAAAGGGAAAGTGGCCACTAATGGCTTGATTTCAAAGGGGCTGAGCACCTGTAATTCCCATTGGCTTCAGTACATGTGTGAGTGCTTAGAAACAAAAACAAAAACAGACCATAAGTATTGGGCCTACGACATTTGCATGTCGATTGCACCTGCAGTTGAACTTGGGTATTTACACCTCCAACTACCTGGTTGCAAGTGCAAATTTTAAGAGATGGAAATACCCAGACTTTCACCCACAATTCAACTAAAAATATACCACTAAGGATTATTTTTTCCTTTCCTATTAAAGTAGCCATTGCTAAGAGTAGGCGGCTCAGAAACACTAGCTTAGTTTAAAACAAACTTTGTGTTGAAATACACTTAACAATTCATTTTGATTGAAAAGTGCTCCTTTCTATGCAAGCTATCTGGCTAGGTGAAATGGGTGCTCTATAAATGTACCATGAATGAGTGATGCCTAAATCATTTACTCTGCTGAAGGATAAACTCATTTAGTGAACCTTCCCTAAATTACTTTACATCAAAGATAAAAAATAAACAAACAAAAATAGGGCAAGTTCTGGAGCCCTTATTCTTGATGTTCCTATTAAAGTCAATGAGACTACTTATGTAAGCAAGATCAGGCTTTCATTGTGCTTAATTCCTGTGTTGTTGTTCCAATTAGGGAACTGCAATGACCATAATGAATAGGAGAAAAGGTGAGTGAGGTAATATCTTGTATTGGACCAACTTCTGTTGTTGAGAGAGACAAGCTTTTGAGCTTACACACAGCTCTTCTTCAGGTCTGGGACAAACACAAACATGGCCTAGAAAAATCAATACGCTATTTGAAATTTCAGGAAGAGAACCATCCTTTTTTTTTTTTTTTCCAAAGTGTTCCTAATAACAAAAAGTAATTTACTAGTTCATGATCTATTTGTGCCTATCCTACACTGATTAAGCTCTACTTCCAAGGTATAATGGAATTTTTGTATTTTCCATAAGTTATAGAGAGAAACTGACTGGGTTGCTAACTCAGGGCACATGAAGTTTACAGCAAATTGATCAGGTAGCTGATGGACTCTCATACATAAATGCTTTAACAAGAACAACTCATATTCTAACAAAGGTTCATTTCATAATCTCTTCTATTTATTCTTTAGGATTCATTTTAAGTTTTGTTTACCTTATTTTTACAACTAGGTACATTTTGAAACATTTTACATATAAGCAAGAAGCAAAATGTGTCTTTGGAAAGTTTCAGGATATTCAGTATATCATCAGTTTAGAAACTTCCAAGATTTTCTTTCATTTCTCATCTCTGTATATGTAGTTATTGTGGTGGCTTCCCTTGGGAAACCAGCTCAACTTAAGTGTCATTATAAAACCAGTGACATTCATTTTTGTATCGGTGTTAGATCCCTTGGTGCCTTGGTATTATTGCACATACAATACACTTTGGAAAACACAGTTCTGACAGTCTCTGAGCTTTGTACTACAACCTGAAAAAGAACTGGACTGTTAAGGCTGATGCAATAGCCTCAACTCAGCATTTTCTTGATTTTATTGCCCCATATTTCAGCTTAGAAAGACACAGTTTCATCACTTAGGGCCAAAGTATGACCCATCTAAAAATGTTTGCAAAAGGGTCCAAGAATACCTGCTTGTGTTGCAACTAGCAGGAAGTTAGCTCCCTACTTAAACTCCAAACAAATAATTAAATCCACTCTCCCCGCAAGTGTTCAGGGGCTATGCGGGTGTAATGAAGAGACTGGAAGGAGTGAAATCATCCCAGCCTTCTCTCTTTCCGTGGCTGCTATTTCAATCTATGGACTGAAAGGGCAACCAGAGCCTCTCCACATCTGCTGCTTGGGATGCTGTAATCCTGAATTCCACAATAAACATCAGAAGAAAACAAAAATCAATGGACACCAAAGGCAGAGGACAAAACCAGGAGTGAAAGAAGTGTTCTTTTTTCTTTATTTTCTCCCTGAGGCCTAGTCAACACCTGAACCTGTGGTCGACCTAGCTATTTCACTCAGGGATGTCAGAGAGACATAGTTAAGCCTTACCTAATCTCCAGTGTAGACAGTGCTGGCTCAATGGAAGACTTCTTCCATCAGCCTAGCTACTGCCTCTCAAGGGGGTTGATTTACTACAGTGACAGAAAAACCCCTTCCATCATTGTAGCAAATGTCTACACTGAAGCTGGAGGGTAGAAGTCTCCTGAGAGTCCTCTGTCAGAGCCTAATGAAGCCCTGTGGGCTAGTTCCCCAGTGCAATAGCAGTCCCTTTGGTCAGAGAAGGCATTCCACAGAGCCTGCTCAGATCGGGGGGGAGGGGTGGTGTCAGCCCACCCTTCTTGCGTGAAGCCTATTCTGGAGGCAAGGACCTTAATTCCCATCCCACTAGAGCACATGGACTTCCCCTTATGTTTGGCAGGGGTTATCTGGTCCTTGTCCTCAAGGGGTCTGAACCCCCCTTTGTCTGTTGAGCGATAGGTAGGTGAACCCAGGCCACCTACTCCCCCTCTTTTAAATTAAAATGGTTTCATTTAAATTTAAATGGAACAAGCACAGAAACAGTTTCCTAACTTTGTCATTTTTTTTAAACTTTCCTTTTTTTTTTTAGCAGTTTACATTTAACGCAGTACTGTACTATATTTGCTTCTGATATTTATTTATTTATTTTGGTCTCTGCTGCTGCCTGATTGCATACTTCTGGTTCCAAACATGGAAGATACAAGCCCCTTAAAGTTTACATCAAAGAGAAAAAGACTCTCCACAAAGCTTTGAAAAATGTGATATTTATCAAGAAAAATCAAAAGAATGCAATAAATGGTCAAAAGTTATCAGCTCTGGACAGAATTCCATGATGCTGTCAGCAGAAGCCAGGAGAAATAAATTATACTGGTGGCTACTGGATGAGTTTTCTAATTTAGATGATGTGCCACCAATACTCTATCAGAGGGGTTGCTTTCAGAAATACACAAATCATATTTGGTACATGTCAGATTTGTATTGAACCCAGGAAAGAAAATGGACTCAGAATACAGAGAACATCACATTCACCTGCTTCTGTAGCTACCAGAGCAAGCACAACCTCTAGTCCTGGTCCTGTTGCATTGTTTGCTTGAGAAAAAACACACAAGGTAGATAAGAAACTTCATATAATAGAAACATTTGGGAGAGCAACCAATCTAATGGAGGTAGCACTTCAAAGAGCAGATGATGACATGTTGCATAGGATATCTGTGGAAGACGTGATTGCTAAGGATACAGTTTATCACTCAACATGCCTTTCTACTTGAGAAAAACAAATCTCTTAAACCAAAACCATCTAGTTACACTGCAACAATACAGTCACCTTAAGATACTGCATTTTATCAGCTGATTGAAGAGACAGACAATCTTATGTACAACAAGAAGGCTCTTCTGTCAAAACTGTGACAAAGATATAAAGCCCTGCTTCCCAGAGACATAGAAACTGCAAGCTATTCCATTAGTAAATTACAGGCAAGATCAGAAAAACACTATGGTTCTGCAATTTCATTCCATGCATAGCATGGACTAAGCAAGTCTACCTTTGTTCTGTGCAGTGCAATAAAAATAGTTGATACACTACTATCTAAGCTGCTAGTTTCTGAAGCAGGAAGTTAAGTCATCCAAATATTTTCTGGATATTCTTCTCGCGAATGAGCCTGATAAATAGCTTTCAAATAATATGTGGTTTTGTATAATGCCGCTTCAATCCTGGTCTGAAATAGCCAAAATGAAAGCCTCAGAATATTATCCAAAGCCAGGTGATCATAGTTTAAAGAGGTCAGCTATTTTTGTGCCCCATTGATGCTGGAGTTTGTCCTTTAATTGATAAAGAAGCATGTAATTCAACCAGCAATGAGCATCATCTTTCAGGAAACATTCAGTGAAGGTGCCTCTGAGTTGCAGAGGGCATAGTATTTAACAATTCCAAAATTATCACATTACTGTACATAAGCCTTGCTGCACACCTATGCCATGAATTTGGGTCCCGCAATTTAACTGACATACTACACCTTCATGGATTCTGCATAAATTATGATGGGCTGAGAGGGTTCATTACTAGTGCTGCAAAACCTGATGTAGAAAGACTCCGGGGAGGAGTGTTCATTCCAAATGGAATTGTACTACTTTCAAGTTCATGGAAATCCCATCCATGAAGGAGATGACAATATAGACATCAGTATATAGACATCTGATGGAAAGAATACATTTCATTCAATGGCTACAGTGGTATTTCAAGAAAAGTCTGAAGATATTTCTTCTGATGGTGGACTATCACTGAAGCACGGGAAAGAAAGGTCATTTACTCACCCCAGGTAATCAGAGTCTCTTACTCACTGTTCAGCACTTGAAAAACTTAGAACACATCTAGAACCAACTCGCCATGAAAAACTACTTGAGAAAATAAACTCATCACCTACATATGAACGCTGTTTGAGATCTCCCCTGGTTCTTTTAAGACTACTACAACATGAGGTATTACCAATACCAAATGATGTCCACACACATGATTTCAACCACAAGTTTGCAACTAAGAACTCCTCCAACGCAATTGCATATGCATCTATTTGGATGCCAAATCAGTTGACATGGTCACTGTCTATACTATAATCCTGAAATGTAAGGAAATGTCAGCAGCTCTAGGACCCCAGCATGTGGTTCAGACCATGGATTGGCGACTGTATGGGGTGGGGGCGATGTGTGTGGGGGGTATGTGGAGTCACATGCCCCCCCAGATTGCTCAGTCACATGGTGTGGCTGGGTGCCCTCCTTGGAGAACAGCTGAGCCGGGGAGCAGAGCTACAGGAGGGACCCCCGCTTTAACTCTTCCAGGAGAGGCAGCAGAACAGCTAGGAGCTGCACAGAGGGGCTGCTGCTTTCCAGGAGGAGAGGGGCTGCAAGGAGGGGCATAACTTGAGCTGTTCCAGGGTTGTGCCTCTTCACTCTCAGCAGGCATGAGTTGTCTTTGGGTCCCTGTACAGAGAGCTGCTCCCCAATCTGCCCAACCCTTGTGCATCCAGACCCACCCATATCCAGATGCCCTCAGCGAGCCTCAACCCCACCCCATCAAGCCTCACCCCCTGCATACTGAGTCCCCTTGCACCCACCCACCCCTGTCGAGCCTCACCTCCTCCTGCATCGGGTCCCCCACCCCTACATTCAGACCTTCCCCTCTGAGTTCCCTGCACACAAATCCCCAACCCTAATGAGCCCCACACTCCCTGCCCCTGAGCCACCCTGATGAGCTGCCCTCATATCCAGATCCCAATCCCACTGAGCCCCAACCAGCTTCACCTGAACTCCTACTCCACAAGCCCCACTCCCCCAGCACCCGAACCCCCTTGCCAAGTCCTATCTCCCCCTGCTAAGTTCAGATCCCCTTGCTAAGCCCCAACCATCTTCACCTGGACCCCTCTGCAGAGTCCCATTGCCCCTGCATCTGAAACACCCCAACGAGCCCCTGTGCATCCAGATCCCTCCCACAGCTGGATGCCCCACAGAGCTGCTCACACCCAGATTGCCCCACACAGAACCCTCTCACCCAACACCTGGATTCCTCCCATACTAAGCCCCTCCACCGTTGGATGTTGCCAGGCTAAGCCTGCTGGCCCACACCTGGTGCATCTGGCATGGAGGGGCAGGGCTCCAGGGAGTTTCTGGGGCAGGCCTGGCCCTTGTGCTGTGTCATGTTTGGATGCAGCCTCACCACCGAGTCTGTGTCCCCGGAAACGGGAGGGGAGGCTGCAGGATGATCTCCCACCTCCGTGCAGCCTGTGGCCTCTACTCCTCATTGCCATGCTGGAGCTGCCACATTTATTTAATCAACAAATACAACTTGCAGAATTTAAAAATATTGTGTGCAGAATTTTTATTTTTTTGGTGCAGAATCCCTCAGGAATAGAGCAGGGAGGAGGTACTCAGGTAATTCCAGCATTTGTCTGACAAACATTGGCTGACACTGAAAAGGTGTTTTTGAGTTTGCAAACATCATTAAAGAGCTTAATGATGCTGTAACTCAGCATATGTTACCACTATTGGAGAAATTTCAAATATGGGGGTAGGTTTCAGAGGGGTAGACATGTTAGTCTGTATCAGTAAAAACAACTTGGAGTCTTTGTGGCACCCTAGAGACTAACAAATTTATTTGTGCATAAGCTTATTTATAAGCTTATTTTATTTGTTGCATCTGATGAAGTGGGTTATATCCCACGAAAGCTTATGCCCAAATTAATTTGTTAGTCTCTAAGGTGCCACAAGGAGTCCAAATATGGGGTATATCCCATCTCCTACATTCAAGTTCTGGGATCATTTTCTCCAGGTTATGTAGATACTACTTCTAAACGTCTGTGCAAAGTGAGAGGATGATTGAAAACTTCCGCCCCACGCACCCATCCACACCCACACCGTGCCAGGCTTCCTACTTCTTTACTACAAACAGGACCAACTAAACCATGTAGATACCAGACTACATTATTGACATGTTAAATCTCCCTGAAAAAGTACACAGTGCCTTTGAATCTGGGGAATTTGCTGATAATGATGTTGACTAAAAATGTCACCAGCGCTATTACATTTTAATGACACCTATATACATTTATTATTAGATTTCATTGTACCCTTTAGATTGTTGTTGTGATGCTTTGAGGTCACAAAAAAATCCAGTTTTATGTCTTGAAATGATACATGGAGTCATTACGTTAATACGAAGGAATGCAAATAGTTGAAAGTAGTCATTTTAATGTGTTGATGGTGTCATTATTTCTTTTTCTATGGCAATGGCATCACTTTACAGCTCCACATCACATCTCATCTTAAAGTAGACTTAATAAGCTTTCAAATGATGTATGACATGCGTGTGTGTAGAGAGGGTACATTAAGTCGACCAAATTGGTGGTGTTTTCCACTCACCTATATGCATCTCCTACACCCAGCACATGCCCCAGAGCAGCACTCATTAGTGTTTGTGCTTTACCCAGGAAAAGTGCAAAGGAGACCTCGCTCAGTGGATCACACAGTAGAAGACAGGAGGGCCGTTCTCTTCTCTGGATGCCTGGGCATATTGTGGATGGAAAGTGCCTTTTCTGAATGGGCTAGGAGGAATCTGGACAGCCCTCTGTACTGTGGGGTGAAGAGTGTTCTCTCAGAAGGGTACCTGAGCAGTCCCCCTTGTGGGATGGATAGCACTCAGCACTCTCTCAGGATGAGATACAGGTTGCTGTGCAGCGCTCCTGTATTGTGGAATGGGGAATGCACTCTTGGGATGGGGTAGAAGTCTGGACAGCCCCCTGTGCAGTGGGGTGGGCAGCACCCAGCGCCCCCTGGGGATGGGGCAGGAGGGTCCCAGGACAGCTCCCTGTGTTGTGAAGTGGGGAGCACCCAGCACCCTCTGGCAATGGGACAGAGGGGTCCCGGGACAGCCCCCTGTGTTGTGGGGTGGGGAGCACCCAGCGCCCCCTGGGGATGGGGCATAGGAGTCCCAGGACAGCCCCCTATATTGTGGGGTGGGGAACGCCCAGCACCCTCTGGCGATGGGACAGGGGGGTCCCGGGACAGACCCCTGTGTTGTGGGGTAGGGAGCACCCAGTGCCCTCTGGCGATGGGACAGGGGGGTCCCGGGACAGCCCACTGTGTTGTGGGGTGGGGAGTACCCAGCGCCCTCTGGCGATGGGGTGGGAGGTCCCGGGACAGCCCCCTCTGCTATGGGGTGGGGAGCACCCAGCACCCTCTGGCAATGGGGTGGGAGGTCCCGGGACAGTCCCGTGTGCTGTGGGGTGGGGAGCGCCCAGTGCCCTCTGGGGAGGGAGGTCCCAGGACAGCCCCCTGTGTTGTGTCGTGGGGAGCGGAGCGCCCAGCACCCTCTGGGGATGGGGCAGGGGAGTCCCAGGACAGTCCCCTGTGCTGTGGGGAGCACCCAGCGCCCTCTGGCGATGGGGTGGGAGGTCCCGGGACAGTCCCCTGTGCTGTGGGGTGGGGAGCGCCCAGCGCCCTCTGGCGATGGGGTGGGAGGTCCCGGGACAGTCCCCTGTGCTGTGGGGTGGGGAGCGCCCAGCGCCCTCTGGCGATGGGACGGGAGGTCCCGGGACACTCCCCTGTGCTGTGGGGTGGGGAGCACCCAGCGCCCTCTGGCGATGGGACGGGAGGTCCCGGGACAGTCCCCTGTGCTGTGGGGCGCCCAGCGCCTCTGGCGATGGGACGGAGGTCCCGGACGGTCCCCTGTGCTGTGGGGTGGGAGCACCCAGCGCCCTCTGGCGATGGGACGGGAGGTCCCGGGACAGTCCCCTGTGCTGTGGGTGGGAGCGCCCAGCGCCCTCTGGCGATGGGACGGGAGGTCCCGGGACAGTCCCCTGTGCTGTGGGGTGGGGAGCGCCCAGCGCCCTCTGGCGATGGGACGGGAGGTCCCGGGACGGTCCCCTGTGCTGTGGGGTGGGGAGCGCCCAGCGCCCTCTGGCGATGGGGTGGGAGGTCCCGGGACGGTCCCCTGTGCTGTGGGGTGGGGAGCACCCAGCGCCCTCTGGCGATGGGGTGGGAGGTCCCGGGACAGCCCCCTGTGCTGTGTTGTGGGGAGCCGAGCGCCCAGCGCTCTCTGGGGATGGGGCAGCCCAGGACAGCCCCCTGTGTGGTGGGGTGGGGAGCGCCCTCTGTGGCGGGGTGGAGGGTCCCTGGGGGCTGCCCTCGGCTCTGCGCCGCCTCCTCGCCGGCCTCCCCTCTCCCTCCCTGGCCGTCTGCGGCTCCAGCTCCAGCTCCGGCTCCGGCTGCCATTGGCTTAGCGGCCCCATCCGGGCACTTGGCGCAGCGCTACTGCTCAGCCCGAGCGGTCCCAATATGGCGGAGGTGAGCGGGGAAAGCGGGCAGGGGCGCTGGGGTCCGGCCGGCTCGCTGCGGGGCCCCGCCGCGGGGAGGCCGCTCGCGCTGGTCCCGCCGGCCCGGTAACCTTCCTCCGGAGACGGGAGGCCGGCAGCGGGGCTCCGGGGGCGGCACGGGGGCTGGCGGAGCCGCCCGCACCGGGGGCCTGCGCGACTAGGCCGCGGCCGCTCGCTCTGCGGAGCGGAGCGGGGTGCCGGGTCCCAGCCCTGGGGCGGCGGACAGGCCCCGGGCACGGCCGGGGCGGGCTGGTTCCCTGGCCGGGGCCCCGGGGGGCGCGCAGAGGGGCCCCAGCGGCTAGCGAGGGGGCAGGGGGAATTGGCCGGTGGAAGGAGGAGGGAGACCCGGGCTGGGGTGCGCGGAGGAGGCGGCGGCCGGTCTGGCTCCCTCCGTCACTCCCTGCCCCTGTCACCTCCCGGCCGGGCCGGGAGTGCCGGGGTGGCTGGACGGGGTTCCGTCTCCGGGGCCTCTCAGGAGAGCGGGCCGGGGAGAGGGAAGAGAGGGATGCGGCGGAGGAGAGAGTAAGCGAGAGACTGGGGCAGCGGAGATTGGGATGGAGGGGCAGGACGGAGGGGACGGGAGAGAAGCGCTGAGAAGGAGAAATGAGGCGTCTTCCCTAGGGGGATGGGGAGATAGAGGAGATAGAGGGGAGGAGGAGGAAGAAGAAAATTGGGGGAAGGACAGAGAGACTCCTTCACAGAGCGCGATGCGGGGAGACCGGGAACTTGAAACGATTAAGAAACCGACCTGTTATTGTAGCTGTAGGATTCCTTCCCTGACTTCTATTTGCAGCGCATCCGTCTAACATCTCTGCCTCTTTCTCCTTTATATTCCAGGCTTCCTTTGGAAGTTCGAGCCCAGGTTTGTCCTGTTTACTTCATTCTATGGTCCCAACAGCTGGGTAGCATTTGGTAGGGGCTGGGTTGCAGGGGCTTCTGTGAAAGACCCACCACAAACTTTTTCTACTTCTTTACAAAGTTCTCCCTCCTTCCCCTCAGTTAGTTCACTTCAAATGTTTTATTTCCATGTCTCCAGTTTGCTGCCTAATAACAGATGGAGTGTGTTGTAGAGCAGTTCTCTCACCAAATCCATAGACTCAACTAATTGCCCAATAATTTATCCTTGTGTAACTTGATTTTTTTAAAAAACTTTTGGAAGTCAACTTAGTAAAAATATGTAGACTTAAGAAAGTGACCACTTCACTGATATCCCTTAACTACAGGCTCCTAAAATTCTGATACTAGTTATTAACAAGTTTCAAACACTTTTCAGTTATTACTTAGTCTTTCTTCTTAACCTTAATATTAAGTATTATTATTTGTCCCCCATTTAAGGCCTCAATCCTCAACAAACGTATAAACATTTAACTTTACACATGCAGCTATTCCCACTGACTTTAATAGGACTGTTCATGTGTAAGATTAAGTTCATGCATAAGTGTTTTTAGGATTGGGACCTTATTTTGGTTTTGTTCCTGAACAATCATCATTCTCCAGATGAGCTCAAATAGTAATTTATCTTTGATAACAAAAACTAGTCTTTACAATTTGGTTGCATTTTAACTACATTTGTTAGACTTATTAATTTAAAATAAAATGTTTACGTATCTGAATACAAATTCTTTGTCAAATTCATTACTGAATATTCCAAGTTAGTGAAGTAAATGGAATAGTTTTGTTTAAAGACTGTAAATGGAATACACTTTCCATTTTAGTTATACAAACAAATATAAAACAACATAGTGCAGTAATTGTCAAGTGTAGTTTTCAGAATATATAATGTACAGCATCTTATATTTGAAACTATTATTTAACAATTATGTATCTGGAGACTTCTTTAGAAGCTGTGGGAGCAGTGTCTAAATGATGTAACTAAAAAATTCAACATGTAAATGTAGTTATCATAATTAAAAGGATATTATCAACTAGTTTTAGGCTCTGTAGATTTTGAGAGTTCTACAAGACCTAATACGAATTGTCAAGTTTTAATGGATGTTTTTTTTTTAAAAAAATAAAAGGAACAACTTTTGGTTTGAAATGTTTCCCTGCAGTGTTGTGAACTCAAACAATATTGTTCTAGTGAGAACTGTAAAATGAAATTGAGTGTTTGTTTTATTTCTGGATAATAAAAATAATGTTGAAAAAGAAAGTAATGTTTAAAACTAGAAAGTGAACAAGAAATTAAATGCTTTAAAAATCTTAAGTGTTAGCAATAAAGGGAAGGATCTTTTAAAAATTAGTATTATGAGACTTTGCCTTTGAACCCAGAAGGTACGGTGTGTGTTTTTATGAAACCTAGGACCAATATGGATGTTTCAATGAAATTTAAAATCAAAACTACATATGGAAATCAGTTCCTACCAAAAATATTTCTGGGCACTTTCTGCGATCTAAAAGTTAGGACATAGTGCTAGTGCAAAAGAACCTGAAAGTGAAACTGAATGGAAAAGAAAGTGTAACTGGCTTTTCTGTCTATCCTAGCTGAAAGAATGCAATAAGTAAATAGAATGGTGAACAGTTAAATTTTTAAGTTCTTTCTTTCAGTAATCTGTGATGTTGAATGTAGTATTGGGGTGTAGTATTGGGGTGTAGAATACTTATTTTTTAAAAAATGTTCTAAATCTAATGGCTTCCTTTCTAATATTGTCATAAAAATGTATTTAAACTAGAAAATGCAAAGCAACAGAATTGTGTGGTTTTTTTTTTTAAAGTAGCAATTTCTGTTGGGCCAGATAGTTGCCACTTACATTATATTCCAAAGAAATTAATAAATGAATGTAGTCTATTTCTTGTTCTGTATCTTTCATGTGTCTTATTTGAGAATTAGAACTCCAGTGGAGTTTGTTCCTCCATTCTGAATAAACTACATAGAATGCAGTTGAATTTTAATGAAACATCTCATTCATGGGACTAAATTCTTCTGACATAGCAAAATAAGAATTGAGCACCTATTAGAAGAAAGTTGATTAATCAGAACAGCTTTGAAGCTAGGCTGGCTATTCTAACAGTGAAAAGAAATGGAGCCTGTCTTTGACAAGAGACTAGCATAAGTGACATTCTGCTTCTAGTTACAGCATCAAATCTAAGACCTTGTGTCAGAACTATATTTTACATTGTTATGCTCGTTTTGGGCATGTTTTTTAAGAATCTCTTGGTTCTTATCTTATACACAGTAAAATGTGTAGATATGACTAGACTTTCTGAAAATGACCTAATTTGATCACTTTCAACGCAAGCTCTTTAGATCTCCAAGTGGCTCAAATTGCAGAGCACAAAACTGCACCTACAGTTTACAGGTACAAAAATGGAGGCCAAGTTAAAGCCACTTGAAAACTTGTTTCTTACTCTATATCTAGAGTATATTGACCTTTCGTTTAAAAGAATGTACACAATCTTATTTTGATTATAGTATGGCTTTGTATGTTGGTAAAGTGATTCATATTGTTTTTCTTGTAGTTGGTTCTTTATCTTCTGAGGATCATGATTTTGACCCTACTGCTGAAATGTTGGTACATGACTATGATGATGAGAGAACTCTTGAAGAGGAGGAAATGATGGAGGAGGGCAAAAACTTCAACTCTGAAATTGAAGATTTAGAAAAGGTGGGGGGGGCTTTTACCTTCTTTTCCTAATCATACAGCTACACTGTACTTACTTTAGTAAATACAAAGGACATTCTACCTTCTTTCATTTATCTTGTTTAAGTAAATTCCATTGAAACAATAGTAAATACCTTTGCAGCCAATTTAAAATAGTCAGATTTTATGAGGCACAAGTTATCACAGAACTCAGTTGATCAGTTCCAAAGATTTTAGAGTTGAATGTGAGTTCAACAAGAATTTTAAACCAATATTTATAAATACTCGAAAATATTTTCAGGTATCTCCATTGATATGAATCAGGCAACTGAATAATGCCTGGGAATTGCCACATTATTAATTGCAATAGGAAATACAGCCTGATGACATGTAACAAGATGGGATTATCAAAAGCTGCTGGTATGCAGTTGCCCTTCCCCGTTCTTCCTCAGCTTACCCTCTTTGTCAGTCTACTTATTTTCTCCTCCTCCTTACTTTCCCAAAACAAAAAAACTGGGAAGTCAATATAAAAAGTATTTTTTGGGGTGGGTAGAAGCACAAACTAACAATTGCTGTGAAAATCTGTTGCTGGCTTCTTTTTGTGTCTCTGGCTGCAGCTGTGATTATAACATCTTGCCACATTGTAAGTCTTCAAGTTGATAATATGGTTGCTTCCTGCTTCACTATTTCATATTTTTTTAATATATCTGTTATCATAAAGAAGAGTTAGTCAATCATACTTTACACTGGATCAAATGATTAGAAACTGTTTTTATATTCAGTTAGTATTTACTTCTAAGCCTTCTCTTGTATATATCCAGTAAATAATTTTCAGAGAAATTTGAAACTATTTTGAATGTGCCTTAAATACATGATTATGAGCCAAATTCAGCCATGTGTTAAAAAAAAATTTGAAATGCGTATTCAATTTTTTCTAAAAAGGCAGTATTCTTCTTTTTGGAATTGGAGAGTTATAATCCTTTTAAATTCACTATTCAACTACTTCACAATTAATCTTGTCCCTTTATGCTTGTATAACTATGTAGTATTTGACAATATTAAGATGTTAAATGTTTATAACTTTTCTTATATTAGGAAGGAAGCATGCCTTTAGAAGATTTACTGGCTTTCTATGGCTATGAGCCTACAATTCCAGTTATAGCAGGTTCCAGTGCAGATAGCTCCCCAAGTGAACTTGCGGATGAACTGCCAGATATGACTCTGGACAAAGTAAGTCAAAAACATTTTTCTCTGTATTTAAGTTTAAAACTAGGAACCTGTGTGATCTTTGTCTTTCTCTTGGTAGTACAAAAGTTATTGACACTTATTAGTCTGAATGCAAAGTATCCACACTAGTCTTCTTAATGGACATTGAAAATCTGACTTTGATTTCACTTGTTTACAGTACATTTGTAAATGAGGCACAATTTCATTAAAGTTATTGATGCTACACGAGTATAAAAGAAAGTAGAAGTTCTTGAGTCCTTTGTAATGTTAAAGACTTATAGTTTTATTTTGTTTAATATCACTTTTTAAAAAGTTAAATTTGGAACTTTCAGTAATGTGTGTGTGAAGCTGGGGACTAATGTTTATGGCTTCAAATATATATACAGTGTATCAAAATGTCTGTGGCAATACAGTTAATTTGAAAACTTGCTCCTGAATATTTTGGAGCATTCCCTTCAACTGGATATGAAAAGTATTAGATTTGTGGCAGGTGAGAGATACACCCAGTCTCTGCATATATGAAAGTTTATTATGCAACTAGTATAAAACCTGAAACATCAGTGTTTTAAATTGTGACTCTTGGAGTTTTCCCAGTTCTCCTGAACTTTTAAACTGACTGCTGTGCACTTTAGAGTCCCATTAGGATGCACATTTCAGTGTTACCATATGGTTACAAAAAAACGTGGTCTGGATTGTTACCTGATGCATATCCACGTGCATTTCTTCCTCTCCAACTACTCTGTGTGGAAGATGGAGGCTCAGACACGTCTACAAACTCTGTAGAAGTTCCTGTTCACTGTTAAGGGAAGGAGACTGAGTGGGGCAGGACAACAGGATTCACATCATCCTTTGTGCAGTCCTGCAGAGAACCCTAAGAAAAAGAAATATGGGTCTGGGCTGTATTAATTCTTCCAGAGAGTTCTGGGGGACGACATAGTTAGTGATCAGTTCCTGGTAGTGCAGCTCCAATGGAGCTGTGATGCTAGGACTAGGGGAAACTCCAGATGGGCCAAGTTGATGCACAGCCACAGGGTCTCCAGAGATCCCTGGGTTGCTTCAGGTTTGGGGGCAATCCCCAGTGGACTTTTTCATTGAGGGCAACTCCGTCCCACCCCCCTCTCCCAGCTCCCAGGGGTTTTAATGAGGTCAGGATGAAGAACCTCAGAGTCAACTCTGGAGTGAGTGGTAAAAAACCACTTTCACACTGATTTTGATTTCTATACTTCAAAAATCTTAGAAATGTGATTCTGATTTTTTGGGGGAGTGTAGAAGAATAGAATAAATTTTGGTAAAAAGTTAGTGTATTTGCTAATAGAACCTCTGACTTGCTAGTTCCAAAGGCTCACCAACCTATACTTAGTACTATATCTTTGATTTTCTTTCTTTAATGATACAGGAGGAAATAGCTAAAGACCTCTTGTCAGGTGATGACGAAGAAACACAGTCTTCTGCTGATGACTTGACACCATCAGTTACTTCACATGAAGCTACAGACTTCTTTCCTCGACCATTAAGATGTAAGAAAACTAATGCTGTAGTAGTGCCGAAACATTCTACGCGCTGTATAGATATAGAGAAAGATTGTCTAGGTACAGAATTAGGGCCCAATCCTGTGAGGTGCTGACACCATTGATTTCACTGGAAGTTAAGGAACACTGGCACTTTGCAGTATGTTCTAAGGGCATCACTTTTTGTTGACATTACTGATGATTCAACTATAGAGTCTGATACTTTTCCATTGAGTTGTAATCACAGAAAAAATATGGTGGGTTAATTTCTTGACAAATACCCAGTTATTAATTTGTCTTTTATTTGGAGTGCCCTTTTGTCCTTGTTTACAGGAAAGGGTAAAGAGAAGCACACAATCAACTTTCTTTGAATCTACTATTCATTATTTTATATCTCTACCATATCTTCTCTCATACTTCTTTCCAAATTGATACATACTTGTTTAGCTCAATATTTTAAATGTCCCTGAAACAGTTGGATAACAGAATTTTAAATGGACAGTGTAGAGAACAATTACCTTTCAGATCACTTTGCTGTGGTAACTGGGGGTTAAATTGTACTAGTATCTTCCTGTTGCTGTTCCCCAGACCTATACTTGCAGTGCCTTTGAGACAAATTATCTTATTTCCTTTGACAGCCAGCTATCTATTTCTAACACACTCAATTGCAGATATAGCACCTTCTGCTGTTTAACTTTTATGCTGCAGTTCCACAGAAAAGCAAATTATTAAGAGCTATTGATCATTATCTTTAAGTGAAAGCAGATACTCTTGTTTAGTTGTTTTAAAGTAAAGCAAAACAGATGCAATCGTAGTTCTATGTGCAAACTGCAAAATACTGCTAAGTAATACTTTTTTTTGGTTTTGATGCATATAAAGCAAACACTACGTATGATGGAGATAAGGAATCGGATGGTGAAGATGTTGAGGCAGACACTGGTAATTCATCTGAAGATTTGAGGAAGGTAACTAAAGTATTAATTACTTCCATATAATAAATCTCAGTGGAATTTTCTTAATTTGTTTTTATTTCAAATTCTTTTTTTATGTATCTAAGACAGTGCTTTAATCCTGGAATCAAAGGCATCTTGTATTGACATTTTTAATGCTCATATGTCTTTGAGTGTAAAGTTAAAGTGTGTGTGATTTTGTTTTTGTTTTTTGTTTTAAACCTTAGGAAATAATGGTTGGTTCACAGTATCAGGCTGAAATACCACCTTATCTGGGCAAGTACAGTGATGATGAAAAGGGTAAGTTCTTCTGTTTTACTTCTACTTGGTTAAATAAAAATATTAAACATTACTTAAAAATCATGAGGTTAAAAAATTGACATCAGAAGTTATAACAATACTAGCCCAGACAAAACAGTGCAACTAAATTATCTCCTTGTAATATTTAATCCCAATGAATAACTTTAGGTGTAAAATTCTCATAGAAAAGGAGAAATAAGAAAAATCAGATACTAAACTGGAAGGATAATACTAGACTAAATCATAAAATGGCTCCAGGAAGAGTTTGTTACTCACAGAAAATTCAAACTGCAATTGATCATGAGATCCATTATTCAGTGACCTTCAGAAAGAGCACCTTTGCTTCTCTTTTAGAGAAATCAGGCACTTCAGCCATAATCAAAGAATATTATTGTATTGCCTTTAGACTGGCATTGCTTTGTGGGATACAAAACTGCTGCAGAAATACATTAACCAACAAACTCTCTGTTCTAAATAATTTCCTTTTACTGGCTGAGTAGTTTTTGGAAAGAGAAATCCTGTGATCATTCTCTAAATGTGCTTTACTTTATTCCATTTGTTGCATGAGTCTGTCTCTATCTAAATTGAGGTAAAAATTAGTTTCAGTTGGAAAAAATGGATTTATTCAGTTTAGATGAGATTTTTATCTGAATACCTTTCTGCCCCAACTTTCTGGATGGTAAACAGCTGTGGGATTCAGAAAAGGTAAGTATTAAAACTGAAACTTCCTCACTTCCAGATACATCAGGAAATCTTGGAACTGATTGTAGAGTGCATCAATAACTGGATGGTATTAATTTTTTTCTGTACACTTTCAGAATTGTTTTAATTACCTTTTTTTACCTGTAAAATTCTATCAGAAAACAAATCTAATCGAACACAAGCCTGTGGGTGCTTTTGGTGGTGTTTCCGATTCCATTATGCCATTTGTCTGTAACTCTATTTTTATTCCTCTGTTTCCTTTCTGGAGTCACTTTTAACAATTTAAAGTTAAATACAATGATAGGGAAATACAGCCTTCTTAAAACAGTTGAATATAGTGCTAAGTAGTTTGGCTGTTAGAGGAAAAAATGACATCTCAAAAGTCTAAGGATAGGGTGTAGGAGAGAACAGCTGAGAGGTTTATACAGCCGTAATATTACAATAGTCTTGTTATAGGTTTTTTTGTTTTTAATAAAACTCCTCACCTTTCCTAAGATTTCATTTTAGAAATTAAAAGTACATCCTTGGTAACAGTGACAAAAGCAGTGGTGATTCTGGTGGGGTGGGCTTTGTGTTCCTGGGACAGCTCTAAATTCAGTCTTGTAATGTTACTGTTTGTGAAAGCATCTTCTATTCTTGGGCAGCAACAGTGTCTTACAAGGTGAAAATGATTGTTTTTTTAATTCCTCCTCATTGTAGGAGGTGCAGATCCTCCTCACTCTTTTTTGGCCTGTACCAGCCTTTGATTCCTTTGACTACCTTGGACCAGATAATCTAGATAATTTTGCATTGTCTGCAGACTGTATGACATGTTAAATGTAATGTCAAAAATGTCTGTCTGTAATATTAAATATTTTAATAGGCAAATTGGGATTTAAATTTGAATGTTTGCTAACAATAATTAATGTTCAAGTCATGTCTCGTGTTTGATATACGTAGAAGATATTTATAAAAGCCACTTACTTGCATATTAGATTTTTTCCAATGTGATTTGACAAAAGATGTATAAATGCACAACCCAAACTCATTACAGAACATGTATGTCCCTTACGCTAGTAGTTGATGACTATTTGAGCCAGAAATCCCAATATTAGCATCAAGATCAGCACATCTAATAATATATAGCAACAAGTTTTTTTGAAGACAGTGACTGCTTAGTCACCTGCTTTTTTCCAGCATGGAAAGTGTTTGAATTGACTGAGGAATAAATGTAGTGCTAGAATTCATATTTTTTACTGCTCATTTATTGGTTTATTCTTTTTTACTGTTTTCAGGGATTGTGTGCAACTCTAAGCAAACAGAGATGTGACTATATTCACTAGTTTATAAAACACCCAAGTTTGTCATGTGTAAATATGCATAAATTTCTTAATTTGAATTCTCTAGTGGCCAGTAGATTTATTATTTTGATAGGTCCTTGTCCTTAGAATTCAGTCCCTTCCCTCCTTGTTCCAATATAGCCTGAATCTGTTCACCTTTGTGGCACAGTGCAAGTCTCTCTTCAGTGAGGTATATGGAAAAGGAGAGGTGGTGGTGTTCATGCATGTGACAAGGTGCTGTCAATATGTTTGATTTGATTACCTCTAGCTACTTTCTTGTTTTCTATCTTTGGGGAAGCTGCTGTTTTCTTATGTCGTAGTTCTAAAACATTTGTGCCAAAAACTAAAGTATATAAATTCAGTGGGGCCATATAAATTTACATCTGCTGTTATTTGGTCTACAATATCAAAAACACCAGGATAGATGTGCATGCTCTTTCACTCACACAACCTTATTTGTATCTCAATGGATTTTCCTCTTAACAGTGTATGAAAATGAAGATCAGTTACTTTGGAGACCTGAGGTGGTTTCAGAGATTAAGGTTAAAGAATTCCTTTTTGAGACCTCGTTAAGAACTGGAAATGAAAAAAATATTGGAAGAATTCCTGAAGGAATACACACACGGGACAATGAACAAGTATGTTTTATATCCTATCCATTTGTGACACATTGCCTTTGAACTAGTGTGCATTCTCTGTATGCGTATGTGCAACAGGTAACAAAATAGTCAAACATTTCTTTTTCACAGGAAGTGCAAAGTAAGACTCTGATCCTGCCAGTACTTAATTAAGCATGTGAATAAGGATTGGCAGGATTGGGGCCTATAATATCAATGTTTGTGATACAGCATGTGTATATGATTATGTTCTTAACAAACAGTTCTCAGTATAACTCACATCCAGCTTTAGATATCCACTTACATTTTCTTGTGAAATCTTATTTTAAGAGGTATATTAAGTGGTATGTAACTTTTTGTTTAAATTGTTTATTTTATTTATGAAATTTTAATTTTATATGGTTGACTGATATTAAAGTAATTAAACTAATTAAATTAAATTAATTGACTGATATGCAATTTGATCACTGAAGCTAGACACAGTACCTTAAACTGCTTAGCTACAAAGTTTAAATGACTTGTTTTAAACAAAAATATTTCCTTAATTTCATAGGCACTCTATGAACTACTCAAATGTAACCATAATATAAAAGAAGCAATTGAGAGGTATTGCTCAAATGGAAAGGCATCTCAAGGTAAGAGATTTCTGAAATAGGAGGGAATACTTTGAGACTCTCTTCAAAGTTATAATGTACAGAAATACTGAGACCAGGTTCTCAGCCCTAGGTCATTACCCTTTTCATCACCTGAATGGAACAAAGCAGATGTAACATGACTGTAGCTGGCCAGCTGGGAATTTCTACTGGAGGAGTTCACAGCTGGTGCAAAGCTGGCAGGGCCAGTTCCTACACCAACAGTTTCACTCTTCCCTACTCTGAAGGGGGTAGGGAGGAAGTGGAGCACAGCAACACTTTGCTCCCCTCTGGCATTTCTCAGCAGGTTTATAGAACTGCTGAGATCGGAGCCAGCTATTGTAAGTTAGAGCAGACTACAGGCTGCTCTAACTCATTCCAAGGCTGCTTGAAAATCAAGAATCCATAGTTGGCTCTGATGTGGCTCCACCCTTTCCTGTACTGAACCTTGAATGTATTTCATCAGCACAGGATAGCTCTACTATGTAGTAGGATAGGTTGGTTTGTGTTTTCCACCTCTTGTCCCCAGCCTTTGTTTTTCTTAAGTTAGTAAAGCTGATCCATACAGATAACAGAGGGGTCGGTCTTTCACTCCTTGTAGTTCCCTTTCACCCTATGCACAGATGAAAGCAAAGACAAACTTGGGGCTTGGTACTGCAGAAACATCTTCTGTATAGTGCTAATCTCGTTCAACTGCCATAGACTTAAAAAGAAGTTGAAAGCACTCATCGTGCAGGATTGAGCCCTAAAGCAGGCTGTGGAAATGCAGAAAAATGAAGTTAAAGTGATTTGTTTTTAAAAAGACCCGTTATAAGCAGTCCTGCTTCCTTAAAGTTTCAGATGAGGATGTTTTTGCCATTCCACAGACCAAACTTCAGGAGGTAGTCCCTGAAGTCAGCTAAGGCTTTTGGACAGTTTCAAAATACCGTTCTGATGACTCTAGCAAATATGGTATCCTTGCCAGATTACATATTACAGCTCTAGTGCCCAATCTTGTAACGTGCCACGTTTGTAGTCTCACTAATTTTATTTGCCTTTACTATGTATTGTGCACTATATCATTTGAAATGAACAATTATTCCATCATTTATTTCAGTGAGACTTGTTCGATTAAAAAGTCTAATGTGAGAAATATGTAAAGAGTGTGGTAAGGATAAAATGGTTGTTACATCATGTGATAAAAGTATTCTGTGCATTACAGGCATTTTCACTGTAGTGTTCACTACATATTGTTTCTGCATAAACTCCTATTAAATGGAATGCTTGCAGCCTAGATTTCAGTGAGGCTTTGCAAAGTAAGACTAAAACCCAATAATGTGAAAAGATGCTGCATAGTAAGAAAGCTACACTTGTGGCAGCAGTTTGTGATCAGAGGAAAGTGTTCAGTCCATGGAACCAGGTGGATTTGATTTAAATCAATTTGATTTAAATCACTAGTCAGGAAGACTCGATTTAATCATGGATTTCTACATAAAAGTGCATTCTTGTTGGTTGTTATAATCTTAATACATATTCTTCACAACTCAGATAGATGTAGGTTTCATTTTTAGGAGGTACACACTATACATTTTTTAAAGTGATGTTCCTTTCATCATTTTCAACACAGCTTCCTCCTGAGAAGGAATACTTCTCATGATGTTGTTTCATTCGGGCAACCAGGCCTTGCATTTCTTTGTTGCACTGTTTGCATTTTGCACGCATGCCTGTCTTACCCACAGGTAGAGGAACTTCATTAAAATATTCCCACACTGGGTCTGTCTTACGGCCTGCTGCCATTATAGGTTTTTCCTTCTAGTGAGAGAATGGTATGGTAGATCTCAAATCCATGAAGGCTACACTTAGAAAGACCTCAAGACTTCTGGAATATGCTGCTCAAACAGTTTCACTTTTGTTTCTACTGCCTGTCCCTCCCTTCTCACATTTATCTCCAGACTTCTTCTCCTTGTCCAGATCTATTCTGCCCCCAACAACCTTCTATCCACTGAACTTTTTGAAACTTTGCACTTTTAGAGAGAGGTAAGGGATTGACTCTGTACACAAATTTGCAGAGGGACAATAGAGTTGGGGTCTGTTATTTCTCACCTCTATGTATCATATTATTTAAAGACATTTTTGCTGTTAACAAGCATGTTATCTCTGGAGAGACAAATCCACAGTTTGAGAACTGCAAAACTAAGCATCTCTGATGGTATCTTCTAGACCAGGGGTGGGCAAACTTTTTGGCCTGAGGGCTGCATTGGGTTTTCAAAATTGTATGGAGGCCCGGTTAGCGGAGGCTGTGCCTCCCCAAACAGCCAGGCGTGGCCCTATCCGACCTCTCCTGCTTCTTGCCCCCTGATAGCCCCCCAGCCCCCTGCACCATCCAACCACCCCTTCTTCCTGACTGCCCCTGGAACCCCTGCCCCTGACTGCCCCCTGCTGCCCCATTCAACTTCCTTCCCCCCTCCCCCCTGCCTCCATTCAACCCCCTGTTCCTCCCGACCCCTATCCAAACCCCCACCTACCACCCCGAACTCCCCTGCCCTCTATCCAACCTCTTCCCCCCCCTTCCTCCCTGCCCCCTTACCACGTTGCCTGGAGCATCAGTGGGTGGCCGCACTACAGCTGTGCCGCCCAGAGCACCAGGACATCCCGCCATGCCGCCGCGCAGCACAGAGCACCGGGTCAAGCCGGGCTCTGCAGCTGGGCTGCCCCAGGAGCTCACAGCCCTGCTGCCCAGAGCATTGCACCAGCAGTGGAGTGAGCTGAGGCTGTGGGGTAGGGGCTGGGGGCTAGCCTCCCGGGGCAGGAGCTCAGGGGCCGGGCAGGAGGGTCCCGCAGGCCATAGTTTGCCCACTTCTTTTCTAGACTGAGCACGGAGTCCCATTGGGTAGACAGACAGATTATTTAGGTTAATCTATACAGAAGCCCCTGGAACCCCATAAGCTTGGGGTCCCTACCTAATCCATGAACTATTGGAACTCATTTACAAAACTTTTCTTAAACATTACATGAATATATTGTCTCATACTCTAGAATTCAAATTTATAATCCCTATTCCATGATGAGAGATCTTTCAGCTATAATGTATCTTAATTAAAACTACCTTTTTAGATAGGTTTTTTCCCTCAAAAAGAATTTTATCAAACAAATCTGATTTTAAATTTAAAAAATCAGATTTTTTTTTTTTAAATCATTGATTTTTATCCACCCTGAATGAAACTCTCCCAGGGTCCTATAATGGGAATTTCAACCTATTGTATTGGGCTTGCTGGCAGGTTAAAGTTTCAGTGGCAGGTGGCAGTCAGGACATTCTCAGTGGAATGCCTGCACCTCTGGAATCTACTCCCTGCATTGTTCTGCCAGAATCCTGTTTTGGTGAGCTGCAGGACACGGTGTAAGAGTTCATTGATTGGTCAACGTTTTGAATAACTTATGAATTCACTTAATAGGGAATTCTTGTTTTGGCAAAGAGATCATTTGTGTTGCCTGTAAGCTGAAAGGCTCTTGTTTTACTGTGTAACTGAATGATACAAAAAGGACATTAAAAACAATAAGCAGTAATTACTACTATAACTGAGACTACCTCATAATAAATGTACAGATATGTGTTTTGCCTGCTACTATCTTGTTCCTTGATGAGGTAAATACATATCTCCTCTTTCAGTATACTTTAATGTGAAACAAAATTAAAACAAATTATGCCATAACAGAGAATGTCTGCTATTCTATAGTGATTTGAATTGTGGGAGAATGGCGGTGAGAACCCAGGAATGTGATGATGGACACTGGTGTGCATTACCAAATCAGTTTTCTTTTAAACGATAGCAAACTATGTACTAAATACTAAGTAACAATAATATCAAACTTTGAAAAAGCAAGGATAGTGGAGGCTAAAATGATCTCATATATAGAGTTTGAGCCACATGATCTTAAACTGTGTATTATAGTACTAGGTTGAGGCGCACGATAGAGAGAGATCTGAAACCCCATGGAAAACAGGTTTTTCCTTTGATCTGTGTGCGTGTGTTGAAAATGAACATTAACTTGCATTGTTACCAATTTGTAAAAAGAATTACAGAATTAAATGTATGGAAAAGCAGTTTCTCCTTTGCCTAATTTCCAAGGTCTGTTGTTCTTTGTACCCCTGCAAGAGTAGACACCTTTGAAACCAGTGCAGAAAAATATTCTGCTTCACATGCTGGTGATGTTTTCAAACCTTGGCAGATTTGGGCCCAGATCCACAAAGGAACATAGGCATTGCAACACATAATATTTAGGCACCTTGCTACCCATTGGAATCCACAGCCCCAAGCTAGGTGCCCAGGCTCCCTGTACAATGCCTGGGGTGAATTAGGTGGCTAAGAATGGGATCCACAAAAGCTAGTACACTAAGTCGGAAGTCATCTAAACTAGCCAATAGGAACTGCTGGTGTCTCAGCTGTGAAACCCTTCCTGGGATTAGATGCCTAAGTAGTGGTTTTTTCTTTTTGTTTTTTGCAAGAAATACAGAAGGTGGCAGTGGCCTCCCTTATAATTTCTCGCTCAGTAGTTCAGGTACACAGGTGGGATATGGGAAACGCAGATTCAGTTCCCCACCAAACCCTGCACGTCATGTGGAGAATGTATTTGAACTTGGATAAGCCACCTCTCAGGGGCATGCGCTAATCACTGAACTATGGACTTTCTCTGGTCTGATGTCTATTTAATTATTTATATATAGTGGGACAGATTCAGAGAGACCCATACCTGAATATCCCACAGTCCAGCAGTTAGGGCAGTCACACCTAAGAGGTGGAAAATCCAACTGGAGGAAACAACATTAAGCAGAGGGGTAATTGAAAACTGTGTCCCCACATCTGAGGTGAGTGCCCTAACCGCTGGGCTAAAGGTTATAAGGCTGGCCACCTCCATCCCCCCAGCAATTTTATCTGGGTTTGGGCATGCTCTGAAAATGCCTACTGGATTGGGCCTTGCAGGTGAGAAGATCCTCCTTGGGTTTAGGTGTGAGATAGGTGAGACTGAGGCAGCTGTGTGCGTGCTTTCTGGCAGAAACTTGGCAACTAAGGATTTTAGGTGCCTCCAGGGTCAGGCAGCAGCTAAGCAAGAGTTTTGGGAATCTTGGTGGTGCCAAAATGATGGATTTAGGTACTTAAAGGAGCAGTTAGGTGCCCAAGCCCTGGATGACTACAAATAAAAAAATAATAATAAATGAAACTCTAACAATCCTTTATCATTCAGTGAGCAGAGTAGCGCATCCAGAGTTGATGATTAGCAGATTCAGTCAGTTTTCTAACCAAGAGTATAATTAGAGGCTTCAGTGTATTAAGAATAAGACAAATTCTAAAGAATTTAGCAGTTGATCTTCAAAGTGCATTTGGATTTTCCTGAATGTTATCAGTACAAATGTTTGTTACTCAGTATCTGATGGGAAATTATCTGAAAATAAGTGCTGTTCTTATTTTGGGAATCATCTAGAAGAGATGACAGCTTGGACAGAAGAAGAATGCAGAAACTTTGAACATGCACTTCTGATTTACGGGAAAGATTTTCATCTCATACAGAAAAATAAGGTAAGTTTTATGAACTTAAATTAGATGGAGAGAATGGTAGTTTAGTCACTTAAAATCTATAAAAGCAATTAATTTAGCAGAAGCAGGGCCTATAGTGAAATATGAGGCAATGTATTACAGCTCATTTGTCATTTGCATGCTCACTTTACCACAAATGTCATTCAACAGTCAACATTTTCAAGATTAGTCAACTTATTAGTCCCTGAAATAGTGTTACATTCACATTGCATTCATTTATGCATTTATAATATAATTTTGTTGTGTTACACTCTATGCTGCGCTGGCTTTGCACTGCCCTGGATTCATTCTCTGAGTCTAGACCAGGCAAAATAATAATACCTTAATTAACCTAGCCATCTCATAGTCACCAGGGCCTTGGAGTTCTGCAGCCACATAGGACTCAGCCACTAAGATGCTAGCAGGAAAGTGGAATACTGTGCAGTTGTCATTCAGCAGTAATTCTTTTGGCTAAGGAGTGGCGATGTGGACTGACTCAGCAAGGAGACCCATCTACTCCTCAAATGGAAGGATGGATGCTTCTGTAGGGAGATGGAGGGGAAGGAATAATACATGGAATAAGAGCATAGCTAGACTTAAGGCCTGGTCTACATTACAATTTTAGGTCGAATTTAGCAGCGTTACCTCGATTTAAGCCTGGACCCGTCCACATGACGAAGCCCTTTTTTTCGACTTAAAGGGCTCTTTAAATCGATTTCTTTACTCCACCTCCGATGAGGGGATTAGCACTGAAATCGGCCTTGCCAGGTTGAATTTGGGGTAGTGTGGACGCAATTTGACGGTATTGGCCTCCAGGAGCTATCCCAGAGCTCTCCATTCTGACTGCTCTGGACAGCACTCTCAACTCAGATGCACTGGCCAGATAGACAGGAAGAGGCCCACGAACTTTTGAATTTCATTTCCTGTTTGGCCAGCGTGGCGAGCTGATCAGCACAGGTGACCATGCAGAGCTCATCAGCGTGATGTGCACGTTGCCCAGACCGTACTTTGTGAGAAGTCTATGTCCATGTCTATGTCCTCATCACTCTCGTCACCGGGCTGCCGTCGCCTCCTCACCTGGTTTTGTTTTTGCAGCTTCTGGTTCTGCGCTGAAAAAAGGCGTGAAACAATTGTCTGCCATTGCCCTACAGGGAATTAAAATCAACAAAAGGGGTGGCTTTGCATCAAGGAAATGGCCCCCTCAATGATTGAACTCAAAACTCTGTGTTTAGCAGGCCGTTGATTTCACAAAACAAATTGGGTCAATTTCTTGTTTTGATCCACTTCATCTATCTTTTACATCTTAGGCTGGCAGCAGACGGTGCAGTACGACTGCTAGCCATAGTCATCTCCTGGGTGCTTGGCAGAAGATGCTGCATTATGATTGCTAGCCAGCATCATCTCCTGGCTGCTCGCCAGAAGACGGTGCAGTACAACTGTTATCCATTGTCATCTCCTGGGTGCTCGGCAGAAAATGGGAATGACCTGGCTGAGTCACTCAAATTCTGAGTCACCATGTCTGCCCAGGTGCCCCTGACTGACCTCACCAAGGTCGACTAAAAGAGCATCCAGGAGTACCACAACGATGGCTACCAATCATAATGCACCATCTGCTGCCAAAAGGCAATGAGCTGCTGCTGTGTAGCAGTGCAGTCCCACGTCTGCCAGCACCCAGGAGACGTACGGTGATGGTAAGCTGAGCGGGCTCCATGCTTGCCGTGGTATGTCTGCTCAGGTAACCCAGGAAAAAAGGCGTGAAACCATAGTCTTCCATTGCTTTCACGGAGGGAGGGAGGCCTGACGACATGTAGCCAGAACCACCCGCAACACTGTTTTTGCCCCATCAGGCATTGGGATCTCAACCCAGAATTCCAATGGGCAGCGGAGACTGCGGGAACTGTGGGATAGCTACCCACAGTTTAATGCTCCAGAAGTCGACGCTAGCTTCAGTACTGTGGACACAATCCGCCGACTTAATGCACTTAGAGCATTTTGTGCGGGGACACTCACAATTGACTGTATAAAAATGATTTCTAAAAAACCGACTTCTATAAATTTGACGTAATTTCGTAGTGTAGACATACCCTCAGAAACTGACCCGTCTTTGTATAAGGGGAAACAAGTGTATTTGAAGCCTCAAATTGCACAGTGCATGTAGATTCATGGATAATAGGGATAAAATGGATCTTTTGGATCTTCTAGACCATCTCTAAGGACTACTTCCATTTTAACAGTCTAGTTTTGCACACACCTGTCGTTGGAGCCTGGGCAGTCTCTGCTGACTAACCTTACAAAAAGGAGAGTTTCCATAATACCTTCCTTATTTTCCCTTTTAGCTTATTACTCTTCATACTGCTCTTAGCTTTCCCCTCTTTTTTTCTTAACTTAACAATTTATGAAGAGTCAAAATATGCAGTTATGAACTGAGATCGAGACATTAATTTTTGTCCTGGATACTCTGTCTCAATGTAAAACTTAATTTTTTAAAGATTGGATTTTCTGTAGCTGAGCACATTAAGTTGCTTTATCGAGTGGATATAAAAAGTACATTTTCCAACTTTGTATTGTTAAAAGAATCACATTTTTGATTAAGAAACTTGTTCTTGCTGTGGGAATGATATAACTAAAGAGAATGTGGAAGATGGAGAGTACTACAGACCTGCCCCCCCCCTTTTTTTTTAAACAAGCATGTTAATTCTGCCCCATTTTAGGTGAGAACTAGAACAGTTGCTGAATGTGTAGCATTCTACTACATGTGGAAGAAATCAGAACGTTATGATTACTTCGCTCAGCAAACAAGGTTTGGAAAGAAGAGGTACAACCATCATCCAGGGGTCACGTAAGTACAGTGCTTGGAATATATCCTTTCTGCTGTCAGTTCTGCATCTAGAGTGTTTTCCAACTTTTATCAGGGTGGTGAAATGCTGCAGTGATGTTGGATTAAAGAAATCCATCTCCTAGTCACACACCTGTTTCTAATATAAGGATGTCTTTCTAGGGACTATATGGATCGGTTGGTAGATGAAGCAGAAGCCCTTGGTGGAGCAGTACATTCTTCAGCCTTAACTTCTAATAGCAGAACAGAGCCCATTCCTGATCAACAGCTCAGCATTCTGAACTCTATCACTGCCAATGACTTGACAGGTAAATCAAGAAGAATCAATATTGATGTTTAAAAGACTGTTTTCTGTTGTAACTGTATCTCAAAAAAGTCTATTTTTATTTAAATTGTGTGTTCATATTTTTTCAGCATTGACCAATAGCGTAGCTACAGTCTGCCACTCTACAGATGTGAACTGCTTGGAAGATGCCTTTTCTCCTCTGGACAGCTTACCCCGAGCACCAGTTAATCATGTGCCTGTTGTAACAGAAGAGTTGCTTACCTTGCCTAATAATGGTGAAAGTGATTGTTTTAATTTATTTGAGACTGGATTTTATCACTCGGAGTTAAACCCAATGAACATGTGCAGTGAAGAGTCAGAGAGACCTGCCAAGAGATTAAAAATGGGGATTGCAGTCCCTGAATCCTTTATGAATGATGTTTCTGTAAATAACTTGGGTGTGGACTTTGAGAACCACACACATCATATTACCAGTGCCAAAATGGCTGTCTCAGTGGCTGACTTTAGCAGTCTATCTGCAAATGAGACAAATGGTTTCATCAGTGCCCACACTCTACACCAACATACTGCCCTTCACTCAGAATGATTCCAGTGGTCAACTACAAAAACAGTGGGTACTTAATGCAGCAGCAAACTTGATGGGAACTGTCAGGTTTGCTTAGTCTTTCACTGGAAGTTTGAACTTTATGACATCAGTGATGTCTTTGTATGTATAGAACTATATCTTGATTTATCAAGAATAATTTCATTTTTCAATCCATACGTGTGGAAATGTCGTCATATGATGTTCGGCAGAGTTTGGGATTAAGAGAACTTTGGTGCAGCTTTAAACTCTGCTTCAATTTTTTTTTAAAGCCTGTAGACAGAGGTCACCATCTCAAAACCAGCACAGAATTTGTGAACTGATTGAAGTGGCTTTTTAGTCCAAGTTACTTTTTCCGTAACAAATGCAGTGGAATAACAATGTTTACAGGTACAGATCCTGATTCCTGCTCAATGTAGCATTTTTTTTTTATAAAGGCAGGGATGGGTTTCTTTAATTTAAACTGCACAAACAAGGATGTTTTTTAATGGAACCTTCTCTCATGTGATACTAAACTAGGGCACTTCAGTTTACAAAACAGTGAGTTCATCTTGGTGGAAGCTAGCACAAGGGACTGTATGAGCAAAGTGTGAAGACATACACTTAGATGCTGTTGCAAAATTATAGGCCATGGCTACCTTACACAGAAGTAATTATACTGCCAGAAGGTTTCTGTGTACTTAAACTTATTGGCTAAACAAATGCATTTTAGAATATTGTATTCTGATGGGGTTTTGTCCACAACTTTTAAGAGTGTAACGTAATAAATAACACCAGTTATTTGTATCAACTTTTTCTGAGGCAGCTGACGTATAAAGCCACAGTCTGCATGGTTTAGGTTTGACCACTAAATGGTTTATATTTGGGGGACACATTAAATTGTTTGGAGCACTGCAGTTCATTTGAGGGACTATCTAGATTTTTATATAGTGCAGTACAACCTTGAAGTATACATTGGAAAACTTCCTTTAGCATGGATTGTGTTTTTCTTTTGGCAAGTCATTGTCTCAAAATGGCATTTCAATACTTTTCTCAAATGGGGATGGACAGAAGTACAAATGCATCTCACTCAAAATAACTGTTTATTCCAATCAATTTTTTGGTGAATATTCAGATGAAATTTTGGGTGACCATAAATGATTCCATTTAATACCCTTTTATTTAAGTTGTATTACAGATTCTGACAAAACATAGTATTGGTATGTGATATGCTTCCAGAGCATACAACTTTCAGGTTTGTGGGTTTTGTTTTTTTTTTATTTTTTGTTTACAAGATTCTGAAGTTTAGCCCAGTACAATTGAATTGCAGTAGACTTTCCCACACACACTCAGACTTTTCTTTGCACTGTCTGTAATGCAGATTTAATTGCCACTAATTTGCTTGCATTTTTTTAAATGCTTAAGTTTGACTGCATTGGTAATATTTGTAGTAATTGCTTCAAGGTTATGCTGAGTAATTTAGTAGTAGAGACTTTGGGTAGTATTTGAAAGGGACGAGGGTATTTATTATATATACTGTGAACTGCATTGACATCCTGAGTTTTTTGGATGTAGCGTACTCCCGAGTTTTCTTTACAGCATTGTAATGAAGATTGCTTTGAACTGTTTACGCAATAGCACATTTGCATAAAAATTAGTTTAGCACAGTGGACAAAAGTAGTTAGCGATAATTTGTTATCAATTCTTTAACTTAAACATCTGAAATATGTAATTCTAGTAAGTACACAGTAAATAACGGGTAGCCTTGGCTACAAATGTCAGAGTACAACACAGGGCCAAGTTGTCAGCTTCTTGTTGCTGTGTTTTGTGCTGAACTTTGTACCTTGTTTCTTTTGTTTATGAATCAACACATTTTATGTAATTTTGTAAAATACTGGCCATATTTTTTCATTGTTATACATTCAAGTTTAACTATGGGTTTACAGTGGCTGGTCTGTATAAAAATCATTACACAAAGATGACTGAATGCTTATACCAGTTGCACTTAAATGAACATGCCCATTCTCATTAGCTGATGCAGTAATATATTCAGTTTATCTATGCATTGCTGGGATCTTAATATAGACAGAGATTTGTCTAAAGTTTGGATTGTCGGCAAGTTGAATGGACACTTTAGTTATTTAATAAAGACTTTTGACCAAAATTCAGAAAATGATATGAGAGAAAAATGATTTCCGGCTAGTCTAATAGATTTTTAAATTCTAATCTTATTTAGCCTCGTGGCTAGCTAGCTGGTAACGTTTACTTAATTCCTTGTTAAAATGAGGCAATAATTTGCAAGATTTGTAAATATGTACATTCTGCATATCTTTTTAGATATCTATTTCAATATTTTC
Source organism: Mauremys reevesii (assembly GCF_016161935.1). Lineage (NCBI taxonomy): Eukaryota > Metazoa > Chordata > Testudines > Geoemydidae > Mauremys > Mauremys reevesii. The sequence continues at coordinate 34,149,893 of NC_052628.1, read as the reverse complement.
TGACTACTTGTGTATAGTAACATTTTTGTGCATGCTTGATGTGACATTCATAAATTTGTACCACTATGACTTTATCCTTGTAAAATAACTATTTATTGAATTTTTCTTTTAAAAGCTGGACTTACCTATTTTTCTCTCAGTTTAAACATTTAAATGGAGAACTTGTTACTGTTTATTAAAAGAATTGCGTTTTGAGGGTCAGCATGAAGATAACTGAATTGCAACCATATGAAGAAATTCTATTGCCTTGATTCTTGGATGGTGAAGCACAATTCTTGTAACAAACTGTGACGAATTCTTTGTTCTTTGCCACGTGTTTTTTTTTTCACATGAACAAACCAAAAATCCATATTGGGCAATTGCAGTGTTGGTAGATGTATCTTTTATGTACAGGGAATCTGAAGAGGATAGCTGATTCATTTAGAAGTGTAACTGGTGCTGTGATTATAGCAATACTTTTATTTTTGTTAGTCATGTCATCTTCTCCTGCTAGATTTTTAAATGTTTAGTTTTCCTCTTGTCATGGTCAAACTGCTGAATTTACTTGAAGGATGTACATTACTGTTTGCAGAATACTAAATTGTGTACAATTAGGTCAATGAATTGTGCAATTGTTTCCTGTTTTTAATTTTTAAAACTGAGGGTCAAAAATGTGTGAAAACTTCAGATCCAGTAGAACATAGTAATACTACAGAATTTAACCGAAGTCTCTAGTGAATATTTCAACTTTGAATGTAAACTAACGGATAAACTGACCAACAGGGACACTATTTGCCCAGAGTTACAAGCACATTATCTACAAAGGGGAAACTAAATACAGTAATTTATAAAATGACAAGGTTACTATTTTTTAATGTTTTTCACTTAAGGAAATTACCAATTATTGTTTAAAATAATATAGGTCTGATTATGGCCCTCTTACACCATCGGTGATTCCAGCCTTTCCCAGTTTGAAATAAGCACCCTGTGTATAATGACCTAAACCAGTGACAATCGGAACAAGTTTTAGTATCAGATGTTCAAGAGGAAGTCGCTATTGTTGCATTGGTTTTAATATTTGTACATAAACACTGATTTTTTTGAGCATTATTTTGTATTTGTTGTACTTTAATACCTGGTGTACAGTTCCAGAAATAAATGTCTGGAAACTTTTTTTCTTTTGTAAAATTGCTTTCATACATCTGCAACACATTATTTATCACTTAGAATATCTCTTAATGTGTGAATGTTTGTTTTTTAAGATGTGTAGGACACTCACTTTGATAGTATGGCAATGTCTGATCTAGTTACTACATAGAGAAGAGATTCTTTGGACGTCTGTTTTAACAGGCACAAACAGTTATAGGTTTCACTTTATCTACTCATCTTGTAAACACTGTGGTGTCGGAACAGCACATTTTGGAGTATTCAATAGTAGTATCAATAAAATAGCTCTTCTCCACTGCAGACCATTTTAAGAAGCCTTACCTTCTCCTTAGGGGGAATGAGAATGTATCCTATCCCCCAATGTATGATATATGAAAACTAAGTTGGAGCTAAAGTGACTTGCCCAAACCCATATGAGGAGGGTTAAACCAGATTAGAATATTTAATTCTAGGCTTCCAGTGGTCAGACCATGCCCTCTCTTGAGCAAGTGTGTTTGAGCCATTAATTTGTAATGGAGTATCTTTAATATCCTTGATGAGATGATCAAATCTAGGAGTAATACCCTGCTGCTGAACTTAATGCTGCTAACAGCACCTAACCTCTGGGTAGCCTGGTGGAATCCTCAAGCCCAAGGTAGAGAGCCAGGCTCCCCACACACTGCATGGGGAGAGTTAAGTGCCTAAGAAAAGGATCCTTAGAAGGCAGCAAGCTCAGCAGGGAGCAGCCTACAGTAGCCAGAAGTGAAAAGCAGAGGAAAAGTGGGGAGAGGAGAGTGGCTTAGGCACCTGACCTGGTGTACCTCACTGATAGGCCAGAGAGAGGTGCCTCTCTCCATTCAGGATCCTCAGGCATCCATATTCAGCTGGAGTAAGGCATATAAGGCAGGTCACCTGCCCAGGTAGTCCATGCCCTAGCAGCTGAATGCTCCTGTCCCCTTACTCATATTTAATAACTTTCTCACCTCTCCCTATTTTTCCCTGTGCTCCTGGCTATCTTTTGAGAGTGCTGGGTTCTGCTCCCCCAGCCCCAACCTCTTGGTGGCCTGCAGCAGCATCCAACAGGTATCAGGTCCTAGATTTGCTCAGAGTAAATCTACAGAATCAGGCCTGGCTGGCAAGATAGACCCTGCTTGGTGTGAGAATGTCACTGTGGGACCTCTGGGACTTTGGCCTATGCTTAGGGTCTGAGCAGCTGGCTAACTGCGGGATGGCATCAGTGTTTAGGCAGCTTTGTGAATGCCAACTGGCAGAAACGTATGACCTATGGTGGTAGGTAGCAGCTGAGTGGCAGTTCTGAGAACGTCAGTGAGGCTAAATGGTAGATCTAGGTGCCTTAAGAGTTAGGGCACTAACGTACCTTTGAGGAGCTGAGTCTCTGCTTCCCCTCACAGGCATGCTTATGACAGTTCCTCAGTAGCAGCTTTCTCTATCTAAACACCCACAGCTTGCCAAACCAGCCCTTATTTGCTGCATTTGCAGTCAGGGAAGCTATCAGCCCACACAGTTTAGCTTCTAATCAGGCCTTGCCCTGCAGCTTATTACTTTAAGGGGTGGCTTCTACTGTTTCCAGTTATCTCACTACACAAAGTGACTCAATTGATCCCTCCTTTTAGCCTGAAAGAGGGTCCATCAGAGGAAATGCAAGTGCAGCTGCTGCCTAAACTTACTGTTGTATGGCTGAAAAGAGGATTTTTTGCTTCGCCCACTTTTACTCTTATGCTGGTCTGGTCTGAAAGAATAGAGGACTTCCTCTTTCAGTTGCTTCCATTCTTTTATGTAAGCTGAATAAATGAGTAGATGCTACACATTCTTTTGTATATTGCTATATAATTTGAGACTGTAATTACAAAATGAAGCAACTAGACTACATAACTCCCTGATAGAATGAGTTCTACGGTAAAGGTTGAATTTGAGAAACCACTAGAGTATGCCAGAGACCCTTTGTTGCTAAGAATCAAGCTAATATCTATTTTAAACCACAACTTAAATACCAATCAGGGTGCATACAATTAATTATGCTTACAGCTATCAGAAACCAAGCAGGATACAGCTAGAAATGGAAAGGCAGTAATAAAGGAATTAAGAGAAAGTGAAGTGTTATAAGAAACAATTGTCAAAACTAAAATTATAGCCGCATATTTGATGTGTCCAAAAAGCATCCTATAAGAATCAAAATGGAAGATTTGTAAAGAAATAAAATTGGTTGTAAAGGTTGCCAGACTCTTTTCCCTAGGTAACCACCCAATTTGTAATCTATCACATATAATTAAATCAGATCTATGACATCAATCACTTCATGTCTGTCTTCAGCGGCAGTGCATCTTCTATATGACAAAATTATGGCAGAGTAGATACCTTGTGCTTATTTTTGTATAACAAATTCTGCTCAGGGTATGGAAAAGATTTGAACTAGTCAAATTAATGTTCCTAATTAAGATTTTGGAATGTCATTGAAAGGCTAATTACTCACACTGTCTTAGAAATATTAGATCTTTGTATGGGTAATTTGAAACTAAGTGCTTAAAGAGGTTCTAAAGAATTGTATTTACTCAATGTAATCCATGAGGCTTGTTAGGCATTGGTCTTAAATATATTAATTGTATCCTGGCACTAATACATCAGTTTTACTTGTGTGTTAGGAGCTGACTAACAGTCTGCTATTTGGGAAGAGGACCTTGCTGAACAAGGATGAGTAATTTAAAATAGTCTTACATTTTTAGTCTTTACACTACTTTTCCTTTCCCTACACTACTAATGTAGAAGGACTTAGAATTAATTAGCACAAGAATGCTCCAGTTTTTGAAGGAGTCCTAATTAAAATCAACTAGTCATCTTCACAGATTATACATCCAGCAGAGAAATTGTTTATTGTATTATTCATAGATTCCAAAGCCCAAAGAGAATATGGTGATCTAGTCTGACCTCCTGTATAACACAGGCCTAAGAACATCCCCAAAATAATTCTTAGAGCAGATCTTTTAGAAAAACATCCCTTCTTGCTGTAAAAATTGTCAGTGATGGAGAATTCTCCAACCACCCTTGGTAAATTGTTCCAATGGCTAATTAGTCTATCAAAAATGTACACCTTATGTCCATTATGAATTTGTATAGCTTCAACTTTCAGCCACTGGGTTATGTTTTTGGAAATCTGATTTGTTGTCATGCTGGTAAAGTTCCTAACACTTCTACATTATCTTCTCCTCTACTCCATTACCCTTTAAACAGCAGCATTTACTGAAACACTAATTAAGATTTTATAAAATAAGATCCTGTGTTTCTTTGTTTAGCTAAGTGACAGAAATCTAAAAAATGTACAAGTTTTATGATTGTATGTAAAACCATTTCACCTCCTCCCACTTTACTACATTGTTCTTGTCTCTTTCTGCTTAACCTCAATACCACCATCTGCCCAGCTTCCTGCCACCTTGATTTACCTCCTGGGTGTGTCTGGTAGCTCATAGCTGTATCCATAGCTGAGATATTTGCTGCCCCTGCCAGATCTAGTCCAGGTTCTTCTGAGGCCTCTTACTTCCTCTTACACAGGAGTAGGCCCTAAGGAAGGCTGTTTAGCTGGTTTCTCATTTTCAGCAGCATTAACGAGGAGCCAGCCCCCTGTGTTCTGCTCATACTCTGCAGAATGCAGCTGAGGGCCTGCAGTCCTAAATTACCTTAACATTCAGAGCTAGTAGTGCTGGAATAAGGAAGCCATTCCGAGTAACAGCAGTAAATGTGGCCTTCATAGTTTTAAGATGAGTATACTCCAAATGATAATTTCTTAAAGCTATTAACATACAAGTATGACAATTAACGGCTTTGGATTGCATTGCTGCTTGGAGATTAAACAAAGATAAGAACTGGTTCTTCTAAAATGCAAAGACTAGTAATTTCCATATGGCTGTAAACTTCACTTTGTGCCAAACACACAAGATCATACAATAGCCACAGACTCTGAGTGCTACACTATCTTCTTGGGGGTGAAAGAGAAAACACTGGTTACTGTCCTTGGCATCCAGACTCTTCTTCAGAGGTCAACCAGCTCTCCTGCTTGCTCTGATTTCTTGATGAGATGGCCTTGCACTTAGCAATCTTCTGCTAAGGCAAAGGCCCCTCGATGAGATGAGATGAGAAGATCAAATGGCAAAGAAGGGAAGTGAGTTCCCAGGCTAGCCCTGGAAGAGGAGACTGGACACTGGTGAGACTAGCAGACCACCCTGCTTCCTGTTTAGCATTAGCACTGTGAAAGTAAATGGCATGTACTGGAACCAGGGCTGTGTTCTGCCCCTACCCACAAAACGTGAGGTTTGCTTGCAGCTTTGGAATAAAGGCTGGGAGAATCATACATTGCTTCACCAGACCTGAAGGCTCAAACATTCTCTAGAGTTTATGAAAATAAAATTTTCAAATAGTGCTTCAAAGAAATTGTGTTGGGGAATCACGTTAGCAAAAATTAGACATTTGCTTTCAAAAAGACACTTCACTGGCATAAGTTTAGTTAAACTGTAGTTGAAAATAGTCTTTCAAAACACCATGTGAAACATCACACCTCTTAAAAAAATAAAAGGGGGCCATAAGAGTGGAACTATTTTTCAAAATGTAATGTTCCATTAATATGATCTAACTGCATCAGCAATTATAAAAAATTGTGTGCAGAGGATCCCATTAGAAACACAAGTGAAGGAGACACAGTTTACTGAAAGGAGATGTTTTATATAAATTATGTCCATTATAGCAAGAACAGCAGAATGGGATTGAGGTTTAAGATGGATCACAGTGATGTGCATATAGACAAAACAGAAGATGAAATAGCATATTCAGAAACTAGATTTTAATTTAATGAGCTATTGTACAGTTAGCTGAAAACCAATTATACTTGCAGTAGTATTAGCACCGGTAAACTTAATGATGTAAACAGCTGCAAACCTCCACAACTGTATCAAAATTGAAGTAATATTTACATGAAAATACAGCTTTGTAGCCCATTTTTAATTGGAAAGCACAGCTCTCCATTACACAGAGATGCCAAGTGTACACACAATAAATATCAATGGCAAAGAATTCTTTAATCCATGGTTTCATTGATTCAGTTGACAATGGTGTAGTAATTAGAAAAAAGCTCTTCTCCCTGCTTAATCTCTCTGAGAGCAACAAGAACCACACACCTCAAGGGGCTGCAAAACAAGAGAAGTAAAAAGGGACATTTCACCAATTTATTAAACTGATCATGGTAAGATGCTAAGACTGGTTATGGCTATATTAACTCTGGTTCACACAGAAGAACTGGAAATCCTTTGATACTGTACAAATATAAATGAAATATATGTCAAATTACAGGCTATATCCATGTCCAATTTCAATCTTTAACAATAGAAAAGCTCAGAAAACATTTCCATGTAAATACTGTTACAAAGTAGACAGGCTGTATACACAAACAAAAGACTTTGTCATGAAGTGAGGAAAAGATACTAAAGCAGACAGGGCAGGGGCTATGGCAAGGATGATCAAGCACAAGGGCATTGGTCTACACGTACCTACCACTGATTGCAGATAAACCTACACTCAGGCAAGCCACCCCAGGAGAGGAGACCAGTCTGCTGAAGTCCTTGTCCTACCAGGACATATGACCAGAGTAGATTTTCCACAAGCCTTAGTTTATGGATCAAAAGCTGCTGTTGTATTTAACATTGTGTCAGCTGGACATGGTGAACCCTAGGCTGAATCACAACCAGCTGGGACAATATTAAATGTGAGAGTCCTGTCTATGCTAAGTGCCAAGTAGTATTACTGTCATGTACGTTATCTCAGCTCTTCAAGAGCTGTAAACAGGGGAGTTTGAGTGTGAGTTCTGTTGGAAGAGAAGGTATGTGTAGCTATTTGTATGTGTAGAGGCTGGTAGGGGCAGTGTGCTGGGAGAGAAGGTGAGCCCTGATTAGGGGGCAGGGCTTCTCTGACTAGGGGTCCTATAAAAGGTAGCCAACCAGTCAGGCAGCGGCACAGACAGTGACAGCGGCACAGGAACCAGCAAACAGAGCTGTAAACAGGGGAGTTTTGGGGGGGAAGACTAAGGCAAACAGAGGAACAGACAGGCTAGTGAAGGGAGTGGGTGGTGTTCTGGCAGTGTTTTGGTGCTCATTGGGGGTTTGTTGTGCTGTGGGTGATGGTGTTTTGGTTTGGTTTGTGTTTCCCAGATTTATAGGATTTAGGTGGGAAACCTATGACAGATACAGAGGCAGCAGCGGTAGTGACCCAAGCAGTGGAAGACACAATGAAGATGACTGGATGTGGAAGCTGCGGCACGTACATGATCCCAGAGGGGGTACCTGAAAAGAGTTTCGTCTGCATGAAGTGCCGCTTGATAGAGCTGATGGAAGAAAAGATCTGAGGATTGGAGATGCAGGTGGAAACTCTGGTTAAGTTTAGAGAGGGGGTCAAGCAGATGATGGAGCAAAGACAGGAGGAGGCTGAAGAGAAAAGCTCAGACTTGCAGATGGAAGCAGGACCAAAGAACTCTGAGGGGAGACTGCTGGGTGAAGAAAGTGGACAGTGGAAGCATGTCACTAAGAGAACCAGGCAGAGGAAAAGATGGGCTAGTGAAGGAGAAATAGAGCTCAGGACCAGGTTTGTGGAGTTGGAAAATGAAGAAGGGGCACAGCAGGTGGTCACTGAAGGTGAGAGGGAAAAGAAGAAGAGAAGAGCAGCTAGTCCTATAGGAAGAGGGGAAGAGTCAATGGAGATAACACCACCAAATATGAGCCCCAGGAGGATACGGGATGGGTTGTGGAGGATTGCAAGGGTGAATAGGAATCAAGAGGACTTGCAGCCAGAGGGAACAGGAGACAGACCAGAGAATCGCACCATCACTAGCAAAAGGCAGGTCTATGTGATTGGGGACTCCTTACTGAGAAGGATAGATAGGGCCTGTAACCAGAGCTGATCCAGAGAACAGAAGGGTGTGCTGTCTGCCTGGTGCTAAGATACGGGATGTGGACCTGAGGCTGAAGAGGATTCTAACGGGAGTGGGAAAGAATCCACTGATTGTCCTTCATGAGGGAATGAATTATATGGCTAGATTCTCACTGGAACGTATCAAGGGAGACTATGCCAGGCTGAGGAAGATGCTTAAGGAAATTGAGGCTCAGGTGATCTTCAGTGGGATTCTGCCTGTTCCTAGAGAAGGGCAACAAAGGTGTGACAAGATTACGACAATCAACAGATGGCTCAGGCAGTGGTACTATAAGGAAGGCTTTGGGATGTATGGCCACTGGGAGGCATTCATGGACAGAGGATTGTTCTCTCGGGATGGACTTCACCTGAGTAGGGAGGGAAATAGACTTTTAGGATGGAGGTTGGCACAACTAATTAAGAGAGCTTTAAACTAGGAATTTGGGGGAGATGTCCAGGTAATCTCCATGCCGGATTTTAATGTTGAGAGGGAAGAAAATGAAGTAAGAAAGGATACAACCATGGGTAGGAGAATGGACATAAGGAGGAAGGGCAGTGTAGATACCAGTCTAATAGGTGATACTGGCAGTAGAACATCAGTGCCTAATCGGGTAAAGAATGTAAGCCAAGCCAAACAACAAAAATTAAGATGTTTGTACACCAATGCGAGGAGCCTAAGTAACAAAATGGAGGAACCAGAGTTACTGGTGCAGGAAGTGAAACAAGATATTATAGGGATAACAGAAACATGGTGGAATAGTAGTCATGACTGGAGTACAGGTATTGAAGGGTATGTGCTCTTTAGGAAAGACAGAAATAAAAGGTACAGGTGGAGGAGTAGCATTGTAGATCAGTGATGAGGTAGACTGTAAAGAAATAAGAAGTGATGGAATGGATAAGAGAGAGTCTGTCTGGACAAAAATCACACTGGGGAAGAAAGCTACAAGAGCCTCCCCTGGGATAGTGCTTGGGGTGTGCTACAGACCGCCGGGATCTGATTTGGATTTGGATAGAGACCTCATTAATGCAGTAAATACTAATGGGAATTGTGTGATCATGGGAGACTTTAACTTCCCAGATATAGACTGGAGGACAAGTGCTAGTAATAATAATAGGGCTCAGATTTTCCTGGATGTGATAGCTGATGGGTTCCTTCACCAAGTAGTTGCTGAACCAACAAGAGGGTTTGATTTGGTTATATTTGGTTTTTTTGTGAGTAGTGAGGACCTCATAGAAGAAATGGTTGTAGGGGACAACCTTAATTTGAGCGATCATGAGCTAATTCAGTTCAAACTAAATGGAAGGATAAACATAAACGGATCTGTGACTAGGGTTTTTTATTTCAAAAGGGCTTACTTAAAAAAATAAGGAAATTAGTTAGGGAAGTGGATTGGACAGAAGAATTTGTGGATCTAAAGGCGGAGGCGGCCTGGAATTACTTCAAGTCAAAAGTTGCAGAAACCATCAGAAGCCTGCATCCCAAGAAAGGGGAAAAAATTCATAGGCAGGAATTGTAGACCAAGCTGGATGAGCAAGCATCTCAGAGAGGTGATTAAGAAAAAGCAGAAGGCCTACAAGGAGTGGAAGATGGGAGGGATTAGCAAGGAAACCTACTTTATTGAGGTCAGAACACGTAGGGATAAAATGAGAAAGGCCAAAACCCTTGTAGAGTTAGACCTTGCAAAGGGAATTAAAACCAGTAGTAAAAGATTCTATAGCCATATAAATAAGAAGAAAACAAAGAAAGAAGAAGCAGGACCGCTAAACACTGAGGATGGAGTGGAGGTTAAGGATAATCTAGGCATGGCCCCCCAATATCTAAACAAGTACTTTGCCTGAGTCTTTAATGAGGCTAATGAAGAGCTTAGGGATAACGGTAGGATGACAAATGGGAATGAGGATATGGAGGTAGATATTACCACATCTGAGGTAGAAGCCAAACTGGAATAGCTTAATGGGACTAAAATGGGGGGGGGGGAGTTCCAGCTAATTTTAATCCAAGAATATTAAAGGAAATGGCACATGAAATTGCAAGCCCATTAGCAAGAATTTTTCATGAATCTGTAAACTCAGGGGTTGTACCGTACGACTGGAGAATTGCTAACATAGTCCCTAATTTTAAGAAAGGGAAAAAAAGTGATCTGGGTAACTACAGGCCTGTTAGTTTGACATCTATAGTATGCAAGATCTTGGAAAAATTTTTGAAGGAGAAAGTAAAGGACATTGAGGTCAATGGTAATTGGGACAAAATACAACATAGTTTTTACAAAAGGTAGATCATGCCAAACCAACGTGATCTCCTTCTATTGCGAAGGTAACAGATCTTTTAGACAAAGGAAACATAGTGGATCTAATTTACCTCGATTTCAGTAAGGCATTTGATATGGTTCCACATGGGGAATTATTAGCTACATTGGAAAAGATGGGGATCAATATGAAAATTGAAAGGTGGATAACGAACTGGCTAAAGGAGAGACTACAACCCTGGGGTTTTTTCGCCTTCCTCTGCAGCGTGGGTCAGGGGTCACTTGCTGGAGGATTCTCTGCACCTTGAAGTCTTTAAACCACAATTTGAGGACTTCAGTAGCTCAGACATAGGTTAGGGGTTTGATACAGGAGTGGGTGGGTGAGATTCTGTGGCCTGCATTGTGCAGGAGGTCAGACTAGATTAACATAATGGTCCCTTCTGACCTTAAAGTCTATGATGTGATTTTAAAAGTCGCAGAAGCAATCTGGATTTAAAATTAATAGGAACTGGGCAATAAAATCTCTGCTGTAATTTCCAACTGTAGATGAGCCCTAAGCAGGTAAATTTAAGGTAGGTTGGAACTGTTTATGGTGAATTTCCACACTTCTCAAATATTTGGGTTTCTTGTATGTGTATCTTAACTTTGGGGACAAAAAAATTCTATTACATTCCTTATTTACCCTTAAGTCACTGATACATATTCTCATCTTTAATTTTGCCTTAGCTAAGTCTTTTGTCTGAGATTAGTGATACAGTCTCTTCCGTGATATTGCCAACCACTCTCACCCCAAAAACCAGCATTCTGAAATAGCTCCAGAGCCCCATGAAAAGTTTTAGCTGATCCACCTACAACTTTGAATTCCAGAATATATTTAAGATTAGCAGTTTACAGCATTCAAAAACAGAATTGATGCTGGAATCTGTTCAGTTTTTCATCCTGCTGTGAATTCTCTCAGATTTCAAAAAATGAATGTTTCCAGATTCTTTGTAAAGAATAAATTTACAAGATCTCAGTTCATAGCCAGGATTTTGTGACTATTCAGCTACAGATCAATTTCCCTTTCTATCAGTGTCTTTATTTTGCCAGCGTTTGTAACTCTAGTAGTTTCAAATTGCATATGCCTGAATATAAAGATATTGTGGATCTCCTCTAGCAAACTCACCAGCTTGCTCTCTTATTTACAATGAACTGGAAGAGAGGGATATTAAGAGGATGATGCTAATCAGTTCAGACACCAAATATCACCTACTTTAATCTGATAAGGAATATTGCCCAAATTTTAAATTTACATTTGAATTAAAGTTAAAGGCACTCCTGTGATTGTCTACAAAACAAGCAAAAATATAACAACATAAGAACGGCCGTACTGGGTCAGACCAAAGGTCCATCTAGCCCAGTATCCTGTCTACCAACAGTGGCCAATGCCAGGTGCCCCAGAGGGAGTGAACCTAACAGGCAATGACCAAGTGATCTCTCTCCTGCCATCCATCTCCACCCTCTGACAGACAGAGTCTAGGGACACCATTCCTTAACCCATCCTGGCTAATAGCCATTTATGGACTTAACCTCCATGAATTTATCCAGTTCTCTTTTAAACGCTGTTATAGTCCTAGCCTTCACAACCTCGTCAGGTAAGGAGTTTCACAAGTTGACTGTGTGAAGAAGAATTTCCTTTTGTTTTAAACCTGCTGCCCATTAATTTCATTTGGTGACCCTAGTTCTGGTATTATGGGAATAAGTAAATAACTTTTCCTTATCTACTTTCTCCACATCACTCATGATTTTATATACCTCTATCATATCCCCCCCTTCATCTCCTCTTTTCCAAGCTGAAAAGTCCTGGCCTCTTTAATCTCTCCTCATATGGGACCCATTCCAAACCCCTAATCATTTTAGTTGCCCTTCTCTGAACCTTCTCTGAACCTTTTCTAGTGCCAGTATATCTTTTTTGAGACGAGACCACCACAATTACCACCACCACAATACCTGATTTGCTGTAGCTAAATTAGCCCCCCATCATATTGTATGTATAGTTGGGGTTATTTTTTCCAATGTGCATTACTTTACATTTATCTACATTACATTTCATTTGCCATTTTGTTGCCCACTCACTCAGTTTTGTGAGAGCTTTTTGAAGTTTTTCACAGTCTGCTTTGGTCTTAACTATCTTGAGCAGTTTAGTATCATCTGCAAACTTTGCCATCTCACTTTTTACCCCTTTCTGCAGATCATTTATGAATAAGTTGAATAGGATTGGTCCTAGGACTGACCCTTGGGGGAACACCACTAGTTACCCCTCTCCATTCTGAGAATTTACCATTAATTCCTACCCTTTGTTCCCTGTCTTTTAACCAGTTCTCAATCCATGAAAGGACCTTCTCTCTTATCCCATGACAACTTAATTTACGTAAGAGCCTTTGGTGAGGGACCTTGTCAAAGGCTTTCTGGAAATCTAAGTACACTATGTCCAATGTATCCCCCTTGTCCACATGTTTGTTGACCCCTTCAAAGAACTCTAATAGATTAGTAAGACACGATTTCCCTTTACAGAAACCATGTTGACTTTTGCCCAACAACTTATGTTCTTCTGTGTGTCTGACAATTTTATTCTTTTGACTAATTTGCCCAGTTCCGACGTTAGACTTACCAGTCTGTAATTGCTGGGATCACCTCTAGAGCCCTTTTTAAATATTGGCGTTACATTAACTATCTTCCAGTCATTGGGTACAGAAGCTGATTTAAAGGACAGGTTACAAACCCTAGTTAATAGTTCCGCAACTTCACATTTGAGTTCTTTCAGAACTCTTGGGTGAATGCCATCTGTCCCGGTGACTTGTTAATGTTAAGTTTATCAATTAATTCCAAAACCTCCTTTAGTGACACTTCAATCTGTGACAATTCCTCAGATTTGTCACCTACAAAAGCTGGCTCAGGTTTGGGACTCTCCCTAACATCCTCAGCCGTGAAGACTGAAGCAAAGAATCCATTTAGTTTCTCCTCAATAGCTTTATCGTCTTTAAGCGCTCCTTTTGTATCTCGATCATCCAGGGGCCCCACTGATTGTTTAGCAAATAACTACTGTTTCAGTGGAATTCACCAATTGTTCCTCAGCAGCTCTAGTAGTAGCTTAACAAAATTCATCCCCAGAGATATGCTGATAAGTGCAGGTATAAAAGAGGTTCCCTTATAAAAGCAAACTCTTTCTTAACAGTGCTGTGTTTTTGTGTAGCTTACCTTGGCAGAGATGAACTTTGTTCACTTACTAATTTGGCTTCTTGGATGCTATCAAAACGTGTAAGTGTACTTACATAGGCATGTCATGGCTGTAGGTGATGTTTGGAAGATACTGTTTCAGTTCTACTGGAAAATATTCAGGCACATCAAACTCCTGATAACAGACGTTGGCTGCCTTTTCTGGGGAGCGGGGGGAGGTGGAGGGAGAGGGGAAAAAAATTCTTATACAGGACTGAGAAATTTGTATGCAGTTTATATATGTAAATGCAAAGTATTCTTCTGAAAAAAGTACTCGCTGTGCTCATTATAAGTGAAATCCACCCCTGTGGTGAGAGCCAGCAGAAGACGTATGCACTGCATAAGCCCCATTTAAGCCCTATTTTGAGAGCTTAAGTGGTACGTAGGCTTTGTGTTGGCCCCCTGAGCAGGGGTCAAGTTCAGCCTAATTTAACTAAATAGTAGTTCTTTGGACCACCAGGGTGCCCAGCTTGCATAGCTCAGAATGGAGCTTATAGCATCAATACCTAATTCTACCTTTATGACCATTCGCGCTTTAGCCTCTTTGGTCAGGATGCCTACATTGGTAGCACTTGTATAGTGGTTTATTTATGATGTGGATACCTATTCCTGAACAATGCACTGAGATCCCCACTCATTTCACAGCAGAGTCTCCAGGGACCATGAAACACTTCTATCTCACAACCAATCCCATGAGCGATCCAGTCTCCCAGAATTTTATAGTTATATATTTTGTATTGAGGAAGGGCATTAGGGTAAATTGCCCCACTCTCTGTATCCCACAGTGTAGTCAGGTTGCTGGACTCATCTACTGCATATAGATTTGAGACTTCCTTAATTAAAAAACCTTTTCTAGTCAGTAAGTGAACTGTGATGTAAAAAAGCTTTCATTCAAAAATGTTTACCATGCATTGGGATTGCCAAATTAATTTTCAAAAGAATTATGTAGTAACAACATTATGCAATATAAGAGGTTCTCCAACTATTCCATTCTGTGGACCATTTCATAAGAGGGACCAGTCCATGGATTTCCTTTCCCCTACAGTCCAAGTTTACTGCTTTTGTTTTCAAAATGTTGAATTCTGCAGACTAGCAGGACAGGACCAGTAGGCATTAGCAGACCATATAAACATAAGATTTTCAAAGCTGCCCTTGCAGATTTGGATACCCAATTCCCATTAATTACTGGAAATTTCAGCCTAAGAACCTCTGCTACACCATCAAGTGTGTTTGTGCCTCTGAAAAGGTCACTGCTGGATGGAGTACGATTCTTTATCAATTACAGTGCTCCACCCCCAACAAAAGTCATTTCCATATTTAAAGTCAGCTTGGAGACTAGGAACTCTACCTTCCAACTTACTGTGTGAACAGTTGTTAACATACTGCCCTACTGCCAGTGGATTTAGCACAGCAGGTGTGAGCCAAGTGACGTCACTCATTTGAAAAGGACCAAGTTGATCCCTCTTGCTGCATGATCTGAAAGGAGTCACAATATTAACTAGAAATATAGGTTTCTTTTCTTGACGCTTCTTTTGACCATTATTTCAACTTCTGGAAATACTCACAAGTTAGCTTAGGTTACATTTCCCCAACAGCATTTGACTGATTCATTAGAGTATAAAATTGGTATTCAAAAGAGGCTGATCCTTTAAAAAGAGAATATTAAACAATATAACTGTGTTATGCAGGAGGTCAAACTAGATTATCACAGTGGTCCCTTCCGGCTTTGGAATATATGGTTTCTATCAAAAACCAAAGGACTAAATAAAACAATCTACCAGAGAAGCTGAAATGAGGGCATTCTTACAATAAGCAAAAACAAACAAAAAAACCCAAATACACCATTTTTAAAGAAATATCATTACATTTAATTTCCCTTTTGGGCTGTGTGGAGAAGGGCCACTACAAGGTAAGCCTCAGTCTTGTTCCCAGAATCCAAACTAGATACAAGGGGACTGTCCTTTCAGGTTGTTTCCTGGTCGTTATTGTTAATTCTATTTTGGATGCGTGATGTTTGCATTCTTCACAGATGTTGCTGTAAACTGAATTTCCCTGGAAACTAAAATTTGGTAAAGTGCATGTTAGCCCCTAGGCTACTTCAAGTACAGACTTACTCTTCTGCAGTCCTGCTTTATTCAATGCTTTTTAAAGGCAAGTTAGGGCTAGATAATATGCCCCTTGGTACAAGAGTTCATGCTCTGTGACATAGAAAGATTTTCTTTTCTTTCCATCAACCAGATTTAATTAGAAACCTGAAAATATACTTTTACAACTTTATACGGAATCAGACCTAGATTTAAGCATATTTTCCTTATAAAAAAAATCACAGCTATTTAAGCATCAGTTTTCAGCAAAGTGAGTCTGGTCAAATGTAGACTGGCACACGATGTGATATTAATACGTCACAGCCAATAGCTGCCAGCCTCATTACAAGAGAACAGACTGACCACACTGCATCTTATATTACAGTACATGATACTTATTTTATTTTTCCCCATAGGGTAAGTCAGAAAAATCCAACTACTTTTGGTTTCAGATAACAGTGTGATTAGATAACCATACCATTCAATACATGAACTAATTTTTGTTCTCCTATTTCTTTTGACTGCTTACCTGTACACTGCTTTTGATATTCCTTTATCATTCCCATCAATAAGTACACCATCTATGCATCTAAAAATAAATGGATTGCCAATGGACTGGAAAAAGATGGGCTCATACTTTTGATATACTGTACCTGTTGTAAGACAGACATGGATATTTTAGAAGGCAATAAATAAAAGTGTCAAAACGGGGTTAGTAGTCATGATCCAGCCTCCCAGACAGAGGCCAAAGGTGGCAGAGGGATAAGATTATTCTTTCCTCAGTTCATAAGCTGCCATTAATAATTTTGAAAGGACAGAACTGCACTGATCTGATGTTTCCCCAGTCCAGCAGTTGCCCTCTTATGGTACATCTGTGCCATCATCTTAGACCTTAGAAGCTGCTCTAACTTAAGCTAACTGGCTATGGTCTCTCTAGGTCAGGACCATAAACCAACTGAGACACAGAATAGGTGTAGCCCAGGGGTAGGCAACCTATGGCACGGGTGCCAAAGGCGGCATGTGAGCTGATTTTCAGTGGCACTCAAACTGCCCGGGTCCTGGCCACCAGTCCGGGGAGCTCTGCATTTTAATTAAATTTTAAATGAAGCTTCTTAAACATTTTAAAAACCTTATTTACTTTACATACAACAATAGTTTAGTTATATATTATAGACTTATAGAAAGAGACCGTCTAAAAATGTTAAAATGCATTACTGGCACGCGACACCTTAAATTAGAGTGAATAAATAAAGATTTGGCACAGCACTTCTGAAAGGTTGCCGACCCCTGGTGTAGTCCATGCATACTCCACTCTGCCCTGCTCCCCTTCCCTGTATCTCCACTGGGGGGAGCAGTTGGCTACAGAACTGGCTATATCACTTTATACCAGGTGAGAATTCCCCTACAGCAGGGTAATTCTCAGCTACCCAGCTAAATCCAGATTCCACCATCAAAGAAGCACAAATGGTCCCAACAAGAGATGAAAATTTAGGCTGATGTTCCTAACTGCCAACTCACACTCATCCTGGGATTCGATTATCAATTTCTGCCTCTTACATCACCAATTGCAATAAATATTCTGCAATAAGAATTTAATTGGTGATTGTGTTGATGTTCACAGCAGAACAGAATTCAGCTTGCTCTCAGACGGCTGTACTGGCTCTGAAGTGCTAACAGAACTAAAAATGTTGTTAAGCAAAGTAAGCTAATGACACTCCAAGAGACAAGGAGTCGGACCAAAGTCCCGTTTTCCCCCTATTCTGGTCTTGTACATTCTACTTTCATTCTTAATTTTATAAATATATCTTTGTGCTGTGAAAATTTTCTATATTGCCCACTGATATCGATAGAGAGATTAATAGACTGAATCCTGCAAATACTTATGCATATGAACAACTTTATGAACATGATCTGGTTCATTTTATGCATGTGAGCAATCCCATGTAATTCAATTACTCATGTGCATTAGTGCTTACAGAAATCAGGGACAAATTTTCTACCAATTCAAACCAGATCTTGGGTACTCAGAGAACATGAAATATAATCTTTTTTCTTATCACCAAAAGCTCTCCAAATCAGTTTACACATGGAAATACCTTTACAAATATTAACCTGTGATTTTGGCAAGGTATCAAAGTTAAAATGCTAAAAAAGTTACAATTCCAATTTAGTCATGCAATCAGTAACCATGTAGTTAGAAATCATGTTTAAATTATTTGGAAAAATGACAAAAAATATTTAATTACCAGGATACATAGATACAACTGCCCCTTTTGGCACAAAACCTTTGGTAACAAAGACTCCTGTTCCAGCAGAAATCAGTGAACTCTGATCTCGAGTAATACTGAACCCTAATGTATTAAACAGAACTTCTTCTGGATTAAAGATATTTTGACTTTGATGGTTGTAACCAGTTGTTTTTGATCTCTTATACTGAATAGTCAGTAATTTCAGATATTTGGATTTAACTTCTGGAAGTAAGGCAAAGTCGTCCATTTGTCTACTAAAGTCATTTATGAACAGAGCTTTAAAGATTTTCAGCAGTGTTTCAAGGACATCTTCATCAGAGATAATTTTGTCTTTGGACTTTTCTGGTACGTATCGGATGGTCCTGTGGCAGAAGAGAAAAAATATTGTAGCATCAAGTTTTCCTATAAGAACTGACAGAGAAATTTTATGGCAACAAAAAGCACTTGATTGCTTTTATGTTACATGGCTGAAACAAACAATACAAAAGGATATTCTTTCATGCATATGCAACCTTGAATTGTACATGCATTTTTGAAAATGCAGGCCGCTGGCCTATGCAACCTCTGAATCTTAATGATACCTCATTACAATACATTGCTCATTATACCTGTGCTAAGTGGTGAAGAAAGTAACAGTTGCTGTGCAGATTAAACAGTGTGCTGATTAGTGAGGCTCTAATATATATTTCTTAGAAAAACATTCAATTAGTTAATATCGAGTAATTTTACTATTAAAAAGAGGCCTGATTTATCTTGTTGAATTTAAAAAGAAATATTACTCATCTGGCTACTTTTGTGCATTGGTTATAACATTGTTAAAAAGACTGGTTTAAATTTTGATGCAAACGATGGGTAAAATGTTCAAAAATACCTAAATTACAAAGGAGCCTAAGTCCCATTTTCTAAAGAGACGTAGGTGCTTAGGAACCTTAATCTCATTGAAAGTCAGTGAGAAAGTTAGGTTCCTAAGGGTGATATTCAAAAGAAGGACTTAGGCTGATCATTTGCAGTACCTAGTGGCCCCCACTGCCAAGTGGGATTCATAGCCCTGAGTGAGGTGGTCGGGCTCGCTATACAATGCATGGGGGACAGGTTGGCACCTAAAAAGGAATTAACAGAAACCACTGTGCTAAATGAGGAGCCACCTAAATGAGCCAGTAAGAAAAGCTGTGGGGAGAGGTGTGGCCTATGGCCAGCCCCTCAAAGGGAGTTAGATGTCTAAGGTTATGTCTACACTACACAGCTTTTAGCAATACGGCTGTGTCACCACAGTCCTGTCGCTAAAAGTCGCGCAGTGTAGCCACTGTTTGGCAGCTCTCCTGCCGACAACACGCTGTTCACACTGGCAGTCGCTGCGGCAAAACATTTGTCTTTTGGAGGTGGGGAGGCGTTAACATCTCTGAAAGACAAAACTTGTGTCCTTCAATTGCCAGCGTAGACATAGCCTAACTCCGGGCTAAAGGGAGGCCCCTCTCTCCACTCAGGATTCACAGCCATGAACCCTCTCCTAGAGTCAGGTGTCTAAACCAGATAAGCCCTTTGTCACGAAAAACCATGGAAACTTCAGTGCCTACAGGGTTAGGCCACAGCTGAGGGTGGTTCTGAGGCCTAACCCCTATAGGGTTAGGCCACAGCTGAGGGTGGTTCTGAGGATCTAAATTTTGGATTTAGGAGCCTAAAGTGGCAGTAGACACTAAAGTCCACCTTGTGAATCTCACCGTAGGTCCCTAAGTCACTTTTGAAAATGGGACTTACCTGTCTAAGTCACTTGGGCACTTCTGAAAATTTTTGATGTCTCATTCTCATCTAGTCCCACCTGAACTGGCTGTTAAGAAAGAATTTTAGAGCATAAATAAAACCCAAGAACAACAATTTCCAAACTTTTTCAACTATTATCCTATGCTAGGTTGAACACTTAAAACTGATGACACAAAAACTCTTGATTTTGTAGTTACTTTTTTACTTTTCTTTTACAAAGGTGTGAGAATAGCAAGATTAGAATCTACATTCTTACTCTTTTAGTTTCCGACTTTATTCAGAATTGGATTCTGTAATATGGTAAGATCAGTAAGACGTTATAAAGCTACATTTTCTGCTAAGTTAAGACACCCTGCATAAGTATACAAGCATACAATATTATAGTGGTTTTCAAACTTTTTTTCCCTCACAATCCAGTTGAAGAAAATTGTTGATACCCCTGACCCAACGGAGCTGCAGATGAGCGGTTTGGGAGGGACTCAGGGCTAGGGCACAGGTTTGGGGGGTGGGGGCTGCGGGCTGTGGCCGGGAATGAGGGGTTCTGGGTGTGGGAGAGGGCTCATGATTGGGGTGCGGGACAGGGTCAATGGGAGTGTTGAGCCAGTGTTCGGGGCAGGGGCAGCGCATGGAGCCCCGTGGCCCCCTTGCCTAGGAGCTGGACCTGCTGCTGGCCAATTCTGGGGCGCAGAGCAATGTCAGAAGAGGTAGGGACTAGCCTGCCTTAGCCGGGCAGCATCACGGACAGGACTTTTAACGTCCCGGTTGGTGGTGCTGACCAGAGCCGCCACAACCCAGTGCCTTCCATTCCGCGACCCACTACTGGGTCGTGACCCGCACTTTGAAAACCACTGCAATAATAGACAGCCCAGGAATGATTGTAAGGACGTGATTCATTAAAAGAGCTCTGCTGAGATCATTAAATGACAAGAACTTGGCTTGAGATACTTTTAGTTCCATCAGATAATCAATTGAATGTTGTATACACTCCAGGGCTTCTGTTGTTTACTACAAAAATTAGAAGACCTATTTGACCATCTAATCCAAACTCCCGCCACTGTAGAATTGTTCCCTACAGTACATTCTCAAATGCTTTCTTCACTCGAGATTTAATGGCTCAAACAAAGCTACCACTTCCCTTGGAAGACTATTCCACAGTTTGATGCTGTACCTCTTTGAAAGTATATTCCTTGATTTTTAAAATGTGTAGGGGACACAGGGAGAAGAGGGTAAGATCTAAGATCTCAGAGCAGCAGACTGAGGTAAATAGCATGTGGCAATACTAGTAGTAAACAGTGTGATCAAGCAGACAGAAGAAAGGAAAAAGAACATAACTTCTTAGTGCATTGAACATATGGATCTGGGGACAGATAATTTAGCTATCAGTATAATCGTGTCACACTCACCATATAAAAAACTAAGACAAGAAACTTTTCAAAACCACCTAAGTGATTTTGAAGGCCAAATCTCATTTTAAAAAATGGACTTGGGCACTTAAGAACCTAAGTCACCGAAGTCACATTGAAAAGGAGATGCGAGGTCCTAAATCACTTAGATACTTTTGAAAATGTTACTCTAAGCTTCCATTTGGATCATTGGGTAGGCATGAAGATCTGGATCTTCTATAGTCGTTAAAATGCAGCTCTACCCTGAAAAGCTAATATGGAAAAAGAAACTTACTAGTTAAGCATCCTGCTCTTGTGTGAAATCTTGCTCCTATTAAAATCAAAGGAAATTCTGCCACTGTTTTCAATGGGGGCAGGATTTCAGCCTCTGTGTATTCAGCTTTGTATTTGTTACACAGTAAAATATACTCTTGCTACATTTTATGCCTGTCACTGCTGCAGAACTAAGGACTTGGCTACACTTGCAAGTTACAGCATATTAAAGGAGCCCTGGGCGCACTAGCTCTCTACCCGACCACACTGGCAAGGCACACAGAGTGCTCTGACTCCATGGCTAGAGCGCTCCTGGTACTTCACCTCAGTGAGTGGAATAACCTTTGATGCGCCCCCGCTGGAGCACCCCAGCCTCAGTGTGAATGAGGTGTTGCGTTACTGTTCTCTGATCAGCCTCCAGAAACGTCTCATCCCTTTAAGTCAAGTGGCCACTCTTGTCATTGTTTTGGATGTGCCCTTTGACAGCTCCATTTAACAGCGGGTTGCTTATCTGCTCTGAGACAAAGCAACCATTACTGTGGAATACTGTGAGGGGGGGGGGGGAGGGCAGGTCTGCTCCTGTCTGAACTTACAAGACAGCATGCTGACGTATTCTCATCCCCCCAAAAACCGACTCTCTCTCTCCCCCACATAGACACAACACACTCCCTGTCACACTCCCCCCCCCCCCGCCTTTGAAAAGCATGTTGCAGTGACTTGCATGCTGGGATAGCTACCACAATGCACTGCTCTCTCTCTGAGGCCGTTGTGGCCACGCCAGTGTGCTGGCAGTGTGAACAGACAACAGCGCTTTCCCTACTGCACTCCACGAACGCTGGTTTAACGCAAAGCGCTCTGCATCGGCTCGTGTAGCCAGGCCCTAAGACAGCTACAGCACAGGGAGCTGGAATCTCGGATGCTGACGCCAGCAGTGACATAGGAACCGAGTTCCTATTGCCTTGTCCCCCTGCCTATTATTGGAGACGCTGCCTAGAAGCGGTGAAACCAGTTCTTGTGCTGGGATGACAAACCAGACTGGATCTGAAAACAGCTGAGGCATAAACTCAGGCCCGAGCCGCACTTTTAGGATGTCGATTTGGGGGCGGCAGGAGAGAGGCCGATCCCCGCGTTTACCGCCACACGCCGGCTGGGAATGGGATCCGACGCGCCAGCCCCCTCAGGCAGGTGGCGGTTAGCGGCCGCTGAGCGCGTGAAGGGCCCGCTAGCGGCCCCGCACACGCGCCTCCCTGCGGTTACGGCGGGCTGCTCGCGGCTGCGCTTGGGTCGCGCGCTCGGGGGCCGCTTTGTTTCCGCCGCAGGCGGGTTCCCGGGGCGCTGGGCCTGGCTGGGTGGCGCGTGCCCCCGGCCCCCTCACCTGCGCTTGTGGCGGAGGTGCAGCGCGATCCAGGGCACGAAGCGGTACCTGTAGGACGCCCAGCGCCGCAGCAGGGCCCGCAGCATGGCGACCCCGCCGGGGAGGGCAGCCGCACGAGAGCCCAGGGCCGCCCCACCCCCCTGAGCTGGGCCGGACCTGGCGACCCGCAGGAACCACGTCCCCGGCGACAGCCCCGCGCACCGCCCCCGCTGGCGTCCAGCGCGGCGCCTCCCCCCGTCCGGGGTGGGTCCCGCAGCGCCGGGCCACGCCTCTTCCCCCCATCGGGGAGGGGAAGGCGGGGGAACCGCCAGACTCTCCCCGGAGTCCCCAGGCTGGCGCCCTTGTGCGCAGGCGTAGCCGAGGTCACAGACTGTCGCTGCGATCACCGCGGATTCGCGCTGAGTCCATATGACTTCTAGCCCCGGTCGGCTCAGGTAACGTTCGTGGCGGCCCCGATGACGTCAGAGGTAGCGCAGCCAATGCCCCACCTTTGCTGTACTGCTTATTTGCATGAGGGAGTTTGATTGGTTGGAATGACTCTGGTCTGAGTTTGATCGGTCGCACGCCTTAACAGTGCCTTCCTAGCGCGACCTTATTTGGCTCAACTGTTACGGCTGGCTAAAGATTTGGCTGCCTGCTAGCTTGTGCGTGGAGCCAGCACTGGTGGGGAAACTGAGGTAGGAATGCAGGTGGAGGCCTTTAAAACACAGGCAGTGAGATGAGCGTGACCAGATAGCAAGTGTGAACAATCGGGACTTTTTTGGAGGGGAAGGGTTATAGGTGGGTGTATAAGAGAAAGCAGGGCTGCTCAGAGTGGGGGCAAGTGAGGCAATTTGCCCTGGACCCCACAGGGACCCCGCTGAGAATATAGTATTCTATAGTATTGTAATTTTTTTTTATGGAAGGGGCCCCCAAAATTGCTTTGCCCCAGGGCCCCTGAATCCTCTGGGTGGCCCTGAGAGAAAGACCCTAATATCAGGACATCTTGTCACCCTAATTGAGACTCAGAAACTGTCCTCCACAAAAGGGCTAGTCTCAGTAAAACAGCCCTCTAAAACAGTAGGTCAATTATAAATTAAGATTCAGAGGCACCAGAGAGTGCACTTTGCTCAGGTGGTGCAGAGGAGGTGGTGAGCCCAGTTTTACTCTTGTATGATCATTCTGCTTTGAAAATGTAGTTTAATTATATAGTGGATAATATCTGGACAGGGATGGATTGATTAATAGACTAAGGTAGAAAGTAATGCAGAGATACAAAAATGATTATGGGTATGGAACAGCCATATAAGGAGAGATTAAAAAGACTGGGACTTTTCAGGTTGGAAAAGAGATGACTAAGGGGGGGTATGATAGAGGCTTATAAAATCATGACTGGTGTGGAGAAAGTAAATAAGGAATTATTTACTCCTCATAACACAAGAATGGGGTGTCACCAAATTAATAGGCAGCAGGTTTAAAGCAAACAAAAGGAAGTATTTTTTCACACAACCCACAGTCAACCCGTGGAACTCCTTGCCAGAGGATGTTGTGAAGGCCAAGACTATAACAGGGTTCAAAAAAGAACTAGATAAATTCATGGAGAATAGGTCCATCAATGGCTATTAGCCAGGATGGGCAGGGATGGTGTCCCTAGCCTCTGTTTGCCAAAAGCTGGGAATGGGCAACAGGACATGTATCACTTGAACCTGTTCTGTTCATTCCCTCTGGGGCACCTGGCATTGGCCACTATCAGAAGACAGGATACTAGGCTGGATAGACCTTTGGTCTCACCCACTATGGCCATTCTTATGTTCTTATGATTTCCAATGTCCTCCTCTGCTAGAGTCATATACTTTTAAGGGCTTTGGGTCTTTAATTAATAAATAAATAAGAGGTTTAGTGGCCAAGTGTTAGCGTCATGCACTGCAGTGGTGAGATCTGAGTTCCAGACCTAAGCTCCGTCACTTTAGAGGTGATAATAATAATAATAATAATAATACATAATAAAACTATGGATTTAATAGGCCTTTGTTGCAGGTAGAACAGATGGAAGGTGACACAAACATGAGTTTAGAACAGAAGTGGGCAAACTACGGCCCGCGGGCCACATCCGGCGCTTGGGACTGTCCTGCCTGGCCCTTGAGCTCCCGGCCAGGGAAGCTAGCCCCCAGCCTCGCCCCTGTTATCCCCCCTCCCCTGCAGACACGCCGCCGTGTGGGCAGCTCTCTGAGTGGCAGGGCTGCGTGCTCCTGCCGAGCAGGGTGGCAGCATGTCTGGCTCTGGCCGGGTGGCACGGCTGCCAGACATGCTGTTCTGAGTGGCATGGTAAGGGGGCCGTGGCCAGGGGGTTGTATAAGGGGTGAGGGGCTCCAGGAGGCAGTCAGGGAGCAGGGGAAGGTTGGATGGGGCAGAGGTTCTGGGAAGCGGTCGGGGGATGAGGGGGGGTTGGCTAAGCGTGAGAGTCCCGGGGGGCCTTTCAGGGGGTGGGGGTGTGGATAGGGGTCAGAGCAGTCAGGGGACTGGGAGCAGCGGAGTTGGATAGGGAGTGGGGTCCCGGGGGCGGTTAAGGGCAGGGGGTCTGGAGCAGGGGTGATTAGGGGACAAGGAGCAGGGGGGATTGGATGGGTTGGGGGTTCTGAGGGGGTGGGAAGTGGGAGGGGTTGGATAGGGGGCAGGGGCCAGGCTGCTTGGGGAGGCACAGCCTTCCCTACCTGGCCCTCCATACAGTTTTGCAACTCCAATGTGGCCCTCGGGCCAAAAAGTTTGCCCACCTCTGGTTTAGAACTACATCTCCCTTTTGGGACTGCTTGATGATACTGGCTTTTGATTTCTACTCAGATCAGAGAGCTAGTGTATAGTGCTATAGCACAATTCAAACTACTCTGAGAAATACCTTAAAAATCATATCAATTGCTATTCAAAAATGGCAAAATAATAATGGGCTGGTAGTAACACAGAACTAACAACCCTAAAAATGTGAACACCAAATAGTGCCTCAAACAAAACAATGTGTGATTCAAGTTTTCATTGTTGCAGCAGAGATCGGTAGTGTCAATGTCATGAAATACTTTTCCAGGTTTTGAACACAAACAAAAACAACCTATGCTCCAAATGTGGCTGCACCAGCTATAGGGCAAGAATGATCTCATCGGGAATGGGTGAAGCATGTTGACAGTTCAAGCCTCCCTGCAGAGAAGTTAGAATGTTATTGCTGGGTATTTATACTGAGTAATTTTTAGAAGTTTTAAAATAAACCTATTAAACTGTAGAAAAAATGAGTTATGAAAGATACACCAAGAACGAAAACATCCCTAACCTCCCTTTTTTCTTTAACATTCTCTTTATTATTCTAGCTACACACTATTTTTCAAGAACAGGCTGACATCCCTATCTAAAAGTTGGGGATGATGCTGTTACTTCACTCATTGGGCTCTATCCAAACACATTTGACATCTGTTATATATTAAAAATATTTTCCTCTTCAAAATGGAGTTGCGCTTGGTTTTTAAAGAGATTTACTTGTAGGGGGAATTCAGGGAAATTCTCCCCCTTCCCCACTAGCAGCCCCCCAACACTAACGATCCAGTGCTTTAGGGGAGCCAGTCACAAAGCAGCTAAAGTCTGTCATGTGTGTAGGGGCAGAATTTTATAATTGTACTATGAGAATTAATGTATGAGTTGATTTCATCCTGCCAGCCACCCTTTTTGAATAGCAGAAAGGAATGACAGATCAGAACAATCCTTATGACTGATTATGGTCACTCTTTTGTTTTAGGATAAGTTATAATGTCTACTATGGTTTCCTATATGTATTACAAAATAGGCACTCTAGTTAAATATACATTTCTTTGTTTTAAGGTTTAGAAAGTAAGAGACAGGATCTTGTATTGTCTCTATGTTAAGGAGTTTAGAGGAATGTTGAAGGCCTGAGCCCCAAAGTAAATTGTTTTGATTATAAGATTTAGGAAGGCTTAACTTACAGTGACTTTTCTTGCTCAACATAAAAACTGTTGTGTACCTTTTGAAGGTCTCTGTAAAAGATTGTTTGTGTGAATGAGGAATGTATGCATCAGGAAAAGATAAGGTGTGAACATAGGCGGCAAGTTTGTATAATTTTGGTGGTGCCCAAAATGCTGGTCCCCAGCCCCACTCCCGCCCTGTAAGCCGATATAAAATGAAGCTACAACACGTTGGCACCACAAGATTACAAGGGTCAATTGAAAGTGGAAAGTCAGAAGCAGCACTTGCCTGCTTCAATATACGGTATTATATTTTCTTGCACCTGTTGTTGACCAAGTGGGAATGTTCTTAATGTTTTCTCTGAATACTGTGTAGGTGCCTCAGTTTCCCCTGCAAGGTGCCAACCGAAGGTGTTGGGGACAAAGAGATCAGGTGGCCTCCTTGTCCAGAAGAGACACAAAGGCTAGAGGAGGGAGTGTCAGTTTGGAGCTGGCTGGGGAAATGGGGAGAGGCCCAGAACTTGGGTCTGGGCTCCCCACCCTCCAAGATGGACCTGACTGAGGGGTCCTGTTTTCTGTAACTACAAGCTCTGTTTTAGACTGTGATCCTGTCGTCTAGTAAACCTTCTGTTTTACCGGCTGGCTGAGAGTCACGTCTGACTGCAGAGTTGGGGTGCAGGGACCTCTGGTTGCCCCAGGACCTGCCTGGGCACACTCGCTGCGGAAAGCACACGGTGTGGAAGGGCATGCTGAATGCTCCGAGGTCAGACCCAGGAAGGTGTAAGCTTCTTGCCCTGGAGACAGTCTGCTCAGAGAGAGGAGGCTCCCCCAGAGTCCTGACTGGCTTTGTATGGAGTAGTTCCAAAGCATCCCAGCATCCCCTTCCACACCATGCGCTTCCCAGAAGTCCTCACAGGTACTGACACTCTCTCCTCTGGCCTTTGTCTCTTTTCCAGGCATTAGGAGGCCACCTGATCTCTTTGTTCTCCAACACCTTCAGTTGGCATCTTGCAGGAGAGCGGCCCAGGCCATCAGTTGCCCGGAGACAGGGTTTTGGCCATTCTCTGTGCAGATGGCATCACACTGGCACTCTAGGGCTCTACAACAATTGCACCCCCTTATCCCACCATCTAGATCCTTGAGAAATGCACAGGGGAAACTGAGGCACCCACACAGTATTCAGAGAAAACATTAAGAACATTCCCACTTTGTAACACCTGTATACTTTAAAGGGTGTAAAATAATCAAGTATTGTGCTAAACACAATGATACTCCAAACTGACCACCAAATTTAAGTTGCATGTTTTCCTCCTCAAGTGAGGGCTCTGGGGTGGGGCTGCGGATGAGGGGTTCACAGTGCAGGAGGGTGCTCAGGGTTGGGGTGCTGGGAGCGCAGGCTCTGGGATGGGGCAGGGCTGGGGATAAGGAACTTGGGATACAGACAGGCTACCCCAGGGCTAGGGCCAGAGGACTCCCCCCCCCCCCCTTACTGGCAGCAGCAAGCTCCAGGGGAGGGACTCCTCTTCTCCCCCTCCCCCCCGCAGCGCACACACTCTGCACCACGGTCACTGCACATGCTCCTAGGGACTCTCTCAGGTCCAGATAGCCCACTCGCCTCCCCTATGGTGGGTACCGGGCGGGGGGGGTTGCCATCACTTGTGGCCTCCCCTGCTACTGCCCCTCACCATAGCCTCACTGGGGATGGGACTGCCCCTTGCCCAGCATGGGGCAGGAGTGGGGACTGCAGGGTGGTGGCTGGGGTGGGGGGTAGGGTGTCACAAAATTCACCCAAGCCCTAGCTGCTCAGGTCTAGGAAGCTCCCCTCCTCCATCTCCCCTGTGGTAGGTGGGTGCTGGGGAGTGGGCGGGGGGAACTGCCAGCACATGTGGCTTCCTTCCTCCCCTGCTGCAGCCTGCTGCCCCTTACCCTTGTTTCACTGGGGATGGGGCTGCCCCTTGCCCAGCATTGGGCAGGAGTGGGGGCTGCGGGGGGAGGGGGTGGATCACAGGGTCAAACCTCACCGAAGCCCCAGCAGCTGCTCAGGTCAGTGAGGTCCACCCCAGATGTCCATCTCCTAGCCGGAAGTCCCCTTGGCGTCTCCTTCATGTGGGTGCCGGGGGTGGGGGAGAGAGCTCCCAAGCACGTGTGCGGCTCCCCCGCCGCCACCTCCTCCCTCCCTCTTCCCCTCCCCCGGTGTTCCAAGAGGCTGCCGGCAGCTGATCTCTATAGCCTTAGGCAGAAGCAGCAGAAGCAAGGGAGAGAGGCACCGGCTGTTTCTTTCAGGCAGGGAAGCTCCGAGGCCAGGGAGGGCCTGCTCCAGGCAGGGCCAGGGGAGAAACCCAGCTCCAAATATTGGTGGAGCACAGCCCTCAGCCTTGAATATTCCTGGTGCTCAAGCACCTTGAGCCCATATAACCTGCCGCCCCTGGGTGTGAAGGCCATTGTTATAGCCAGATGGTCAAAGAAGAAGGAGTGAAGAGACTTAACTACACCAGAGAACCATCAGTGCACATCCATAATGAAGGAAGGGCAGATTGACGACCCTGAGGTAAGGCTGGCACCCCTAAGGACAAAACAAATAAACTGAATCAAAACCAGAAAAGGATGACCCTCTTGGAGGTGTATTGGAATTTTACATCAGAAGATAACAGAGACTGACACAGCAAAATCCATAGACTTCAACAGAGAAAAAAGACTATAAGAACAGGGTGCTTTGCCATGGGACTTTGGGTTCGTCTTGCTATACTCCAGGAGCATCGGATCGCGACTGACAGAGCCCGGCTCCCCTCTGCGACCAATCTGGATGGCTACTAGATTGATCCAGACTCTGGACTGGTAACTATAAACATCAACTGGCAGGACTGTGTGTGTATGTATGTGTGTGTGCATGTGTATGACTGAAAAGCATATGATAACTGCTGTATTCTCCATAAATGCGGCATTTTTGCCTTCTGCTCTATAAAAGATCCTGTGTGCTTTGTATAGCATAACATATGGATGGGACCATAAGCAGTTTTAGAACTGGATTGGCTCTGCTCAGGGAACAACCATATTGTAAGTGGGTACCACAAAACCCAACAAAGTTATACTTGTAATGTAGACAGAGCATAAATGTTAAATAAGTTTCCTGTCCCTTGGAACAGATTCTTCTGTATTTCTCTCTCGTGCATAGATTTTTGTGATGGATTTGCAAAATATGGTCTTGATCCTGCACTATTAAGGTTAGTGGGAGTTTTTCAAACAACTTGAGGGGAAGAAGGCTCAAGTCTTATTGATCTTTATATATATTGACTGACAACACTATTTTTGTCAAAATCCTTCATGTGGATTCTCCAATATGCTTCTCAGGAATTTTCCAAATAAATCATTGGTTTTAATTGACTATATGTTTTTCCTTGTCACAGGTAATATTTGATTTGAGCATAGTTTTATATATATTATAGATCTTCAATAGCTTCCATCCACGGACTGATCCCCTCTAATGCGGCTTAACTCGTGAGGTCTAGGAAGAACACAGGACACGACAGTACATCTGCAGACCAGTGTCCTAAAACCATATTAGCACCTGTGTATTTAACTGCAGTTCACAGTGTCACATTTTAAAGGCCAGTACTCCATATCTGGGCCTTTGCAGGTTAACGTAATGACTATAAACTCAATTCTACATTCACCCTGGGAAAGTGTGATCCTTTTAATAAAGGGATGGGGTGGGGGTCCATTGATGGAGGAAGTTGGTGTGTGCATCTGTGCATATTAGTATTATGTAGTGCTCAAAGGCCCCTCACAGACAACAGGAAAACGTCAAGTACTTTAGACAAATTCTGTAGTTTCAGGAATTACACCCCCAACAAAAGGGAACACCTTAGAGAAAGAGATGAAATTACATTAGGGATAAACGGGGGAAAGTTTTCATGAGAAGTTAACTGATTTGTCAGTGGTCTCAGAAGTCTGTTCATAGTAAACTTAGATTTGTGGTGTGGATGATAAAAAGAATGGTAGTGAACCTGAATGTGTGCACGTATTGTTGAATTTTAATATTGATTTTAACTGGACTTCTAATCTTGCCTTGAAAGCATCAGAGACAGATTAGAGTGGTTTCTTAGTGTTTCCTACAAGGAGAATATGAAAATAATAGTAACATGAAACTATCCCTACAGTAAGATGTAACCTTTTGCTTCATGTTTACCCTTTTAGTGATGAGCTGTGCCAAGGGGGACCACAGATCACTAAGGCAGTGATCATAAAGCAGAATTAGCTGGTCTTTTACCTTCTGATCGCACCTTTATCCAGGCTCTCCTTTGCTATTTGTCCTTTCCACAGCAAAGGTCTACTGTTCCATTGTAATCATGATACTGATGATTAGTGTGGCTGAAGCAAGGTGCGTCCTGCAACCTCGCTTACCCAGAAATGGCGCGTGTCATACCCATGCATTGCTTCTCACCCCAGCTGACACGTGGATTGCTCCCTGTCCCTTGGCAGAATGTTACGAGTCTTTTCAAGTGTAAATATTAAAAAAATGGACACAGAGCTGGTGCTCTGTGTTGTGTAAGAGTGTTGGTCTTAGGATGTATAGAGGGCTGAAGTAACCTTAGAGCACAGGTGAAGGAAATAGTACTAGGTGGGCCTGAGCCACACAGTTTGGATCTGGAGCTGAATTTCCCTAAGGTCTGCATTGTTTTGATCCAAGCCAGTTAAAGCAATGGGACCAGGAGAAAAGTTTGTCCCTGGATTCAGTTCTGAATGTCCTCAAGGTGCTTATAAAATGCCTCTGCCCACCCTGTACTCACACTGATGCTCTCCTGTCTTGCATGTCTTTCCTGAGAAAGGGGGATTAACCCAGTCTGGATGGAGAAAAGTATTATTTTGCTGCCATCTTCTGGACTGTCTATGTAATCAAGTATCAGAGGGGTAGCCCTGTTAGTCTGGATCTGTAAAAAGTGACAAAGAGTCCTGTGTCACCTTATAGACAAACAGAAGTATTGGAGCATAAGCTTTCATGGGTGAATACCCACTTCATCAGACACATTTTGTTAGTCTATAAGGTGCCAGAGGACTCTTTGTCACTGTCTATGTAATGACACCCAATCTCCCAATCTTTTAGCTTTCACAATTATCAAACTTAAAAGCTGAACTCCTAAGCTTTAATATACAAATAAAAGTACATTTAAGATACCAAATCAGTAACAAAATACCAGCCTGGACTTATATCACAGGACATATAAGCCCCCATCACAGTCTCCTGGTCCTGCAGAGGAGGTCTGTGTGAGACTCCTGACTTAACTGCACCAGGAACAGAGAAACCCAGCAATGACAGAATGTAGCTGGCTTTATTAGGGAAATACTTCTACTTGGGAGGAAACTGAGCTAAGGGAAATTACCTACTCCATTGGGCTAAGCACGTAGGTATGCAAGTTGAAAACGATTTGAGAGCTGTTCTTCCATGGAGCTCTGATACCAAGAACTGATAACCAGTGAGCATAAAAAGATGTAATTAAAATATTTGTTTGCTAAATTATAACCGAGGACCTTTTATGATGAGCGTAGGCTTGGCTTGACATGATTAATTGGACATTCATTTCTGGCGAGACAGTATTAAAGAGGTAAATGGTTCAGCAGGCTGGAAACACAATGTCTGGGCTAACTAAGGGCTAATTTACACTGCGCTGCTGTAGCACATCTGGTGAAGATGCTCTGTGCTGCGGGAGAGAGCTCTCCCATTGGCATAATAAAACCACCTCTGCAAGAGGCGGTAGCTGTGTCAGCAGGAGAAGCTCTACCATAGACATAGCACTGTGGATACCAGTGCTTAGGTCGCTGTAACTTGTGTTGCTCAGGGAGGTGGCTTATTCTCACCCCCAAGCAACATAAATCTGTGACTTCCAGAAGAGGAAAGAGTACCAGAAATGTCCATGTACCAGTAACACAGATGCAGGTGAGCAACCGTTTTCATGTTCTCTCCACAGGTACTAGTGCAGAGGGCGGAGTGGATGATACATCTGAGGGAACAGAGCAGGAGGAGACTCCACTGATTGGAAGGCATGAGATGCACCGTCCTAGGGATGGGGGTTCCACAACCACCACTCCCAAGAGGAGGAGGAGGAGGGTGGTGGTGGGGGTCGGGGACTCTCTCCTCAGGGGGACTGAGTCATCTATCTGCCGCCCTGACCGGGAAAACCGAGAGGTGTGCTGCTTGCCAGGGGCTAGGATTCATGATGTGACGGAGAGACTGCCGAGACTCATCAAGCCTTCAGATCGCTACCCCTTCCTGCTTCTCCACGTGGGCACCAATGATACTGCAAAGAATGACCTTGAGCGTATCACTGCAGACTACGTGGCTCTGGGAAGAAGGATAAAGGAGTTTGAGGTGCAAGTGGTGTTCTCGTCTATCCTCCCTGTGGCAGGAAAAGGCCAGGGTAGAGACCGTCGAATCGTGGAAATCAACGAATGGCTACGCAGATGGTGTCGGAGAGAAGGGTTTGGATTCTTTGACCATGGGATGGTCTTTCAAGAAGAAGGATTGCTAGGCAGAGACGGGCTCTACCTCACAAAGAGAGGGAAGAGCATCTTTGCAAGCAGGCTGGCTAACCTTGTGAGGAGGGCTTTAAACTAGGTTCACCGGGGGAAGGAGACCAAAGCCCCGAGGTAAGTGGGGAAGTGGGATATCGGGAGAAAGCACAAGTAGGTGAGTGCAAGAGGGGAGGGTCCAGCCCCATACTGGGACACCAGGATGATCAGTGAGTTATCTTACATGCCTATACACAAATGCAAGAAGCCTGGGGAACAAGCAGGGAGAACTAGAAGTCCTGGCACAGTCAAGGAATTATGATGTAATTGGAATAACAGAGACTTGGTGGGATAACTCACATGATTGAAGTACTGTCATGGATGGATATAAACTGTTCAGGAAGGATAGGCAGGGCAGAAAAGGTGGGGGAGTTGCGTTGTATGTAAGAGAGCAGTATGACTAGCTCAGAGCTCCGGTATGAAACTGCAGAAAAACCTGAGAGTCCCTGGATTAAATTTAGAAGTATGAACAACAAGGGTGATGTCGTGGTGGGAGTCTGCTACAGACCACCGGACCAGGGGGGTGAGGTGGATGAGGCTTTCTTCCAGCAACTAACAGAAGTTGCTAGATCACAGGCCCTGGTTCTCATGGGTGACTTTAATCACCCTGATATCTGCTGGGAGAGCAATACAGCGGTGCACAGACAATCCAGGAAGTTTCTGGAAAGTGTAGGGGACAATTTCCTGGTGCAAGTGCTGGAGGAACCAACTAGGGGAAAAGCTCTTCTTGACCTGCTGCTCACAAACAGGGAAGAAATAGTAGAGGAAGCAATAGTGGATGGGAACCTGGGAGGCAGTGACCATGAGATGGTCGAGTTCAGGATCCTGACACAAGGAACAAAGGAGAGCAGTAGAACAGAGACCCTGGACTTCAGAAAAGCAGACTTCGACTCCCTCAGGGAACTGATGGGCAAGGTCCCCTGGGAGAATAACATGACGGGAAAAGGAGTCGAGGAAAGCTGGCTGTATTTTAAAGAATCCTTATTGAGGTTGCAGGAACAAACCATCCCGATGTGTAGGAAGAAAAGTAAATATGGCAGGCGACCAGCTTGGCTTAACAGTGAAATCCTTGCGCGTCTTAAACACAAAAAAACAGCTTACAAGAAGTGGAAGATTGGACAAATAACCAGGGAGGAGTATAAAAGTATTGCTCAGGCATGCAGGAGTGAAATTAGGAAGGCCAAATCACACTTGGAGTTGCAGCTAGCCGGAGATGTTAGGAGTAACTAGAAGAGTTTCTTCAGGTATGTTAGCAACAAGAAGAAAGTCAAGGAAAGTGTGGGCCCCTTGCTGAATGAGGGAGGGAACCTAGTGACAGAGGATGTGGAGAAAGCTAGTGTACTCAATGCTTTTTTTGCCCCTGTCTTCACAGACAAGGTCAGCTCCCAGACAACTGCACTCTGCAGCACGGTATGGGGAGGAGGTGACCAGCTCTCTGTGGAGAAAGTAGTAGTTCGGGACTATTTAGAAAAGCTGGACGAGCACAAGTCCATGGGCTGGATGCGCTGCATCTGAGGGTGCTAAAGGAGTTGGCCGATGAGATTGCAGAGCCATTGGCCATTATCTTTGAAAAATCATGGCGATCGGGGGAGGTCCCAGATGACTGGAAAAAAGCTAATGTAGTGCCCATCTTTAAAAAAGTGAAGAAGGAAGATCCAGGGAACTACAGGCCAGTCAGTCTCACCTCAGTCCCTGGAAAAATCATGGAACAGGTCCTCAAGGAATCAATTCTGAACCACTTAAAGGAGGGGAAAGTGATCAGGAACAGTCAGCATGGATTCACCAAGGGGAAGTCATGCCTGACTAACCTAATTGCCTTCTATGATTAGATAACCGGCTCTGTGGATGAGGGGAAAGCAGTGGATGTGCTATTTCTGGACTTGAGCAAAGCTTTTGATACAGTCTCCCACAGTATTCTTGCCAGCAAGTTAAAGAAGTATGGGCTGGATGAATGGACGGTAAGGTGGATAGAAAACTGGCTAGATGGTCGGGCTCAACGGGTAGTGATCAATGGTTTCATGTCTAGTTGGCAGCCGGTATCAAGTGGAGTGCCCCAAGGGTCGGTTTTGTTCAATATCTTCATTAACGATCTGGAGGATGGTGTGGACTTCACCCTTAGCAAGTTTGCAGATGACACTAAACTGGGAGGAGTGGTTGATACACTGGAGGGTAGGGATAGGATACAGAGGGATCTAGACAAATTAGAGGATTGGGCCAAAAGAAATATGATGAGGTTCAACAAGGACAAGTGCAGAGTCCACGGAAGAATCCCATGCACTGCTATAGACTAGGGACCGAATGGCTGGGCAGCAGTTCTGCAGAAAGGGACCTAGGGGTTACAGTGGATGAAAAGCTGAATATGAGTCAACAGTGTGCCTTTGTTGCAAGAAGGCTAATGGCATTTTTTTTAGGTAAGGCATTTCCAGCAGACAGAGATCGAGGATGTGATCCCCTATTCTATTCAGCACTGGTGGCCTCATTTGGAGTAGTGTTTCCAGTTTTGGGCCCTAGAGGCTGGTGAAGCACTGGAATGGGTCTTGGGAGCCCCAACAATGAGGAATACTTTAGGGCAAGGTCTTTTGCACAACTAACCCATCACAAGGAAAAGTAAAACTACTGTTTGCTCATTCCATAGAGCAGAGTATAGGTGAATTTTAGACCAGAGTATTTCTTTAGCACAGGGGTGGGCAAACTACGGCCCGTGGGCCACATACAGCCTGTGGGACCCTCCTGCCAAGCCCCTGAGGTCCTGGCCCGGGAGGCTCGCCCCCAGCCCCTCCCCTGCTGCTCCCTCTCCCCCGCAGCCTTAGTGTGCCACGCCGCCAGCACAATGCTCTGGGCGGGTGGGCAGTGCAGCTGCAGAGCCATGGCTTGAGCCGGTGCAGCTGTAGCGCTGCCAGCCGCTGGTGCTTGGGCAGTGCAGTAAGAGGGCAGGGGAGTTCGGGATGGTGGTCGGGGGCGGGGATAGGGATTGGGACGGTCAGAGGGCAGGGAACAGGGGGGGGTTAGATGGGGGCAGTGGTCCTGAAGGAGGGGCAGTCAGGAAGGAGGGAAGGGTTGGATGGGATTGCAGGGGGCAGTCAAGAAGGAGGGGAGGGGTTGGATGGGATGGTGGGGGACAGTCAGGGGCGGGGTCCGGGAGCGGTCGGGGAGAAGGAGCAGGGGGTGGTGGATGGGGCAGGAGTCCCAGGGGCAGTCAGGGGACCGGCGGGGGGGGGGGGGTGTTGGATTGCATAGGAGTCCCAGGGGGCAAGAAGTGGGGGGGGGGTCAGATAGGGGTTGGGGGCTGGGCCATGCCTGGCAGTTTGGGGAGGCACAGCCTCCCCTAACCGGCCCTCCATTCAATTTTGGAAACCCGATGTGGCCTCAGGCCAAAAAGTTTGCCCATCCCTGCTTTAGCAAATGGAGAAATTTAATCATTCATATTGTGTAGTGTACATTTATGCTTTAAAACAGAGCCTACAATATGATAAATTCTCCCAGTCCTGTGGATTTTAATAGTGCATATAATAAATGAAATGAGGGAGATAAGATCTTAGAATTTAACTCTCATTCTTGTCTTGTGTATTTTTTTTCTATTCAGACTCCAGTCTATTTTTTCAGCTTGTTTTTCCCATCAATATTGGGGTTTTTCTGGTTAAATTGAGGATGGCTGTTGACAAGTTCTGTCTGCTGATGTTCCCATGACATCGCTATGGGGAATATAAATACACTAATATTTGTACATTAAAAATATGGTTTACAATATCTCCATCAAATGCATTTCAGACAGGTTTGAACTTAAATATTGTAATTTGATTTTACTTTAATTTTCACTTTTAAAATAATGAGCTGTTTCCAAGGAAGTAATTAGAACAAGCCTTAAGGATGCATATTTTCAGATGACTTGAGTATGAAGAGAAGTTTGACATGATTACTACTTTAATGCAGAAACAAATTTCATCGTAGCTCTAGCAAGCAGAGCTGATTAATTTTCCTTTCACTAGAGACACACCATAATAGCCCAGAACTGATTTACTAATTTTTACTCACCTGATTTGACAATGAAGAGCTTTATTTTTTGTAGTAATACAAACTCATACAGGCACTTTTTAAAGAATTACTGCCACTCTGTTTACATGTACCAGTATAACACCTTAAATGTATCAATCTGTAAAATAGTGGCTCAAATTTAGGAGAGTGATATATTTAAAAAACAAAAAACAAAGGAAAAGGGAAAGAAATAATGGAAGAACCTAAATATTTCCCAGTATAAGACCCATAATATAGGTCTTACACTTAAACCTATACATACGACATCTCCATAAGTAACTCTGTTGAACAGAGACAGACTGAAACACATGGCAAGTGCTTTTTTGCATGAGGGGTCATGATGAGCAGAGCAGTATTTCAAATTTTTTTTTTTTAATGACAGGCATAGTCATTGAATGAGATTGAAAAACTTCCTATGTTTGGATATTTTTGAAAATATAAAAAGTTAAGAGTCATGAAAAGGTGAGATAAGTGAAAAAGATAAGCGATGCTGATTAGCTGGACTGTTTAATTCTTTGTCAAATAGCTGAGGAAAGTATAAGACCCTTTTTAAGGAGTCTTAAGTCTCTGTTTGCCTCATAGCGGCAGCAGGTGCTCTATACATGTGTATAAACAATGAAAATGTGCCAGAAGTGTTTGATTCAAAACAGCTGCATTATGATAAAGAGTAACAACATTTGTTCAAAATCTTTTATTTACTATAAAGACAAAAACACCAAAATAGGTACAAATTATACTATAAAATTGGTTCAACGGGGTAAAAACTTTTAATTAAAATATCTTGATATATTTAAAATAACAAAGGATACAACGAAGCCAAATTTTCTTAACCCAGAGATTTCTGTAAAATTTGCTTGCACAGTAAGGTGCTAATAGAAGTTAGCCCTTAAGCCCTGGAAGTCTTAGGAATCAGTCACATAGCAAATATAATTTCATTGTGAAAGTGAACTTTGGTAGAAGAAAATCTATAGGACACCTGAGGTAGTAGAAATTGGAATAAACAGCAGTAGACGTTATTTACAACTTAAGTACCAAATAACATTAAGAACACAAAAATAATTACACAATACAATTTTCAGTCCAGCTTTGATCCAAAGAAAATAAGAATATTACATCACATCTGCATTTTAAAAACACCACAATTACCAGCAAGCCGAGGGAAATGCAAACAAACTCAAACAATATGCATTTGGACATCTAGAGGCAGTCTGAGTTTGAAATGTGGTAGGCATGGTGATCTACAAAGTAATACTGATTAGCTGAGGTTCATCAGTGTATACAGTTTACATTTCTGCCAGAAAAAGTACTAATCTGACAACTGATCTTCCAGTACATGAATTGGCAAGAGTGCACCCTTTAAAGCTTGCACATAAGAAAGACTTGGAAACAATCTTATTAGAATAATGAAGAATTCTAAGCGGTTAAAAAAAAAATGAAAGAAAAAGTCAAGTACAATACAGTTAGAGCTACCAAACTTCACATTTCGGTATTTTTTTTTTAACTCTTCAAAGTTTGCCAATTTTCCAAAACAAAGGAATGTAAAATTTCAAAAAGAAATACACATTCATGTCTAATGGAACTGTTTTATTAGCATGAGCACTATCATTCCTGTAAACTTATCTTAAACTTGTTTTACTTCCAATTTATGTTTTGTGTACATTTTTAATGTACTACTATAGCTTATTTAGTTTGTCCTGAGTCTTTGAAAATAACCAATTCGATTTCAGTCCAGCAATTCAACTGGCTTCTGAAGAGTTAAAACTTGAACAGTTATTTAAAAATAAAAAATGGATTAAACACAATCAGTACTTGATTTAAAAAGACACCCCCCCATTAAAAAGCAAAAGAACAGCTGCCATTTTCCTTCAGAATTACATGCATCAGAATCTAAAAACCTGCCTTTAAAACCATTAAAAGACTGTTTTAAAAAAAGAAAACGCCTGTTTAAAAAACTCAAGTTTTGTACTACAGGTGAAGTTTTACATCAAATTTTGTCTTAACTTGCTTTTCAAGTCCAAGTTCATTTCTTGTTAAAATCAAGACTTTTTTTAGGGTAAGGTCATATTTTTAAACAGATTTTCAAATTACATAATCAGTTGTTACTGTAAATAGATGATGTATAGCAGAAGGAAAACAGCAGGTAAAACTTAATATCAGTGGTGAACATGAATACAGTTTTGTTACACAGTAAGAGACTTGAATCCAGAGCCTGGTCCTGCTCCCACTTAAATCACAGGCAAAAACTCCCATGAACTTTAATGGGAGCTACGGGCAGGGCTCTTGACATGAAACTTGTCTACATAGTTTACCAAAAGAAATTGTTACATGAAAATAGGCTCAAAAACGAACATTTAACATGATCTGGGGTTACAAGTTGTTTTTATGCACAGAAATCTTCCTTTTTTAAAAAAATACCTGCACTATGAGAGCCTGAAACTATCAGTTTTTTATTCCAGATTTCAAATAAACCTGTATTCTTCAATCAGCAAGATATTCAGTGACATCTAGTTTGCACTTAGTTCTGAAGATTGTTTGTTTT
Organism: Mauremys reevesii; assembly: GCF_016161935.1. Taxonomy (NCBI): domain Eukaryota; kingdom Metazoa; phylum Chordata; order Testudines; family Geoemydidae; genus Mauremys; species Mauremys reevesii. The sequence continues at coordinate 34,110,113 of NC_052628.1, read as the reverse complement.
AAAAGATCACCTTTCCCTGAATGTAAAATAAAATGAAAGTATAGAACCATAACTTCAAAAAGGAAATTACAGGGCCAGCAGTAAATGCACAGTGAATCACAGCTGCCTTGTCACATTTTTCATGAAGGCAGAATATGGTTTTAAAAGTATTCATCCATATTTGTATTACTCCACTAAGAGAACATACTTTGTGAAATAAAAGGAACATATACAGAATTTCCTTTTTAGCCAGTGATGAAAAACTGAATGTAATTGCAGAACCCTCTGCTTATGACCACAATGTGAAATGGAACAGTGATTGCAATATTAAAATAGATCCTGAGCCCCTCAGCTGCTAATATTGCTGAAAAAGTGCTCCAAAAGAAAATAAAATCACTTATCTGCTAAACAATCATGCAGATTTAAAGAAAAAAAATTTCTTGTTCACCTTGAGCCAGATCTTTGAAAAGGCACAGTTCACATATTTCTTCACAAGTTGTGAAAGGTTGCATACTGAGCTTAGGTAAAGGTCTCGATTTGTCAATCACATACTTAGGTAAGGATCCTCCACTGGCCTTAAATCCTTGATGTATAATTAAGACCAGTAGAATAATACATGCTGCAGTGCTAAACTGCACTGCAAGATTGGCATTGTTCTATATTCAGTAGCATCTTCAGTAAATCATAATTTTTACATAATTAGCTACCATGTAGTACGGAAGACTGGGTGTTTCAGCAGTTCCCGTGATGGGGGTCTGTCCTGAGGTTGAAGTTCTAAACACCGAAGGGTCACGTCTCTTAAACCAGGAGACAGATGTGAGGGGATTGACGGAGCAGTAGTTGCGCTAGCAATCTACAGACAGAAGAAAAATGTTTTTAGAAGTTATCAACAGTTTTGATTTTTTTTTTACTCCATTTACTCCACTAGATGCTGGCTGACTGGACAACTGCTCATTTCCAAAACCAGTTTCTCTACAGATTACGCAAGTGATTACATTATAGAAAATAATCCTTTGGGCCTGACCTTGCTTTGGGATTTTCCTGACCTTAGTTAGCTGTGATGTCTGCTTTCCCAATATTCATGCCCTCTGCTGCTACTCTTAGTCTCAGTTCTCTCCTTACATCCTCTTATAATTCTGTTTCTAGGACAAGACTCCCTCGTACCCATCAGCTCAGAGAACTGGGAAATTCTCCTGCCAAGCTTATACTGTATAAGCATTATTCTGGCACACCACTTATCTGTGTTTAACTGGCATAATGCAAGGAGGCCTATGGATCTGGTGAGGGTTGGGTATCTGTAGTATACCCTCCCTCACAGTGCCTTGCCAGTGCATTTCAACCATAACTTTGAAGCAGAACCACTAAGTCTGAAGTGTAGTTTACTCTGTTGATTCAATCCATAGCCTCTCTATATAATGCCAATTAGAGTTAACTAGGATGATGGTTGTGGTGATGTAGACCTATAGCTATCATTAACTAGACTGAGACCACCAACCAACTAATGTATGCCCTTGAACAACAGAGGTAATTGATTCTAATCAAGCCCTGGTAAATTGTAATCTGTGCATGATTACTGTTGTACTGGCTCATATTTTATAGAAGTATTTTATTCTTTCATTTATGCATGCTATTCAACTACATTATTTCTATTAAGATTTTAGAGGGTTTTTTTTTTTTGGAAAACTGAATAAGAATTAGGGGGAGGGATAAAGCAGGACCAATCCCCAAATGGCCCCCTCAAGGATTGAACTCACCACCCTGGGTTTAGCAGGCCAATGCTCAAACCACTGAGCTATCCCTCCCCCACCACTCCTGCTTTGCTCCCCTAACTTATGGGTGTATTCATATCTTAGTATAGTGCTCCTCTCTAGAGGCTATTCTTGGGGGTGAATTGTTTTTCAAAAAAACCCCAGAGGAAATAATTTGTAGCTAGAATGTAGCAGATGTACATTAGTGTAGTATTTGTAATAAAAAGTCTTATATAAAAAGGAAGCATTGTAATTATTATTATTCACTGTGTAACTTATTTTTTCCTAAAATCTACACTATTATACATGAAATCAAGCACTGAAGTGCCAACATTTGCTTAACTTGTTTATAATACAACAAGGTATCTCACCTTAAATATCAAAGCAAGGTGATTGGAGTGCTTCTCAGCATTCCAAGGTGGTTTAGCACAAGCCATTTCTATAATAGCACAGCCAACACTCCATACATCACAGCTCCTACCATATTGCTGGCCCCGCAGTACCTACAAAAGAAAGATACATCAAGGCTTAAGCTAATTAATTCCATGCCACTAACACTACACATGCATTATTCTATGCACACAGAAGCCAAATCAAGTGCATTTTAATTATAATTTTGGGTTAAGTGACTTAACAAGGGTATACATATTGACAAGTTTTATCCATGTGTGAAGTACAACAACAACAATTAAAGGGCCTGGTCAAACAAAAAATTAGTGTCCTGTAATTAAGAATACTCAGTGGCCATTTACATGAAGGAACAATATGTCAAGATGTGGTCCATCTAAGGGTAACTGGAACAACCATCTAGGAAGCGAAAACACCAAGATAGCAACAAAACATGATATATTTACATAATTCCCATTTTTTATGACGAAGTTATATGAAGCTCTGCTTCACTTATGGATGCTGTTTCAAAGAGTTTTCTGTTACCATTTGAATTAATTATTTGCACAAAGCTCTACCACACATCCCCCCCACAAAATTTTCAAAGTGGCTTCTTACCTCTGGTGCCATAAATGCAATAGTTCCCAACAACTGTCCCTGAAACTCTCCAGCACCAGTTCCCTTTGACGCCAACCTGGCTGCAGCTCCAAAATCAGCAATTCTTAACCTATGACCTGTGCTGTCAATTAGCAAATTGGCACCTGTCAACAGCATAACAAAAACACTGCTAGTTGGCTTTCTGTCAAAAACACAATGAGATACTTATCTGTATTAAAAAAGTACTAAGGGTCTGACAAACCCATGAAAGCAAGGAGATGAGGAGCTAAGAACAGAATACTGCCCAGAACTGTCTAATAGTGGTTGATCTGTCTCCATTATGCTTAGATAACATTAGATGAGAATATGTGAGATAAAAGATTTTTGAAAAGCAGCATGAAGCCTCAGAAGTGGGGCAAATAAGATGGTGGAGACTAGAACTTAGTGAAGGCCTTATACAGCTACAGTAACTCCTCACTTAATGTTGTAGTCATGTTCCTGAAAAATGCCATTTTATGCTAAATGATGTTAAGCAAATTCAATTTCCCAATAAGAATTAATGTGAATGGGGGCGGAGAGGGAGGAGTTAGGTTCCAGGGAATTTTTTTTCACCAGACAAAAGACATTATATACATATACAGTATAAGTTTTAAACAGTTTTAAACAATCAATCAGTTTAATATTGTACACAGCAATGGATGACCGTGATTGAGGTGGTGGAGTAAGAGGGTGGAATATTTCCCAGGGAATGCCTTGCTGCTAAATGATGAACTAGCACTTGGCTGAGGCCTTAAGGGTTAATACGCTGTTGTTAATGTAGCCTCACACTCTACAAGGCAGCGTGGACTGAGGCAGGAGGGAGGAAACACAACAGGTGCAGGGCAGTAGCTGCAAACACTTCCCTGCAAAAACTGAACATGATGATGATCCCACACTATCCAGCTGGAGCGCACCACTCCCTCCTTCTGAGAGCACATGCATGGCTGCACAGGTGCTGACTCTCCAAAGTGCTGGGAGGTGCATGCATGAGTGAGAGACACAGACAGACATGTATTGCCCCTTTAAGTACGCTGAACCCACTTCAAGTATGTTGCCCTTTTAAGGGGATCAGACAGGAAGCAACAGCTTCCAGCAAGCTCCCTCCTTTCTGTGCCTCTCCTCCCCTTTGTGGAGAGGGGGTACAGAACGGGGGTGGGGGGCAGCAGCAGGGGGACATCCTGATATCAGCACCCTTCTCCTCCACCCTCCCCCAGCAAGCAGGAAGCTCTGGAGAGCAGCTCCAAGGCAGAGGGCAGGGCAGCTGCCGAGCCACATACCTTATAGGGAATTTGGGGGGGCTGCTGGCCCCCCCCAGTTCTAATCCCCACAAGGAGGGGCTGCTCTTCCAGAGATTCCTGCAAACAGTGGACAAAGCAGGCAGCTGCCAAAGGGTGTTATAAGGGAGCATTGTGCAACTTTAAACGAGCTTGTTCCCTAATAGATCAGCAATGTAACAATGTTAACTGGGACAACGTTAAGTGAGGTGTTACTGCACCTATGTAAGATCTCCTATAAACCTTACATCCTTTTATCTGAACGTAAGTGGCTCAAATCTACTTGAAAATAACTCCAGAAAGAGGGAGCCAAAGAAAGCATTCCCTTGAAATTTGTTCTCATATATTAAGTGTGAATATAAAGTGTCACAAGTAAGCCTGAAATCAGAGACCAGGGTGTTCCTACTGGATCTTTACTGTACAGTTATATCAACATTAGTTGTAAGCAAAATTCCATAGGTTTGGCCGTTTCCCTTATCATAAGGACCAAAAATTTCAATGTTCGTCTGAATCCCTTACACCTACAAAATTAAGCTGAGACCAAGAGCTCAAATACTGAGATGCCCCGGGGCCAAATAAATATCTAGAAAACAAACTGGTGACCAATGATGAAAAATGGAGAAAAGCTATCTGAACATTTTTGAACCTTCAAAAAGATTTGAGTTTGGTTTGATTTGCTTATGCTAGATGAACCAATTTGTTCATTCCTAAATCAATCTTTTGCATCAGCAACTGTCTCCAATGTGTAAGGAGGGATATGTCTCTAAGCATTATATGAATGTTTGGATGCAGTTTAGTAGCTTCAAGGTTCCTAAATACAACTAGGCAAATCATGCATAGATCTCATCTCCAATAAGAGTGAGCCACAGATAATAACTGCCCTCAAACAAAGAAGCTTTCTGAATTCTAATAAGTAGACAAGACAGTCAATGAGTTCTTACCTTTGACATCCCTGTGGATAATCTGATTCTCATGGAGGTAAGAAAGGCCACGCAGCAGTTGTTCTGTGTAGTTAACAACAACTGATTCTTTGAAGGCTCCATATTTACTTAACAAATGAGCAACTGATCCCCCTGGAAGATAAATTTTTTATATTTTTTATCCAATATTTATACTCATGATTAGCAGTAGGTAGCTTTGGCTGCCATAATTGGACTAATTTTTTTTCTATGATTTTATTGGACACTAGTGACTCAATTTTTAAAAAATGTGTGCTGTACTGTATAAGCAAAGAAATCTACCATGAGCACAGCTGTGTAGTTTCCAGCTGCAACTCAGCACACATTTTAAAAAAACATTTGCCTTAAATATCCCCTTAAAAAGAGAAACTGAAAAAGCCTTATAAAAGTTAGTGAGTTCTGTTACTGATGGAAAGTAACGTACAGATATTAATTCTATTTACTGTACTAAGTTTCTCAAGAACAGCAACAGTTTTAAAATAGTTATTGTAAATGGTGATGTTAGAACATAAACAAGCCTCCTATTTAGTGTTCCTCAGTGGACCTTAATTTTCTCTTTTTCTTACCATTTATATATCTGTATTTAAATATTTAATGTGCAACTTTTTTTTTAATTTAACAGGAAAAATACAAACAATTTTTTCTCATTTTTGTTTTCTAAAGATAATATTTGCATGTCTCAAGTGTTCCTCTATCTACTCTTGATAACAACTACTCCTGGGGAAATTCTGCGCCACCGTGCATGCGCAGAATTCATGCGTCCTGCAGAATTTTATTTTTGTCTACAGAAAATATTCTGCCCCAGAAGTGTTGCAGTTCTACCTTTCGCCCACCAGAGGCCACTGTGGTGCTAAAACAGACAACAGCATGAATGCAACAGGCTGTTCTGGTGCCACAGCAGCCTCTGGTGGTCAAGAGGTAGAACTGCCTTCTGGGGCAGAATGTATTTTCTGTGGGGAAAAAATCTGTGTGCGCGCAGTGGCAAAGAATTCCCCCAGAAGTAGAAGTTCATCATAGCACCTGGCCCGTGGAGCCAAGTTAGGACAGAGTGGGGCACATGGGGTTGCGGGGGGGGTGTGTGTCACAGACTGGGGTTCAGAATGGCTAGTGGGGGAGACAGACTGGGTCTGGGCTCAGAAGCTAGTTGGGTCACAGCGGTGAGCCAGGGAGTGGGGGTGCCTGGGGACTGGGAAGGGGGGGCTGCAGGGACCCATGAGATGTGGGAGGAGGCTGCAGGGACCCATCAGGATGGGGTAGTGGGGAAAGGGGAAGATGTGCTTGACTGAATGGGAGAGTCTTGGGATCAGCCAGGGTCTGCAGGGGGAGGCTCCCCAAACAATCCTGCCTCTCTTCCTCCTCCCCCTCCCCCCAAAACCCCCAACCCTGTTCCGTATTTCCCCCACACCCTAAAAAACCTCCAGGTTCACTCCAGGCTCCTTCCCTCTCCCTCAGCTCCGCCATTATCCCTGACACCCCCAAGCCTTTGCACTGCTTCTGATGGATGCAGGAAATACAGTTGTGTATTGTAATTTAAATGAATTATTCAAAGTTCTGTATTAATATGTCTAATCCATTTGTCAAAAAAATTACCAGAATCTTTTTTTTAGGTCTGTATTGTTACAGATATACTTGCTGGTAGATATTTTGAAATAAATTACCAAAATAATTGAAACTGGCATGATTATACTGTGTTATTTTAACAAAAAATACACAGAATTTTAAAATATTGTGTGCAGAATTTTTAGGCGCAGAATTCCCCCAGGAGTATTATTATTACCTGGACATCAGTAAAATGTGAGGACCATTCCTGACATTATCTATACCATATATTATATTTTCATAAAATCAAACTTTTTAGACTTGAGAGCTCTTCTTCTCTTGCATGTTTTTCACTCTGCTGGTGTTTCAGGAAAGTGTTTTCTGCACCATTACATTCAGTGATACCCACTTGAGGTTTGCATGTTAGATGGCTGATAATACTGAGTAGTCTACCAGGATACATAATTGTTGAAGAAGATACAATGCTCTCTTTCATGGTCTCCTTATTTGTCATTAAAGATACCACTCCATAAGTGTTTGGATTTTGAATAACTAGACACGTTTCTACTGAACTGTACTGGTAAACCCCTATTTTAGAAAACTCACTTTAACCTAAACTGTCTTTGGGGCCCTCTCCAGCCTGGTAGCGGGTTACTTTATTTTTCCTGATTGAAACATAGTTTTATAAAAATGTTGAGCATCCCAAGCAGCTCTAGCAAATATTTTTTTTAAAAATAATTCGCTCTGAATTTGATATTACGCGGTTGAGAATAAAATATTTTAAACTGCATCAAACTAAGGTCTGCATCCCCGGAGCACATAACTTCTCCCCAGTTTGAGCAGCTGAACAACAGATCTTTCCTTGATATAGCCACCTCATGATTTTTTGAGATGTGATGTGCAGTGTTTAAGGTTTAATACACTTTTTTTGCATGCAATTTCCCAGTCTAATTTTCTTTTTGGAGGGTGGGGAGAGGGAGGAGATAGTACATGGAGATTAAAAAAAGAAAACCTGAAACTATTCAGCCCACAGAACTTATAAGTCTCTTGAACTAACAACTGTGCTCTTAAACTGTGCACATGTGCTTGGCACACGTGCTGAAGTGCTCACCTGTGAGCATCAAGACAGTTTCTATTGCACATTCTTAGTATGGAATTTTCAAATGTATATTTGTTAAATCAGCGGTTCTCAAACTGTGAGTCAGGGCCCCAAAGTGGGTCATGACCCCATTTTAATGGGGTTGCCAGGGCTGGCGTTAGATTGCTGGGACACAGGGCTTCAGCTTTGGCCTCCCTACCCAGGGCTCTTTCCCCTAAAACGAAAACAGAATAGTTGTCTCTCAGTAAGGACTACATCACTACTAACTTAAAACTTCATCTGCTTTAGTCCCATTCATAAAGTGTGGGTAGAATTTTTTCCACAGCAAGAAATCCCTCCCACCTACACATGCACTCCCGTAATTCAGGAACAGGTGAAAGGATTTTTGGTCAAACTTCCCAAATAAAATCACCTTAAACATGGAAAAAGTTCAGGTAAAAAAAAGTGAGTATTTTGGAAAGATACCAGTACGATCACTTGAAGACACAAGCGATATTGTTTTGCAACCTAAAATACTGCTGGCTACTGGTGCCTACAACTATACTAATAAATGTGCAAAGTGCAGTCATTCATTAAAATATATTAGTGCGGAAAGACACAAATTGTTACACTCATTTAACATGGTGTAAACCCTGGAAAATGGAGAATTACTTTCTTCCTAGAAGAGGAACAGATGTGCATTTGCCTTTTATTCCAGAAGTTTGGTTACCCTTTTGCTATGTACAGAATGCTGTTTACCTGCCATCCATTCTATAAAGAGATTATAGTTGCTCTTCTCACATGTAGCACCCAACATTCGAATGATATTAGGATGGTTCAGATGACTCATCATCCTTATCTCTTCTCTCAGTGCTTCGACTACCTCTTCCTGCTCAGATGATGTGTTCCTGACATACGTCACCTATTTCACAACAACATTTAAATTTTATCTTAGAGAATAGTTTTGAATTTAATGTCATAGTTTCATAGAATATCAGGGTTGGAAGAGACCTCAGGAGGTCATCTATAGTCCAACCCCCTCCTCAAAGAAGGACCAACCCCAACTAAATCATCCCAGCCAGAGCTTTGTCAAGCTGGGCCTTAAAAACCTCTCAGGATGGAGATTTCACCACCTCCCTAGGTAACCCATTCCAATGCTTCACCACCCTCCTAGTGAAATAATTTTTTCCTAATATCCAACCTAGTTCTTCCCACTGGAGCTGAGCTCCATCCTCTTTGGAACCTCCCTCAACAGGTAGTTGAAGGTTACTATCAAATCCCTCCTCTCTTCTCTTCTGCAGACTAAAGGCCAGTTCCCTCAGCCTCTCCTCATAAGTCATGTGCCCCAGCCCCCTAATCATTTTCATTGCCCTCCACTGGACTCTCTCCAATTTGTCCACATCCTTTCTGCAGTGGGGGGCCCAAAACTGGATGCAATACTCCAGATGTGGCCTCACCAGTGCCAAATAGTGGGGAATAATCACTTCCCTTGTTCTGCTGGCAATACTCCTCCTAATGCAGCCCAATATGCGTTAGACTTCTTGGCAACAAGGGCACACTGTTGACTCATATCCAGCTTCTTGTCCACTGTAATCCCCAGGTCCTTTTCTGCAGAACTGCGGCTTAGCTAGTCGGTCCCCATCCTGTAGCAGTGCATGGGATTCTTCTGTACTAAGTGCAGGACTCTGTATTTGTCCTTGTTGAAGCTCATCAGATTTATTTTGGCCCAATCCTCCAATTTATCTAGGTCACTCTGGATCCTAACCCTACGCTCCAGTGTATCTACCTCTTCCCCCAGCTTAGTGTCATCTGCAAACTTGCTGAGAGTGCAATCCATTCCATCATCCAGATAATTACTGAAGATGTTGAACAAAAGCGGCCCCAGGACCGACCCCTGGGGCACTCCTCTTGATTCCGTTTGCATTTCCTTAACTGTTAAATTTGGTTTTGGCATCTTAGATCCACCAGATTAATGGGTTTGCATGCCTTATTCTGTAGAGCAGGGGTTGGCAACCTTTCAGAAGTGGTGTGCCAAGTCTTCATTTATTCACTCTAATTTAAAGTTTTGCTTGCCAGTAATACATTTTAACGTTTTTAGAAGGTCTCTTTCTATAAGTCTATAATATATAACTAAACTACTGTTGTATGTAAAGTAAATAAGGTATTTAAAATGTTTAAGTAGCTTCATTTAAAATTAAATTAAAATGTAGAGCCCCCCGGACTGGTGGCCAGGACCCGGGCAGTGTGAGTGCCACTGAAAATCAGCTTGCGTGCTGCCTTTGGCACGCGTGCCAGAGGTTGCCCACCCCTGCTGTAGAGCCTCAAATATTGATGCCTTTCTGCTTCTACTCATTGTCCAGAACTCTGCATGTTCTATGTCTTAAATCTTTTGAGTCCCTTTTGATGGCAAGATCTGTAGGGATGTAACTCCAAGGCTGCTTGCAGCAATCGTTCTCCTGGTATCTTTGCACGTTAAACTAATTTCAACTATTCTGACTATAAAAAGAAGCCCAAACCATTCCAAATTCTTGGGAATCACAAAGCAACATTACAGACCTTTAACTCACTCTATGTGGACAGAACAAATGCTGCTACAGTTAAAAAAAAAAAAAAAAAAGACTGTCTCCATTAACACAGCAAAAATTGAAAAACAGTGTTTGTGAGGGTCTGAGTCTACTTTTAGTTTGTAGATTCCTTTCAAAACAGATAAAATTAAGGTGTCATTTATGGGCAGCACTTCCCTTTCCAGCCAAGTTCAGGTGGGAAAATGCCAGTAACAGGAGTTCTCCAAAAGCAGAACCCTTGTGATGGAGTAGTCATGCAGCATGCCTTGTGAATTCTCACCAATGTGCAGCAGTTAACAACAGTTGGGGTCACACCTCTCCAATGAATCGTAGGATCACATCTGCCTTTTTCATGGTGGCTCAGTCATCCTGTGATTCATTAATACAACCAGGTCTTCTCCACTGTTTCCAACTGATGAGACCCCATCTTACATCAGAGATTCTTGTTCATTAGTCCTGAAGAATCATATTTTCAAAAGGCACCTAAAGATGCAGATAGGTGCCTTTGAAAATCCCAGTGGTTGCCTGTCACTAATTTCAATGGGAGTTAGGGACCTAACCTACTTAGGTGCTTTCAAAAATCTCATTAGGTGCCTATCTGCATCTCTCAGTGCCTAAATACCTTTGAAAATTTGGCCCTAAGTGCATGCACCTTGCACTTTGGATTATATTTCATCCCATTTCTATTACTCCAGTCCTCAAGGTCATCAATTCTTCCCGTTTCATATTCTGCTCATCCTCTGTGTTGATGCTTTTTAACTTTGTGAGCCAATGCCAAGGCAAAAAGAGGGGAATCTATAAGCAATTGGGAACATGAAACATAATTTCAAGTACAATGCTTGGAGCTGTGGTTGTTGGACATAGAGTGTCTCAACAATTAACTGCTCTAAAGTGCCTACAGGACTCCGGCGTCTCAGAATGTAAATGCTACAAAGTGAAGCACTGCAGATACCATAGCAAATGAAGTATCTTTATAAAAGAGGTATTGTTGTCTATTCGGCTGACCACTGGACTAGGATATTAGGAAAGATGGATTTTAGCTTTGGCTCTGTCACTAACTGTGTGACCTTGTGCATGTCGCTTGTGACATGGGCTTCAGAAGTGCTGAGCATTTCAGCTCCAACTGAAGTCATCTCTGCAGATTAGGCCTTAAACTCTTTGTTAGTCTCTCCTCCTCTGTGAAATGGTACACATAACTACCATCTTTCCACATCAGTTTATTGTAAGGATTAATTAATGTTTGCAATGTGCCTTACAGGAGACTATTCAAATTTTCAGTATTAGTCCTATTGACTGTGTCAGGAAAAGGGCAAGAGTCAGAGGGAATCATTTGGTTTTGATACAAGTGGTCTAGATTTAGAAAGCGGGTTCTTTAAAGATATAAATCAAGAGAAACACCTACATAAACCTGAGTGGGGGGAGAAGGGAAACAAGATGAGAAAATGAGAAAGGACTTCCTGGGTTCTCCCTGAATGGATTCTGAGTAATGAAAGGTTACTTACCAGTAACTGTTGTTTAAATATATTGTGTCTGCAGATCAACAATGCAGGAGTCTTAGAACCCTTTCAAAGGAGTAAACTCTTGAGGACATATGTGAATGCTCCTTGAATCCACAACTCTGGAAGGGAGGGTATGAAAGCCCCCATCTCCTCCTCCTCTCTCTCCAATTCCAGAAACATCTTTTTAATCTCTGAAGAAGTAGGCAGAGGGAAGGCCTAAAGCTCTGAAAACTATGCTGGTATTTAAGTCCTGACTACTGCAGTAAAAGTAACCTGCTATTTCAGATCCATGGAGAGGCCCTATTACCCTAGGACACTCTGGAATCAGAGTAGGCCAAATGTGCTGGGACATGACAAATTGATCCTCGGTTCTCAATCCTTTCTAGATTTGAAAGGACAGTATCTTGCAAGGAAGTCTCCCTATGCCATCGCTTCCTCTTTGTTCTCTAAGAGGAGTTGCACAGGAGTTGAAGGATTTAAAGCCCTTCACAGACCTGACATCCACTCAGAAGAGAGAGATCTGAGGACACTGGCTCTGAAGACTTGAAAGTCCTTGAACCTGTATGTCTTAGATTATTCTCTGTCTGATCTCAGAACTTAAGAGTCAGAGTTTATGGCTAAAAGGGATGACCAGATCATCTTGTCTGACCTTCCGTATATCACAGACAACTAAACACCCTGACGCCCAAACTTTAAAGTCTCGCAGACCTGAAACACCTTAAGCAGAAGATCTCTGCTGAAGTCTAGCAGCTCCTAAATCCTTCTCTATAAAGGATCTCTTGCATTTGTGGCTCCTCTCTCATACAGACTGTCATCCAAACATTTTCCATATTGAGGATGCTAGTCCAACCCAGATAACTCTGTGGGTTATAAGAATCACTTCTTAAACATCATCATCTTCTCCATAGCATACGAGCCCTTTGTGGGCAAAATCCTAAGCGCTAGAGAAAGAATAGTTCAACAATTATACTAACAACTATCCAGTGAATACGGCCTGGACCGGGAGTCGAGATCTGGGTTCTCTCTCAATTCTGTCACTGGACTTGCTGAGTGAACTTGGTCGAGGCAAAAAAGTATTTAAAAATCTACAGAAGAAAAGAGCTATATAAATTCCAACTATTAAATTTTTCTTTTAAGTGAGGAAGAACCCATCTAAATGTAACATTCACACCATACAGAGGAATGAGTGGGTTCTGTGACCACAGCTGAAGATAGAGACGATTTGGAGAACTGGGCAACTTTTAATTTTCAGGATTCTAGAACAAAGCATCAGAAAGAGCAAGCAATGGCTCACAATACAGGGCACTGTGGATCTGCAGAGATTGTCATGAAGGGCAAACATTATTACAAACTGCCCCAAGTAAATACATCTTTATTCAATTTCTTTCCCTCTGTTTATTCAGTCATTAAACTTCTAGAAAATACTCACTGAAGTAGAACATATACCTGTTTCACCGCCATTAATGTCCCAGTTCCTACATCTTGAGCTTGATAACAGGATGAAAACGCTCCAAGGCCTATTTGCTGACCTTTGAGCCATTCCGCATCTTCTCTGTAATGATGTTTTGCTTTGGTATGTCCAGGCAGTGTTTCCGGTGTCTACAAATTTAATTAAGAATTAAGATTAACTAGCTAAAAACTTCAAGTACCTATATGAAAACTACGACTTTTAAAGTGAATTAGGGACAACAGTCTGATCCTTTGTCAATCAATGAATTTTCCTAAATCACCCTTAAGTTTGAGTTCACTAAATCAGACAGCATGGGTTTACTAATGCCAAACATGGGAATGGCCCTTGTTTAGGAATAAAATCTCTCAACTGCAAAGAGAAAACACATTCTTAAGTATTCAGAAAACTAGTCAGCTTATACAGAGATGGTAGCTGACTATAATACTACAAACTGCAAGAACAAACTTCCAGTATATTCCAGTAAGTGTCTTTTTGAAAAGTAAATTAGATTATCTATTTTTAAATGTTAATTTGTTTTCAAACCAATTCTCTGTTTAATAAACAGCATCTTAAATTTAGATACAAGCTGAGAGAAAGGGCCTGAAATACTCAAATTCATACATTACTCTTCCTTCATTATTATTACATAGCACTTAGAAGCCCCATTTGAGATTGGATGCCATTATGCTAGGTGCCATACCAACACATCATAAGAGTCCCTGCTCCAAAGACCTTACAATCTAAACATACAAGACCGAGTAGGAGGGAAAACAGGGGCACAGAAAGTGGAAGTGATCTTTCCCTCTATATTTTCATCTCTATTTGACATCATCTGCTCTCAAAGTTTCAATTAACTTGATGAGACCTAAATCTACCTCTCTACCCTAACCTCTGCTCATTTTGAATTTCTGACATCTTATACTGGATGTGTCACCAACTCCCATTCAACATAGCAAAAACGGAAGTGTGTTTTCCTTTCCTCACAACCCCCTAACCCTTTTGTCCCCTCCAACAATTCAACTATCCTTTCCACTAAGGCTTCCAAACTGTGTCAAGCTCTTTTCCCTTCCATAAATAGGCTCTCATCAAATCACGTCAGCTCTTCCTCTAAAATATCTATAAAAATATGCTTTTCCCCTCCATTTCTATTTCTAAAGCTCTTATCTATTGCTTGAGTAATGAATGTATTCTTCTCTACTCTGGCCTCCGTATATCTCACTTAGCTCCTCTCCCCACATATACTGCTGTTAAAATTATTTTTCACGCCTGCTGGTGTCACTGAGTCCCCCCCCTCAACTTCTGCATCAAGTTCAACCTCATTGTCAAACACCTGGCACAACTCTGTTCCTCCTTAAATCTAAGTTTTCACTTCTGCTTACTCCACCTTTCTTTCTCTTTGTTCTCCTCTAATTGCTTTGTACCCTTCTCCCATTCTTGTCTTCAAACTTTCTTCTGTCACCTTATGCCTGGAAATCTCCTTGGTGCAGCAGACTGTGTCTTTCCTCCAAAAAATATTATCAAAACATTTCAACAATGACCTCCACAAGATTCTATCAATACTTCAAACTCACACTGGCAGCTGCTTGTCTGTATCTGTATTTGATTCGAATTCCTAGGAACTGTGTCCTCCTTATGTCTGTGCACTGTTGAGAACATACTACATGTTCATTAAATAATGGTAGTGAACTGAAACATGGCTTTATTACAGAACGAAAAAACAACTCCCCCATCTCCCTCCCAAAACCCCACCCAACCACAGTATACTCACATCCTGCTGAATAATTATGATATCTTCCCCATTTTCAACCTGTAGTTGAGGAACTATTGGTAGGGCATCTTGAGACGCTGACATTGCCATGGCAATAGCTAAAGCCTCCTCTTCTTCGGCTTCCATCTTTTCCTTGCATTTTTGATTATGATTTACATCATCTTTGTAAGTGTCATCGTTTTCCACCCGTTCAGGAGAAAGAACTGCAACTTCCGACTTGAATGTAACTGTGCCATCGCTTGTAGGCATAGAGGCCTCAAGTAAGTCCTCAATACTGGAATTGAGCTCTGCATTGACATCCAGTTGACTATTCTTCTCCTCTACTGGTGTGAACACGGTCTCTTCGCTTGGTATAACTGCATTACTATAACTGCTACTGCTGTCACACTGTAAAATATCATTCAGATCAAGTGTCATATCGGTTTTTGAGGCTTCTCCTTGCCTGCTCACATCACCTGGAGTAGGTCGAGATGGCTTTGGCCTGTGTATATGACTGGATGGCATAGCTCTGGCCTGGGTAAAAACTGGGGAAAGTTTCTCTGGTTCTTTATTTTCAGAACAGTTTCTTTCAATGTGTAGAGAAAGTTTCCGTTGCGTTTGAGGAGAAGTTGAGGGTATTTTGCAGGGAATGAATCCCTGAGGTCTGACTTTAGACATATCTGTTACAGGGCCAACTGGTACACACGGGGTTGAGGGAGAGGGCAATATTGGGAATAATGACTGGGAATGACTGGATGAGGGAGAAAAGTTCAAACACTGACTATGAGGTCTGCCTTTTGTTTGAATGGCTGGCTTTGGTTGCTCAGTGGTTACTGATGAAACAGGAAGTCCTAAAGAAATGCCAGCCAGTGTCTCAGAAACGTCGTCTGGACCGGCACTCAATTTTTTATCACCCAATCCTCTTCCACTTTTCCCTGATAACTGGACAGTATTGTTAGGAGTATTACTTTGTGTTGTTTCTGGAGAGTTATCTGGGGCAGATAACTGCATAAAGTCATCACATCTGCATGCCACAGAATGCACCTCTTCCATGCCTAGCTGGATGGCTTCTGCAATCTCCATTTCATCTGCTATTGCCAACAATCGTCGACGCATCCTTGTGTAATGAGTTGAGTTGGTCACACTCAACATTTCTAATAGTTTTACAAACACATGGGGTACTCTTGCAACCATTCTTGCAGCACTCAAAAATACCCTCCGAGACAATTTACCCACCATTGAGTGGGAATTATCAATTGACTGCAAGGCAAAATTCAACAGGGACAGCAGCTTCTTATACCTAAAAATAAATAAATAAATATTATATATATCTATATCTATATATGTGTGTGTGTGTGTGTGTGTGTGTGTGTGTGTGCGCGCATGTATTTTTATATATATTATAAAATATAAATAATACTGTTAAAGCTCATATGTACTAATTACTATTCTAGAAGCAATCTACCCAATACATATCAACAATAGATCAGTACATTGACAGATAATATATTAATTACCGTATGAGTGTTTAAGTATATATTTTCAGTAGGAAAGGCAAATTTTCAAAGCTGGCAACTAGCTATCTAAATTGTGCATCCAGAACTTCTGTAGTCATTTGTGTATGCGAAAGTCAACCCTTTGCCTTAGGCAGCCATTTTTGAAGACCTGGCCAACAATCCAGTTACAGAGAAGAAGAAATGAAATAATTAAGAAATACCTGTCTACTACAGTGTCAGCCTGTAAAACATCCCCACTGACAATGTGAGGATAAAATTCACCGGGGAATTCCAATAAAAGTCTGTCTATAAGACAAAGACGTCCAAGTAGGGCTTGCCAGTTGTTCGATTCAGTCTGGGTTCCAAGAATACAATTTAAGATGTAATCAACACCACCAATACCAATGGACCCTATGAAAAAATAGTTCATAAGATCAGAGTTAAAGCTATGCCCAACTGAGATTCTATGAAATTCTGATAGATCAAAACTGAGCTTACTGAAAGGTAAAGACAGCATGGTTCTAAAGTACATAGAAACAGAACAGTTTTGTCAGAAAATTGAATAAAAAGTAGGAAGTTCTCAAAGCAACACAGTTCCCTTTACAATACTGACTTTTGATACATTCTTCAATATAGTGAAAATGATTCATGATATTTGCTTACAGACAAAATGTGATAATTGCGTATGTATAATAAAGCAGTTATTACCAGATTTAAGTATTTCTCTACCAACTGCCAGCTCTCCTGCTTGGCCTTTACACATCTCCAACAGCGTTGAAACTGAAAGTTGACTTGTGCGGCTATGGGAAATGAAAACCAAAAGTAAATCCCACATCTTATATTTTTAATTAACAACATTTTCATCATTAACATTTCTGGAATTCATATATCAATAGACTGGAGGTTATTTGATATTCTTCATTAATGAGTTATGATGCACAAATTATTCTTGACTGATTTCACATCATTTTCTTCCTTTATAAGGAGGGGAGGGATAGCTCAGTGGTTTGAGCATTGGCCTGCTAAACCCAGGGTTGTGAGTTCAATCCTTGAGGAGGCCACTTAGGGATCTGGGCCAAAAATTGGTCCTGCTAGTGAAGGCAGGGGGCTGGACTAGATGACCTTTCAAGGTCCCTTCCAGCTCTAGGAGATTGGTATATCTCCAATTATTACCTTACCTATCTTAAAAATGTTTTGGCATTGTTCATCTAGAATCACACACTGCCTAAAAACTGACTTTAAAAATCTAATACCACCCATTCTAATTAAAATCTAACAGTTTCTGAACTTTTATGTCATCTGGAGAGAATCCTTTTAGCATAGAAAAAACAATCTGATGATATAACCTTGCCCACCTACATGAGTGGCCAAATCTAGGAATACAACACTACTCTGTTTAAAAAAAAAAAAAAATGAATGCTTATTTCACCTGATGTCATTACTTTACATTTTTCAGATCAACACTTACTCTGTAACTGGACCAATAAAAGATTACCCTTCCAAAAGACATCTCTCTTAATATGCAATTATAAGCGCCATGTGGAGAATTGAGCCTGAACCATTATATTAGTATGTGTTATTTTTAGGGCTGTCGATTAACTGTGATTAAAAAAAAAAATCAATCAATAGAATACCAATTGAAATTTACTAAATATTTGGGATGTTTTTCTACATTTTCACAGAATACAAAGTGTACAGTGCTCACTTTATATTATTTTTGACCATTTTTACAGTCAAATATTTGTAATCAAAAGAAGCAGTATTTTTCAATTCACCTCATACAAGTACTGTAGTGCAATCTCGATTGTGAAAGTAACTTACAAATGTAGATTTTTGTTACATAACTGCACTCAAAACCAAAACAATGTAAAACTTCAGACCCTACACGTCCACTCGGTCCTACTACTCGTTCAGCCAATCGCTCAAACAAGTTTGTTTACATTTACAGGAGATACTGCTCCCTGCTTCTTATTTATGTAACCTGAAAGTGAGAACAGGTATTCGCATGGCACTTTTGTAGCCGGCGTTGCAAGATATTTACGTGCCAGATATGCTAAACATTTGTATGCCCGTTCATGATTCAGCCACCATTCCGGAGGACATGGTTCCATGGTGATGTTTGTTTGTTAAAAAAATAGTGTGTTAATTAAATTTGTGACCTAACTCTTTGGGGAGAACTGTATGTCCTCTGCTCTGTTTTACCCATATTCTGCCATATATTTCATGTTATAGCAGTCTTGGATGATGACCCAGCACATGTTGTTTGTTTTACGAACACTGTACTGTCACTGCAGATTTGACAAAATGCAAAGGTGGTACCAATGTGAAATTTCTAACAATAGCTACAGCACTCGACCCAAGATTTAAGAATCTGAATTGCAGTCCAAAATTTGAGAGGAACAAGGTGTGGAGCATGCTTTCAGAAGTCTTAAAAGAGCAACATTCAGATGCGGAAACTACAGAACCCGAACCACCAAAAAGGAAAAATCAGCCTTCTGCTGGTGGCATCTGACTCCGAGGATGAAAATGAACATGCATCGGTCTGCTCTGCTTTGGATCATTATCAAGCAGAACCCGTCATAAGCATGGACGCATACATTCTGGAATGGTGGTGGAAGTATGAAGGGACATGAGAATATTTAGCAGATCTGGCACATAAATATCTAGCGACACTGGTTACAACAGTGCCATGCCTATGTCTGTTCTCACTTTCAGGTGACACTGTAAAACAAGAAACGGGCAGCATTATCTCTTGCAAATGTAACCAAACTTGTTTGTCTGAGCGATTGGCTGAAGTAGGACTGAGTGGACTTGAAGGCTCTCAAGTTTTACATTGTTTTATTTTTTAATTCAAATTTTTTTTTGTACATAATTCGACATTTGTAAGTTCAACTTTCATGATAAAGAGATTGCTTTACAGTACTTAATAATATTAGGTGAACGGAAAATACTATTTTTGTTTTTTTACAGTACAAATATTTGTAATAAAAAATAAATATAAAAATGAGCACTGCATACTTTGTATTCTGTGTTGTAATTGAAATCAGTATATTTGAAAATGTAGAAAACACCCCAAAATATATATATAAATGGTATTCTATTATTTTTTAACAGTGCGATTAATTGTGCATTTAATTGCAATGAATTTTAATCACGCAATTAATCGTAATTAATTGTTTTAATCGCTTGACAGCCCTAGTTATTTTGTATTACAGCAATGCCTGGAGGTCCCAATCAAGAATCAATTCCCAACTTTACTATCCACTGTACAAACAGATAAAACAGTCCATGCTCCAGGGGCCACAGTCTAGAATTATTACAACAATACTGAGTCCTGAAAGAATGGAGCATAGTACTACAGAGGAGTAAATAGAGAGGAATACTACTGGAGGAATATTAAGAACCAGACTAATAAAAGAGACTCAATGGGAATCCTAAGCACTAGGTCAGGGCAATCCAAGATAACCAAGAGTATAAAGAAGGATGGTGAGAACATACACTCAAAATTTCAAGTCAACATTTGTTGAGAAAGAAAAGATAGGTCCCATAAAGGCAACAAAAAGAACGTTGCATTTGCTAAGTATTGCACATACTGAAAAAATACTATGAGGTGCCTCCAAAACACATCTAGAGCTCTGTCAAGGTAATTTGAATACTACACAATAATTTATCTAAAGACTTCCAGGACCTATAACAAGATAAATTTATAGCCCTACTTGTGATCCACACCTCTTAATCTATAGCCACCAAGAGTCTGCATACTTTCTGCTTCTACATGAAATAAAAGTTCTGAACGTAGTTTTAAAAGATTATTGAAAACTTGAAGACCTATTGAATCAACCACCATACCTGTTGGCATCTGCACATTTAACTAATATAGTCTCTACAACTGGCTTGAGAAGTCGCTGTAGTTTTGTCCTTTCTGTCAAACTATGACAAGGAGTATAAACCAGCATGGCTCTTAATGTTTTCTAAGAAAGGGAAAAAAAGAAATATGAAGTCAGGTCAACTACACTTCAGCTTATTATAAAAACGTTTATGAATAGGTTTATATAACACACATGAAACAGAGTGCTTATCAGTGTGACAAAGGGTTAATACCTGACTATCATATATACTTAGTGTTAGAATTACTCAGTCTGAAATCTGGTTGTATGAACATTGTAAGTATGATCAACACCTTAACTCACTTTACCAGGCATTTGAATATATTTGGCCAGATCCTCAGCTGGTGAAGTCAGTGAAGCCATGCCAATTTACATCTACTGAAGATCTCATCTATTCCCTTCTCAGACAATGCTTAAGAGCTAAATAGGGTCTGACTTTCAGCTGTGATGAGCACTCACAATTCCCACTGACTTTTCTGGGAGCTGAATGCGCCTATTAGTTCTAAGCTACTTCACAAAAATGTCAAAATATGGTAAGGAAACAACTACTTACTAAAGCAGCAACATACACTTTGTAGACAGGGTCAGCACAGACCATGGACAGCACACTGCAGCAGGATTCCACTACAACATCTCCTGAGATACCGGTCTGAGATGATCCACTAGCTGGTCCCAGAGCTCCAGCACTTGTGTTGTTTCCATTGCTGCTCCCAGAATTTCCAGTGCTTTCACCATTAGCCAGTAATAGAGCACCACTAACATCATGGGAAAGACGTCTAAGTGCCATCTCCCGTATATTCCAGTTTCGAGAAAACAAGCAGCCAACTAACTCCATTCCAAACACCTAATGAAAGTAAACATATTCCATTTGATTTGGTTGCAAAACATAACATTTAAAGCTTAAGTATTTAAGTACTGTATTTCGGGAAATGTCAAAAAAGTTTTAAAGGGAAAATCTTATCTTAATCTTTTATGACAGAAAATATACCAGCAGTATCAGTTTTAAATATGCAGCCTGTCATAAAAAATGAAATACTATGAATGGTAATGCATAGATCTTTCAAAGACTTAGCTGTATTTTTGGAAATAATTAGCTTCCCCCATTACATTTTTTTTTAATTCATTATAATTCTGAAGCCAATTACAAACTGCTAGTAAGCTTTACAGGGAGTAGTTCCCTTTGCTTCCTTCCTGTATTCAGTAGGAAAATCCTTTCCACATGAAAAGTCAGATCGGTAGTTCTGCTGACAAAGACCCTCTATCCACAGAATAGGTACAGACAGGGGGGACACTGGTAGTTCCCATACACAGCCTTTCTAAAGTGCCTCATCCATGTTCAGCTGGTCTCCTCTTAAGAGGTAAGAGAGTAGGTCATCTTCCATAACATTCAGTACTTGGCATCTCAGTTATTGCTACCAACAAGTGTGTCTATTAGTGCTAATTATGTTTGTGATGTGACACCTGTCCACTAGGAATTAGGACCAAAAACACCAACTCTTTCACTGAACAGGGCTGTGATATTCTCCAACCTGAAAAATCCCAAATGAAAAAACAAGATTGGGGGTGGAAAAAGTTTCCTGATTTTTTAATTATTATTATTATTTTTAAAAACACAATCAACTGTCTATGAAGCCGATGTGGTTCAGAACAATTTGTGGAGCACTATAATGTGCTTTAGGATTGTGTCAGGAACTCCAAGCACCCATATATTTCTAATTTATGAGTGCACTTCAGAATTTTTTCATCTTTTTCATACTGTTTTCATTGCATGAGCATAAGACCTCTGTCACACTTCTCTTAATATTCTTGGGTAGCCTACTTAGTAACTTGAACATACTACTCTGTGGTATTCTTTCAGGCAGACTCAACAGAATTATGCAGGAACTCACTTTTTGCTGTATAGATGCTTGTAGCTATTATCAGGTGATTTCTCATATTATATTTTAAAAATGAGCAAGCAGGTGTAGTATAACAAAATGGAGCTTTGAAAGAATTTGGAACAGGAAGAACAAAGGTCCGCTGTTGAGCTTGCATTAAAATCAAAAGAGGGGTAATACATTTCCAAAGCATCTGCTTGCTGGCCAATATGCACAATGACAGTGGCTTCTTTGGAAAAAGAACAAGACCTGGCACAAGTGGTTTTACACAGGCAGCTACTGGGATGACCTTATCTTAAAAACAAAACAAACATACAAAAAAAACCCAGGGAAAATCCCATCTCAAAATGACAAATTGTTTTAATTTGAAATTCACTTCATAAGTTAAACCGTTACCTGAATCCATGGCTCAGCTAAATCTTTATAGGTGGAAGGGATCTGCTGAACCCCATAATGAGTAAGGTTAAAATTACTATCTTGTGTTCTCCTTTGCGATCCACCTGTAGGCTGCTGCTGATTTTGCTGTTGAACCACTCGGAGAACTGAAGGAGAATCCACAGGGCTTAGCAATTCATGACTACAAACAAACAATAAATATTTAATGTGGATGAAAAAATTAAACATTTACATACTTTAAAGCTCTATATGTGAGATTCAATCTGTTCACAGAACTGAATGCTTACCTATAGAAATCATGAGATCTCCACTTAGATCTACAAAGAGGGCATATAAGTGGCTCTCTGTTTCTTCTACATTCTTCTGCCCCTGAAATGCAGTAACCACAAAATAAGATGATGCCTAAAGCATATTATAGACTTATGGGAATGTAAAACCAAATGTATGGTTATAAAAATCAACAAATTAAATAGTAAATTTTACTTTAAATTAGGATATATCCTTTTCCTGATAAGGTAAATGTAGTTCTGAATTCAGCTGTCTACAGCATATTGTATGGCTTACAAGACAATTGAGGCATATTGGACCAACTTCTGTTGGTGAAAGAGACAAGCTTTCAAGCTTACACAGAGCTATTCCTCAGGTCTGGGAATGGTACTCAAAGTGTCACAGCTAAATACAAGGTGGAACTGATCGTTAAGCATAAGGAGTTAACGTATGTTGCAAAAGATCATTCAAGATCAAGTGGGCAGTTAACTCTCCTTTGTCCTATGACTGCAGTGGTGTTAAGTGGCTTACAGATTGTTGTAGCAACACAGGAGCTGATTTTCAGTGGCACTCACACAGCCTGGGTCCTGGCCACCAGTCCGGAGAGCTCTGCATTTTAATTTAATTTTAAATGAATCTTCTTAAACATTTAAAAACCTTATTTACTTTACATGCAACAATAGTTTAGTTATATATTATAGACTTATAGAAAGAGACCTTCTAAAAATGTTCAAATATATTACTGGCACATGAAACCTTAAATTAGAGTGAATAAATGAAGACTCGGCACACCACTTCTGAAAGTTTGCCGACCCCTGTAATGAGCCATAAACCCAAACCACTGTATGATACACTTATCATTAGACAATTACAACCCATACTCATGAGGATCACATCCTGAAGGAAATCCTATCAGAACCCTTTCTTCTGCATACAAACAACCCTCCAACCTTGCCAAAGTCATAATCAGAAGCAAACTCCCCACATACCAGCTCAAAGCAATACCTGATCCAGCCATAACAGATGCAAAACCTGCAGCCATATCTCCCCTGCTCCGATGAGCAGTTACTCCACCCCCAATACACCTACATACGCTTATCAGAACACACGGTTACCTCATCCTGTGCACTAAATGCTCCAACCATCACTATAAGTGGGTGAAACCAGACAATCACCATGCTCCTAAATGAACTCTCACAGAAAAGTGATAAAAGACAAACACACCCTATCAGTCACGGTCAAAAACTTTTCACAAAACCGTCACCCCGTATCTGATCTCTTGATCCTCGTCCTCAAAGAAAACTCCTTCAAAAGACAAGCCTGGGAACTAAAAGTCATAACTTTACTAAACACTAAAAATCATGAACTCAACAAAGACACTGGATTTATGGCTCATTATAACAAATCTATAACCCACTAAGCCTCCTTTGTCCTACAACTGTAGAGGTGTTAACTGCCCACTTCACCTTAAATGGTCTCTTGCAACGCATTAACTCTTTATGCTTAACAAATTTGTTCCACCTTGTATTTAGCTGTGACACTAAGTACCATTCTCAGACCTGAAAAAGCTTAAAAGCTTGTCTCTTTCACCAAGAGAAGTTGGTCCAATAAAAGATATTATCTCACCCATCTTGTCTCTCTAATATCCCGGGACCAATACGGCTACAACTACACTGTAAGTTTTAACTATACTTTAATTGCGCTGCTTCTCCTAAGGCAACATTATTCATTTACATTAATCACGATATTCCACATTAATATCCACTAGTTGATAGAGTTTCAGTAAGTTCTCCACAAGCAACACAATGAAATATAGAACTTCACATTCATCTTTCAGATCTGTACATTTTTAATATAAAGCTGTCAAGCTTTGATGCATTCTTGTTTCATTTACTTGCATTTCAAAGAATGGGTATCATGCTATACTACACTTTGTTTATGTATTTAAAGTCACCAGTAATAAATGTAAATAAAACAATGACATACAAATTGACATGCAGTGATGATGTAACTTATTCCTGCAGCCATCTTCACACACAGTCAGGCTCTCTTCATCCAGCATGCCTAACAAACAAATGGGGCACATCTGTTCTTCTTCATCCTTCATACTATTAAAAAAAAAGACATTAGCAATATGAAAAATTGCACAGATCAGAATCCAATATCGGTATTAAGTCAAATATTGATTAATGATCAATGCTAGTTGTCATAATACTCTATAACCAGCATATCACATTTAAAACAGTTAAGACCAAGAGTTAGGCGCCTCAGTGAGAATGGCGTGATTTTCAGAAGTGCTGAGCATTCAACAGCTTCTGTTGCAATCAATGGGATCTACATGGCGTTCGGCACTCAGGAAAATCAGGCTACACAGCTAAAAAATGACTCAGGAGCATAACTTTAGGGAAAGACACAATTTTGAAAATCTTGTCCTAAAGAAGTCTACTTTGCTGTTTACTCAATATTTATGATTGGAATGATTAAGGACTTATTAGTAATTTATAGATTGAAACAAAACATATTTCTTTTTTGTCACACTTCATCCACAACTCAAGACATTTGTTCCAAAGTTGCTCTTTAGACCATCACAGCAGGTCTTGAATACTATTTGATGAACATGTGTAAAATTCAAAAAGCAAATGTAAAATAAATACAGCTGCTCTGTATTTTTGCTGCAAGCAGGTGTAAATATTTATAGCATTCTCGTATGCAACAATATACTAATCAGTATCAGCTAAATTTTAGATGTACAGTACTTTCATTTTGTTTTCTACCATTAAACAATCACTTTAATTTCAAATTAATAGTCTGAGGCTAGAGCGTTTGACTGTATATAAATTACACTGACAACGTATAATGAAAATATCTACGCATCATAACACATTTTTGCAAATGGGCACAAAGATATATTTTAATTATAATAATTAAAAGACAGAAATGGAAAGAACGTGCTTGCAACAAAATGGAACAATGTGGTGTTGGCTTGCGTTCGTAGAGGGACAGACAAGGACAAGCCGGATAAAGGTGATTAAAAGACATCTTATCAGTTATGCCATTGTATACACCTACACAACTTTAAAAAAAAACAACAAAAAAACCTACATTTGTCTGGCAACAGTGAATTAAGTTATGACTGTAGAATTGTATACATTTATGATTTATTTGTGCATTCACATTGTGTCTTACACAATCACTTATTTTCTAAAAAGTTTTTAAATAATTGAGATTTTTTGCAGATCTGAAAAATCCACAGAAGTAAATTTACAGTAAAAATTTTCAGTTCTACAGTATCCTAAAAATACAAATTTCAGTGTGGTCATAAATGTATTATACTTTTTACTTTCAAGAATTAGTAGTAAACCATAAATTTAAATGAAGTACAACAGAAACATCAAGACTGTGTAAACTTATCTCTAATGAAATGGAAATAAAGTAATACAGTGACTGTTATATATATTATAACATGCCAAAATGGCTTCACTATAAAATGATTGCAATATATTTTGCTATGTCAACAGCTGCGTGGGTTTTCTTCAGGTGTACCCTAATAATGCAAAATAATGCAACAATGTAATGTAATAAATCAGAAAGTTATCCAAGTTATTCCTATAACAAGTCTTCCCAGACACACATCTAACTAAAGGAATTAATCTGTCAGAAGAATAATTTCAGGGAAACAATTGTAGGCATTTAACAGGTCTGTATGTGTTTACACATAAATATGTATTTACAATGAAGCAGTATGACAGTTAGAAAAATACATAAACACAAGGCAACAGGAAACCATGTTCATGATCTAAAAGCCCAAACTGAAAACATGCCTAAATATATTAATTTTGCCAGATGGACACTGTAGTCTAAAGTAATATACCAAGATTATTCGTTAACATAAGGTTCCATTTTATGCTAAAGTAAGAAAGTGTCATTTTTGGTTTTCTTCTAAGCATCCTCTGAGGAGCATCCACCTTAGTTTATTCAACCAATGTATATAAATTCATAGAAAACATTAAAAAAATTAAGAACCTAAGACTAATAAAATGAATTTTATTCATTTTAGCCCCTAACAAAATTTACAAGAGCTGTTAAGCAAAAACAATGAAGTAAAAATAATAATTTGAAACAGCTTTTCAAAGAATCATTAACTTTACTAAGCTTAAGTACTGGAAACATCATAAATATGCTTCTAAGATGGTATGTGCTAGAATGATCCAGATTGAAAAAGAAAATAAAAAAATACTTTAAAATAATTTACTCAATGTGTGTATGTGGCTCAAAAGTGAGTGTGTGTGTGTATTATCTATATGTGTGCACAAATTCACTTACATACTCACAAAGCTCTTGTGTGTGTGTGTGTGTGTGTGTGTGTGTGTGTGTGTGTGTGTATATATGTACACACAATATCTCACTTTTTCCTGTGCAAACAATTTTGAAAGCAAGCTTATACTCTGTGTGTGTGTGTGTGTATGTATATATGTACACACACACACACACACACACACACACACACACACACAGTATACTTCCTTGGAACTTGCAAGCATATGACTGTTGCTTCTAAGTGATACAGC
Organism: Mauremys reevesii; assembly: GCF_016161935.1. Taxonomy (NCBI): domain Eukaryota; kingdom Metazoa; phylum Chordata; order Testudines; family Geoemydidae; genus Mauremys; species Mauremys reevesii. Next base: position 34,082,762 of record NC_052628.1, on the reverse strand, counting down.
TTGCTTTCAAAATTGTTTGCACAGGAAAAAGTGAGATATTTCTACATTTGTGAACATTTGCATGCATGCTACATATGAACACATGCACACACACACAAACACATCAGTTTTGGGAGCTAATGTGTACTCCAGTCTTAAAAATGATTGCATACATTTAAAAAAAAAATTCACTTTGAACAAGGAACAGGATTCTCTGCAAAACATCAATATCTAACACATTTTTCAAACAGGTCTTGTAAATTCAATATGCCTGTGTTGGTATCAAGATGACCGATGTAAACCTGATTTTTTTTTTTTGGCATACACAAAATTATTAATTGTGACTTAAAATGGAAACAGCTTTAAATAGATTCAAATAAAATGTAAGTGTATCTAAACCTCCAAAATGGGGGGAGGAGGGGAAAAGAGGTCAGGGAGAGAATGCTACAGAACAAAGCTTTTTAATTCCTTTAGAAAAATACTAACCTGTTTTCTGAACTAGATGTAGAAGTACTAGATGATGACAATGTATGAGAATTTGACATGCGTGAGACAAACTTCTGGATGGTGTTACGAGATGGAGCTTTGATCCTTGAGCTACGCCTACTGTGATATTTCTGGAACAAACTCTCAACCTAACATTGGGAAAAGATAGTAACAGTATGCTATAAATACCTCACACATAAAGAGATGTTCTTGAGATTTCGATATTGATAATGAAACATAGTTATCTATATGTTTATAACACATTATTATTATTAAATTGTAATTGCAGCTGCAACAGCAGGGATTTCACTACTGTCTTGAGAATAAAATGGTTTGCAAGGAACAAACTAATTTACATAAAAATCATCAGCTCAATTTTTCTTTACTTTATACAAAGAGTGTGGGGCAGAAACTTGCTCAGTTTAATAATTTACTGTTGAGACAACAGATAAATGATACACTACCGATGCTGATGAAAATATAAATATAAATGTAAATTAAGTGGAAAAGAAAGTTTTATGGCATATTCACTGAACCAAAGATTTCTACTTTTTAGTTGCTCCTTTTATTGCAAAAATATTTTTCTAATATTTACATAGTTTTTTAAATTAACACCCAGAAACACTGGCTAAATTAAAAACTTGTAACTCTATTCCTTTAAAACTTGGTACAGTCTTCAGCCATTTAAAAAACATGCCCTAAAAATGCTCTAACTTTGTGTGTGTACTCACATCTGCTATTAAATACATCAGGAATTAATTACCTCAAAATTCTTCAAGGTCTTTCTCCAAAGCATTGGGTCTGAGGGTTCTAACTGGAACACTCGAAGCATGACAAACAGCAAATGAATACAAAATGTTCCACGCCCACAACTGCATGTCTACAAAGAAACATATAGCAGGTTTAGGACCCTACTGTGGCTTGATATGTACACATGTGCACATTCTTCATTTAAGCACCTACACTGTCTAGTACTTTGCCCAGACAGTGAAAATACAAGACCGTGAATGGATGTAGAGTGAAATTAAACTTCTGAAATGTGACTAATGCTTCTGTTCTTCGTCAAGAAATAAATAAATGGGTAACAACAAATTATGCTACTTCTCTCCTGACATTTTTCCTCTCAGAGGCTGTAGTTACCATTCATACCAAAGGACCTTATCCACATGATCCTCACATCACCCAGTATGAAGGCAATCAAGAAATTTTCTTCTGCCATTTATAGACCTTTGCACCCTGTTCCAAGAACACACAAGTCTAGTTGCTCCCTACTGAATAGTCACACCATCATTAGGAGGGTCTATTTGGAGAAGATCCCATAGCAGGTATTAATACTACTATGAGACTGTTCAGAGAGCTTTCATATGCATTTGTTCTACATTTACCAGTAAACAGTGGGTATATATATCCAGGAAGTGTAGACCATAAGACATAGCTATAAGAAATTAAAAGTGCCTCCTTGTAGTGGAAGGTGGAGCAAAACAGAAAGTAGCAAAATTTCAGCCAAAATACTAGTTAGAAATGAATATCACATCCACTGAGGGAGTGTAAAATGGGTGAAAAATAAATGTGAAACACTAAATTTGCACATTATTAATGATTCCTCAGCTAAATTAAATGGATTTTAAAAGAAAAGCGTTTGCTGCAGACAACCTCATGTTTGAAGTATAATTGGCACATCATCATCATATGTACAAAATACACATTTTAAATGCTATTTCATAGGATAGCTAAATATCTAACTTTGGTTTATGAATTTATAACTTCATCTACCTTGGTTCCAACTCTGTAAATAAAAAATATTGTAGGCATGCTAGGTGATTCCTACCTGAGGCCCAATGAACACCCTATACTTGTTATCAGGACTGTCTCCTCCAATTAAGAAAGAATTAGGTCCAATCTGCTGCAACAGGTACAATCTGGCTCGCATAACTTTGTTGACACGACGATTTGTTTCCTCAGGGCTATATGGTGAGAAGCCATCTGGAGACGGAGCTCTCCGAGGTGGTGTTATTCTCCCACTTTGAAACTGCAACAAAATTGTTTCCAGTATCAACTATTTCTCTCTTCACTAAGAAATTCTTACATAAAAGACTATTATTTGTTTGTTAAGTGACAACAATAAGCTCAACAATGCTCTCAGCACTGACCAGAATGCAAAATGAGAAAAAGTCCCTACCTTAAAGGGACTACAAGGATTATCAAGGTGCATTTATTTTCTTCCATGCTCAAATCCAGCAGACATCAGATGCAGCAAACACAGTTTTAAACAAGCTTGTTGGAATATTAACAGAGTAAGTAAAAGTCCAGTAGCTGGCTTTTATTTTTCTTGAAATTTTTGTTCACTGATTTTATTGCACTATTTTACCTGAGTAATTAGAATTGAGAGACCACTGTGGACTTGTGAAGGGCAACACTGAATACTGGGGTTCTGTGAGATGAAATTTCTTCATTTATAAAGTATATTAGCACTTTTAAATTCTAGCCATCGAAGAATAAGAGTTTAAAAGAAATTCTCAAAGGAAGTTATCAGATAAAAGATGAAATGCCTTTCTCTTGTCTTAACTATGCAAAGAGATCTCTCACTTAGGGTTCTATGTTTTTTATTCTAAAAGAAATGACCCAACCTAGTATCAAAGTGCATTTATTTTCACTTGAATTTCTCTAACATATTAAGATTTTTTTAATACTTTTTCTGATGTTAAACTTAATATTGCCACTGAATGGTTGGAATCCAATTTGAATTTCAAATAGTGAAGTAGAAGATTGTAAGTGAACCGTTCTTGTTAGTCATTAATTCTAACATGGACTAAACCAGGGGTTCTCAATCTTTTTCTTGGTGAGGCCCCCCTTAACGTGCTATAAAAATGCCAGGACCCAGTGGGGGCAGGAGGCGGGGAAGTCGGTGCTCTGGACCAGAGGAGACACCCTTAGGCATAGGCATAGTTTGACTTCTATTTGGGGGAGCACGGGCTGGCGAGGCACGAGCCAGCTCCACACAGTGGGGTCCAGGGAGGGAGCGCCACCTCCACCCCAACTCACTCAGGAGGGCCACTAAGCCTGTCTGGGCTGTGTGGGGTTACAACCAAAAAATATAAACTCTAAGGGGGGGACTCAGCTTAAAAAGTTTAAAAACTGCTTAGGGTGCAGGGAGGGGATAGCAAGGGGCTGTGTGAAGTGAGGGGTGTAGCTCAGGGTGCAGGGGCTACGGTGACCAGACACCCAAGTGTGAAAAATTGAGATAGTGGGTGGGGGGGTAATAGGAGCCTATATAAGAAAAAGACCCCAAAATCGGGACTGTCCCTATAAAATCGGGACATCTGGTCACCCTATCAGGGGGTGATAGCTAGGGGCTGTGTGAAGTGAGGGGTGTAGCTCAGGATCAAGCAGGGGATAGCTTGGCAGGCAGGAGAGTAGCTCAGCCTCAGGGTGTAGGCAGGGAGTTGCTAGAGGCTGTGTTGGGGGGGCTCCCAGTGCAGGTCGCAGCTTCAGTGGGCAGCAGCTGGAGCTCCCGACTTCAGTGCTGGGTCTCGGGGCACCGGGTTTCAGTTGCAGGGTTCCGCGGCACCCCTGAAAGGGCTCATGGACCCCCAGGAACCACTGGACTAAGCTTTACTTTTAAATTAACTTGATTTCCAGTGACAAAAAATTACGAAAACTCATTCAATGGAAAAAAGTCTATTAGCTACAAATGGAGGAAAGGCAAAATTGATTTTCTTAATTGTAATCTTGGTCTCTCCTAGCATGGTGCCACTGTTCCCAACGGAAGTTACAACTCATGGCATTTCTGACCAATCAGTAGAAAGGAAGCAGAGCGCTCTTCTTGGAAAATGAAAGTCTACAGCAGTAGATCTATCACGGGAGAAAGAAAAGTAAACTGCACGCACTCTACCTCATGCTCAGATATATTGCTGTTTTCTGTAGCAACTCCATATGCTTTGCCCAAGATTTTCAGAAGTGGGAACCTACAGTCAGACTTCTTAATAAGTCAGGCCATTTATTTAGGAGCATAAATTGGGATCCAGGTGCTTAACTTTAGGTATAGTTTCTCTTTTGCCAAGTGGTAGCAGATGTCCAGGGGCCTGTGCAGGCTGGCTTCCCAGTGACAGAGAGATCAGTGAACGGAGTCTAGGTATTCTATACTTATTCTAAGTAAAGCTTGTTTTATTTGTACATGTACACCAGTTCTCGAACAGAAGTGTTCACAAACAGTACGTAGGCAATTGCTTCTTTTAGAAATCCAAACCCAAAAACCAAGACCTGGTTCCCAGGGAGCATCTCTGCTTCAAGAATTGACTCCACTCAAAGATCCAGGAAGAGAGCAAACTCTGCCACCAGAACTTTACATAAGCAAACTAACACATAGCACGTGTCTTTCCAACACTGGATATTTTCTCATGTGCTAAGAACTTGGAAGACTATGGGTAACAGCACCATCTGGTGACACCTGCCATAACAGATTCTATTTTTGAAAATCCTGATCCAGGTTTATTTGCTACAAAAACAACAGATCAAATCAAGCATGGAATCGCATCCTTCACATTTAGTTTCCTAACAACTATGAATGTAATATTTAATAGGCATACCACAGATTTCCTAAGTAAAATCACAAGTGGGAAACCCCTTTGAACATGCATCTTCTCTCCAAAACCAGTAGTTAGAGATAGCCTTTGTTTACAGTTCAGAAGTACCAAATTTTGACATGTGTATAGCAATACCCCCTCTTCCATAAATGGTGACATCTCAAAATAAAGTCAAAACCATGATTATATTACATTTTCCAACTTACAGGCACTGGAGATACCCTTTTTCTTCTAACACCTGGTGATTCTGATTTAACAGTTCTAGAGGATGAGGATGAGGAGCTACTAGGAGAAGGGCTACGTCTTCCTTTCTGAGCTGAAGAAGCATTGCTTTGCCCTTCAACTTGAGGTTCTATTGATAGTTTGTTGCTTTCAGAGCCATCACCTTTCACTGGGATTGGTTTTACCACCTTGGAAGAAATAAGTCACATAGTTTGTGGTTAGTAAAATGATCATCTTCTAAATAAAGCAACAGAACACACTAACTTGAAGTCTGTTTTGGAAACATATGTACAATGTTTATATTTATTTGTTTCGCATCGGATATAGTCCCTTTATATTGAGACTATTAGCTATTCCCCAATTATTTTAGTGATCAGTGTTTGAGAGTCACATTGGCATTTCAAATGTGTGTGTATTATTAGATTAATTCCCATTCTGTTTTTCTTAGCAATCATATGTCCAAAATTAACATTCATTCGTGTCTATAATGTTAACAGTTTCTGCATGATTTATTTGCCACCTTTGGTTCTTCCAAGTTATAGCTGAAACTATTTATTTAGCAATCTGAAGTCAAGAAGAAATGGCCAAGTTCTTTATTGTAAATAATTATGCTTTTGATCTTGCTCTTTTGCATGCATCTTTCAATGTTATTAAGACAAAACCAATCACAAGCCATCTTGCAAAAGAAGAGCAAAATGAACTCCTTGCATTTTGGTTTACGTAAAGAATTTATCATGGAAAATGTTTTTTCCGGTGATAATCACCTGTGCTAGACAAATGGGGGATTAATACATCAAAGTTTTAAGAAAGTGAATTTTTTTTTAAAATTAGAAACAAAATCGTGGGGAGGCTGACTGAGAAAAAGGAGAAAATGGTTTAAAGTTTTATTCTGTAAAACACAGCTACTTTGGATGTCAACAGAGGGCAGTGTTGTCACAATAATATTTTAAGCAAAACAGTATCAGTTGAGCTATTTGACTTTCTAAGTACCAAACACATTACAGATCTGTAAACTATACAGAATTAGCAACAATTCTTCAAACAGCCAATAAAAGTGAACAAAGAGATCATAACTAAGTGTAAGCAATCATAACTAAGATACGGGGTAGTGGGGTTTTAAGAACAAATATTTATTAAGCCGTCTTGGCACTTTTCACAATTGTAAATAATCAGTAAAAAAAATTCTAATTATTATTACCCTTTCTTGAACACTACTTACCACAGGTCCTCTCCTGCTTCTCCTTTCCAGCCATTCATGCTTCCAGGCTGGCATACATGTTGCCTTGAGTTTCTCCCTGATCATGCGCTCTTCTGGGCGGTCATCCATTTTCTGCAACCCCCTGAGGGTTTCTTTATTCTCCATGTCACGACTAAAATAAAGAAAAAAAAATCATAAATGTGATTGTCTTTAATTAAAATTAAAGACATAACACTGTGGTATTCTTAAACCTTGTACCATCATAAATTTCTCTCTCCCTCTCCCTCTCTCTCTCTCCTTACAATATAATTACCAAAACATTAATTCCAACTGGCTGGAGCAAGCCACTTAAGCATTACTGTGAACAATTTGCTACCCTGCTATTTGGAGCATAACTGCTATGAGGCATATTTACTTGAAATGTGTACTAGTCTGGGTATTAGACATCCAATAAGAAAGGCTTCTTTATGAAATACTAATTTGAACCAAAACAAAAACCCCACATCAACCAATGCCCTGCCTCCAGAACCTCCCATAAAAAGCTCTCAAGTTTAAGGTTGCTCATATACCTATAGACACATGAAGGCTTGCAGTGTCTCATGTATTTTAAGACAATTTATAACATGAATAGTGTAGAAGATTTAGAAAGAGGAAGGTATATTATAAAAATATGTCATGCCACAAGTCATTTGTGTAAAGAAAAGCTTAGTGAAAGCACTTAACACTTAATTTGTTTAAATTAGAAAGGGAAGTCATAAAAGTAAGGATTAGTTAAGAGCTGCTTTCTGGACTACTTTTGACTCAAAAGCATTCCCAGTCAGTTATCATCATAACAAAATATGTAGTCCACTAATATCACTAAAATGAATGCTTATATGATTTTGACCTACAGCAAAGGAGTTGCCTGTAATACTCAAATACCTGAGTACACATGAGAACAGTCCGAAGGATTACCTGATTCTATTGAGCTATCTGCTAAAACACCAAGAAAACCACATTCCTAGCCACAACACACGATCCCTTGCTATGTTCTAGAAGTTAGTTCATTTAAAAGAAAATAAATTGTATTTTTTCAAAAAGCAAATCTATCACCTAAACCGAATTAGACTGACAATCTGAATGGATGCTTATCAAAAATATTTTTTTAAAAATCAAATTAACGTGGAAAAAATAGGGCTTTTAATAATTTGTCTACACAGAACAAATAATTTGCATATTTGCCACAGTTTCATATACACACACAATCCTATCTTAACCTTCTAAAATGTTTATCTTAGTTATGCAGATAAAACTTCACTACTATACATTGTCTTATGAGTTTTTTGTAAGTAGTATTACTATTAGACAATACATAAATTATCTTTCCTGTGATAAAAATGAATTTAAAATGTCTCTGCTGTGCAACAATCCATATCTAATGGTGAAAAAGTGATTGCAAAGAATGAAAAAAAATACTTTGATCAAATGTTTTTGTTGGCCCAAAACAGCAGTGATCAATGTTACAAGAAATTTTTTCTCTCATTGTAGAGACAAAGGAAACAAACTATCTAGAGATAGGAAATATCTTTTTCCTGTTCAGTGCAGAAGTGCCATACACAGATGGACACCAGAAAACAAAATATTTTCTTTTCTTTCAAGCAACATCCTCTAAACATACTGCTAATATGAGTTTGATTTTAGGAGTTTTATTGAAAGTGGCCGATTAATCCTACATTTCTAAATACAATAAAAACTCCATCCAAATAAGTAAACCATTTTAACCTCTGAAAAAGTCAGGCCCAATCTGAGTAATCAAGGAGATCAAATATATATTTAAACAAACCCAAAATTGGAATATTCATAACTCTGCTGCATGAAAAAAGTGTCTGAATCCTAATATAAACAACAACAAATTCTTCAATATCGTGAAAGACACAATATTATTTATGTTTCTGTAGTAGTCAGAGTTCCAATCAAGAATGGGGCTCCACTGGGCTGAGGGCTACACAAGAATATACAAAATCACTCCCTAACTTATGTAGGGCCTTATTTATATTCTTTCCTTATTCAGCCAAAGCACCCCAGACGACTATGGGAGCTTTACCTGAATAAGAACTGGGCCCATATAATGGTACAGCCACAAAAATCTAGGTGAGAATTTGCCTTAGATATTTTAAATTACTTAAACATCTAAAATATACTGTAGCTGTAATTTCAAATGCATGAATATTGTGTATACAAGACAGAAAAACTATGCAAGCAACAAAAGAATGAAGCATACTATTTCATCTGTTCACATAACCATGATTAACTTCCCAACTGATATAAAAAAGTCTTAGTGGCCCTTGAACTTGAATTCATGAACAATGTAATACAAGAGTGAAGGCTTCACAATCTGTACTTGTTCTCTAAAAAGCAGAAGCAACTATCTTGTTCTCTCATGTGACAGTAAAACCAATATACTCTGACTTACAAAGAACTGTTGTTTTTAAATGTAGGTGGGATAGACCAGCTGAGTCTGAAAGTGTTCTCTCTAGTAATCTAAGATAAGTTCTGCAATAGGGCATTCTGCAATTAAGTATCATATATTACCACAGAATGCTGTTTTGGAAAAAAAATTAAAAGATTTTATGTCACTGAACTCAAATATAGTTTTAAGTGAAATGCATTATTAAGAATTCTTGTACTGAGCATTTAAGACAATCCCCTCCCCCAGTGTGTGCATGGAATATCCTTGTATCTTGCAACATATTTCATAAACTGAGTTTATCCACAGTTGGGCCTGATCTTCATAACTAAGGCAAGTTCATAACTAAGGCAAGACTCCTGCTGACTAAAATGGGCAATGGTAATTTTGAGTCATGTTAGCAGGATTGGTTCCTATATTACTCCACTTTAAAATCCTCAGAACAATAAAAATAGCTTTTGATGGATTTTGTGGACTGCACCACTCCAACAAATCATCAAGCGCCTGATCTTGCAAGGTGCTGAAGACTAACTCTGATCCAGAGAAGTTTTTAGGCACAAACTCAACTTTTAAGCATGGCAGTACTCCCAACTGAAGATTAACACTAAGCATATGCTTAAGTGCTTTGCTAGAGCAAATGGAGAGCGCCTGGCTGAATTTTAACATTACATCTCTGTGAATAAAACTACAGCAATATTGCTAGTGGAATATAATCATCAGTAATTTTGTGTGTACACACACACACACACACACACACACTTCAGTTCACTTTTAACAAAATATACTTATAAAAGCCACACTCTTGCCACAGGTCATTTTTAGGACTACTACATAAAAGTATTCAGATCATAAAAGATACAAATACAAGCTTAGGCAGTTTATTAATATTTGGAAGTTCACAGATAATTAGGAAGAATTATTTCTGATACACATTTTATGACCAACTGCTACAATGACATGAACTACTACTGTACCTACTTCTTATATCAAGTGTTTGAGATTCAAATACCAGAAAATATAAATCTTTTATAACCTAAAATTAAATACCAACTGTTCAAAAACAAAATGGAAATTAGTTTCCAGTTGCTGTTCCTTAATAACTTCACTACCACCACCTGAAGAATGTCGAATTATTAAATTATCCATCTATTCAATACACATTTTATAATATGTGATTATAGCTCATTCTTTCCACTGCATCAGGTGGCCATGTATTCAAGTCACAAACTAGATTCAGATTTATACTTAATGCAGATGGCAGGACCTCAGAGAAAAAAGGTTACATTCCTTTGTCTGAGGGGTTAAACAGATGTTCCCTATCTGCACATGCAGTTAGAAATTAGATAACATCTCAGCACTATAAAAGTACAGTGCTATGTAAGTAAATTACATACAAAAGTCTACATTAAAATAACATTAATTTAGGTTGCAAGATCAAGCACTGGAAAAACATGAAATATAAGAATTAAGGTTGCCAGTACAACTGTATCATCTGAGCATTTCACAAACGCACAGATTGCATTTCAAATCAGAGAGTATTATCCTCATTTTACAGATGGGCTAATGGAGACAAAAACTTGCCTGAGGCCTCACAGTGAATTACTGGCAGAACCTCATGACTTTCAAACACTGAGCTTGTTCCTTCAGGTCATGCTGCTTTACTGCCCAAATGTTAAGCATCCACAGCTCCTACTCACTTCAGTTGTAGTAGTGAGTGTTCAGTACTTCTCCAAATCAGACCCCAGGCATTCGAGCTGGGTACACTGAACTGAGGAACAGACAATTAGTGGCCACTTGCCAAAATTTGTGTTTAAGTGACTTGCTCAGCATCACACAGGAAGTCTGTGGCAGATGCATGAATAGAACTGAGTTTTTCTGCCTTAAACACCAGAACATTTTCTTTTCCTGAAACACACTGCCTATCTCATTCTCTACACATTTTAACTTCTACAGCAGGAAAGGAAGGATTCCTAAAAACAACAGCCACATTTAGTACACTACCCTCATTCATTCCTTGAGCCCATCCATCCTGTGCACTGAATGTGGCAGGAGTCCTTTGGAAAAATGGTATGTGATCACATAAATTACGTATGTTAGCACAATGCATATACACAAGAGGGAAGCATTAGGGTTGCATGGGCAGGCAACACAGCTTTCAAGAGCCATGACCTACAACTTAAACGACTTGCTTTTAACATTTTTTACATGTAATTTCCTAAATGTATTTTTAAAAGTAAAAATAAATTATATTATGCAATTGTAATAACCCCCACATAATGCATCATCAGGCATTGAGAGACTAAGGGTAGGTCTACGCTGCAATTAAACTCCTCTGGCTGGCCCACATCATTTGACCTGGCTCGCAGGGCTCACGCTGCAGGGCTGTAAAATTTCAGCATAGACATCCAGGCTTGGGCTTGAGCCTGAGCTCTGGGACCCTGTGAGGGGGGAGGGTCCCAGAGCCTGGGCTCCAGCCCAAGTCCAAACACCTACGCTACAATTTTACAGCTCCACTGATCCCTGCGAGCCCTAGTCAGCTGGCTGTTTAACTGCAGTGTAGGCATATCCTAAGTGACTTGTACTGGGTGTGTGGGCTGGACAGAACAAGCTTGACACTTCCCCCACGCAACTAAAGGTGCTCTGGCAGGAGCTGGTCTGCCTCTGCTCTCTGAAAACCCCAGGCAGCAGTGTGCTGCTGTTACACTGACAGCAAGAGACTTGGGGCTTCAGAATATTGGCTTGCTGTCAAAATTATTATGAGAAATGCAAACCAAAAATGAGAAGTGTTGATTTTCAACTTCTGATAGCTCACACAAACCTGAGAGGAATTTCATGGAGCAAGCAAAAGGGCATGTTCCTAGCCCCAAGGCTTTCTCCCTGATGAATTTCAAAAGTCTTCTCCAAACAATGCAGGTAGTAGAGCTTCTCAAAAAGATTACAAGCATCTTGTATTATGGAAAGTTTTGGCCAACGTAAATATAAAGGCTGTTGCCAGCTCCTATAATAATGAAGTGAAAGATTCCATAGCAGTTTCCTAAAAAGTAGGTTTCTGAATCCGTGTTCATAACAGTGAAACAGAGAGAGTGTCCATAGCTTTGTGAAAACTATTGTTTTTCACAGGACTGTCTCACTCACCTAGCAGGAGCACTGCACTCCCAATTTTGAATAACTATTTTACCTCAAATATATAAAAGTTCAATAGGACAAATGCATTATATTAATAGTCTATGTTAAAGACAAATTTTATATAACATTGTGGAATGCAGATTTTTAAAATTATTTTTCTAAAAATTCTTTTTTTTTTCAAAATTTGATGGTTTGTTATGTATCTATTTTGTACTGCTTTGTAAGGCCTGGTTTTCTAAAACACAGTATTACCCTTCAATGACAATTTTAACAAAAGCAGAGAGTACATAAAACTACATTATTTCTTTTTAACAAAAGAAGGTTGTCTATTTTAAATGGCATGTAAGCAGCCCAAAGCAAATTTTATTTTTTGAGAGTTCAATGTACTTAATACTGATTTTCTAGTAGTAAAGTACTATTTTTCATTAGACCAAGGGCAGCTCTAATCCATCTGCCTGTGTCTCTCAACAATTGCCAACTATTAAGAAAGAAAACAAGGCATGTAACTAGCTTCTTCAGAAAAGTAGTTTATTAAGTATACAGGTAAACTGACTTTTCCCATTAGCAGTAGAAAAACTAGGGGGGAAAAAAGCCCCACAACTTCTGAAAACAGGTAAAAGCAAATTCACTAGTAAAAGAAAAGCTCTGTCTGCCCTATCCATAAATACCCAGTTGTAAGAAAAAAATCTAATTAGTAACTGTCCTAGTAACTTCTGTGTACATTTATGTGCCCACCTCAAGAAAGTTAGCATGTTTGACATGTGGGATCCTTAAAAGCAAACTATCTATTCTTTAGATCCTATCTTCTGGTCGCTAACATTTCAGTAATATTTTCAATGTTTTTTCTTTATTACCACCAGGATTTTTTAAAAAAGGAAACTAGCTTGCTCAGAGTATGAAAATATGGAAGAAAGGAGAATTGCCCATTATTCATCCCTAAATCCTTAACCCAGATCTACTGTCTTTTCTACATTGGTAATGCTTACGTTGCATCTGGAAAGCACTTTATCCTGTGAGAGAGAACCTTAAAGGTTCTCTGCCTTCTCTCCCCAAACAGTCATCTACCCATGAAGAGAACTACAAACACACACATTTATGGAAGTTTGATATGCTAATGACTTGCTAGTCAGAGGGGACATCTGGCTATATATAATAAACAATGAAATATTCAGAAGCTCTAACTAGACAAGTAGAATCATAATGAAATTTATTAAAACTCTGTAAGAAGGTAGTGAATGAGAAAGCTTCTACTTCTGGAAGAACAAGGGTTTCTAAGATCAAAATCTTCAAAGCTGGATGCCTAATATTAGGTACCTAAATAAGCGGCCTGAATTGCAGAAGTGCTGAACATGGACCTACTGTTCCTCAGCACCTCTGAAATTCATGCCATATATTTAGGTAACTAAATATGGGTTGTACTACTCATTTTGAATTACTTATTTTGTACCTTAGGCACACAAATTCATGTAGCTATTTAAGAAGAGCACTCCTGAATAAGTAAAATAATAAATACTGACTTATGCTGCAAGACAGTGCTTGCAAAAAAGTTGATGAAAGGGCTTATCTCCTTAAAATAGAAAGCAAATAATCACATAAAAAAAGGAGTACAACAACAGATCCTAGATCTATTTAATCTGCCTTTCAGGAGGAAGGGATAACTCAGTGGTTTGAGCATTGGCCTGCTAAACCCAGGGTTGAGAGTTCAATCCTTGAGGGGGCCATTTAGCGATCTGGGGCAAAAATCAGTACTTGGTCCTTTTTGGGGGGAGGGATAACTCAGTGGTTTGAGCATTGGCCTGCTAAACCCAGGGTTGAGAGTTCAATCCTTGAGGGGGCCATTTAGCGATCTGGGGCAAAAATCAGTACTTGGTCCTTTTTGGGGGGAGGGATAACTCAGTGGTTTGAGCATTGGCCTGCTAAACCCAGGGTTGAGAGTTCAATCCTTGAGGGGGCCATTTAGCGATCTGGGGCAAAAATCAGTACTTGGTCCTTTTTGGGGGGAGGGATAACTCAGTGGTTTGAGCATTGGCCTGCTAAACCCCAGGTTGTGAGTTCAATCCTTGAGGGGGCCACTTAGGGATCTGGGGCAAAAATTGGTCCTGCTAGTGAAGGCAGGGGGCTGGACTTGATGACCTTTCAAGGTCCCTTCCAGTTCTAGGAGATTGGTATATCTCCAATTATTACTTTTATTACCTATTACCTGACTGCTATGCCAATTTATATGTATTGCAGTACACAAATTCTATTAAGCAGATACAAGTGTTTTTTAAAAAAGTAAACTATCAATTCTTTCAGAATATGAGAGAATCTCTGGGCACAGATTCAAAGGGCTATTAATAGGTGAAGTTTGGGGAAAACCTAGTATTCTCTGTCTATAGAGCCCAGTTCTTTAAAACTTTTAGGCAAGAACTTGTTCCTTTATTAACGAAAGTGCTGGAATTCTAGACCACAGTAGTCTCATAGAAAGTATACACCAGAGCTCCCCAAACTATGGGGTGCACGGAGGAACATTCAGGGGGGCATAGCTGGGGCCCAGGCCAGCCCCTACATGGCATTAGCCACTGACTGAAGACAGGATACTGGGCTAGATGGATCATTGGTCTGACCCACTATGGACATTCTTATGTTCTTATCTATATACGTATACATCTAGATACAAAAAATTATTCTAAAATATTGGCAACAAGAGGTTTATCGAACAATTCACACAAAAATTCAACATGTTTATTACTGGAAGGTAATCTTCAAATAATCTAGAATGTACACAACTAAATCTTGTAACAATGCTGGTTCTGGCGGGACCCAACTGAGAGTGCCAATTCAGGACAAATTGCTTGAAGCAGGGCAGTTACAGCCCAAGGCTGGGGTTTTTTCCACCTCTAAGGCAAACCAAACCAGCCAGACAAAGAGGACTTTGGTCTCACTCCACTGGCTAACCACAAGTCACACAAGCAATTCCCTTAGACACAGGACTGCCCAGAGGGGGAGGGGGGGCGGCAAGTGGGGCAATTTGCCCCAGGCCCCGGACCCCGCAGAGGCCCCCATGAGAATACAGTATTCTATAGTATTGCAACTTTTTTTTATGGAAGGGGCCCCCAAAATTGCTTTGCCCCAGGCCCCCTGAATCCTCTGGTCGGCCCTGCTTAGACACTCCAGTTTCCCAGTATTACCACCAGTGCCACTCGTTATGGGGATGAATGGTTATGAAAACCAATACCCCTGTAAAAGAAAAAAGGTTCTCCTGGTCCCCAAGGACCAAGCAACAGATCCAGGTCAATATACAAATCAGATCTTACCCACAAATCATGCTGTTGCCAATCCTTTAGAATCTAAAATCTAAAGGTTTATTCATAAAAGGAAAAAGATATAGATGAGAGAGAGAGAACTGGTTAAATGGAATCAATTACACATAGTAATGGCAAAGTTCTTGGTTCAGGCTTGTAGCAGAGCTAGAATAAACTGCAGGTTCAAACTAAGACCTTGGCTACACTGGCGCTTTACAGCGCTGTAACTTTCTCGCTCAGGGTATGGCTACACTTACAGCTGTACAGCGCTGGGAGTTACAGCTGTCTTCGTACAGCTGTGTAGGGAAAGCACTGGTGTGTGGCCACACTCACAGCTACCAGCG
Organism: Mauremys reevesii; assembly: GCF_016161935.1. Lineage (NCBI taxonomy): Eukaryota > Metazoa > Chordata > Testudines > Geoemydidae > Mauremys > Mauremys reevesii. The sequence continues at coordinate 34,067,094 of NC_052628.1, read as the reverse complement.
CTGCAGTGGCCACATTTGCAGCGCTGTTGAGAGTGGTGCATTATGGGCAGCTATCCCAGCATTCAAGTGGCAGCAACGTGCTTTTCAAAAGAGGGGGGTGGGGTGGAGTGTGACGGGGAGAGAGAGAGAGTGAGTGGATTTTTGGAGCCGACACTGTGTGTCAGATTTTGCAAGGCAGGGAGCTGAACATTTCCTCGATCCCTCATTCACTCTTAACTGCAAATAGCCTGCAGACCAGATAAGCAGCTGCTCCAAGGACCCCCCCCCCCCACTGTTTCTCTCCTTAAACAAACATTCATCCCCCTGCCTGCCTCATTCACAGCAAGGTAGTGGGTTATCTCAATTGATTGTTCACAGTCAGTTACAGATTGATCACAGCAGACAAGAGCTGTGTTTGTTTTTTAGATAAGCAGCTCCTGGAGCCCCGAGTTCACAACAAAACAAAGAGAGGCATCATAGCAAAACAGAGAGTAATTTAGTTAAAAGCATTCTGGGATATCTCCTAATACCCTGGAAGCCAATAACAGTGCTGGTGTGTGGCCACACTTGACGAGCAGCGCCGCATCACCAGCGCTGCACTCGTTATACCCCAAGCAGTCCAGGTGTACAGCCAGCGCTGCAGGCAGGGAGTTGCAGCGCTGGACGTGCCTTGCAGGTATGGACAGTTACTAAGTTGCAGTGCTGTAAAGCCTCCACCAGCACTGCAACTCTCCAGTGTAGCCAAGCCCTCAGGGGTGTGAAAAAACACCCCTCTGAGCGCAGCAAGTTACAGCGCTGTAAAGCGCCAGTGTAAATAGTGCCCCAGCACTGGGAGCCCGGCTCCCAGCGCTGTAAGCTAATCCCCTCGGGGAGGTCCTTCAGCACTGGGAGAGCTCTCTCCCAGCGCTGGCACCGCGACCACACTTGCACTTCAAAGTGCTGCTGCGGGAGCGTTCCCGCGGCAGCGCTTTGGAGTTTCAAGTGTAGCCAAGCCTTAAGTCTCTGGAGTACATCCACAGCTGGGATGGGTCATTCAGTCCTTTGTGTAGAACTTCCATTTGTAGCAAAGTCCCTCCAGAGGTAAGAAGCAGGACTGAAGACGAGATGGAGATGAGGCATCAGCCTTTTATAGTCTTTTCCAGGTGTAAGATCACCCCTTTGTTCTTACTGTGGAAAATTACAGCAAAATGGAATCTGGAGTTACATGGGCAAGCTCCTGCATACTTTGCTGAGGTACAAGGCGTATCTGCCTTCTCTCAATGGGTCAATTGTGTAGCTAATGGTCCTTAATGGGCCATCAAGCAGGCTAGGCAGAGCTAACACCAACTTGTCTGGGGTGTTACCCAGAAGCACAGCATAAGTTTGAAATACAGACAGTATAAATATTCATAACTTCAACTACAAAAATGACACATGCATACAGACAGTATAATCATAACCATCAACCCATAACCTGGTCTTAGACACCTCATTTGACCCCCTTTGTACAAGATTTGGTGCCACTACAGGACTTTGGTTGCAACCATGTTCTATATGGTCCTAGTTCAAATCAGTAACGTGACAAATCTACTATGCCTGATCTAAGAAACTGGAATCTGCTTTATCATCGCAATTCAATGAAAGCCTTCAACTGGGTTGAGAGGCTATTGTTGGTTACTAACTTTTAAAAACAATATCAACAGTATAACTTATTTTCTTACACAGGTATCAAGAGAGAAAGGTAATTACAAATTTAAACACCAAGTGCATGTCTTGTAAGAGCAGAATTTAAGTAAATGACCCCCTCCCACAAATAATGCCACTAAAAAGGGGAATGAGATAAGGATGTGTGTTATTCTATTTGTTTGAACAACAGAACTGTCTACTGGGGGGAGGGAAACGAACATGAATGTTACAAGACCCAAAACTGAAACCACAGGAAAAAAATATCCCTCTGTATAGATAACATAAGAATGGCCATACTGGGTCAGACCAATGGTCCATCTAGCCCAGTATTCTGTCCTCTGACAGTGGCCTATGCCAAATGCTTCAGAGGGACTGAACAGAACAGGTAATCATTGAGTGATCCATCCCAGCTTCTGGCAAACAGAGGGTAGGGACACTCAAGAGCATGGGGTTGCATCCCAGACCATCTTGGCTAATCCCTATTGACACACCTATCCCCTAGGAACTTATCTAGTTCTTTTTGAATCCTGTTATAGTTTTGGCCTTCACAACATCTCCTGGCAACGACTTCCACAGGTTGACTGTGCGCTGCGTGAAGAAGTACTTCCTCCTTTTGTTTGTTTTAAACCTGCTGACTATTAATTTCATTGGGTGATCCCTGGTTCTTATGTTATGTGAAAAACAAATAACACTTCCTTATTGACTGGTGAGGAGAAAGTGAAGATTGTATAGACCTCTATCATATCCCCCCACCCACACCACTACACACACCCCCTTAGTTTTCTCTTTTACAAGCTAAAAAGTCCCAGTCTTTTTAATCTCTCCTCATACAGAAGAAGTTGTTCCATACCCCTAACAATTTTTGTTGCCCTTCTCTGTACCTTTTCCAATTCTAATACATCTTTTTTGAGACTGGGTGACCAGAAATGCATGCAGTATTCAAGGCATTGGCATACCCTGGATTTATATAGAGGCATTATGACATATTAATGCATCTTATTCAATCCTCATCTTTTGTGCCAGCAGTTCTCCAAGAGCTAACTAGCTGTAGCCAAGTCTTGGGCTACAAAGGAAATATTTTAAAAAGTGAAGTGTATATACTAATGAAACAAGAAAATATAGTAAAGCCCAAAACTTCATGTTTTCTCTAATGGATCTCTAAAAGAAAAACATCTTAAATATATATGCAAGTGAAACTCATTTTATAAAACTAACTCCCCTCATCTTCTGCAAAAATTCCAGAAGGAAGCCAAAGCCTGAAATAAACAATACAAGTAGATCAGGGGTTCTCAAACTTCATTGCACTGTGACTCCCATCTGATGATAAAAATGACTTAACAACCCCAGGAGGAGGGACCAAAGCCTGAGCCTGCCAGAGCCCTACTTCCCTGGGGGCGGGAAGGCAGAGTCTCATCACTCTGGGCAGTGGGGGGCCAAAGCTGAAGCTCAAGGACTTCAGCCCTAGGCAGGGGGCTTGCAACCTGAGCCCCGCCGTCCAGGGCTGAAGTCATTTAACCTTTCCATACTCGATGCTTATAAAACAGAAGTTACTGTATTTTTTTGTTTTTACTACCAATTATAAAGGGCACTGAGGCCTTAATTAGTGGTTGTAAAGTTCTTTACAATCTTTGGATGGAATGCAGTGAAAAGCTTGGGAATCCTAAAAAGAACCACAATCCGGTACAGATTACAACTGCTTTCAAGAAAAATCCAACAAACAAGAAGTAGCCATGGGGACTACTCAAAGATGGGAGTTTTCTTTTTAATATCCAAAGGGTTTTTTATTCAAAATTCAAATCAGTAAACCAAGAAATGTTATTTGCAATATTTTTGCAAAATTTCTTCATCCATTGCTTTTCCTGTAATCCATACTGAGTTCTCTGGAAAGAATTTGTAGGTAAAGATGCCTTTATTGAGTATAGTGCATCTTTAGCAACTATTTAGAGTATGTCTATGCGTACAGTGCTGCAGCACATCTGGTGAAGACACTCTATGCTGGCAGGGAGAACTCTCCTGTGGACATAAAAACTATGTCGGCGGGTGCACATCAACACTTGTGTCGGTGTAATTTATGTTGCTCCGGGGTTAGCTGGGGGTGGAACATTCACACCCCTGGGCGACATAAGTTTTGCTGACATAAGCTGTAGTGTAGACATAGCCTTAGACTTCTTACTTTTGTGTTTGACAGGTACTGTGACTTTTCCAGGAGCCTGAATTTGGTGGAGCATGCTGTGCCTCAACATATAAGAAAGGAAAATGATTCTGCCTATTTATTTCTCTAGGCTGTTCTGAAAGGAAAAGCTGCTATACAACATGACCCTGGGCTTTAATTGCCCACAATCTATCCTCAAATACTGTAGAAATTAGTCTGTTTAATACAAGCTGCATTTCAGCTGCTTCTGAGCAGTATGCTTTGATGGTAACTAAATATAATCAAGCTATTGTTGTGTGTGTGTTAGATTGTTGCGTGTGTTATATGTTCTAAACTGGAATAGTTTGACAGATAAATGTAGTTTTATTTGGACCTTTTATTGATAGATGGCTATTGTTGGTAAACTGCCACATTTCCTGGGTACTTGTTAAAGATAAAGGAGAATAGACAGGGTCTAAGATGTCAGGATCCCTGGAGGGAATGAATACTGAAACTGACTGCAAAGCCTTTTGTTATCAAATTCTATTTACATGGAATTTGCTGTCTGCAACTCTTAAGATCATTGGAGTTGCAAAGCTGGAGCTTTAGTAGAGTGGGATTTCCTTGATATTCTGCTTACATATTTCTCTTGTATTAATTTGTGGTTTTGCAATTTCTTTTAATGTTTTTGAAAATACTGATTATGTCCCCCTCTCCTTTCTCACCAGAACTGCCTTTCAAAAGAGGTAGAAAGTTAGTGGGTTTTCACGAACTATCAAAATAATGAATCAGATGAATCAAGTGGCCACATCCCAAAGTACATTGCATCTGAGGAGTATACTGCAGGGACAGTACACATACTACATACTGGAAGTTGTAAAGTACATAGACGCATAAGCAGGATAGGAGTACAAAGTATATCTTTATTTCAGGGCCAGGAACACATGTAGGAGGCACAGGAGACATCATACCCTGAATCAGTAGTAGACTATGCTTAACAGATGCTAATTCATCCACATACTCTGTTTCGGTTGTTTGGGCTTTTCACAACCATTTTGATTTTAGGTTGCCTCTCCTGATACTCTTTATCAGGCAGTATTTTGGGGCCATTCACCTTTTCAACACACTGGATAAAATTAGCTCTCTGATTTAGGAGTCAGCCTATCAGCTGAAACCATAATCATCATTTTTAACCATGCACTCTTGAAATTCTTGATGGCACTCACTTTTTTTCTGGCCTTTCTCTTCAAAGTGTATCATGTCACACTATCTCCCCCCTCAACTCCCGCCCCGCCAATCTCCACCCTCAATTCCCCTTGCAAACAAATCTGTTCTCACTATTAGCCCAGAAATTGAGCTATATTTACCTTGCCTCCAACATGTATCCAGATTAAATTTACTCAGCAGCAACTTGCTTTGCTGAATTGGAGTATAGCTTTTGCAAAATAGACTCTTCTTTGTTTCATTGGATATCTTTTGTGTTTTGTACAGCATGGAGTACACTGTGTTTAACAAATAATGGAGATCTATTCTTGGAAATGAAGATCCTCGATTCTGTTCTTGATGGAGGTGCGTGGGGTTTAGCTGGCAGTAGTTGCTTGTGCCTATGGCTTCATTTTGATAGTGTACCGTAGATAGGGTGCATGCTCCATCCATAGTGGAGCATGCACAATCAATGAAGCATCTACAATCCTTTTGTCCCAGCCCCACCACAAGTGTGTGGCCACAATTAGTGGCTCTAGGGGGCTCTGTCTGCTCCTGCCTGCCCCCACGACCCCCGAATTAGATGTTTGCTCAGTAACAGGCTTTTTTATATCCATGCCCTGGAAGCTTTGGGATCACTAAGGCACTGATCCCATATAGACTTACACACATGCTTAACTCTATGCCTGTGAGTAGTTCCATTGACTCATAGTACATAAAATTAAGTATGTGCCTACGTCTTTAAGGAATAGGGCTGAACATAGCAGGTCTCTGCTACTCTAAATTTAGAAACGATCAGGTCTGACAGAAGATTCTGTTTTAGCAAGGTTCAAAAAGCTACTTTTGTATGCAAGGTATATAAGTGTGCATGTACACAAGGAACTTGCTTATTTAATGCAACTTTTAATTAAATTAAACTTTTAATTAAATCCATACAGCTCTACAAATCAGACTGATACCCATTCCTAATATACATTCAACTTATGTGCTAATTCTGAGCTTCTTGTTCTCCTTGAAATAATAACCCTACTCTGTGGTTGTCAAATGAAGCATCAATTAAAAATCTGCATATCAGATAATGAAGACCCCCAGACAAAATATGTAAATAAAGTAACAAATCCTATTGTTTGTACAATGCCTAGTACAATGAAGAAAAATCTCCACTTTATTCTGTGGACATTTGCCACTCAGAAACTATCTTTTTAAGATATTAAAAGAAAATTGTTCTGTTTGTCTACTGTCCTTCTGTAGCGCCCGACATTGCATAACTTATGCAAGCAGTCTACATAGCTTTAAAGATTTCCAATTTGTTTTGAAAAGAGTAAGTCCAGAACTCCATTTCCACTAGATGCCATTTATTGCATCATCAACCGACTTCCATGCTTTTTTACTATACTATGTTTCCTTGCTAGAAATAACTTTTTACAAGCCTTTGTGGTTTTCCATATGCTATTTGTGTATGGTTTGTTTCAAAGACTACCTCATGTGGAGAGGACTTAAAATTCTCATTCCAGTGGTGTTTTGGGTATGTTTATTTTATGTCAATAGTTCTTTATTTAACAACTCCAAATGGTATTCTAAATTGCTTTCCCCCTTGTGATTTCTCCAGCACTGCTTGTTGCAGTAATTTAATGGGCCACAATGTTGCATGGGAACGATATCTACATAGAACTTCATACTAAACTTCCATTAACTTTGAGGTAATGGCACTTTGTTTAGTGGATGCTCATTCTAGCTGGTAATCAAAAACATTTCCCCACTTATTCTTAGAACTTATTTTGCTAATTTTATAAAAACTATGTACGGTCTATATATTCTACCTAAACTCATTCTGTGCCTCCCATCACAACATTATTTAAGCCCTCCGGCATAGGAACCATGTGTTTGTAGAACACCTAGCACGGTGGAGCCCCAAATCAGCTGGGGCCTCTAGGCCAGTGGTTCCCAAACTTGTTCCGCTGCTTGTGGGGTGAAAGCCCCTGGCGGGCTGGGCCGGTTTGTTTACCTGCCTGTCCGCAGGTTCGGCCGATCGCGGCTCCCAGTATTGAGTGCTCCATCCAAGTCTTAGGACTCCGCAGAGTCCTCTGTGCCTGGAATACCCTCTTCTCACCTGGATCTTGCTCTTCTTAAAGTCATTCTTTAAAAAAGTACTTATTATACAAAGCCTATAAAATCATAGTCCTCCCCTTAAAGAAGAATAAGCATATACACTGGAGGCACTTTAAACTAGAAGTATCTTTCAGAATGGTAAAAGATATTCCCTATATATAAAATGGAAAATACCTTCAGAACAAGTAAAACTATGAGAAGTGTAGTTCATCTATTGTTTTAATCAGAATTCTAAACAACCCTAGTCACTTAATCATGGGACTACAAAGACATGTGGATGGGGCATACAAGCCCCACAGTAACCTGGAATGGATTAATAAAATGCAGTGACCCCAACCAGTCCCTCCCTTCTATACCCATGCTAGGTGTCAGAACTGGAAGTAGATAAAAAGGTGGGAGCATGTCTTAGCTGGGGGATAATGGAGAAGGAGAGCAGATTAGCAACTTCCAGATTGTATGCGAAGCTTGGCTGAGGCCAAGAGGTAACTGAACAGTACAGTTGGCCAGAGCCTCCCTTAGGGAGGGTAGGCCTGACACAAACAGTGAGCTTGACTGATAACCAGACTCCATTGCCCATGTGTTAAAATTTAAAACAAACACCTTCAGGCTCTCTCTCCTGCTGCACCACATACTTGGGAGACTCATCATAAGTTACCTCATCATCCACCTTCAAACTCCTCAAAACTCTCCTTTGCCGTGACACCTACATAAAACTCTACAGTGAGACTGTTGGTGTGCTAAGACCACTGTCTATCACGCTGACCAATACTGTCTTATTATTTCCTTGTACTGTCTGTATTTACTATCTGTCTGTATCCATCTGTATTATACTTGCATTGTAAGCCACTTGGGCTAGGGAGTCATGTGGTGTCAGATCTCTCTCTAAAAAAATAGTTGCCATTTTCACAGGATGCAGAATGCTGCAACATGCAGATAGTAAATTTATATAATATGTTCAACCACTCAATAAGCAACCAATATTTCAATTTAATCTCTCGAAGTCACACAGCATCATTCCACCACACAATGGAGTCTTGAAATGGCATCTTTGAGACCTCAAATTTTAATTATAAAATACTAATTGTGAATATTAGAAGTTACTAGTTCAAGTAACAACCTCAACCATGACTGTTGAAGTCACACAGGTCAATTTGCCACTGTTAATTGTTATACCATTATTGGCATCTTCTCCATTCTTAACTTCTCATATCCAGCTACTACTTCCTCCTGTCTTCTTTGAACTCCAGCCTAACATTCTTCTTCTCCAAACTGTCTCCATCTTTTGTAGATAGTCAAAATATTCCAGCTCCTCTTCTTGATTTTCCCATCTTGTCTCTTCATAGAATGTCATACTGCTCATGGTAGTAACGAGACTTCCAAAGAATATCTATCTATCTGTCTTCACACTCAGATAACCAGACCAAAGACAGATAATCAGACAAGTCTGAATTACATTGTCACCAGTGCTCTTCTTCCTCTCCAAATGTTTACAATTTCATACCACACAGTTAGGTATGAGGTATTTATATAAAATACTACATACTTAAAAATATAAAATTTGCCCACCCTCAGGATAACATTGTTCTACAGGTCTATCTGAAGGGTAATTTTGCTTTTTCAGTGCATTGAAATAAGGTTACTCAAAGCTACCTAAATTATTAAAAGGTTTCTTTTTTCCCATTGATATAGAGTAATAAGATAATTAGTATTCCATTATCAGTGTCTACCTTTCTGTTAATGATGCTTTCTAGCACAAAGTTCGTTCTTTAGAAACTAACTAGCTGACTGGCTACTGTGGCTGCATTTTGTCCATATCTACTTAAGCATTTTTAAACCTCATTGAACAAGAAAAGGTCTACTGCCAAAAGATCCAACTGAAGGTACTCTCTGGTTGTACAGACTTTTTTCCCCACAGTTTCAACTGTGAGCATATATGCCCAACTGCCATTGTCCTGAACACAAGAGATGTTCCATATTAGAGCTATTCCTCCACTGTGGCAAGAAACACACAATGCCTCCACCTCAACTGTGCCTCTTAATACTTCTCAATTTTGACTATTATTTCCCTGAAGCCACAACACAAAATAAAAAAAAATGGCTAAAAATGTATGATGAAAAGCAAAGAAACAGGCTGAGCAATATTGGGAAGCTAACATCTAGTCTGATCTGAATAGGCAAAGCTATAATGATAGATTAACAGACCACAGACTGAGAACACATTAGTCTACACTGGTGACAGTCTGAATCAGAGGAAAGAATGATAACATTTATTCTTAGATCTATTTAAACAAGTAACATGCCAGACAGAATTATGGGGGGGGGGGAGGGGAGTGTCTTGAAAAGTATAAATTTTACCTCTAATTATTCTTGTACTTTAAAAAAATACATACAAAATAAACAAAAATTCTATTGCTTTGAATCTGAGTTTCATATTAGTTACCTTGGTTTATTAAATGAAATTTATACCGAAATTATCTTAACTCTTACAGGGAAAACTAATACGAACCACAAATATTCCAGTTTGTCTGTGGAGATCACGGTAAAGAAAAAGTATATATAAGCACTCCATTTTTTTTCCTATCATCAATACATTAAATTATTTAAGATACTTCGCAACATTTTAAAAACAATTATACTTCATCTTTCTGCCCATATATGTGGCACCATCTTCATACTTCTACCAAGTTTCATAAGCCAGAGATCCTGCCTTTGGCTGAAAGGTACTGGATGTTATACCACGTCCATAGTCAGAATGAATGCTGCTTAATGTATACATTTGACTATTAAACCTCCCTGGGCACACACTGCTACAGGTCAACCAATGTCAATCTTACCAAGTTTAAATCATTTGAAAGGAAGAAAGATTTGTCAAGTCTCACATTACATCCAAATATATTACTTATTCATGATCAACATTGTCATTCATGTTCTGTGTATAGCTGAACTAAAGATGGGTAGGCATATTCTGTTTAACATGTCACCTTTCTACTTTACGACTTGTACGGAAATTGTTCAATTTGCTGTGCATGAAGAAAACAAGGAAAAAGAAAAGAAAAGTAATGGATCATTTACTCCTAAGTGTGTATCCAACAGCCATTTGTTGTTAAACACAATTTTCTTTCCATCTGGACCCTTAATTTAACAGTGCATTAAAGATTGCCCACTGAGTAGTTCAGTCTAAAGTAAACTTATTTTGCATTAACAGTTCTGAAGACAATGTTCAAATTAAATCTGCATGAATATTAACTAAAAGGCCCTGCATACACTTTTCAAAAAATTCTTAATATAAAAACCATTGGTAGCTTGATTTATGCCCAAGATACATAATTTTACCTTTTTAGTTTATTTTTAAAAAAGAATACACTACATTTAATTGAATTATTTCCATTTGTCTTTTCAAATTCCCAAAAAAGTGAAACTGAAAAGTCTGTTTTCAATGCTCAAGCTAAAGGAAGTGGAAACAGCTAAAAAAAAGGTGAAGTAAATTAGATAATTAACTTATTGTTTTAATAAGGTATGGTGTAAAAAAGAAAAAGCCTTCCCTAGGTTTTAAGTATGATTTTTTTAAACTGGGTCAGTCTGTCTTCTATGTACCAGAGTTATGTATGTTCACTCATCCAACATAAATTCTCATTTGAATTTTACCAGTACAGTCAATAGGAAATAATAGTATTAGACTTTAGCAATGGTTAGCATAAGGAAAACTAAAAACATATCTTTCTTTAAAAAAAAAGAACTATGTTCAGAACAAATAAATCTGATGAAGTTAGATATCTATGCAGGTAAGAAAAACATCAGTACAGATATCCCCCATGATGGGGGCTGAATTCACCATGGGCCAACTTCAGCCCTGGAGGAAAAAAGGTACACCTCCTATATACACCAATAGTAACGCACCTGTTTACACCTAATTTGATCCTAAAGCAACGGATCAGAAAAGCTGTCTTCCCTGGCACACAAGTTAGCTCACAGATTACTACAGGCTGCAAGAAAGTTCTAAAAGTTTCCAAACTACTTGCAGTATGTGACAGAGGTATCGAATTACTGTAACACTATAATGTGGTCTTTAAAATAAGCTGAACTGAATCCCAGGGTGAAATTCCTTGCAGAGTTTGGAGTTTCTCTTACTAAAATAGGTTTTTACAAGATGCTGTCAAACTGAAGGTCATATACTGCACTGGCAAACATGAAAGTCCAATTCAAAGATCAACTCTAAAAAATAGCTTAGGGGATGATACAAAAATTGAACTTGCAATTTAATTTTAAAGTTTATTTTTAGTCTGCTAGATTGATTTTTGTATTTTATGTGATAAAGTGAAATTAACGACTAACCCTATAAGACTAAAAAGGTCAAAGACGACAGAAACCCTGAAGCCATCTTTTCAAGGTTGTGAATCTAAACGCAAGTAACTATATTAAAAGTTATGGTGGAGATTTTACATATAAGACAGCCATTCAAAGTCACAGGTGTCACAGCTGTTATAATTTGGTCCCTGGCATATTTAAATTTTGAAATATTCCAAATGCTGTGAAGGCATTAAAGTTAACACCATATTTAGTAATACAAATAGTGCCAAATTGTGGCTACTGTGGGAACTTTAAATTTTCTGACTTGTTCACTGGGGACAATCTCTAATATAAACACTGCATTAACAACTTTAAGCATTTAAGTTTTGTGGTTAAAAGAAAAAATGTGATACAAGTACAGTGTGTTTATATGTATGTTTTCAAATATAAATGGAATGACACACTGGGTGCTTCTAGTTCAGTGAGTAGATATTCATGAATGCAATAGGCATATGCAATATCTGTTTTAGTGTGTGAATGTCCACGTATAAACTCTGATCACCTGAGTCAGCCACAACATGGCAATGAATGTACAAAGATTTGAGGACTGACAGACAATTTACTCTCCTAGCAGCTGGATAAAGAACTATGTTGCAGTTTCTGACGAACAGGAACCTCTTCATGTTCCCAGCCCCAGGATAACCCTAGCAATCACAGCTATTGCTGTCAGAGATAGAATTGAAATATGAAGGCGATACTTTTTAGAGTGTGGAGGAACAGGAGTGTTTATGAAATGTACAGCCAATTCACACCTCACCTAGCCACTACTAATGGGCTAATTTCTTGTTAGTATGCCAGAAATGAGCCTTAAGAAGCTATATGAATGAGCTGAGGGTAGTAGCGTTACAAATCAGTATTTTAACTTTTTTTTATTTTTTCTTCCTATAATTTATATGAACTAAATGAAAGGTAGTTTATCACTAACTTTGTATTTAAATTATTTGTTCCAAGCTACATAGTCTAGAGGGGCCTGGGACAAGCCCAACCCTCCCAGCAGAAGGCTCTGTATGCGTTTGAGAGTCCCTCTCACTCTTGGATACAGTGGCAGGGAAACATGCCTCACTCTCACACATAGAGCCCTCTTGTTGGTGGGGTGGAGTTGGTGTAGGCCTCACATACATGAGCAATCCACTGGTGAGACAGGCAAGGAGACTGCCACCACTGGTCGTCTGGATAATTAGCGCCTTCCCAGATCCTCAAACCACAGTCTGGTTTAGGATGAAGGAAATCTCAGCTGTCCCACCCTCCCTGCAGAGGACTGTGCGCATGCCAACATAGTCTGATTTATTGTGGAGACAGCAGGAGTATTCCTTCATTTTTGGGTTATGTAGAAGGAGACATTGATACATTTGGTAAGTGTGTGGAGGGAGCAGTATTAATTGGAATACAGAGAGCAGTTAGCGGGAGACAGGGTGACAGCATGCAGGTTGAGACACTGGCCTATTTCAGTCTAGTAAGAAGGCTTAGTCACTGAGTATGTTGAGTAGGTCCTGCATGTCCAAGAATTAAAAAAAACAAAAAAACAGTCCAGGTTAAGTTTTACAAGTCAGAAAATAAATATTTGCTTCACAGAAGTAAGAATTTTACCACAAATTAATCATTTCATGTATTTCTGAAAGACTTTGAAATTCTTTAAATCATTAGTTTACTTTGCAACATAATATATGAATATAATGCAAAAGCTGTTAAAAATACAGATCACAGTGCAAATGGAAAATACAGCTCTGCAGGGATATGTAATATGGTTTATATTTTAAGGCCACCAATATACAAAGCATAGTATATCCCTCTCAAATGATGAGTTACATAGTGAATTATTCCTGCCAGGTATTTTATAGACAGTCTCACAAGCAATAATAGTGATATCCAATTCCATTTGCACCAAAGAAAATAATGGAAGTTGAAATGTAAAGAGGTCTCAAACAGAACACGTTCATGTGCGCTCTATTAACTGTTTTGGAAAAGATTCGTGATTTTTTGGTACACATGAAGAGTCCTTAGTTTTCCCCTTCTCCATACTGAAGGGGACAGGGACATCACTGGCTTCTGTTGAACTGGAGGACGGGGTACGTGGTGGACAGGCTAGATTGTGGGGGCAATTAATACTGCTTTCTCATTGCTCTCTCCAGCAGAGATCCTTCAGAAATTAATTACATTTCCACTACTTCCCATCCATGGTGGGAAAACATTTTTTTTAAGCCAAAGGCTCCTTTGGGGACAGCTGTGGCCAAAAATTCCAACAGCGTGGCTCCAATGAAGCCCTGCCAGCAGGGAGCAGTCGGAGCAGAGTCAGAGCAGCAGGGGACTACAGCTGCTGTGGATTCACAGAGCTTCCACATGGATGGTTCTGCAACCCTGCAGGATCTTGGTATCTGCTGGGTTTGTGTGCAGACCCCACTCCTGACCACAGAATGTACAGGAAACTCCACAGGAGAGGAAACTCCATTAGGTGCCCCAGTGTGCCATTTAGCCTTTAGCTACATGAAAGACTTCAAAATATGAAGTTAGAAAATAATCCATGCTGCTCTCATGATGGAAAGATGTCAGTTATCTTGTATATAGCATTGCTGAAGAAAGACAGAGCTAACCAAAGAAGATTGTATAAAAAAAAAAAAGATTTTTAAAGTCAGCTGAGATTATTCATTCATTTTTGCACCCGAAAATATGCTAGACACTTCATAGAAACAAATAAGTGAACAGTCCTTTCCCTGAAACAGTTTATGATCTAAATTCACACAAGGCAACAAATGAGGGTCAGGGACACAATAAATAAATAAATAAAATCAAAAACAGGAGGGGAGAGAAGAGGAAAAGCAAAGGATACAATAAGATCAAAATGTTACTCAACAATGCACCAACACGTCCTGATAGTTCCATTACAATTTTTTTTTTATTGTTTCGGGTTTTCTCCATTGTAATTATCCTAAGAGACATGGCAGAAATGTGTTTTTAGGAGGATGCCTGGTGAACAAGTATATCTCTTGGACTGTTTATCCCTTATAGCTGCTATTCTTCAAGTGCACTTGAATACAGAAAGATTTTTGAACGGTACCTTTTATATATTTCAATAGTACTATAGAGAAATTTGTGGAAGCCAGTAGATAGACAGCTTCAATTGCTTTGCTTTCCTAGTGACATGCTATAAATAATTTTGGAAAAAAGATCATTGTCAACATCACATAAAAAAAAAAATCACATGTCCTTCTTGATTACATGTTAACACTGCCATGCTGTGAGACTGCTATAACAGTTAAATAAGCTAATGGTTTAATAAGAAAACCAAGTATCCATTTTGGATGCTCAGATAATCTTGGGCCAGAGATTCTAACAAATAAAACTGTACTCAAACTACATAAGGGGAACATTCTCCCACCACCACACATTGAAAACTCCAGTTGACATTACTAGGAGTGTTGCATATCCAGTGATCTAAAAACAGATCCCTTAAATTGGTAAACTTTTAAATGTACCAATAGGATACTTTTAAAAGTTGTAGAAGAGAGCCATTCAGCCACTAAAGCCTCATTCCCTGAATTATACTTTATTGTCACATAACATTTTATTTTTGATGGATTATCTTCGTATTATAGTGTATCTTTAGCAATGCCATGTTTTGGATGAAGATGATCTTTTGAGGAGGCATGTTTTGAGACATAACATTCTGAAAAAGTTGCCAACTGAACTGAAGTTTTCCTGGCATTTTTATCCCAAAGATTAGTGTGCGAGGGAGAGTAGGATATGGTCCAGTTGCATTCGATCATTTTTTACATGAGAGTAGGAAACATCAGACTTTTCCACAATGGTAACTCATTAATGTGAACAGGTCCCTTTGTCACATTTGAAGAAGCTTGGGTTTAGAAATGGTTAGGTGTTGTGAAAAATGTGTACTGTGCATGTATATTACTTTATTTTCCTTAACACATTTTCAGCCACCAACAGGGCAAAGCATACTCCTGGGGGAATTCTGTGCCAAAAAAAATTAAAAATTCTGCACACAATATTTTAAAATTCTGCAAAATTCTGCGTATTTTATTTGTCAAACTAACATAATATAATCATGCCAGTTTCAATTATTTTAGTAAATTTCAAAATATCTGTCAGCAAGTATATCTGTAACAATACAGACCAAAAAAAAATTCTCGTAATTTTTATTTATTTATTTATTTTACACAAATAGATTCCTTACTAGGCATATTAATATAGAACTCTGAATAATTCATTTAAATTATAATACACAACTGTATTTCCTGCACCCATCAGAAGCTGTGCAAAGGCTTTGGAGTGTCTGGGATAATGGAAGAGCTGAGGGAGAGGGAAGGAGCCTGGAGTGAACCTGGAGGGTTTTAGGGTATAGGTGGGAGAAGAATGGAACAGGGTGTTTTGGGGGGCGGGAGGGGCAGGATTGTGAAGGAGTTGGGGAGCCTCCCCTATGCAGATCCTGGATGATACCAGGCCTCTCCCATTCAGCCAGGCACATCTTCCCCATCTCCGCACTCCCCCATCCCAATGGGTCCCTGCAGCCCCCCTCCCCTGTCCCCATGTGGCCATGCACCCACAGTCCCATTCAGCCTCTGGCTCAACACTGTCACCCAACTAGCTCCTGAGCCCACACCCCAGCCTATCCCCTCCACTAACCATTCTGAACCCCCGTCTGTGATCCCCCACAGCAGCCCCATCTTCCCCACTCTGTCCTAACTTGGCTCCATGGGCCAGGTGCTGTAATGAACTTCTACTTCTGAGCGAATTCTGTGCCACTGTGCACACATAATAATTCCTTCCCCACCCCCCGAAAATAGATTCTGCCCCAGAAGTTTCGCAGTTCCTCCTTTTGCCCACCAGAGGCCGCTGTGGCACCAGAACAGCCTGCTGCATTTATGCTGTTGTCTGTTCTGGCACCACAGTGGCCTCTGGTGGACAAACGGCGGAACTGCAGCACTTCTGGGGGAAAATGTGTTTTCTGCGGAAAAATATAAATTTCTGCATGACACATGAATTCTGAGAATGCACAGTGGTGCAGATTTCCCCAGAAGTAAAAGCATATAGCATATGCACTCCAATGAATATACACTGATAACACATTCAAATGCAGTGCTCAAATTATGGATGTAATTGTGGGCCGCCTTACTACTTTGGCATTGTCAATACAAATTGTTACACTTTCTTATACAAGGAAAATAAGATCAACTCAATCAGAAAACAAGTTTTAAATTCTCAACTGTAACACTGCATTCATTTTGGGGAACTGAATTCTATATTTTTGGTTTGCCTTAAAAATTCCAACCTAAAGTGCATTGGATTGGATATTCAACTGTAGTGCAGACTTGTGCAAGTCTCACCATTTACACAAATACACCTGCCAGGTCACAAGTGGCAAAGATTGAAGTCTTTTCTACACCAAAGTTTCTTCACTTGTGTAGCTACACTAGCGTAGCTGCACTGATGCAAAGCCCTGTTGTAAGTGAACTGCACTGATGTGAAACACGTCTTGCAGTAGTGTGGCTTATAAACGGTGCAACTCTACACTTAATTCCATTTACACCATTCACACAAGTGTTGGTGCCAATTTAACTAAAGTGGTTTAAAAATCACAGTTTTAATTAAACCCATGGAACTCTGAATACAGGGATGGCCTATGACATGGCTGCTCCTGTCCAAAAGGTGTTTTCACTATGAGTTTGTAGCTATCTTTCATTTTGCCAGGATCACACCAGTTTCTGTTTACTGTTGCTCTGGAGGTACATATACAATCTGAGGTTTGAAACTATTCCATTAAGACAAATTCCTCTCCCTTTTCCCCATCGTAGTTCTGTCAGTATTCTGTTACATTGCTACAGCAACTTTTCTTGTTCAGTTCAGAACACATGGTAATCTACCACAACCACAGGGAGTTAAAGGAAAAGTGAGGGAATACTAGGAGAATCAAATAGGTCAAAAAGCAACAAGGCTGCAAATATTAAAAGAATTGGATAGCAGAGCTGATCACATCAAAAATTCCCTAGAGGCCTGGCTTAATAGAGGAAACAAAAGGAAAAACCGCTTACTGACCTAAATACATTACTTAAACAGAAGGAAGAATGGAAAGCGTGAACTGCTTGAAATAGATAAGGGTCTAGTCAAGTCTACTACTGTACAGGAGAAATTATGGAATAGTCATGTTATAATATGCTACACGGGCTATAAACAACTGCCAAATTCTTTGAAGATCAATAAAATGGTTTCTTCACAAAGTGATAAAGCTAAAACAGAAGCTAAAAATAGTGAGATACTGTTTTGGAATACATTATTAGGAATCTTAGCAATTCTTCCTGCTTTAAGCATCACAGTTTCTGACCAAGCAAGAGAGCCTGCAATTTCCTAACTTGCACCGTCACCAAAAAGAGTCTTAAATTAGTAAACATTTGGACACTGAACAGGTGGACTGAAATGAATGGCTCTACACAGATGATGAAAGCATCAGTATGTTTGAGTACCAAGATGAAAATGGTGCTTCATCCATATCTGAAGGGAAACTCATGTCTTGTCAAAATTAGTGGAAGATACTAAAATCTCCTCAACCTATTAAAAACAATACAGGATTCCCTCCGCCTAGGCCTCAACAGAAAACAGGCAGCTATTCATTAAGAAGCCTCACAGTTCTTTCCCAACAATCATAATACAGGAATAGCAAATAATGAGAGTTGTAACAATTTATTTTAAGAGTAATACAATTACAATGAAGCTACAAACATGTACTACTACAGGTTAAAGACAGCTTCATGGCTCAGGAGTGGAATCGTTTCCATATGAAGATACTGAAAACAGAAAGTCACACTGCACCGAGAAGCAGCTACCGTTTTCAAAGGCAACATAACAGTACAGTATTCATACGGCCGTCTTAAAGTGGCTAAGAGAAGTAAAACCTCTCTTTTCTATGGAACAAATAGACCAAATAACCTCTTGACAATTTTACAAGCAGCCAGTAAAATAATTGTAATGTTTTTGTGTTATTTTAACCATGTACAATTCTGATGGTTACATAAACTTTTTTTTTTTTTTTTTTTATAAAGTGAAGTGATTACTTTAGTATGGACCATTACTTTTCAAAATTATGTTAGGGCAATACAGAGGGCAATTGCAGTTTGTTACATGAATGGTATAAGTTATTTTTATAAAGGAAAAGACAAAAACTCTATTAGAGCCCATTCTACGCTCTGAGTATTCATTACGCAGATTACTGTGCAATAACTATATAATCTAGTATAATAAAAAGGATTGCTCTTCCCACCATATATATGGTATGGGAATGTACAATATGTTTAATTTATTTCATGCATCTATGTGCCATGATGATAGACACAGATATGCAGCATTCTAATATGCCTATACGTAATAAACTGCTCGCAATACTACATGCAGCACTCCAGTTTCTCTTTAGATGATTCATCTAAATATTAAACCACCTTCGTTTGAGACAGGTCTCAAGATTACAGCTTGCGGTGGCATGGTTGAAGAGCAACACCTCTTCTCTCTGTACCATAGAAATTCATAGAGTGAAAGAAATTTTTGTACCAAGCACGCTAAAACCAGGATGATGAAAGAGTGAACACACAATGCCTGGGGTTAACCGAAGATTCCTTCTTACTACCAGAAGTACCTTATCAAGTTTGAGGGTACGTCTACACTACGGGACTATTCCGAATTTGCATAAACCGGTTTTGTAAAACAGATTGTATAAAATCGAGTGCGCACGGCCACACTAAACACATTAAATCGGTGGTGTGCGTCCACGGTCCGAGGCTAGCATCGACTTCTGGAGCGTTGCACTGTGGGTAGCTATTCCGTAGCTATCCCATAGTTCCCGCAGCCTCCCCCGCCCCTTGGAATTTCCGGGTTGAGATCCCAGTGCCTGATGGGGCAAAAATCATTGTCGCGGGTGGTTCTGGGTAAATGTCGTCAGTCACTCCTTCCTCTGGGAAAGCAATGGCAGACAAGCATTTCGCGCCTTTTTTCCCTGGATTGCCCTGGCAGATGCCATAACATGGCAATCATGGAGCCTGTTTTGCCTTTTGTGACTGTCACCGTATGTGTACTAGATGCCGCTGACAGAGGCGATTCAGCAGCGCTACACAGGAGCATGCTTTTGCTTTTGCATGACAGCAGAGATGGTTACCAGCCATACTGCACCATCTACCAATCCATAAATTGGTAAAAAGATGATCATGGCTACCAGTGGTTTTGCACCATTTGCTGCTGTCATAAGTGCCCCTGGCTGCTCTTAGCCAGGGGCGCAAAAGCCAAAATTGGCAATGACTCCCTGAGTCAATCCTTCCTTTTTGGTATCTAAAAATAGAATCAGTCCTGCCTAGAATATGGGCAAGTGTACTAGAGAACCACTGCATCAGAGAGCACAGCTGCTCTGTGTCAGATCCTGCAGAAATTATGAGCTGTATGCTATTCACAGGGGGTGCTCCTGCAACAACCCCACCTGTTGATTCCGTTCTTCCCCCAGCCTTCCTGGGCTACCGTAGCATTGTCCCCCCACTTGTGTGATGAAGTAATAAAGAATGCAGGAATAAGACACACTGACTTGTTAGTGAGAAATGAGTGGAAGGCAGCCTCTAGCTGCTATGATAGTCCAGACAGGACAGTAAGGAGTGTGGAGGACAGGAGCCCAGCATCCCTCTGCTAGTCCAGGGGCAATTGAATCTTTTTTTTTTTTACACATGAAGGGTGGGGGCTGACAGAGCTCAGCCCCCTGTTGCTATGATGACGATGGTTATCAGCCATACTGCACCATCTACCAGGAAAAATTAGGGCCAGGCGCCCTTGATCGACCTGATGGATGCTAGTCAGCATGGTTACCAGCCCTTTTGCACTGCCCCATGTGCCAATAGGCTGATGATGAGGACGGGTACCAGTCGTTTTGCACCATCAGCCACCCATGGCGGGGGGGGGAGCAAGGATGTTGGTGTTCAGTGCTGCAGCATCGCGTCTATCTGCAGCATTCAGTAAAGATAGGGTGACATGTAAAAGAGTCAAGAGAGGATTGTATCAGAGGGGTAGCCGTGTTAGTCTGGATCTGTAAAAGCAACAAAGAATCCTGTGGCACCTTATAGACTAACAGACGTTTTGCAGCATGAGCTTTCGTGGGTGAATACCCACTTCTTCGGATGCAAGAGAGGATTGTTTTCCCTTTCACTTCTGGGGGTGGGTGGGGGGGGTGCGTAAATTGCCGAGCTATGCCCTGACCCACCGCGGACACTGTGTTTGACCCTAGAAGCATTTGGAGCTCAGCCAAGAATGCAAATGCTTTTCAGAGAGACTGCAGGAACTGTGGGATAGCTTGAGTCCTCCAGTCCATGAGCGTCCATTTGATTCCTTGGCTTTCCGTTACGCTTGTCACGCAGCAGTGCGCTGAGTCCCTGCTATGGCGTCTGTCTGGAGATTTTTTAAAAATGATTTTGAATTTCGTCTTCTGTAACGGAGCGCTGATAGAACAGATTTGCCTGCCCTTACAGCGATCACATCCGCATGGTCCATGCGGGAGCTCTTTCTTTATTTTGATTTTTAACTGCATCGCCACACGTGCTGATCGGAGCTCCACACTGGGCAAACAGGAAATATTCAAAAGTTCGCGGGGCTTTTCCTGTCTACCTGGCCACTGCATCCGAGTTCAGATTGCTGTCCAGAGCGGTCAGTGGTGCACTGTGGGATACCGCCCGGAGGCCAATACCGTCGATCTGCGGCCACACTAACCCTAATCCGATATGGTAATACCGATATTAGCGCTACTCCTCTCGTTAGGGAGGAGTACAGAAACCGGTTTAAAGAGCCCTTTATACCGATATAAAGGGCCTCTTAGTGTGGACGGGTGTGGCGTTAAATCGGTTTAATGCTCCTAAAACCGGTTTAAACGCGTAGTGTAGACCAGGCTTGAGACTACTCATGTATTGCCTGTAGTATGTCAACAGCATGACATTTGATTGGGCAATACAGTTTGGGTGCACACTCATTTTTGATGAAATCAGTATTCCAGTTTTGCAAGCTGTATACTATTTTTCTCTGGAAAGCCAATTCTGTGGAAGAGAATTTAGGTGTCATTCTGTTGTGATATGCAACGTATAGCTGGAGTGGAAAATGATATGAAAGAAATAGAAAAGGAGCATTACATGTAGAGTAAAAAGCTACTAACTTATACAGCAACCAGCTGATTGAAATTGCACAACAGAAATGCTATTTGAGTACCCATACGGTAAATTATTAAAATATTTATGTTTGTGTATATAGCAGCATACATTCTGCCTCAACATGCAATAACCTGACAACTCAGAATAGAGATGTCCTCATATGCATTTACTGTAAACTTAAAAACAACATTCTGACTAAAAAGAAAGCATAGCATGCAACCTATCTCATGCATGAAGGATCTGCCAACAAAAATTAAATCACGATGCTAGTTATCTAGAAATCTTATTAGAATTTATCAAACAAAAATATGTGTAGTCTGTTTCTTCCTTTTAAAGGACAATACAATATAACTGTATGCGGTGGTTATTAAGACATCTGAGGTATGTATTGTATATGTATAATTTAACAATGAGGGCAACCGAAAAATCTTCATACACAATTCTTTTTACTTGGATGGATACTCTGATCATTATAGTAAAAGCAGAGAGGGTTATACTTCATCAAACACATTTGCCCAGGTTCATAAATAGTGGTCAAAGAACTTCATGTTTCTAGCATAAAAGTAGTATTGTTAACTTTATGCCCAAAATTTGCAACAGTGTCACAAGAGAGTCCAATGCTATATTGGGTATTAACAGTAATCTCACAAGTAAATAAATTCTGCTTGAACACAGGACTGTTTAGGCCTATACTGAAGTAGTGTATTTATTACTGGACACCACTACCGAAAATGCACAGAGAAAGGCGACAAAAATAAAAAAGGTTTGGAAAATAATATGAATGAGGAAACATCAAAGGGAGACCAGCCATTTATAAATCAGTGTTTTCCCAAAAGACGAAAGGCTGCAGATACCACCATGCATTCTCTGTCCTGAAATCACACCCTCTCTTAATCTAAAGTAATATAAAAACAATTTAAAC
This sequence comes from Mauremys reevesii, assembly GCF_016161935.1. Lineage (NCBI taxonomy): Eukaryota > Metazoa > Chordata > Testudines > Geoemydidae > Mauremys > Mauremys reevesii. The sequence goes on along the minus strand of NC_052628.1, from coordinate 34,044,572 downwards.
TGCTTGTTAAAGTACTCAAACCTCATAAATGTCACTTGTACTATATAAGTATATGCCTGAGTTTGACTGTAAACTCCCTGACTACTAGCAAGCAACGAAACAAGCTGCCATAAGAGACAACAACACTGCCTTCACATGAGCTATGCAAGGCTAGACATGACAATGATCTGTTTGTATTGTTCAGGATTATGCTGAAATAGAAGTCAATGCAAATATACTGTACAATTTCTGATGCATAATGATGGTTTGTTTTACAATTCCCTGCACTACCATTAGTTGTGGATGTCTGATTTACATAATTACTGTTAGTTCTTTTTTTACCTATATTGTGAGTATGCAAAGTTTCCCTACTCTGATTGGTTACAAGAGTCTCTCTGCTGTGACTGGCTCATGTACTAAGAATTGTCAAGCTGTTTGCAAGGGAAAAATGACTGCCTCAGCTTTTTCTCCCTTCAGTTGAAGCAGAAAATTTCAAAAATACATGAAAACAAAAAAAAGAAAATGAGGCTGCCAAACTGCTGTAAAGTATGTAAGATAAAACTCCCTGACTTATTTCCCACATTCCTTTATCTCTTTCTCTTTAGAGGCCAACAAAGCTCTTATCCCCAGAATAACGAGTGTGTTTGTGTTTACACTGATAATACCAGGACATCCTCCCAATTCAGTTTGGGAAGACAATGTAAACAATTAAAACTATTCTATAGAAAACTGATTTGGGCTAACTCTTGCAATCCCAAACTTCAGCTGCTTGAAATTCAGTTTTTGTTGTTTTTTCCTTTCTAATACTAATAATCTCTCAGATACATTATCAGTTTCTGAACAGTAAGCACACTCAAGTTTAAATTTAATCACTCTTCCCTTTATGAATAATCAAATCCTCTGTCTATTGGTTGATTTCATTATCTATTTGAGGTCCACTCCAGTTCCTTCAATTCTATGGTTTTAAGAAAATATTGTAGAAAAAAATCACAAAGAGAATAAATAGCATTTGGCAGTGCCCCATCTTTAGTAATCATAGTTAAAAAATTTCTACTCATCAATTTTTAAGTTTGTGTTTGGCTTAAACAAAACAACTTCAGAGATAAAGCTGAAATCTTGTACTTAATATACCCACTGGACATCCATCTGTACATATTTAGGTCTATTAACCTCAAGTCACTGATTCCAGTAGAAGTTATTGTCACTGCTTTGAATTACATTCAAGTATGTAGAAAATAATTTTAGCCAGCCATTAGTCTTGCAAGAGTTGATTACGTAACTTTCTTTCAGAGGGTGGTTCTTAGACTGTAAGCTCTTTGGGATAGGGACTGTCTCTTAGTGTTTTTTACCACACCTTGCACTGATCCTGACTGCAGGTCTCTGGGTGCTCCAGGAATCTAAATATTAAATAATGTTTGTGGGCACCTCATTCTTAACTGCAATACCAGGTATGATAATGGATCTAGCTGAGAACAACTATCAAAAGCCAGCAAATATGGTTTATCAATTACAAACTAAAGAAGTTGAGTTTATAAATGACAAGCTTGACTCAGTTCAGAACTTCAATGGAACCCAGACCCATTTGTTTTGCTATCCACATTTGACATCCCAAGCTCAGATTCATCCTTAAGAGTCCGCTGAATCTCGAATATGAGTACCCACTCTTTTTCTTTAAAACAAAGGAGGAAATTAAATGGTCCTGTGCTTTCAAAAATGTTGGGTTCAATTTCTGAAAGCAAAAAACATTTTAGTTCACCAGTTTATGGTTTTTTCAAATGAGGTATTCAACCCACTAGTATTGGTTGAATTGTACTTCTATTCAAAATCAAGTCATGCTTGCTTAATGCAATAATAAACACAGGTTTTTGTAAGATGTACTGCGATGCAAAATAAGTTAGAGGGGCAGGTCAGAAGCCTTCTGTTGGTACCTGAAAGGTCTAATACTGTGTGTACTAACAAAACTAAATTTACATGCTTTATTAGGAAAGACCAAATGCTTGAAAAATTTTGGCAACCACAGAAGGTTCTTAGTCACATACAACCACATGTTAATCACACACACAAATGTCATGTCATGCACAGTAATCCATTCAAAGAACAGTGCAAGATGCACCTTGATAGAGTACTGACTGGTAATCACTGTCCCTCCCACTGCAAAAACACAGGAGAAGTCCAACAAGCTTGATGCAGACAGCAGCAGAGAAGAGCAAAGGTTGGCTACTGTTCATCTTTTCATAAGCAGTGAATTGAGCTGTAGTTTAAGAATAAACTTCCTTTACAGAAGAACAGATATTTAAATATCCTATTTTTGATTAGACAATTACTATATCTAAATTTAAAAAAAAATGTCTAAAAGCCCAGACATTGACTTGCTTAGAATAAAACCAATGAAGCACAGCAGGAAGGATTCAATATCATGTTATGCCTTTTAGAAAATAAAGAAAAGGAACAAGATTTTTCACTTTTTTCTACCTTAAAGATTACATAAAGCCAACACTGAATCCGATTTCTGCTACAAAAAACAACTGGAAAGGAAGGCAAACAAGACACCTGGTGACAGCAGTCCCAAAGTAGAAAAGACTACAAGACAGACACTATGACAGGTGAGAAGAAGAATGAATTGTATTTAAATACCATTCATGCACTCAATCTGCATATTTCTTGATCTATCACAGGAACTTACAGATGGACAAATGACTTCTTAAGAAAACTCTCTTACAAAATGATTTTTTTTTCCTGTGCAAAGTTAAGATCTGCTATGAAGGCCATTCTTTCTTGTCTGGAGGATTCAGACACATTTTTGAAGGCAGATATCCAGTAGATGTCTGACAGCAGACTCAAGGTTAAGTGGAAATACTACAGTTTGTTTGTAACAGTGGAACCCACGCAGATTGTCTTAACATTTTGATTTTCCATTAGGGTAAAAAAATAAAAGAAGTGTTGGGATCCCCAAAATTATTTTGTATTCAAAACTTACATTCACATGTGCCTAGTTAACATGCTAAATTAGCAAATCATATGGTTCTGAGACCATTTTCGGGGCTGTGATGGTTTGTAGGCTCTCCTTGTGGGCACCTTGAACAGCTGTGATTCTCCTATAGATGGACTTTTCAACCTCAGTATAAATCAGGAGTCTCAAACACACGGCCGGCCCATGGAGCTCTTCCCTGCGGCCCATCAAGCTCCCTGCGTGCCCCCCCGCCAGTTACTTCCTGTCGCTGCCAAACTCCCCTCACCCTGCCTCCCCACCGTTTGGGGCCCGGTCTCTCCTCCGGCCCCGCCTGCCACCCCATGTGCCTCCCCCGAGTGTCCCCTGGCCCCCACTTGCTGCCCCCTCGCTGCCTGGAGCTTGCAGCTCATGCTGACTCCGCTGGGCTCTACCTGCTTCTGGCATCACCTGCTGCCGCAGGGTCCTAGTGCCCCCCACCACTAGGGCCAGGGCAGGCTGCCCTTCCCCTGCCCTAGTCCTGAGCCCCTCCAATGCTCCAAACCCCTCATCCCCAGCCCCACAGCCCTCACCCCTGCACCCCCTCCTATCCCCAAACTCCCTCCCAGAGCATGCTCCCTCTCCCCCTGCCCCAGCCCAGAGCCTGCACCCAGCACCCAAACACCCTCCCAGAGCCTGCACCCAAACTCCCTCCCAGAGCCTTAGGAAGGTGGGGGCGGAGTTTGGGGGAGGGCAGGTTCTGGGCACCACCAAAATTTCTACAAACCTGCCACCCCTGGAAGAGGCAGAGCAGGGATGGAGTGGTGGTGCAGCCCAGTGCAGTGTGGGGGCTTTACTGAGTGTATATATTTTATTAAAACCGCTTGGAAATGACTTAGTCGGAAAATAAAAAGAACACTTATGGAAGAAAAAAGTTTTTCAAGACAAATGGGAGAATTTATATTTTTTCATAGAGGTAAAATATAAAATTCAATGCCTTATTTGTCAGCAAACGATTGCTGTTCCCAAGGAGTATAACGTGTATCGGCACTACGACAAGATGCACCGTGAAAAATATAATGCAGTCACTGGAAAAATCCGAGAGGAAAAAGTTCAGCAATTTAAAGCACTATTTGCCAAGCAAAGAAATGTCTTTTTGGGGATTAACAAGTCTAGCAAAGATTCAGTAAGAGCAAGGTTTGTGAAAAGTGAAATGATAGCTGAATCGCAACCTTTTACAGAAGGCTTATTTGTAAAAGAATGTCTTATGAAGGCCAGCGAAATTTTATGTCCTGATAGGAAGAAAGTTTTTGAAGGCATAAGCTTGTCTGCCAATACAGTTGCCTGCAGGATAACTGATTTAGCTGATAATGTGCAAAAACGATTGATTTAAATGGCAAAAGACTTCGAAGCATTTTCAATTGCTCTTGATGAGAGAAAAGGTGTATCAGATACCGAACAGTGTGCGGTTTTCGAGGTGTGGATTGCAATTTGAATATAACTCAAGAATTGCTAGATTTAATGCCACTGAAGGGTACCACAACGGGACGTGACATATTTCAAGCACTGGAAGAGTGCATTGAAAAAGCTGCATTGCCATGGAACACACTCATATCTTTGGCTACGGACAGTGCGCCATCAATGTGCTCTGAAAACATTGGCATGGTTGATTACTGAAGACCAAACTGAACAGCCTCAATATACCAGGAATTAGCTTCACCAGTATACATTGTATTTTGCACCAAGAAGCCCTGTGTAGTAAAAGTCTACAAATGAAGGACTCAGACTCATAGTTATGTACGTAGTTGTTAAAACTGTTAATTTTATATGTGCACGAGGGCTGAATCACAGACAGTTCACTTCTTTTCTAGCAACTATGGACAGCGAATATGGGGAACGTCTGTATCACACTCAAGTTAGATGGCTGAGTCGTATAAATGTTTTGAAGCTTTTTTTTTTGGACTTAGAGAGGAGATTGATTCCTTCATGAAAATGAAAAACAATGAGGTTCCACAGCTTGCTGATTCCACTTTTATCTGAAACCTTGCTTTTCTAACAGATGTAACTGATCACCTGAATGCACTGAACTTGAAACTTCAGGGTAGAAAACAGGTTATAACACAGATGTATGACAGTGTTAAGTCATTCAAAGTCAAGCTTACTTTGTGGGGGAAAACAGCTGACTGCTGCCAATTTGGTTCATTTCTCGACTCTGAATTCCTTAGGAAAAGTTGAACCCAAATCCTTGGAAGAATATGCAGAGATCATTTCTACTTACACAAACAGTTTGATGTGCGGTTTAAAGATTTCAAGGCACTTGAACCACATTTTCAACTTTTTTCCACACCATTTGCTGTTGATATTGACTATGTTGCAGAGGAAATGCAGATGGAGTTAGTGGAGCTTCAGCGTGACACCATTCTGAAGCAGAAGTATACAGATGCTGGAATTCCAGAATTCCGCAGGTTTCTTTCACAAGAAAGATTTCCCATGTTATTCTCTGCTTCCGCAAGGATAATGGCAATGTTTGGAAGTACATACATATATGTGAACAGTTTTTCTCTTCCATGAAGATTAACAAATGTGTGTTAAGGTCAAGGCTCACTGATGAAACCAATCTCAGTGTTGCTTTCAAATGTTCATCTCAGGCTATCAAACCTAATATTGATGCTCTGGTTGATGCAAAACACTGCCAGCTAAGTGGCCAAAAATGAAATGACTGTCAAAATTAACACTGACTTTTCACATTACAGTTAAAGAAGTTAATAAAGTTAATAAATTAACTTTTAATAGCATACTATATTTTAATACTATACTATTATATTACTCTTCTTTTTTTTCTGCCTACCTCCAGGTGCTTCCCACTGCCAAGCCGCCAAACAGCTGTTGGTGGTGCTTAGCACTTTCCAGGAGGGAGGGGGGAGGAGCGGGGAGCCACGCGCACAGGGGAGGAGGTGGAGAAGAGATGGGCAGGGGCTGGGCCTAATGGAACGGATGGAGTGGGGGCGGGGCCATGGGCAGCGAGAGGGGGTGTCAGTGATGCAGCCCTCGGGCCAATGCACTAATCCGCACGTGGCCCTCATGGTCATTTGAGTTTGAGACCCCTGGTATAAATCCAGCCCATGCTTTTGTGTTAATGTCTGTTACAATAAGAAATACTTCACATATTTTCTAAGATTTCCCTTAGCTGTTATAAATTCATTCCCTGGCTTCTTCTTGCCTCTGTTCCAAGATCTGATGAAACTGAATATAAAATAGAAAAAAGAATAGGTCTCTTGTAAGTTTGGAAAATGCTTAAATTCCATATTTACTTAATACATTGCAGCAGTTCCTTTTGCACTCTCTCCATATGCCCTGGCAAGGTATGTTTAGAAGCTTTCTAAATCATTTTTTCCCCAGGTGAGTTTAGTGCTCCTAAAAGGAGCCAGTCAGCCAGCCTCAAGGATTCAGAGACTTCCAGACATGTACTTGTTATTCACCAGATTGTACAAAACAGTACTTTGTAACCTTCTGGTTTTGGAAACAATAGTATGATGTAACCCCTTCCAAAAAATAATTTTTTAAAGGAACTCGAGGTCTAGACTGTCAGTGGTAAGAACTCTAAAAAAAGATATTTATTGTAACTTCTGCAGATGGACAACTCATCTTGCTCAACTTGTATGTAACATTCAAAAAAATGTACTGAGCAAACATTTCTAAGCAGAAAACTATCTGATTTTTACATCTTTTTCTCAACAAAAAACCACACACACACACACACAGTCCGACATTTTCAGACTATATACAGGTAAATCCATCTGCCTTCCTGTTTGACAGTTGCACTTGATTCCCAGTAATACGGATGTCCAAAGTGATTTTTGCCAGAAGAGACCAGAGACCCTTCTATTGTGACATTAAGGGCATGTTTCAAAAATACACACCTGACAGAGGACTTTGTGACATCTTGAGCACTGTTCTGGTACAAATCTAAAGCAAGAGGATGGCTTTGATTGATTTGGTAATTTTAAGTGACAAGGAGAACTTAAGTTAAAAATGTTGATCTCACTTTGACCAAATTTGTATTGTGGACCACCTCCTCTCAATTCATGATTTTGCAGACCACCTCCGCACCCATTCACAAGCACACGTCCCTACTTCATTCAATTCACTATCACAACATCTATCTCTATGAAGACTAATGTAATTGCTTACATGGGAAAGAAACAGTAGAGAAGTATTTAATGTATTCTTAGCTGTTTTTATGACATTTGACTGCAGGAGATAAGAAAGTCAACTCAATGTGACCAACCAACTCTCTATGGATCACCAGCAGTCCATGGAAGACAGTTTGAAAACCTCTGTACAGCATTTGTTAACTTCCAGTAAGCAACAGTTTTTCACAGACAAGTTATTTCATCTACAGTGGTCACTACCGTGGCATGTAAGTGTCCAAGATTAAAGCTGCATCATTTATATGTAGAAGGCAGAAAAAGGTTAAGCAATAATCTGGGATGCTCAGGTACAAGTCCCACCTGCTGAGCATTTTATAACAGGACTGTTTAGGAAAATGCTTGTTTGAACAGGTGCATCTTGCAGCATGCCCTAATCAGTAGCTGAAAACTGACCAACAACAGAATCACCATCTCTCTTGAGTTTAGCGGATGCAGGGAGCACAGACTGTTACTGTGGTAACTGAGTCCTATGCATATCCAGAGATAGGAACATGAGGACATTAACATGGACCCTGAGTACGATTGACAGCTGATGCAGAGTCCTATCTGAAGGTGGCAAACAAACAGAACTCTGTCACTAAAATCTGCACTAGAAAGGAAAGGACAGTTATTGTGCTAGGTGAAGAAGACAGAAAACAGAGCTACCTATAAATACCATCCAGATGTTGAGGAGCAGACTGAGACAGTGCATCACTTTAATCACCAAAGAAAGGACAAGCACCTTCAATGAGTGGTAGCCTTTTTAGCTACTTCCTCACCAGCTTAAATATTAAATATTCACCAGTTCATCTATTATATAACTAGAAGAAATTGGAGTCTGCATTTGTTGAAATGGTGATATAATGATACTGTACAACTGGAGTGGCACAGTCCTTCAATATTAATACAGGGACTGCTGGTTTTGGACAGCTGTAATACTAAGTGCTGGCTAACCAACAAGATTATTCATAAAGGCCATGCACTAAACTAATTTAAAATTAAGTATACAATAACCTAATAGGTCCCTGTGTTCACTCACCAGAAGTGGTTATGGTGTTGCTGTGCTGAAGGGAGAAAAGAGCTATGCCGGATGCTTCCTCCATGCATAACCACCTTTTCTCCTTCTTATAAAAACATGCCTTATAACTGAACATGGGAAGGGAGTAACAAGGTTATGACCCATATTGTGTCATTCCCCATTTCCTTTTAGGTAACAAAATATAAACCAGCCTGTGCAAGGCTCAGGAAGGTAGTGAAGCAGACACAGGGTCTTCAAAAGGAAAATCTCTGAGCTGCTGGGTCCCCAGAAAGTGCTTGGGAATGCAGAGGAAACCAGTATGAGTCTGGCTGTGGAGCAGCCTGAGAAAAAATTGCTGGCTGCAGACCTGTAGTGGCTGGTCAGGGACACGTGAGTGAGTTAAGGGGAAGACTCTCATAGGCAAATGAGGGCCTGACTCCTGCAGGCTCCAGAAGCACCCTGGGCTAATAGCTATCATGGCTGTACTCAAAATACTGATTCTGTGTCTTTTCTTGCTGCATTATTAAATTCTTTGTGGTTGTAAACAAAAGATCTTGCCTTCAGGATCCATGGAACTTGTCGCATACCTCCACAAAATAATATCCATGTATGTCACCACATAAGCTTCAAAGAAAAAGAACAAATGGATATAAACTGACCATCAACAAGTTTAGGCTTGAAATTAGACAATGGTGTCTAACCATCAGAGGAGTGACATTCTGGGACAGCATCCTAAGGGGAGCAGCGGGGGTAAAAACTGCTTTTATGACTGAGCTTGATAAGTTTATGAAGGGGAAGGTATGAAGAGATTGCCTACAATAGCATGGGTCCCATCTGCGACCACTAGTAGCAAATATCCCCAACAACAGGAGATGGGCACTAGATGGGGAGGGCTCCAAGTTACTACAGCAAATTCTTTCCCAGGTATCTGGCTGACAGACCCTGAACATGTTCATCAGACCTAACAGATCGCCATGTTTGGAGCTGGGAAGGAATTTTCCCCAGGTTCCCCTGGGGGTTCTCTGCCTTCCTCTGCAGCATGGGGGATGGGTCGTTTTCTCGTTTGAACTAGAGTAAATGGTGGATTCTCTGTAACTTGAAGTCTTTAAATAATTATTTGAGGACTTCAGTAGCTCAGCCAGAGGTTATTAGTCTATATTAGGAGTGAGTGGGTGAGGTTCTGCACATCACAGGCTACAGGAAGTCAGACTAGATGATCACGATTGTCCCTTCTGGCCTTACATCTATGAGACCCAGGGGACAGTTGTTTGCTCTCCTCAAAGAAGATCCTCAGTAAAAATCATGCCAAGTTAATGCTTTCAGCAGCAGTAACTCTCACTACTCATGCTGAGATCCTCCCTACACAGGAGTCAAAACACAGCTGACCCCATCACTATGGCTCATGGGAGATAGGACAGAGGATTCCTATGCACAGCTGGCCAGCATCCACAAGTTTGAAGGCCTAGATACCAAACCTGTGGAAACTGAACCTCCGCTTCATTTTTTTTTGGCCCTGTCCCCACCCATTCTACCCATTGTCAGTCTTGCAAATCAGGGGAGAACACAAGAATGCCCATACAGGATCAGACCAATGGTCCATCAAGCCCACTATCCTGTCTGTCGACAATGGCCAGAGCCAGAGCCAGATGATTCAGAGGAAATGAACAGAACAGAGCAATATTGAGTAATCTATTCCCTCTTGTCTAGTCTAATCTTCCGGCTGTCAGAGGTTTAGGGACATCCAATATATGGAGTTGCATCCCTGACCATCTTGGCTAACAACAACTGATTGGACCCATCTTCCATGAATTTATCTAATTCCTTTTGAACCCAGTTATACTTTCGCCTTCACAACTTCCCCTAGCAACAAGTTCCACAGGTTGACTGTATTGCGTAAAGTAGTACTCCCTTATGTTTGTATTAAACCTGCTGCCTATTAATTTCATTAGGAGGCCCCTGGTTCTTGCATTTCATGATGAGGTAAATAATACTTCACTTTCTCCACACCATTCATGTATTTATAGACCTCAATCATATTGCTCCATAGTTCTCTCTTTTTCTAAAATGAACAGTGCCAATCTTTTTTAAATCTCTCTTCATATGGAAGCTGTTCATAGCCCTAATTATTTTCGTTGCCCTTCTCTGTACCTTTTACAATTCTAATATAAAACTTTCTTGAGATGGCGCCACCCAGTATTCAAGGTGTAGGTTTACCATGGACTTAAACAGTGGCATTATGGTATTTTCGGTCTTATTATCTATCCCTTTCCTAATGGTATCTAACATTGTTAACTTTTTTGACTGCCACTGCACATTGAGCTAATGTTTCCAGAAAACTATTGAAATGACTCCATGATCACCTTCTTGAGTTGCAACAGCTAATTTAGACTCCATCGTTTTGTATGTACAGTTCGGATTATTTTTTCCAATGTACATTACTTTGTACTTAACATTGAATATCATCTGCCATTTTGTTGCTTTGTCACCCACTTTTGTGAGATCCCTTTGTAACTCTTCAGTCAGCTTTCGACATAACTATCTTGAATAATTTTATATAATTTGCAAACTGTCATCTCACTATTCACCCCCTTTTCCAGAACCTTTTTTAATATGTTGAACAGCACAGGCCCCAGTACAGATTCTTGGAGGACCCCACTATGTACCTCTTTCCATTGTGAAAACTAACCATTTTACCTTCCCTTGGTTTCCCATATTTTAACCAGTTACTGATCCATGAGAACTTTCCCTCTTATCCCATGACAGCTTACTTTGCTTAAGAGTCTTTCAGGTGGGAACGCAAAGGCTTTCAGAAAGTCCAAGTACACAATATCGACTGGGTCATCTTTGTCCACATACTTTTTGACACACTCAAAGAATTCTAATAGATGAGTGAGGCATAATTTCCCTTTACAAAAGTCATTCTTCCCCCAACATATCGGGTGTGCTAACTCTGTTCTTCATTATAGTTTCAACCAATTTGCCTGGTACAGAATTTAGGCTTACAGGCCTGTAATTGCCAGGATCAGCTCTCAAAATTTTTTTAAAAATCATCATTACATTAGCAATCTTCCAGTCATCTGTTACAGAGGCTGATTTAAGGGATAGGTTACATAGCACAGTTATCCTTCAGAACTCTTGGATGAATATCTTCTGGTCCTGGTGACTTACGACTGTTTAATTTATCAGTTTGTTCCAAAATCTCCTCTACCGAACCTCAGCCTGGGATAGCTCCTTAGATTTGTCACCTAAAAAGTATGGCTGAGGTGTGTTAATCTCCCTCGCATCCTCTGCAGTGAAGACTGATGCAGAGAATTCATTCAGTTTCTCCGCAATGACCTTGTCTCCCTTGATTGCTCCTTTACTGCCTTGATCATCGAGCGGCCCCACCAACTGTTTGGCAGACTTCCTGATTTTTTTTTTTTTTAATTGCTGTTAGTTTGTGACTTTTGCTAGTTGCTCTTCAAAGTCCATTTTGGCCTGCCTAATTATACTTCTACATTTGTCTTGCCAGAGTTTATGCTCTTTTTTATTTTCCTCAGTAGGATTTTACTTCCAATTTTTAACAGATGCCTTTTTGCCTCTAACCACCTCTTCTACCCTGCTATTTAGCCAGGGTGGGTTTTTTTGGTCCTCTTATTGGTTTGTTGTTTTTTTATTCAGGGTACACATTTCTTTGAGCTTCTACTATGGTGTTTTAAAATAGTTTCCATAAAACTTGCAGGCATTTCACTCTTCCTTACAGGTATTTTACTCTTCCTTTAAATTTCCATTCAACTAGCTTCTTCATTTTTGTCGTCCCCCCTTTTGAGGTTAAATGCTACTGTGGTGTGTTTCTTTTTTATCCGCCCCACACCCTTCCCCGCTACACAGATGTTAAATTTAATTACATTACTGTTGCTATTACTGAGTGGTTCAGCTATATTCACCTCTTTGACCAAATCCTGTGCTACACTGAGGACAAAATCAAGAACTGCCTCTACCTTGGGTGTTCCAGAACTAGTTGCTTCAAGAAGTAGTCATTAATGATGTCTAGAAATTTTATATCTGCACCCCATCTTGAGATTATATGTACCCATTCAATATGGGGATAGCTGAAATCCTCCATTACTGGGTTTTCTGTTTTTTTTAGCCTCTCTAATCTCCCTGATCATTTCACAATCACTGTCACCATCCCTGTAAGGTGGTCAGTAATATATTCCTACTGCTATACTCTTATTATTCAAGCATGGAATTTATATCCATAGAGATTCTATGGTACAGTTAGAGTGAAATATAGTATAAATCTTTCACATATGGTACCACGCCCTCACCAACATGACCTACTCTGCCATTCCTATATATTTTGTACCCTGGCATTATCATACCCCATTGATTAGCATTCTCCCACTAAGTTTTTGATATGCCTATTATATTAATATCCTCATTTAATACCAGGCACTCAAGTTCACCCATGTTAGTATACGAATACTAGAAATCTAAATACAAGCACTTATAAAACCTGTCAATATTTAGCTTTCTGCCTTCATGTGATGTAATTGAATTGGACTCCTGTTTGACTGTTTCTCTTCAGTTCCTAGCTGCACTTTATCAATTTCTATCCATTCCTCTTTACTAGGATATAGAGTATCCCCTTTAATAAACCCTCCCCTAAGGCATGTCTATGTCTGAACTGCAAGCACCGCTGCACCTGTTAAGTTTAAAAACTCTTCTACAACATTTTTAATTTTACATGCCAGCAATGTGGCTGTGTTTCGGTTTAGGTGGAGCCCATTCTTTCTGTATAGGCTCCTGCTTTCCCAAAAGGTTCCCCAGTTCCTAATAAACCTAAATCCCTTCTCCCAATGCTATCATTTCATCCACACATTGAGAACCTCCAATTCTGCCTAACTGGCCTATGCATGGAACCAGAAGAAATTCAGAGAATGCTGCCATAGAGGTCCTGGACTTCAATGTGCAGGCAACCTGGGTCAAAGATAAAAGTTTGATTTAACTTGGTTTTGGATGGATTTAACTCCATGTATATTTCTGCACAGAAAGAATTTGTTAGCTATTCTCAAGGTTATGAACAAACACTGGAATAAAATTGAATAGGTTTCACAAATAAGTAAAAAGGGAAAGTGAAAAGTTGTTATTAATCAGAATCCTACAGCCAAGATTTTTTTAAACTTTGTTTTACTAATGTTAGAGGTCTTAAATACACTATAGGATGAGAAGAGTAGATATAGGTTTACACTTTGAATTTAATTTTTGACATTCCCCATGATTCAGCTAGATCACAGGGTGTTAGTATATTAAATCCTTTCACATTCTGAAACTAGGGGTTTTAATCCGGATGAGTCACTAATGAAAATCTAAAATTCTGTCCACTTCACAGATCACCATATAAAACTCAGCACAACTGGCAATCTCTGTACAAGAGAAGCCCTGGAATGTTAAAGATCAGAATCAACATGCACTGGCACACACATGGAGAATCTTTACAGAGACTGTCAGTACTAGGGATTCAGACACGTTGCAGCTTCTGTAGGCAGAGAACATTGCACACACAAGGGGCTTCCTGCATTTTTCCCTTCCTTCCACAAGCTCCCTTTGTGTTACTTCAGGGGCTCCCTGCAACTCACTCTCACCCACCCCCACTATACTTAGGGTCCCACATTTGCACCCACATGGTACAGTCTCTGTGCCCTGCCATTATCCCCTACTCCCCATTACAGGTCTCTGTGGTCTCCAGTTCCCCTTCCCAAGTCCCACCCATCTAGTTTCCCCTTCCCCTCTTCACTACTGCTCCCCCCCCCCCATACCCTTGCCAGTCCCTTGGTGGCCCTCCACCCATTCCCTCCCCACAGGTCCCTGCTTACCCTCCATTGTGAAGCCTCTCTGCCTGGATCCCAGCTTTCCTCACCACCAGCCCTGCCCCCTCCATCCCAGACCCCTGTTTTCTACCCCTCCAAAGTTCCTGCTTCTCCCACCACCGCCCCACCCCTCCATTCCCTGCTGCCTTCTCTCCTACATATCCCCCCTCTAAGGCTTTCTTATTTCTATTAGAGTCCATGCTACTGACAATGTTCACACACAGCTTTAAGCTGCTGCCTCTGATATGTGTAAGCAGCAGAAGGCAGCAGAGAGTTCCTTTACTTGCAGCACCAAGCTATGTTGGGGTCCTGATTTTCCTGGGAACCAGGCTTTTCCAGTATGGTGATTTGCACTAAAATCAATAGATCAGACAAATGCCATCAAGCTGAGTGTTAGGCCTTTGCTTCACTCAGGCAAGTATGGCCCCAGTCCTGCAATCAGATCCTCACTTGCATCCACAGAGTCCCACAGAAGTCAATAGGGCTCTACATTCATACAGGGGTCTGCCCACACAAACCTAATGGCAAGATTGGAAGCTATGTCTTTATTTAGGCCCCAATCCTGCAGATACTTATGCATAAACTTAAATAAGCATGTGAGTAGTCTTATTAAAAACACTGTGCTTGAAGATAAGCAAGTGCATACATGTTTTCTAACAAAGTCTAGTTGAGATGAACAGTTGTTTACTTCCATGAGTGCCAAATTCACCCAGAAATTAAAACTAGAGCTGGATTAGAGCTGGTTGGAAAAAAAATTTCATCAGACTTTGCCAACAATCAGTAAGCTGGAGTCTGATTTTGACAAAGTTTCTTCAGTGCCTTGCCTTGCTCCTCAGCAACCCACCTACTCTTTCTCCATCAAGCTCTACTGAAGATCTTTGCTAATAGCAGAACTGTAAAACACTGCCACATACCCATGATTCAACACAGCAAGTTACAACATATCAACAATACAGCATACTAAATTTTTTTTTTGCTGATGTACAGTCTTAAAGATTTACCTGGATAATAAAATGCTATACTATTGCATCTGAACATGCTAAAGCTGAACTGTACTTTAGAAAGAAAACCTGAAGATATCACAATAATCTGTATTTTACCACATATATGTAACTATTTTTAAAGATATACTAGACTAATGTGATTTAAAGACCAAACAGGGAACTATTCATAGGACCTAACATTGTAGACAGACAATTTCACTCCATCAAACCAAACTGTTTTAAAAGCATGACCTTTAAAACAAACACTTGGAAAATAGGTTGGAAATGAAAATTCTAACACTGGATTTGATAGTCTTCTGTAGAAACCTTTTCAAATCTTAACAGAACTCTTATTTCTGATCAAGTGAGGATTCAACTTGTTTTAAAAACTTACAATTTAAAGAAAAAAATGTACCTCCACATTTTTAATTTATATTTTTATTGTGGATTTAGAATTTATCCACAAAAATCTCACATAATTCTGAAGATTTAGAACTAGCAGTGTAAAGTAAGCAAACCGCAAAATATAGTGTCCTGACATATGAATATATTTCATGGTAGGAGGATAAAGCAAAGAGAGCCTTCCAATTACTTGGAAAAATATACATATGACAAACTGACCATACTATAGAACTACTTTTAATAAGAAACCATCTTTTTTGTTAAATAAAAAGTAGTTAGTTTTAAAATATATTTAAGAGGGTTAAGTAAGGCTACTTCTGTCTGCTCAAACCAGAACAAAACTATTACATGTTACTTAGAAAATTAACTTAGATGCCATTAGCATCAGAAAGAATATGGGCTGAAAATGAGTTTCCCCGTTTAAATATCTGGTGCCAGAAGTCTGAAATATGATACAACACACCAACATTTGACAATGGCTAGGTAAATGGCAAGCTAAAACATCTGCTTATTATGCTAAACTTCATTTGTTTTACTGATACCTCAATCTCCCCACAAATCTTCTTGCCTCCCCCATTTTGTCAACTGAATGCATTGTGTCATATTTTTAGACTGTAATCTCTCTGAGGCGGAGTGTCTTTGTGACTAGCACCATGAGGTCCCTGATCTGTGACTGAGTTCCCTCCCTAGATACAACTGCAATACAAAATGATCAATCTTTGCTTTTTTTTTTTTTTAAATAAATGACATTTCCAGGTTTCTGATTCCTACTGAGTAGAAGAAACATGAGTCATGTGGTTGATTAGTTGGAAAGATGATTTTAATCAGTATATGAAGAGAGATGAAAGTCGCTATCACTGTCCTTGAGTACTGAACACAATCTTTCACTTTCAGGGAAAGAAAAAAAGTAACAGGATCCCCTTAGTAAAAATATGATGATAAAGAAAATGCTTTATTTCCATTTCTAAATGCAACAGAATGCACTGAAGTCACTGGAAAGACTAGATCAGACTCTTAGTCACCATTCTGCCCATTTGGGAGGCTGGAGACAGAAGTGAGGTGATTAGACATCAGGGTATGTTTGCAAATAGAGAGGAGATTTTGTGGCCTATTTATTAGTTGTGCAGAAGGAATTAAGACAGAGCTGCCTAACTCAATGATGGCAGAGAGAGAAGAAGAATCAATAGGCTCTGGGACAGACTGGATGGGAAGAATGAAACTATGAAATTAGAGAGGAGAAGCTAGTGAAAGGGAGTGAACACCGTGCCCATGGGGAAACGTGAAGCTAGAACTGAGGAAAGGGCACTTACAATGGATTAAAAACATTTTTTTCATTTTAAAGTTTGCTGAAAATTCCTGAGAAGTTGCTTATTTCTGTTCTCAAAAGTGTTTCAGGTTTAAAGGTCGTGGAATATTCACAATTTAGAACCCCATCCTTTCCAAATAAAATCGCTCAATTAAGATAGTTTATTCCTAATTATGCTGTGTGTTTTTGGAAAAAAACAGTAAGCACTATTTCAGTGAGCTTGTTCACTAATTTGAACAGTAATAACATTTTCCATACATTAATCATAGACTACATCTGTTTGCTTAGAGTGGTCACTGCTGTTACATGTAGAGACTTTTTTTATTATACATTATTTAAATTACTGAAAGAACAAATGAAATGAAAAACTATGGGATATTCTAGATGTGGTTTATTTGAATATTCAGTATGTTGTCATTTATTTAAATCAATAAGCTAGTCAATTTAAAAAAACAAGTTAAAAAGAGTACTGGGTATTACACCTGGCCCCACCATCCTATTTCAGTTTTTGTGGTTTTACAGTCACTTTTTTTGGATTCTTTTAAAATGATTTTCTTTCCCCTTGCTGCTGTGTGAAATACTGATAGAGGGAAGACAAAATGACTACACATAAAAGTGTAATTCTTCCAAGTCTATTGATCAGTAAATGTTGATTTCACAATACACACACAAACCAACAAACATTTCCATCATTAATAACTGAAATTTATAAATAGGCAAAGAAAGAAAAATGCTGCTTGAGAACTAGAATTTGATTTAAGGATATTTAACTTTGTATGTTTTGACATGTGATGTCCAAAATTTGTGTTTTAAAGCTTTAACTTTTTGAATGGCAACAACTACTGTGATTAAAATAAATTGTCTGACATCCTCTCCATTGTTTGCCCCCCAAAAATGTCTCATAACTGTGCACATTTAAATCAATAATAAAAAATCTGTCAAAGTTGTAAAAAAAATAATTCTGCTAAGCCTGCACATAAAGTGCTGTCAAACTACAAAGTAAGCAAACTGAAAGCAAATTAATCTCTCTGTAATTGCCTTGAGTTATGGTCTTATATCTTAGTTGTAGCATCAGAAAAAACTCTGACAGACATTTGACTGTATCACTAACCTATAAATGAACCTCTGTGTAGGTCACAAAACACATTTTCATAAACTATGCATTTCATTACATATTTCACATACTAGCAACTGTGTGTGGCTCCATATACGTATGGTGAATATCACCTAAGTAAGGGAGACAGCATAATTCACACTGTGATTTATAGTTTTTTGGTTAGAGAAAACAGAATGCTATTGTAACTCCAACAGACCCCGGTCATCAGCGAGTGGTACTGAACCTGGGGCCTCTGAAGCTTGAAGCATAGCCTCTACTGCATGAGCTAAAAGCCAACTAGCAGTTAGCTAAGGCTGTAGAACAGACTCATTTTCTCTCTCTTTCTAAGTGGTCTCAATGCTACTAGATGAGACAGAACACTACACCCAGAAGGTGTGTGGGTTACACCATGTTTCAGAAAGCATACTGTAGACACACTTCATTACTACTAGGATTAGAGATTATAATTTGTTCAAAAAAATCCAAATTTCAAATTAATGTCTCTATGAATCAGATTTCTGTCCCTATGATGCTGAAAGTATACATACACAAGCCCTATCACAACATTCTAAAAACACGAAGAGCAGAAGTCAGGCCAGAGGCAATTCTGAAGATATAGATATGATGGCCATATACAAAAGGTTCACAACAAGCCTCAGGGCAGTCACAGTAAATCTGAGGCAAATAAGTGAAAAGTAATTCATAGTGGAGGGGAAAAAATTAACTGTTCATACTCATTATAGGGTTCTGTTTTAACTATCAACTCGGGAAGGGACTTGTGCCTCATTCTGGAAAGCTGAAAAGACCTCTGCTTAATATGCAATGGAAACCAACCACTTTAGGATGCATTAGAATAGCATGGGACATAGTAAAGAAAATAGAATGCCATTATGAAAATCAATGATATATCCTCATTAGAACACACTGTGCAGTACTGGTCATCTCACCACAAAAAGGATACTGCAGAATTAGAGAGGATTAGGACAAGTGCAATAAGAACATTACAGGGCATAGAAAAACCTCATATAAGGTGAGACTGAGAAGACTAGGATTGTTTACTTTAAACAGAGGCAAATAAGAGGGTCACGGTAACAATATATGAAACAATAAATGATATAAAACAAGTAACTCAAAACTTCTGTTCTTCCTATGTCATAGCACAAGAACAAGGGAACTTCAATGAAAAGTGGCAAATACAAAACACACAAAAAGGAAATACTTTTTCACACAATGTGTAATCAGATGTGAAACTCATTCCCACAGAATGTTGTTGAGGTCAAGATCTTAGCAAGATTCTAAGAAGGATAGGATGATTATACAGGTAAGAATAATTTCCAGAGTTATAAGAGTTAATGCTAACAGAAGAGTTTTAGAAGGAGTATAAAACTTTGTGTTTCAGAGTTAAGGTAATCTTGACTATTAGGGATGAGGATGAGATTTTCATAGCAGGCAGATTATCCCAAATTGACCTACTGTGGGGTTTCTTGCATCTTCCACTGAAGCATCTGGTGCTGGCCAGAGACAAGCCATTGAACTAGGTGGACTAGTTCTGATCTAGTATGACATCTTATGTTTCTATGTTCTTATGAAACACTGCCATAGCTGATAACACAATATTGCCACCTCTTATGATTTTATCCTAACAATTTTTCTTAACTTGTGTAAGCAGAGTCAGGATGAGCCCCACCCTGACATCTGGTGGTAAATTATGGGGAGTGCGGAAAGTGTTGCATTGGTATTTCGGTTATTTGCATGGGCACTCCCACCCCACTTAGCATACCGCAAAGCAGCATGGGATGGTTATTTTCACAGCTGTGGGAGCCCCAATTTCGTTGTTATTGGGGCAGGAGGAATGAAATGTTGTCACCCTGATTGGGTAAATGGGGAACTACAAAATTGTCTTGTGATGGGGGGTTTCATTGTCAGCTGGATAGCGCTTGCTAGATGGGGCACATGGGTTCCAAAACCCATTGAAAGGAGAGAGGCTGGGGGCCAGTATCTGTACTTGGTGGTGCAGGCTCCTTGTGTGAGCCAGAAGCACCAGTTCCACCTGTGCCTCTCTCCACTGTGGAATGTCAGAGTTAACTTTTGATTCCCTTAAGAATCTAGATGCAGGTTACTGAGCTGAATTCACTGGTACTGGGGCTCCCCTACTATGAGCTGAAATCACTGAAGAGCTGGACTTGCTGAGCTGGACTTGCTGAGCTGAGAGCACTGTGCTAATGAGTGGGGGAGCCTGAAGCAATACTGGCAGAGCAGAGTGGAGCAGTTTGTGCAGCCACTGGGTGAGTGGAGCTGAGCAGCTCGTGAGGACGGCTGGTGGACCAGAGCAGCTGGCAGAGTGGAGCAGCCCACAGAGTAAGCGGAGCTGAGCTGTTTGCGGGGACGACTAGTAGAAGCAGAACCTCACGAAGAGGCAGGGCAGCTGGCCCCGAACCACGTAAGGTGCCCCTTTCTACCTAGGCTGGGGAGGGGGACCTCTGCAAAGAGACTCTTGAACTCTGGGCCGCCTGACCTGGGACAGAGACTTTTGAATTGTGGGACTTTTGGGACTGTGGGTGATTTAGGGGGGTTGCTGGACTCAAGGGCCCAGAGAGAAGGACACGGCCCAAGTTGCTGGGGTGAGTCTTTGCTCACGGTTTGACCTATGAACTCCAGTTGAGGTATTTTCCAAATTTCATGCTTGTTGTTGTTTATCTTATTTAATTAAACCTTTTCTGCTACACCAAGAGTCTGTGCTTGCGAGAGGGGAAGTATTGCCTCCTTGAGGCGCCCAGGGGTGTGTGTAAGATTTTCCCAGGTCACTGAGTGGGGGCTCGAGCTGGTCTGCATTACGTTGTGGGGAAGGGACCCCTAGGTATTGAACCTGGCCCTTGCTGCTATCGTTTCAGCCTGGCAGAGGGGTTACACTTGTTTCATGAAAACATGAAAGGTTGTTAACTCACACATTTTCTGATATTCAAAATGGCCACCATCTGCTATTACTGTCAATGAGACTGAAGCCAGCAAGATGGCAACCATTTTCCTTTGGTCTACCTGTAAGTGGAAGTGAGACTGCCTTTGATAAAGTTGGCTGCAACCTCCCATCCTTAAAAAGTAATATAACTTCTAAGTGTGAGGATGAATCATGATGCATTTGGTCAGCGGTTCGCAAACTATTTACCATCCAGTCCTTCTTTTGTCAAAGGAAGGAAAGTAGAAGGGGAGACAGTTAAGAATGTAACTCCCCTATTTTATAGGTGAGGAGAGAGTAAGTAGACACTCCATCTGAGTAGCCAGGGAGAACCCCCTCAGCAAGTTCACAGATGACACTAAGCTGAGGGGAAAGGTAGATATGTGGAGGGTAAGGATAGGGTCCAGAGTGACCTAGACAAATTGGAGGATTAGGCCAAAAGAAAACTGATGAGGTTCAGCAAGGACAAGTGCAGAGTCCTGCACTTAGAACAGAAGAATCCCATGCACTGCTACAGGCTGTGGACCGACTGGCTAAGCAGCAGTTCTGCAGAAAAGGACCTGGGGATTACAGTGGACGAGAAGCTGGATACAAGTCAACAGTGTGCCCTTGTTGCCTAGAAGGCTAACGGCATATTGCGCTGCATTAGTAGGAGCACTGCCAGCAGACAAGGAAGTGATTACTCCCCTTTATTTGGCACCGGTGAGTACAGTGTCCAGTGTTGTTCCCCTCCTTCCCCCCTAGAAAGGATATGGACAAATTGGAGAGAGTCCAATGGAGGGCAACGAAAATGATTAAGGGGTTAGGGCACATGACTTATGTGGACAAGCTGAGGGAACTTGGCTTATTTAGTCTGAAGAAGAGAAGAGGGGTGTATTCGATAGCAGCCTTCATCTACCTGAAGGGGGGTTCCAAAGAGGATGGAGCTCGGCTATTCTCAGTGGTGGCAGATGACAGAACAAGGAGTAGTGTCCTCAAGTTGCAGTGGGGGAGGTCTAGGTTGGACATTAGGAGAAACTATTTCACTAGGAGGGTGGTGAAGCACTGGAATGGGTTACCTAAGGAGATGGTGAAATCTCCATCTTTAGAGGTTTTTAAGGCCCGGCTTGACAAAGCCCTGGCTGGGATGATTTAGTTGGGGTTGGTCCTTCTTTGAGCAGGGGGTTGGACTAGATGCCCTCCTGAGGTCTCTTCCAACCCTAACCTTCTATGATTCTATGAAGTATACATTTTTGTGTGCACTAAAGCAGGGGTTCTCAACCTTTTTCTTTCTGATCCCCCCACCTTCCCAACATGCCATAAAAACCTCCGTGGCCCACTTGTGCCACAACAACAGTTTTTCTGCATATGAAAACCAGGGTCACATTAGGGGGTAACAAGCAGGGCAATTGCTAGGGGCCCCATGCCACAGGGAGCCCTGCAAAGCAAAGTTGCTCAGACTTCGGCTTCAGTCCTGGTTGGCAGGGCTTGGAGCCCTGGGCTTCAGCCCCAGGCGGTGGGGCTTAGGTTTTCTGCCCTGGGCCCCAGTAAGTCTTATGGCAGCCCCCCAGAGGGCTCCGGATCTCTGGTTGAGAACCACTTCATTAAACGATGACCTTTCACCCTGAAATTATCTCATACACATAGGCAGAGGAGTAGTGGGAGTTTAAAAAATGTGATTCGATGGTTTTGTAAACCTCAAATTTTGGGGGACTGAATTTTTTTTAATCTCAAAGTTAGCAATACTGATACATTTTTCTGGACCTTCTACCAATTTTGCCTACTGGAAAAGGATTTCATTCAATTTAGGGGTATGGCTATGTTACAGCAGCACAGCTACAGTGCTGCAGCTGTGCTGCTATAGCACCATAGTGTAGATGTTTCCTACATTAATGGAAGGGCTTTTTCCATCAGTGTAGGTCAGGGGTGCCCAACTTATGACCCACCAGAGCATTTCATAAGGCCCGCCACCTGATTCAACATAATATACTAATGGCCAATTCATTACTGTTTTGTTGTCATGTTTACATCATTTTAGTTTACACAAGTGTGTAAACAGACAATACTGTAAATAGGTTGTTTCTATCTAAATAGATATGAAACAAGCTGAACTTAAAATATAAATCAATATAGGTAACAATCTGTTTGGCCCACATAAGGTAGCGCTTATGCTTATTACAAAGGAGGGCCATATAAGGTTGGGCACCACTGCTGTAGGTAATCCACCTCTCCGATTGGTTGAACAGAAGTAGGTAAATGAAAGATTCCTGCTGTCAACCTAGCTGCATCCATATCAGGGGTTAGGTCAACCTAACTACAGTGCTCAGGGTGAAAAATGATTCACAGCCCTGAGTGATATAGCTAAATTAACCTAAATTTTAGGTGTAGAACAGGCCTTAGTCTGACAGGGTTCAGAGAAGAGCCATGAGAAAGACTAATTGATTAGAAAACAGATCTTACAGTGACAAACTCAAAGAGCTCAATTTATTTAGCTGAACAAAGAGAAAGTTATGGGGTGGTCATAGCCATCTAGAAGTACCTACATGGGGAGCAAATATTTGATAATGGATTCTTCAATCAAGCAGCCAAATGTATAACAAGATCCAGTGAAAGGAAGTTGAAACTAGACAAATTCTGACTGGCAAAAGGTGTAAATTTTTTTTTAAACAGTGAATGTACTTAACCACTGGAGCAATTTACCCACGGTCGTGGTGGATTTGCCATCATTGGTAATTTTTAAATAAAGATTTATTTTTTTTTAAAGAGATGTGCTCTACTTCAAAAGGAATTATTTTGGGAAGTTCTATGGCCTGTATTTCATATGGGGTCATACGATCACACTGATGCCTTTTAGCTGTGGAATCTATGAACGAACAAGAGCAATTACTAAAAATTAGAAACTTGGGAAGTTTAAACACAATGAGAACAGAATCATTTTAACTGTCAGGGGAAAGTAAAAAATGGCTAGTTTTAAATTGCTCTTGAACATCAAGTTTTAGAATAAAATATTGTGTTGCCATTATCTCGGATATGACTTTCAGCTCTTTTGTGGAGCCAACTATTTTCCTCAATTGTTTGGCTAGTGTTAAGATTCCACACAACTGCAAGTCTTTCAAAGACTTAAGCAAAAGAACAAAACCACAATGACTTAATTAAAAGTCACATTAAGGGACAGCAATATTCTAGTTGCATGGTAGTACCATGCAGGATATTCATGTTAGATTCCAGGGCTGGCCTTAGGGAAAATGATGCCCTGGGCGAACTTGTATTTTGGTGCCCCAGACCCCCATGGGTGCAGCATCCCCCCCAATGCACCTGCCCCCATGGATGGCCCCCATTGCCTTGGCCCCCCCAAGGCTCCCCACACCCCTGCACTGTGCCCCCTGCACTCTCCTACTGCACCTGAACCCTCGCACTGTGCCTCCTTCACACCAATCCCCAAACCCCTGCACCTCCCCCTCCTGCACCCTTATCCCCGGCACTGTGCCCCTTTTGCCTCTAACCCCTGCATCCCCCACCTGCACCCACCTTGGGAAACTGACCTGCATGCACAGACTATTTGGCATTGCGTCTCACTGCCCCCCTCAGACACTGCTCCTCTACGCACCCCTAGGGGGCTGTGCGGGAGGGAGCAAGGAGCAACAACAGGCCTCCCTACATTCAGGTCACTTTCCCCACCTGGGCTGCATAAGGGGACAACAGGAAAGCAGCAGCCCAGGGGGGAAGTGACCTGGATGCACAGAGCACTCGGTGTTGCTCCTCACTCGCCCCTGCTCAGCCCCCTAGGGGGACACAAAGGAACATCTGGAGGAGCAGTATCTGTGTATCACCGCTCACCTCTTCTCCCCCGCCCCATATGTTCCTCCACCAGGAGGAAGCACAGAGAAATCTGGGTGCCCCTGCATGCAGCGCCTCCCTGCCAGCCGGGAGCAGCTTCTGACTCTATACTGGCAGCGCACACCTCTGTTCTGCCGCACGGTGCCCCCTTGACCATGGCACTCCTGGGCAGTTGCCCAGGCTGCCCATCCCTAAAGCCAGCCCTGTTAGATTCCCAACTCTGACCTTGCAGGAAATGGAAGGTGTTCTGGAGACAACACGCTCAGCCTCTGGATGAAGAGAAGAAGGGAGGGAAGAGCAAGTGAGTTAAGAATCTGGTCTACACCTAACTCCCATTGAAATAAATGGGTTATGTTACTTAACAGCAAGCCCCAGAGCCAACAAGAAAACTACAGTGACCACCTCTTAAGAGACCCTTGTTCAATGTGCATTGAAAAAACAACAGAGGCTACAATCATAGAACCTTAAGTAGTATAAGTGGAGACAAGAGGCAAAAGTAAGGTGAACATCAGGCTCTGACAGAGGATTGAGGACTCTCTGAAAAGACAAAAGTTTGTGTTCTGAACTCCAGAAATTCAAACCATACCAATTCCTCACCACCACTGCTGCTACAAACACAACCCCTTGTTTTAGTTTTTAGAACAATTTCAGTGCAGCGTGGCAGTTCTGACTTTGAACTTTATTTTTTTAAAATTGCATACAAAACACAGTATTTAAACAAACCGTAGACAGAGCCCAACTTTGCTATGTAACAAATGCACCAAAACACCAAAAGTTACAGGAAAGATGTAACATTGTTTCACCCCTCCTATAAATCTTAAAAATAATGATTAAAGGTGATTTGAATTTATCTTCAAAACATTTTGCACTCTCACTGTTTGGATTTGCACTGTCTATGCAAGTTTTATTTAAGCCAAACATCTTAATGGATAACACCCTCTATCAGTAGAAGTGAAGATTTAATCTACAATACCAGTAATTCCCCTGAAAGAGCTACAGATAAATTAAAGTTACATTCTGTATACTTTGCGTAAGATCAAAGGAACTCCCATACCAGATCAAACAGTCTAATACTACATCCTGCCTGAGCAATAATTGTATACCTGATGCTTCAGAGAGAGACCAACACAGCCAACCCATACACAAACATGTTTGTAGGTCATAGAGGATGGGGGGAAACCAGCAGAGAAGGTAGGAGAAGTTCCTTTCTCATTCTCATGCAGTGTAAATCTTGAAGCACAAGATTTAATTTTTACTGTGCACTGGTACCTTAAATTCATAACTGCATATCCTAATGTGGTAATGAAGTTATTATCGTGTCCTATTTTAAATTCAGACAGACTTAAATTCAGCTTGGCATTGCACATATTCCTTTCTCCCTATATCCTCTTCACTCCATTTTTAAACCAGTGTCTGAGAGGATCCATCATGAGAGCCTGGCATCTGTTGTGTTGGACTTGCATAGTGCTCTCTCAGCAGTAATAGTAGGATGAAATTTACCAGGACGGCATTCATCATTTTCATGCTGCTTCTGCTCACTCTTCCACCTGAAAAAAACTAGTGTTAAGATAGTGGGAGAAGTGATTTTCTATTTATGAGCTCTTAGGGATATAATTAAACTTGCCACTATCAGTGAAAGATAGTCTACATTACTGACTTGATCAGAATACTTAAAATGTTATTTTAACTATATTTTCTTTACACTCACCCACTCAGGCAGCTCTTACCATGCCAAATACATTTTAACTTCAATTGCAGGGCCGAATCAGGTTAGCAGGTGCCATATATATGAAAGCTTAACATATGGCAAAGATGCAACATAACTACCTTTCATTATCACTTATTCAGAAGGACAGGAACCCTTGGCCAAACTATGTTTTAACAATGAAAAACATTCAACTCACCCCATCCTTTCTTTACTATAAAGTACTCTGTAGTATGATATATTTCTGTCCTGCTTTGGAATTCAAAAAACAAGGCAGGTGTCATGGATTGAGGAGCAGATCTAGAATTGGCAAGCTGCTGCTAGTTCTGCTCTACTAGATGGCCATAACAGCAATCTTCTCACTGTGTTTTAGGTGTTTTTAACATGCTATAATACAAGCACCAACACAAGAAAACCAACAAACGACATCAGTCATTTATCTACATAATAGTGTAAGACCAGGAGCAGGCAATGCCTTCTTTACATTTGAGATATCTGATAACAAATCTGCCATTTATAGTCAATATAATATTAAAATGGGAGTGTTTTTTGAACAAATGTTGTTTGTGCTAGATGGAAGACACCTCTATGCGAAAAAAATTATTGTTTGTGGATACTGGATAAAGAGGAGAGCTGTGAAGAAAGCTGAACCGCAGCACTTCCTGCTTTTTGTTTTTATAAAAAATAGGGCTGACAGTGTTAGAAGTCTTGTATTGAAGAATGCTGGTTAACCCGTCATCCATGCCAACATAAGAATATAGTTGGCAATTATTTGATTTGAACACTGTAAAAGAGTTATATTAAAACTATATAGAAAGCATTAATTTTCTTGGCCCAATATTTATTTTAACTGTCCTGGAATGGAAGCTACAAGAACTTATCAATTGACTGGAAAAACTGTCTAGTTTCACTACTTCTGCAAGTTCTGGTATCTTTCTAAAATGCTTTTTAAATTCCTACAGCAATATTCTTCAGTTAATCATAATAAAGATTCCCTACAGTTCTTAATGCAACAATATACTTTCCCGCCTTTTCTAGCAACAGAACCATGCCAGTGTCACAAACGGTTGCACTACCTCAGGAATGCAGCAATCTGATAAAGATAATGGAAGGTTTTGTTAGATTTTTGAAGGTAGTATGTGAAGCATTTAATTTTGATAAAAAATTGAAATGTTAGAAAGTTCTATCTTGTTCTTTTATGGATTCCTGACCCAAACAGATTTTATAGTTCTCCAAATTCCAAGAAAGCCTAATAATTAACAATCTATTAAATTCATAACAGTTTGTTCAGTATTAAATATAAACAGTATAAATAAGCTGATATCAAGAGACATGAAAAATAACTTAACTGTTGTGTGTTCAGGTTGTATTTCACATTAACATTAGAGAATGAACCAAAACCACACACAAAAAATCAATTTTTCTGGAAGTTTGTTTTTTGTCACAATAGTAGGTAAGAGGCAATATAACTGAGAGATTAATGAAACAACATTTTTATTTTGTGTATTTAACAGCACACTGCAGAGTCAGTTTCACTCTTTCCCCAGTTTACATCTCTGCTTTACCGGGGTCTTTCACACAGAAATAGAACAGGAAAATCTATTTATAAAAAAGAAAATGTGATTGTAATACCAAAAATGCTGGTAGGGGGACTTGAGAGCAAGTATAGTATCTGCTAACTACTAATGGCTGAGTAGAGGGGAAGAAGAGTATAACTAGTGTATTTATTTTAAAAAAAAAAAGTACTATACATGCAAAATACTGTATTTTGATGGACTTCACTCCATCCACCAAATGTTTGCTTTCTCAGATTTTAAACTCTTCTGGGCAATGATTGTGTACACACATGTACATTTATAGTGCACAGAACATTGTGGGCGTTTCTAGTACAAGAAAATTTTAATTATTTTGTATTTGACTAGACTCCTTTACTACTAAAGTAGGTGTAAAAACTGTTTTAAATTATTGAAATACTCTGACAAAGGAGGATCCCCACATCTGTTTACAGGCAAGACTACATCAAATATATTGAAGTCTTTAACATGAGGTTTATACAATATTGCTGAATTTATAGCATAATTAATCCTTCAGTTAGGTCTCTTATAATTAATTACCAGAGACTGAAACTAACATTTCAGGACTATGGTGTAATCTCATTGCACATTAAACAGAATAATGCACTTGACATTTAATATTCTCTCATATGAAATAATTGTTACAACTCTATTATTAGAATTATGGAGATGTGCTATAAGCCATTAAAGTTCTTGAAACCTTTCTTCCTTCAAATTGCATGTATATTCATACTTCAACATGTGCAAACTTAGGTGCTTTAAATATAAAAAAGCTGTCAAAAAGTGTTTGAAACAGAGAACAGGAATTACTTTAAATCAATTCTTGTGTCTGTGGAATTAGCTAGCAAGGATGGAGTCAATATTTCAGTGTACGTGTGGTCTCCTGATGTTATGGGTTCAAGAAGGTCAACATTTGTCACAACTAGCAATAAGTCCCACTGAAAATTGTGAGAATCTTTCACTGTTTTTAAAGGCATGTTTTGATGCTGTTTATGCTAGTTATTTTTCCTCTGATGTGGTACTGAACTGTTTATATTTGCTACACTGGTGACACCTACATATGAGGGAATAACATGAAATAAAGTACATTTTAGTTTCATATCTTGACAAAACCCTAGAGATAATGCTACAAAATCAAATTAATACACGTCACTTGCTGAAGTCAATATATCATCTTCTCCTTGAAGTAACTTCATTAACATAGATTTCCTATTAATCTTTCTATAGCTAGATTGGTGGTTCATCTGCTAGTGCCATATTACTGTCAAGTAACGTACACTGCCTTAAATATAGGCCAAAGTCCACAAACAGTACAGAATAGGTCTAGATACCTAAACAATTGCTGTTTATTAGACAGATTGCCATATTACTAAAGCATTCTCTAGAATGGAAATATTTTATTTAATATCCTTCTACGACAAATGGGAAAGAGATTTCTTGTTTGTGGTTTAAGTGGCTAACTAAAAGATCCTTTTCTCTGTAAAATAATTTTAAAAGTAAATCAACAGTCAGTCTTCACCTCCAAGTACTGCAATTCACTATTTACACAGGAAGTCTCACATAACAATCCTTATGAAACTAATTGTTAAATCTATGTCAAGATTACAAGATTTATCACCATCATTACTCTCACCTATGAACACATTAAAAGCAGTAAGTATAATGTATTCTGAAGCACATAGGAAGGCATCTTAAAATATGCACATGGTCGCTTTAATTCTGAATGCTTTTGTGTATGTAATATATTATATCAAACACACGGTAGTCACTGAACTTGTGCCTGTTTGCACCACAATACCTGTTAATTGGAAAGCTCTGTAAAATCTCAACTCTTTACCAAATAAGATACAGAATAGGACAAACATTGCAAGGGCACAATGTATCATTTCACACAATGTGCAACCATTCAAATATGTTTTCTCTAGTATAAACCCCTGAAACACACTGCACGGTCTACATATTTGCAGAGTAGATATTCATGCTTTTTTTACTGAACAAAAACAAAACAGTTCCGCAATTTCAAGTAAAACAAGCCAAAGGAGAAAGGACTCATTTTTATTAATATTTAACTTTAAATATATTTGTCTTTACTTTCCCACTAGTTTAAATGTAAAAATCTAAGACGTTTAGAGAGATTACTATCTAGATTACACAAAGCAGAAGCACATTTAGGCGGGGGGTTGAGTACGGAGGGGATGATCTAGGAAAAAAAAAAGGATTCAAATACACTGAGCTATCGCTCTTGCACCCAAAACGAAAGACTGCTGGAAGGGTTAACGGGTTTAACTGCATTGAAACTGAATGGCTGACACATCCGGTCCTGGGTCCTCAACCACCAGGGCAAATTCAAACTTCAAAGCCTCTCCGAGCTCAGGCAGAAATAAATCACCCCCACCCCGAGCAGTTGTGACTCCCATTTAACGACCAGCACACACAAACGAGGTGGCAGTGCAAAGGCAACACAAATGCAATAGTTGGTGCCAAGGCTACAGTGCTGGGAAACACAACCTCAGCTCCATAAACCTGCAGCTCCTCCTGCATAAGCCAACTAGGCACTGAACACAACCGCACAAACTACTGGCCATTCACCACCCGCGCGCCCCGCGTCTCTTACAGCTGACAGCTCCCCTACAAACACAGGGGGCTGACGGGGGTACGACCCCACACCAGCCACCCCATCACCCTGTAACACCGTCCCCACGCAGATCCCATCGCCCCTTCAAACAGGCTCGGCCCCGGGCGGCAGCCAGCAGCACGTCCCCGCTACCTACCCGTTGGGTGCTGCCCCAGGCGCCCGGGTCTGGCAGGGGGACCCCCGAAAGCTCGAGCGGTGGCAGGGGCAAGGCTCCGGCGAGCTCTGCCCCCTGCTCCGCCAGCACAGCCGGGCCTCGCCGCCGCCCCCGCTCCCCTCCCAAGGGCCTCCTGCCCCCCACATCTGCTCGGGGCTGCCCCTGTGAGGCTCCGGGGTCCGCACCGCCGCCCGCTCCCAGCCCGGCGCCCCTCACCCGGCAGGGGGAGACGGCTCCATCCTCCTCTCGGGCTCGGCTCCTGCGGGGCTCCCGTCCGGCAGCGGCTCGTGGGGCGCGGCGCAGCGGCCGGGGGAGGACGCGGGGCTGGCGGGGCCGGAGCCGCCGGCGAGGCAGCGGGGCGGCGAGAGGTCGGGGGACTCCGGCGAGCCGGCCAGGAAGAGCGGCGCCTCCGGCAGCCGGTCCAGCTCCACGCTCCGCACTTTGCGCAGCTGTTTCCGTCTCCAGTCGGAGCGCTGCTCCCGGCAGCCGCCGCCGCCCGCCGCCCGCAGCAGCCCCCCGCCGCTGCCGGGCACGCTCCCCGCGCCGCTCTGCAGGCTCCCGGGGGCGGGGGCGACGGCGGCGGCGGCGTCCGCGCTGCTGCCCGAGGATAATCCCGACGACGAGGTGCGATTCCCCGCCGCCGCCGCCATTTTCTCTGGCGGGTCACATCGGGCTCCGGAGCGCCGGGGGAGGGAGGCGGGGGATGAGCCGCGCTCCGGCCGCTGCGCCAGCGGCGTGGGCTGCGCAGATGGCGTACTGGGGGTGGGAACTGGGCGCAGGCCCGGGGACTGTGGGGGCGCCGTTGGGAAGGTGAGGCTGGGAGCGGCCGCTCGATGCCGCCCGCGGGCAGGTGGTGGCGGGACTCGGCTGTGCCCACACTAGGCCGTGCCCCGGCTCGGCCGGGCCGGAGGAGCCTGCACCTGTCAGGCGGGAGCGCGCGGCCAGCCGCCCCCGAGTCCCACACGGGGATGGAGCCCGGGCTGGAGGCGGCCCCTGCCTCCCCGACTCCTCGCGGACCAAGGGGCCGATTTCTGCCCCTGGGGGAGGGTGCGAGAGTCTCACCTCAAGAGTCTGGACATTGTGTCACAAAGCAACCTTGCCCCGCTCCCCCAGAAGAGCTCCGTGCAGCAGGGAAGCTTCTCTCTCACCAGCAGAAGTGAGTCCGATAAGAGCTATTTCTTCACCCACCGACTACAAATACACCGCAACCAACATGTTCACCCCAGCAGGCGCAGAGAACTACAAAGACCCCGCGCCCCGCGAAATGTACTCCATGCATAGACAGACGTGGGTTTGTATCAGGGGGGGGGGGAAGAAGCTCATGATTTTGGTGCAACGCCCCTCTAACAAGACCATTTCTGATAGTTAGTAGGGGGTAGGGGAGTACATTCTGGCACACATGGAATGGGGAAAAAAAGTAATCACACAACATCTGAAGAAGTGGGTATTCACCCACGAAAGCTCATGCTGCAGAACGTCTGTTAGTCTATAAGGTGCCACAGGATTCTTTGTTGCTTGAAACTACAAGTGGGAAGTTGGCACATCTGTCTACACACCAGTGCAGACAGTGTATTTTGAAGGTTATAAAATAAGATGGATAAAGTATCAAGCATTGAGGGCCAAATGTTGAGAAAAGGGAGGTTGGAAGCTTGCAGGGAAAAATGCAATTGGCCATATATTTGAATGCTCGTCTGATGTTTCCATACTGCTCAGATGCCTAACTGGCCATTTACACATGTGGATATTGGTATACAATCAGACTTGTATTTTTGCTTGCAGGCCTCCCACTTTCAATATTTGGCCCTAATCATCTATTGCCCCTTCCATTTTACACTATTTCCCTCTCTCGCTATATGCTTAGAAACTAACTCCCAGGAATGCTCTCATCCCAATTTATATTTTTTTGTAGTTTACCTTATAATATGCTAAACATATTAGACCATCCACTGCACCTCAGAGTGCAGCTTCAAGGTTCGTATGTGGCTCCACTCATCTATCCCAACACAGAAATTTCACAAATTGCCTAAAAGTTATTGTATATATAGGGTAATACCTACTTTCCAATGATATTTTAATAAGGGCTGATGAACATAATCACATAACGGATCTTACACATTTAAGTGTCCAATATACATTTTAACATTATAGGCAATACAGGTAACCACACCTGGAGTGAGGTTGCTTAACACTTGCCACTGTTTTTAATTGTTTATAACTTTGACAAACTAACCATTTGGGATGAAGTTTCCCATGCCAGTTGCGTACCTGTCACTCAATTTTTGGGGATTTTTTTGGCAAAAACAATTCACCTATTTTTCAGAATGAGGTTTAGGAAAAGTACATTGTTTTGTCAGTTTTAAGAAGTAATTACAGCCAGTTTGCTTTGAGAAGCTCTAGCCCAGTGGTTTTCAACCTGTGGTTGGCAACCACTAGGGGTCCACAGACTATGTCTAAGGGGTCCATGAAAGGTTGTCATTACCATAGAACAGAGGTTTTCACCTGGGCCCCGCAGATTATGTCTAAGCTTTCCAAAGGGATCTGCACCACCATTTGAAATTTTTTAGGGGTCCACAAATGAAAAAAGGGTGAAGGGGGGTGGGGGTGCCTTTGTGTCAGGGATGTGCGTTTTGTCAACCCTAAGAAAATCTCCCAAAATTTAGCCACTTTATAAACCTCTGACTATCTCAGTTCACAGACACTCAGTAGAGACTTATAGTTTGGCCACCAAATTCTCTGAAGATTCCACCTGTACTGAGTATGCTGCAGCCAAGAACTGCAGGGACTGTGCAGAACTTTCAATGCAATTGCTCCTGCTGGCTGCCAGGGCCCGCTGTGGTGCCAGGAACAGAACTGAGAGCCAGGAGAGTTTTGTACCCTTTGTCCCTGCTGGCACCCAGGTCTAAGCAGGAAGCAGCCACATTGGAAAGCAGAGGGTGAGGGTGGTCTGAGCCTGGGAGGGTAGGGACCCTTAATGTTCTTTTAATATAGATTGTTTTGTATGTAATATATTTTACTCTCAAGTTACATTAGAAGAACATTAAAGTTGTAAAGTCCTGTTTAGTTCTGGGATGGAGCATGAATCAACAGAATCGTCAGGGAATTTAGCTGCAAAGATCTATCAAGTCTCTACTGAGTATGTGCTAACTGCAATTTTTCAACAGCTTAAAACTTGGCCAAATTTAGACAGACTTGCATGGAGACAGCAAAAAGCACATCCCTGTCACAAAGGCCACCCCCCTGCCAAACATCAAGTCACTGCTGCAAAGTCTGGGCATGCTAGAGTTTTTCACAGAAAAGGTCACAAGAATTTTTTAAGATGGCCAAAACATTTTTTTCTTAGCCTTGTTTTAAAAAACAGCAGAACCACTTTGATTGGTTGACATTTTTTGAAAAATATCAGCTCAAGGCAGACACCTGGAATAGAAAATTTCTGCCCAAATGGGTAATATTTGGCAAAATTATAAGGTAGTGAAAACGGGGTATTATAATGGGAAGTGTCACGCAACCTTAGTAATAGGTGGTGCCACCATATCTGCCTATAACACACACACACACACACACACACACACACACTATCTCTCTCTCTCTCTCTCTCTCTCTATATAATGCCTAGATATGGATGTATCATGCAGGTAAACATCAATACATTATAGACAAGTATTGCAACTAGAAAGGAAAACCACTTTAGTCTTATTTAGCTGGGAGCCTAGGAACAGATGTGTCGATCTTTTGCAACCTTGTTTTGTAATCTCAGTAATTGTCTTGAACTGAAGTTGTAAATAATCTAAGATAATGGGGCATGATTTGAGAATGATTTACATTTCCTTGCTCTTGTTGTTAGTGTAGACTTTTATAGTTCCGCAAGAAAAACTTGTTAAAGCTTAATTTTGTATAGCTCAGTTTATCAGATATTATGAAAATACCTGCTCTCAGAGCTCACTTTAAAATTTGTTACATTCATGGTTACAAATCTGAACATATAGAGATTTTGTGGAATGAAGTTTATATTTTGGCCTGTGGTATTTAATACCAGATAAATATTCAGAAGGGGAGAAACATTTGAAACTCAATGCTACACTCTTGCATTTTCAGATCTATATTGGACTAGAATTATTCAGCTCTTCTAGTGGCATGTGAAATGCAACATCCAGGCCATATATTGGGCATTTTCTATGTCTCTCTGCTTTCATCAGAGTATGCAGTATGTATGAACTATGGGCCAAATTCATCCCTGATGTAACTGCAGAAGTCAACAACGTTTTGGATTTATTTGGAAATATATAAAAAGCCTAAGGTAAGAGAAGGCCTATTGCACCAATATACAACTGATGTCCCCAGAAAGCTTTGAAAGGTACAGACATTCATCTTCATTTTATATTATTACAATTTATACTCTGAAAATAAATAACAGTAGATTAAAAGTTGATTTAATAAAATATGTGAATAATCATTAGTTTTGGAATTATATCAGGCCTCAGCCTCAAGTACTTCAAATGGAAGTCAGATTAACATGCCATCACTCCCTCTAATAATGGAATCTGAATTTCTGTTTTGACAATTATAGTGTTACATATTTTCTTCACGCCAGTAGCTCCTCGTAGGCCTTCTTATGATAACAGCCAGCTTTCCATGATTATTTACTCAGGCAATGAGCAAGCTATGTAGGGGACCTGGTCAGAGTAAGAGCATGTTTCCCTATTTGCAGTGTATAAAACAAGACTTTATTGCCCTATATTTAGCTGTGTTACAGTAGATATTCTGTTCTTTATGGAATAGCATGTACTGTAGACCAGAGGACTAGAGAGACAAAGACTGAGAATCACTCCAAAATTAATAGAAAGATGTTAGTCATCTAATGCTATTATCTATCTATAAATAAAGGAACTATTACAAGGAAAGGTGTGTTATAGTGCTCTGAGCATGAGACATTGGATCCCGGGTTCTAAACTCGTCTCACAAAAACTATTTATCTTGCCTTTGTGTCCGTTTTCCCATATGTAAAATGGAGATTCCTCTTGTCTACCTTGCAGATTGTGAAGATTAAATAGCTAAGGTTTGTAAGCCACTTTGAACATGAAATGTGCTCTATGTAAGTACAAAACTGTACTATAGATGGTCAAGTAAATATGCACCCAGGAACATACATTTAAAGAGTAACTGTCCATGATACTCTCATTTTAAAAGTGTAAGGGCCTGATTCTATCACTGGGGTTCCTAGGCTCCAATGTTTGACAACAGGAGTAATTTGTATCTGTTCTCTATCCATGAGACATGAAGAAATTTAATCTTGTCAAAACAGAAGTGAGGGTGTGACTAAATGCTGCAGGAAAGTACATACTCTGACTGGAAATGGGGGAGGAGACTTCTTGCATTCAAATTCTGAAGTAGATGAGTGAAAAGAACTCAGATTATTGCCAGTTGGCAATGCAACTTGCATACACATAGGGCCCTCTAGTATTCAATGAGAAAAAACTGCATAGTGAGTGAGTCTTCAGACTATTCTATGCCGCCGGAGGAACAAGACCTAAGGGCAAAGAAAGGACCTGTTTTTAGTGGTGGTCTCAACAGATAAGCAACTTCACAAACTGGAAGCACTGTAATAAATTGCCTAGGGAGGTTGTGGAATCTCCATCATTGGAGATTTTTAAGAGCAGGTTAGACAAACACCTGTCAGGGATGGTCTGATAATACTTAGTCCTGCCATGAGTGCAGGGGACTGGACTTGATGACCTCACCCTTCCAGTCCTACAATTCTATGATTCTAAACTACAAAATGTTCTTATGCTTAAAAGCACATGGAGCTTCAGCAGAGATTTGAATAGCACCTGTCTAATCTCAGTTCAGGTGGGATGAATGGGAGCAGAGGAGGAATGCTCTGATGAAACCTGATTCAGGGGGTCAGAGCACACACAAACCTTTCCCTAGTCTAACAAACCAAGTCCTAAGGGAAGTTCTCCCAAGGTTCCAGCATGGGAGTGAAAGGAGCAGAGACCTGGGGAGCTGGAGACAAAATGTCAAAATGAGAGGGGTGCGGTGAGGAAGGATACTGCCAGCTGCACAGTAGGCAAGTTGCTGACCAAGCTCCAGCTTTCTGTGATGCAATCTGGAAGAAGAGTGAACCCTAATCTTCTATGATTCTACATGGCAGGCAGCAATGCTAGAAGGAGCTGAGTATAGAAGAGGGAGCTGCTGCTGCCATCCGTCTCAGGCTATTAGTTCTGCCACTTTTGTCAAGCCATGGAAAGGGCTGTACTGTGAAATACAAATTTCTGAACCTTCATCTTTTGGATAATATGGAAAACTAAAAACCCATGTAATCATTAAAGAATCTATGGCATGCTTCCTAGGAGTAAGGGAGCATTAATCCCCGTAAACTGGCTAACGTCAAAGTGTCATAAATTACATTCTGCCTGCCATATCTACATTTATCCTACAGTTTCCAATGGAAGAGTATTTCTTTACTCCCTGTCTAGAACAATTGGATAACATGGCAAAGCACTGTTAAACAGTTGCAACATTTCCTTCCAGAGGTGGCTACATTTGAGTGGTAGATGAATTGATCCCTGTGTGTAGTTTAAGTTTATAAAGAATATGGGATCCCAACGGTACTATATAAAGTAATATAAGATTGTGAATATCCTGTCTTCTGTGTTTGTCAGATTTTTCCTAAGTACTATTTTGCATTTAATGAGTATCATTAAGCATGAATGTACAAAGCATGAAACATATTGAAGAAATAAGATGGACGTTGCGTCATATCCTGCAAGTATTCAGTCTGCAGAACACCCATTTGGATGTGTTAAAGAAGCACAGAACTGCAATCAAGGAACTCTCAAACTACTGAGCTCCAATGGGTTAATTTAATTTAAAATCCACCGTACCTTAGAGTAATATGAAGCTTTAATAGTTTTCTGTGTGCACGTTTCCCCTAAATTGTAAGTGGCAACATCCAAGGCTGGTTGTGAAACCGAAGCCTTTGGCCTATAGCCTCAAGTTACTGTCTTGCAACAGTTGGAACACTGTGTGTGTGGTTCACAGAGAAAGTTCTATTTGGGAATATGGTAAATTTTGGCAAACTGAAGACTTATTTTTTCACAATACCTACAATAACGTCATGAATATCCAGCATAATTTTCAACACAGTTAACCCCAAACACAGTTAAGTATAGAAGCAAATAACATGCAGTTAAGAACCTTCTATGCCTCTGAATGCATAAAGTAGGCAACA
Organism: Mauremys reevesii; assembly: GCF_016161935.1. Lineage (NCBI taxonomy): Eukaryota > Metazoa > Chordata > Testudines > Geoemydidae > Mauremys > Mauremys reevesii. Next base: position 34,006,755 of record NC_052628.1, on the reverse strand, counting down.
TTGTCTACACAGAGTAAAGATGAGAGATAAGATGATTATATAACATGATAGCTTTTGGTCATGCCTATACAAGCAAAGTGTGTTTTAACACTGCATGATAACTGGATCCTCTGATGTGGTAGATTTGGCTGTGGAGCTAGGCTCATACACATCTTGGTCCTCCATTCATTCTGGGCTTATTTAGTCTGCAGAAGAGAAGAGTGATGGGGGATTTGATAGCAGCCTTCAACTACCCAAAGGGAGGTTCTAAAGACGATGGAGCTAGTCTGTTCTCAGTGGTTGCAGATGACAGAACAAGGAGAAATGGTCTCAAGTTGCAGTGAGGGATGTCTATTTTGGATAGTAGGAAAAAACTATTTCACTAGGAGGGTGGTGAAGCACTGAAATGGGTTACCTGGAGGTGGGGGGACAGGTGGAATCTCCATCCTTAGAGGTTTTTAAGGCCCAGCTTGACAAAGCCCTGGCTGGGATGAGTTAGTTGGGGTTGGTTCTGCTTTGAGCAGGGGGTTGGACTAGATGACCTCCTGAGGTCTCTTCCAACCCTAATCTTCTATGCGTTTATGAATGCTTAGATGGGCTGCGGCTGAAGAGAAAGCAAATGTGCTCCATAGCCATCTCCCTTTCCTGCTTGCACCACCACATGTTAGAGAACTCAGACAACTCAGTGGTAACTCACCTGGAGATTAATGGTGCCCTCTTGGTCCTGCTTTACCATTGCTCTTCTAATACGTCACTCCAGTAAGAGCTCCTTTCTTTTAAAAACATTTTTTTCCTTTCTTGCTTGAAGCTCTTACTGGGTGACAAGTTTATCTTGAAAAGGAGTTTTCCCTTATTTAAAAAAAAATAGCAGGACAAACAACTTCTCAGATCAAAGAGAGCAGGTAAGAACAGTATCTGCTGGAAATAAGCCTAATTTTTTGGATCAGACATAGGTATTAGAATGAAGAGGTTCCCTATTTAAAGAGGTTTGCTCCTTCTGACCATGACTAATAAAGCCCAATAACAATTTCCATGGGAGAATGCATTCAAACATGAACTGAAATCCTTTAAAAAATAAGTAAATCTGTTTCAAATCTTCAACACTTGAGTATATATAGATTTCAAAATTACAAATATATTTTATAACCAGAGAGTTGAAGACAAGCCCCTCCTTCATTTAGCTGTCAAGACAGTTGTTCATGGTTCTATGTTTCCCTTGCAAGGGTTGATAACATAATTAAATCTCGTGGCAGTGTGAGCCTTGAGCCTTCCTGCATGTAACAGGAACATTAGTAATATTTATTATTAATATTACCACAGTGCTTAGGTGCTCTTGTCATGGACCAGGACCCCATTGTGCTAGGTGCTGTACAAACTCAGAATATAAAGACAGTCCCTGACCCACAGACCTTACACTCTCTATATATAAGATGATAAACAACAGATCATAGAAGTGTAGGGCTGGAAGGAGTCCAGCCCCATGCAGCTGAGGCAGCACCAAGTAAATCTAGACCATCCCTGACACAGGTTTGTCCAACTTGTTCTTAAAAGCCTCCAGTGCTGGGGATTCCACAGCCTCCCTTGGAAGCTTATTCCAGAGCTTAAATACCCGTATAGTTAGAAAGTTTTCCCTAATATCTCCCTTGCTGCAGATTAAGCCCATTACTTGTCCTACCTTAAGTGGATGTAGAGAACAATGGATCACAGTCCTCTTTATAACATATTTGAAGACTTATCAGGTCTCCCCCTCCCCCAGTCTTCTTTTCTCAAGACTAAACATACCCAATTTTTTAAAAAACTTTTCCTCATAGGTCAGAAATAGATGAGTACAGACAAATGTAGTACAAGAAAACAATGAGACTACTGGTCAGTATGAGGGGCAGTGGTCTCAGCACCCCAGCAGATTAGTCGTTGTCAAGTTTTTTGTCATCAACTATTACAACTTGCATTCATTGATAAGTTGACTAATTTTAATTATTTGGCATCTCAAATAGTTAAAGTAAAATGAAATAAAACCACATCAATGTACCTTGTCATCTAACTGGTGACAATGTTTATCTACCTTGTGGGATGATGAATTAATACTGTAGAGTTCTTTGAGATCCTTGGATCAAAAGAATTATGTGCATAAAATAGTGTTAATCCTATTCTGTTACATAGTTTGCCTCACATGTCTAAATACTGTAAAGAAATCTCTCAACATGATTATTATGATCTTCAGTGATGCAGATCAGAGGCTCCTTCATCTCCAATTCCTCTTTAGCAAGACATTTAGTTTCTGGGAGATTAGAGCAGAGGCATATTAGTGGAGCCAACTAACTGGGTTTGATTATGATGGTAATAAAAAGGTATAGCATTGCTAAATTTTTATATTTTGGCCTTTTAGTTGTGTGCATATTTTTGTATGTAATCTATTTTTCTGAGCTTTTTTTTAAACACATACTCATGTTTTTCTGAAGGGACTATTGCAAATAGAGTTATTCTAAATATTCTTTTGAATATCTGAGGTGACAATATAGCCCTATACGCTCTAAAATTCATCTATTTTCATCATTGTGCCTCATCCTCTGAAGGAAAGCAGCAGTAGCATCTCAGCCTCAGAAGACCAGCAATAGACTAGTTCTCCTGTCATTCTTTACCACAGCACTCCCATCCCTCCTTGCATCTTCAGCCATTGGCACTGATATTACTGGACTCTATGGGTATGTCTACACTGCAGTTAAAAACCCATCTGACTCCTGCTCACAGGGCTCAGGCTGCAGGGCTGTTTAATTGCAGTGTAGATGTTCAGGTTCTGGCTGTAGCCCAGGTTGTAGGACCCTGCAAGGTGGGAGGGTCCCAGAGCTCAGAGTGCAGCCCAAGCCTGAACATCTACACCGCAATTAAACAACCCAAGCTTCATGAGCCCTAGTCAGCTGGCATAAGCCAACAGAAGGTGTCTAATTGCAGTGTAGACATATGCCAAGGGTACGTCTACACAGCCAGTGGCAGCAAGTCTCAGAGCCCAAGTCAACAGACTCGGGTTTGCAGGGCTTGGGCTACCACACTAAAAAGTTGGAGGAAGAAGGTGGGCTTCAGAGTCTGAGCCACAGCATCTCTACATAGCTATTTTCCGTGCAGTAGTCTGAGCCACGTGAATTTGAGTCTGTCAACCCAGACTTGGAGAGTCACTGCCACAGATTGCCACTCACTGTACATATATACTGTAAGAGACATGAGGGAAAGGCATGGGGAAGAAGTATAACTAATAGCATGACCTTTCTCCAGTGAAGATGATGGAACACCACAGTATGATGGACAAATATAGACAGAGGAGCATTGCTCTCATGATACTGAGGAGAAGACACCAACCTACAGAAAGGGCAGTGAGGAATATGAAAAATGAAAGGGGGAGAAAAAAGAAGGACCAACTTCCCTCCCCAAAACAACCACCAAAAAACGACTGTTCCTCTCTTTCTCTGGCTGCTGTTCTTTTCTCTTGCTGCTGCCATTGACAAGAACAGGGCCATGTAGGACAAACAACAAGCAACATCAACTGCAGCTGCTATAGGGCAACAAGGCAGGGAAGGCACAAACACTGAAGCATTAATAAACACAAAAACTAGGCCAAATCTCAGTGGTGTGCCACAGCATAGTTGTGGGCTGAGAAACAGCAGGACAATGTGGCAGAGTTGGAGATTTATTTGGTTTATGCGACAAAAACTGTCTGAGTAGTCTGCAGAAGTTGTTCTTAGTCAGACTAGAAGGAGGTACAACCTGACAGCCATATCTGTGTGTGATCACCTCCTTAAAAGTTACCTATGTTTATAGCCCAAATAGCTTTACCCAGAGTAGCCAAAGAAACAGCTGGTACATCCTGCTTGTAATACTCCATTCACAGTGGCCACTGCCATCACATAATCTGAATCTGCATCCCTGGATGAGGAATGCAGTGGTGGTGGCATGCTGCCTAACAATTTCTCCCTCTTTTTTCTTCTGTGTCATCCTACTCTACCCCTGTTAGCAGTTCTGCCCTTACGCTTTCATTCATAAGAGCTAGCAGTTGCAGTAGCACTATTTCTCTTCTGCCAGGGCCCCCACAGCTGTCAGAAAGAATAAGCAAACCCAGCAGCAACATTAATGCCTAGTCCATCATGCAATCCTTCCATGCCAAGACTGTGTCAGTTTCCTCTTGCACCACTGCACAAACAAATGAACTAGCTACTGGGGGAGATGGTGGTGCTGAATATGTAGCCTTTTTAAATAGTCAAAGATACTGGCTTCAGGCAATTGATGGGTCTTTTGCACCCTAGCTGTGAGAACCCCTTTACATCCACCTTTGCAAGAACAATGCTGCTTGGCTCCCAAGGATGTTACTGCAATGATATTTAGTCCAACATGAATTCAGCGCATGCCTCTCTTTGTCAGCCCATTGGCATGGTTACCCTTAAAGTGCTGCTCAAACACAGTGTTTCCAAGTATCACCTGAATTGTAGAGCCTCCAAATCTGAATATGATCTAGGTACAAATATTGTAATCTATCCTTAACTAATACAGCTCTGACAATATTGCAATTTAATAGTTTTCTCTTCTCACTACATGTGCATAATTCCATGTAGAAATAGCCTATAGTGTGGCCAGGAATCTCAGGACAAGCTCTTTCCAAAATAATATTTCTAATACAGAAAGTCCTATACTGAGGAATTCTGGGAAACATAACTTCAGTTTTGTAGGTTTTTAAAACAAACAAGCACTTACCTTTAAACTGGAGGAGTTCCCACCTTGCTCCAAATTATAGTGGTGTGACAGCACCACTATAGTTAAGGTTGCATCACAACTTCTATTTAAAGGTCAACCTTTCTAAGTCCTCTAAAATTGACATGCTTAGTTGGATTCCTTTAAAATTTGGTGGACATCAGGAGGGTGTAGACTAGGGTTAGTGACCCAAAGCTGGGGAAATTCGAGCTAGGAGATGTGGAGATTTAAGACCCCTCATCCCCTCAGCCATTTTTCAAAAAGTTTCTAGGTAGTTTTTTTTTCCCCCAGAGCTAGAGGTCAAACTGTTGATGTGATGTGGGTCAAAATGGTCTCAATCTGTTGAGTGTACTCAATGTAGTGCATGGTACCCACAACATTTTGTGGGATTGAGAAACCTAATTGGGAATTGTATTGTAAAGCATATATTCTTTGCAGTGTGCATACACCAATATAGAAAACTGGCTAGAGGGCTTCCAGTCCCATGTTTTCATATGCTTTAAACCTTAACTTTTGTAAGTGCTCTAAAATCCAAATGGTTACTAAGATTGCTTTGAAATTTGGGGTGCCTTATGGGGTCATGGGGGAAAATTAGCAATCAAAATTTGGGGTTCATGAGTAACAGGCCCTCCTAAAAATGTCTTCTGCTGCCTTGTAGTAATGACTGGATAAATCACAGTCCTCATTAAGACTGATGGCTGTGAATTATCCATCAATGAATGCACCTAAGGATAGGCCCCCATCTGAGACAAAAGGAGTTTTGCATTGAGTGTCTGGAGGTTGCTACAATTTGTGAGTTATGGGTGGCAATTTTATTTTGAGGGGAATATAATCAAAGTCTTTGGGGGGGAATTAGACATGTGCATAATTCCTGAAAGGGGAGATGTTTCAGGGGTCAGAGGAGAGGAGGAATTGGTGAAGAGGGGTTTGAGGCTGCAGTGAGGGGAGGAGGGGGATAAATGGGGAGGAAAGAAAGGTTGGGGGCTCACATGAGGGAGAGGCATGGGGGTAAGTGCGAATAGAGAGGTGGGACACTGGAAAGGAGGATGTGAGGATGGATAGCAGGGAGACTGGGGGAGAATAGAGGCAGGAGCACCTGTCAGCCCCACATTCTTGCCTCTTACGTGTGCCCAGATCTGGGGAGCTCTTACCCCTCTAGGAGGGTCTGAGCTCTTCTCCCCCCTTATATTAGTTGGCATATGAGGGATTTGCCCTTTGGGAATGTCTGAGCCAGTGTGCCATGATCTGGTGATCCTGTGCCCATGACCATCTACAGGGGTTGGATCCCTTTCCCTACTCTCCCTTAGTAAATGCACTGTTAAGATTAAGGTTGCCCATGCAACCTTATCTCTGTCCTCTTTCAGCAATGCCTCAGTATGCCGTTAACGCATATACACAGAACACAAGGACTAAAAGGAGTGTAGGACGGGAAAAGGTTGTCCATGCCACCTTCCCTCTACCCTCTTCAAGTAATGCCTCAATATCCACAGGATACACTGGTCCTTGGCACTGTCAGATTCAGGAGGTTCCAGCTCCTAGCATACACTCATACACTTAGGCAGCTCCCCGGAAATAATACCACACGTGTACAATTTAACAACCACTTCACAGCCTTTTATGCATACCCTTATGCATACTCACAGGATATCATCTCAACCAAACCATTTGCATTAACCATTATTAAAGCATTAGAATCTTCTTACATTCCACCTTTCTGCTGATAATATCCTTTCTAATGAAAAGCCCTAAGTCCTACTACTGGCATAATTTACATAATTCTGCATAGAAATGATGCATACTGCATCCTGAAGGGATGCAAAACATAGATCTCCTCATGTCATAGTCACAGCTCTGTCATACATCTCAAAGTAATCCACAGATCTTGCAAACACACCTCTACCAAGCAGAGATAACTACTGTCTCCGCCATTCAATACAGCTACACCTGACATTGATCGCTCGTACTTTACCTGGAATTCATGCAGCTGATAAATGTTTTGACTGCTCTCATATCCTAGCTCACTACTGACAATGAGTACCCTGTGTAATAAAAGGTATACCATGATCCTAAGGCTGGAAATTGAAGCTAGACAAATTCAGACTGGAAACAAGGTGAACATTTTTAACAATGAGGGTGATTAACCATTGGAACAATTTAATAAGGGTCACAGTTGATTTTCCATCATTGGTAATTTTTAAATCAAGATTGAATGTTTTTCTAAAAGATCTGCTCTATGGTCTCTATTATACAAGAGGTCAGACTAGATGATCCCAATGGTCTCTTCTGGCCTTAGAATCTATAAAACTATGAAAACCCCTGTGCCCTGTTAATTATATAATGTACCCCTGGGGGTACACAGAGGTCTTCCAGCAGGTACCTCAACTCATCTAGATATTTGCCTAGTTTTACAATAGGCTACATAAATAGCACTAGCAAAGTCAATACAAACTAAAATTTCACACAGACAATGACTTGTTTATACTGCTCTATATACTATGCACTGAAATGTAAGGACAATATTTATATTCCCGTTGATTTATTTTATAATTATATGGTAAAAATGAGAACGTAAGCAATTTGTCAGTAATGACGTGCTGTGACATTTTGTATTTTTATATCTGATTGTATAAGCAAGTAGTTTTTAAGTGAGGAGAAAGTTGGGGGTATGCAAGACAAATCAGACTCCTGAAAGGGATACAGTAATCTGGAAAGGTTGAGGGCAACTGATGTACCCAATTCATCCCTGAAATAATGCATACTGGATCCTGAAGATACACATGCAGATTTTCCCTTTGTTCTCACACATTGGAGGGTGAAAAACATAGATCTCGTATCATAACCACAGCTCTGTCACACATCTCGAAGTAATCCAAACGTGTCCTCATATCAAAAAAACACCTTTATCAAGCAGGTCCAGCTACTGCCTCCGCTATTTAGGATAGGTGCACCAAACACCTGAAGTGTGTACTGAAGTGTACCTGAAGTGTGTCTAAACAGTTCCCACTGACTACTGCCAACTCCAGTGGAACAGAGGGAATGTAGCGTGAGCACTTTTTTTTTCTTTCCCTCCTTTTTGTCCTTTTATACTGTTAGATGGAATCCTGTGGGTGGGGGTGAATGGGATGTAAAAGGAGGTGAAGAGCTTGTACATTTCAGCAACTGTGCAGAATAAAGGTATGTGTGTTAACAGGGCATAGCTGAAAGAGGGCAGAGTTAAGTTTGCATGAACCATGAATTTCCTCATTCTCAGACATTTGAGTTGTGCTCAATTCAGCATTCTGCAGAGGATGACATACCACCAAGCAATCTTAACTCTGCTTTAATGTAAATTTTTTTCACTGAATAAAGACTACATCTTTGTACAGCAAAAGTCACCTTTCTTGGAATCTGGTATATTAACAAAAACATAATTCCAAAGTAATCTAATATACATTCCCAAGCCTAAGCCAACTGCTTAGATATGAATGTGGTTCCTATGGTTCTTTCATGCCAGGACCAATATCTTGGTCCTAAATCTTTGCTCCATTTGCTAGAGGACTACTCCCACTTTCTTTATTTTCAGAGAGGAATTTAATGAGCCTCACCTGTCCTAATGAGTCATCAGTAATTATTCTACAGCTCCCTGCATGTTTCCAACATCTAACATAGTAGGTTTAAAGGGGAATCATGATATTGCTACATTACTGTTCACTGTTCTTGGCATCTGCAAATATAGTTTTATATATAAGCAATATAAAAATAAAGTTTGTTTTTACACCATTTTGTTTCCAATTTGCTATACATCCTGATTATAGAACCTGAAAGGCTGGTAGGTAAAGGCTGTCTATATAATCTTAGCCAGCCTCACACACTCTCAAGTTGTTTCCTTTGGAAGAGACCTTCAGAAACACAGAACAACCTTGTTAAATATTGCATACATGGATTTTTTGCATTTATTTCATGCTTAACTAGTGTACATACTTTGCCTTAACACTCTCTAGCCTCCTTGTCACAGGAAATATTCCTTGTATTTTGTGCCAAAACTTGTTGGACTCTTGAAAATGACTTTGAAGTCTTCTCTCTGAGTCTCACTGACCCCCATCTATGTAATACACTCACAGTGCAAATCATTTCCTGCAATTTACATAATTGCTTTTTAAAAACTTATAATATAAAACCTACTTTTAACTAGATTTAAGGTGCATATTATTAATGATGTGACTCTGATCATTTATCTTAATATCACTTTCTCTTGAACTCTGAATTCTTGTGATCTGTTATTGTTAATTTCTTGATGACTAAGAGGCAAGATTTTGGTGTGAACTATTGCAAACAGTGTTAATACTAAACTCAACCATGTACCTTGCTCTCTTCTTGTGTACTTTCTAACATCTTAAGCATACAGCTTTAAGAACTCTCCAGGTTATGTCAGGAATTACAATAACCACAGTTTGTTTTAATTTTTAACTGACAGGATATAATTTCTGTTTGCATGTTTATACACTGGGCACAATGACTTCGCTTTTGAGATCAAAACCATTTATATGCTCTATTTAATCGGAACAAAAGATTCATTTTTGGATAATAGCATACCTGTTCAATCCACTACGTGGACTGATGGAGGAACATTTTACTAACTTTTCCTTGTGCCCTGTGGATCGTATCTCTTCTTACTCAAACACTGATGTTTCAGATACAAAGAAATACCAGATATCAAGTTAAAATGTGAGATGAGGAAACTAGATAAGGAAAATTGCTTATTTTTTCCCATCTCTTTTTTCTACCCCCTGAAACTCAAACATTCCTCTGTCTGGGTGCCCAAATTCCCATATGTATGACAAGTCCCTGTGCCATCCCGTAACTAGCTAACTCAGTATATTTTCCTTCCCCCAGTTTGACAGAGAGCTGTGATTTGTTGTCTGGTGCTAGTTGAGTTAGAGTGTTCACATGTAAGCGCCACTATATCATGTATCAGTGAAGTATCATGAAAGCAGAGATCTCAGTGTCAATGTAAAATACAGGTAGACTTTAAAGTGCCCAAATCTCCAAGTCTAGTACTTCCACTCTACATTACCCAGAAAGGCCTGCTACTTCAGCTGATTCCTTTATTCTCTTATCTCATTGATTTAGTTTTAATATTTCCTTTCCCTCTATCTTCAGTCAAAATATAGCTCTCTCTTCTGCCTGTCTGATCACATCCTTGCTCCTTTCCACAATCTCAAGAATACTTCAGATTTTTGTCTCTCAGCTTTCTTCCTGGGAATTTTCAGTCTTTCAGAGATCATCAGATCTTAATACGTACGTCCCTACTGCTCCAAACACATCCACTAAAAGCTAATGTTTTTCTCTCAGGTTTGCAAAGTGTTCTTACTTTGGATATATACAGTACTATAACCTGAAGAGAATATAGTTAGCAATAGACACCACAGTTTTTCGCCTCCCTTAACCTAAATTATTAGATGTTTGAAAGAAGCTGTGAAACATGATAGAAGCATCATCTTGAAAAGTGAGCAAGAGAGAATGTGGTCTAGTGACATGCGCACAGGCCTGTGGGTCAGGAACTCCTGTTTTGTAATCCTAGCATTACCTTTTACTTGAGTGGCCTGAGGCAGGTCATATAACCTCTGCCTCAGATTCCCCATCACTAAAATGAACAGTATTTACCTACCTATCTCACATGGGTAAAGGTATTAATCAGTTAATGATTGTACCTTGAACACTTAAAAATCTATGTAAATAGTTATTTTAGGTTAAACAATTAAGACAGATAAAAACTTACCAATTAAGATGTATTAGTAAGGTGTGTGGGGTCAACCCTTCTGCATTTTTTTTTAAAAAGATACTGAAAGAAGAAAAGCTAAATTCCAGTGCCTTGTGATGATGTTACAAAAGCAGAAGCTGTAACTATGAAAACAGAAGTCATTCTTTCTCCAAAACATGGGATGAAATGTTACTATTTGCAAGGATCACATTTAACCCTTGAATAGCCTAATTGGCCTTGTGAGCTAATTTGTTTAAAACCACAAGAATGAGCTAAAGTAGGTGTCATATACACGATAGGTGACTAAATGAGCCAGTTTCTAGGTCTACACATGCTGCATGATCAGAGTAGTGGATAAGAAGGCATTCCAACAATCTTATTTTAGTAATTGCACCATACCAAACATAACAAAAGCAGTCCTGAGGTTGAAGCGTATGCCTCTTTCAAAGTGGATTCATCGTGCATATTCAGAAGGTCATAGGTCTGAATTCCACTGATGTCTCACATTCTAGTCTTGTTGCAAAGGATGAGAAAGTGTGAATGAAAATGTTGCTTGTAGGGTGAAGCTTATGGTACGATTTAGTGAGTATTTTGGCACTAATTGTTTCAGAGTGGAATGTGAGACGCACTGAAACTACAAAAAAGAAATAGTATCAGAGGGGTAGCCGTGTTAGTCTGGAACATGCATCCGACAAAGTGGGTATTCACCCATGAAAGCTCATGCTCTAATACATTTGTTAGTCTATAAGGTGCCACAGAACTCTTTGCCGGTTTTACAAAAAAGAAATAGTTTCCCTATTCCTAAGGTACAAATCTTGCCCAGTTCTCTGCAGCCATGGATGGCCTTGTTTGACCTATATTGGGGTTCTGTATAATGCCTTTCACAGCTGAATTGATGCAGTTCTATTGCATAGGCACAGGATGCTGTTATTGCCTTTTCCGAGTAAGTTTCATGGGGGGCTGAGGGAGCAATGTTTTCGACCAGCCCATCCAAAGACCACTGTGGACCCTTTGCAGAACCCCTCTGCAGGCTCTAGTGGACCCTGCTTCTGTGTGAAGAGTAGGGGATCTAAACCCAGAGTTTCCTCTAAGTACATGGAAGATGTTCTGGCCAAGTGTAATTAACATAAGTAGCAAGATGCCACACATGTATCTAAGACCATCGAAAATATGATATACTGTATTAAGAAATACTAATATGATCATGTAATTAAAGACTATTGTAATCCATACACACAGGGGGCAGAGCTAAGGTTGCACATGCAACCCTATCATTGGCATTTCTCAACTTTCCAGAATTTAAGTGCGCAATATTAACATTCCCCAAATTTAATTTTTCTAACAGCCTTTCATGTCTGTGGAAAAAAATGGCAAATATATGTCACACTTTCCTAATAAGATGATGAATAAAATGCATTTGTTAACTAATATACTCAAAGTATACACATCAGGCGTTTTCAGTCTAGGTTTTTCTGCTATACTGATTCCCAGAAAATGGGATTCATCTTGCTCATGTGGGGACCAGAACAGGGGAGATTAATGGACAGAACAAGTGCAATTGAAGTAAAAAACATGATTATACTTTGCTCATTCTACCAGAGAATCTCAAAAATCTGTAATGCATTGATGCATAAAGGATTTGATCCTGCACAACTGAAGTCAATCGGAGCTTTGCAGTTGACTTCAGTGGGAGCAGGATCAAACTCTAAGCTTCACAGTATCTTAGTGAAGTTGGTAAGTTATTACCTTCATTTGCAAATGGATAAACTGTAAATATGGACAAGTCCTACAGAATGAAATTGTGGTGAAACCAGGAGGTTCATAGACATCACCCTACAAACCTGTAGATTGTAATACAGAACACAATTCTTTCTCTAGCTTTTTTTAATCACCCCACAGAATTGTATAGCAGGGATATACTTTTCTATTAATTCTATAGGACTTTTGTAAAAAGATGAAGCAAGGAAGCTAAGTGACTTGCCCAAGATCATGCAGAAAATCGTCAGCAGAACCTGGAAGTGAAGTCAGATTATCCGACTCCTTATCTGTTCTAATCACAAATCCTTCTTTCCCCTCATCAATGATTGTTTTTGTGAAGGACAACAAGTGCCTTTTTTAGCACTCTTTACTCAGGCTAAATTCCTATTGATTTCAGGTAGGGATCCGGGTTAGGCCTATGCTGCTCCTATTGACTTCAAACATCATATACCCTCACAATGGGAGCCTTACACACTCACCCCAAGCAGAATTCATCCAACTCTCTGGCTGCAAATACATGCACTTTTTCATACTGTATGCAAAGGCATTTGAATTAAGAATGGCTAAACAATCATTGCATTCTAGTTAACCTACTCCTTGCATTGGATGCAGATAGAAAAAATAGAAATATTTTTTAAACATCTGATCAGTTGTTCATGTAAGTTAGAGAAGGGCAGTCCTGACAGGAAAGGTCACGGTGAAGCATACAGCTCTCTTTTTGTGAGCAATCAAGCTTGGGACAGGCACTCTAACTAGGATTTTAGTCTCAGTATATAGGGATAGAGTCAACCTAGGTTTAAATGGGCTCCTGCTGGTGTAAACCTTAATAAAGGTGCCTAGGGGACAAAAGTCTGTCATAGCCTCCCCTTTGCTGGGAGAGGGATATACAGGGAGTGTACAAGTGCTGGCCAGGGATATGTTCTAATCCAGAGGTTCTCAAACTGTGGTACGTGGACCATCAGTGGTCCGTGAGCTCCATTCAGGTGGTCCGCGGATAGTTCCCTCTAAAGTGCGCACCTGGGCAGCTGCACACAAGAGAATGAAGGGCCACCCACCTAATTAGTGGAGTCACACAGGCATGGTTCCACTAATTAGCTGCCTAGACCCAGGAGAAGACGCACATGTAAGGTGAGGTAGTGGCCTTGGTGGGGAATATGGGGTAGGTGGGAGGGGGCAGTGGGAGGTTAGGGGGGAATTTGGGATCTATAGGGCTGCGGCAGCCAGAGAAAGAGACGACTTTCCCCAGCTTGGGGGCTGCCATGGTGGGGGAGACTCCCCCCCTTCCCCAGCCTCAGCTTGGGGGCTGCCGCGGCAGGGAAGACCCCCCCCCCACCTCCTTCCCAGCCCCAGCTCGGGAGCTACTGTGGTGGGGGAGACTCCCCCTTTCCAGCCCCAGCTCGGGGGCTGCTGCAGGGGGGGGAGAGCGGGCACATCCATTGCATTAGAAAGGTAAGACTACTGATATTAAAATATGAGTTGTGTGCTTTTATTTGTAGAACAAAAATACATTTATTATTAAGGGTTTTTTTATATAGCGCTTTTATCCATAGCACTTTACAATAGTTAGCTAACAGTACAAACAACATTTGGAAAGCTAATTAAGTGGTCTGCTGAGACCTTGAGCAATTTTCAAGTGCTCTGCAGAAAAAAAAGTTTGACAACCACTGTTCTAATCTGATTTAAATTGGTGTAACATTTGTGTTTAGTAATAATACCTAGCACTTATTATCAGTAGATCTCAGAGCACTTAACAAAGGTCACTATCATTATTTTGTAGTTGGGGAAACTGAGGCATATTAGGATGACATAACTTGCCCCAGGTCACACAGCAGAACTGGAACTAGAACTCAGGTCTTCTGCATCCTACTACAGCACTCTAGTCATTAGGCCACAGTTGCTGTTTTTCACTGAAGTGAATTATACTTTGAGTATTATATCTCTGCTAAGTCGTTTTGCAATGATATACCAAGTATATTATAGTAATCACAACTGACTGCTAAAACAAAGCCCTACAAAATAATATTTCTGACATTATAATAGCTCCTGCTAGGACCGTTATCACGTAAAAGTCACTGCCAAAGCAAAAGCATATTGTAAGCAACTGTAAAGTTTCTCTATCATTGCACTAAGAAGCATTAATTTTTAAACTACAAAATGTTCTCACACCAAAGATATGGTCAGTTGACAAAAAAAGTAATAGAAGTATTGAACTGTTATTGCAGTGTGCAAATTATGCCAAACTCCTAATCAGCCAAGTGGGATTATCAAACAAAAGCATATGCAAGAAATCAAAGGCATTGTACAATGAAATGCCTTTTTTACTGAAGCACCACATTCTCTTTTTCATTTTTGGTGAAGGTGAAAATACATTAAATGGCTTTTTGGTCACTGGTTAGTCTATCACTGAACTGCCAGTCAAAATGGAACCAACATCTAGAAGGGCTAGATTCAGCTGTAATATGACATTTTTTAACAAGTAAAAAAAAAAAAGGAAACAGGAGAATGAGAGGAGCTTGCTGCTCTCAAACACTTGTCCTTATCCTTTTTTTTTTTTTTTTTCTTGTAAGAAGAAAAAGAAATGTATGTATGCAAAGCAAGCAAGAAACATATTTCAGTTATTTCTTTTTTTCTTTTTTTTCCTCTTTTTTTTTTTTTTATCTCTGTATCTCTATTATTATGGGAAATGGTGGTGTGAGTGATGTATTGCTGCTTTATATATTTATATTTAATGCTGCAGACTGATATATATTATATATTACTTATGTACAGAGAACTGAACTGAAAAAAGCACAGATATTCACATTGTATGCTATGTAGAGCATAGAAGCTATGAAAACAACACTTCAAAAAATATAAATATATATATATATATATGCTGCTAATTAGAGATTAAAAAAAAAAAAAAAAACAGAACCATTTTCCAAAAAAAAAAAGAGTTGACTTGACTGACTACTTAGAAAAATCATCATTTGCACCAAAAAAATTAAAAAAAAAAAAAAGGGGGAAAAGTCCTGACAATGTTGAAATGGCTTGACATTTTCTAAATGAAGCATTTTAATTTTTCATTTTGAAGTTACTTTTTATTATAGTTTTTAAAAATTCCGTGTTAGAATTGTTATTTGTATTACTGTAGTGCGTGGTGGTGACTTCATTGTGCTAGGTGCTGTACAAACAATGTAATATAAAACAGGTCAAAATAAAAATGAAATATTTCGATTCTGTCACAACAAAATGTTTTGATCAATCCAAAGTTTTCCTGAATTTTCCTTTGTGGAGAAGTTCACAATGTTTCGGTTTCATTCCAATTAGAAATGAAGCCAAATTTTGAAATCCTTTGTGAAACAGAATTTCTGTCCTCCTCACAGCCTAGTATCATGGTTTACAAGGTCCAGGAGAGTTCTTTATATAAGAAGTGAAATCTTGGCCCCACTGAAGTCAGCAGGAAAACTCCCATTGCCTTCACTGGGCATATCAACCTATGTCCTAGCTAACTACCCGTGCGGGGTGGGTCAGAGCATAGGTTCCACTGAGACTCAGGTCCAAGCCCTATCATTTTGCCATGTGGAGACAGCTCAAGCTGTAGATCCAAGTCAGAAGGTCTGTGTAATGTGGACGTGTTAGTGTGGTTGAAAGACTCAGATCCAGCAATTGTAAACCCAGGTTGACAATGCAGTGTGGCTGCTCAGGCGCAGGCTGAAAACAGAGTCCACGAGACTGGGTCCCACAGACCCAGGTTCACAATGCAGTGTAGATGTAGCCAGTGGGACCAGGATTTCACCCACAATTTTACTGGGTGTTTTACTGGGAAAGTCCTGGTTTTTCATAATGTTGTGCTAGTATCCCAGGCCTTTTCTTCCAGGAGACCTGAAATGTATCAACATTTCATTTTATCAGTCAAAAGCATAGGCACAGTTTGACTTCTATGTTTGGGGAGGCATCTCCAGCCATTCAACAGGTCTGTGTGCAGGGGAGGGAAAATTCTGCACCTGCTCAAAGCTTGCAATTTGTGGGGGGGAGGGCACTTGTCCGCCCCAAAACTACACCCATGGTCAAAAGATTTATTTTTGTATATATAAACCTGCAAAATGTTTGTTTATATTGGTCTGTTTTCCAGAAGCAAACAGTCCAGCATCTTGCTAGCTTTCTCTAGGACTACAGAGACATTCTGCAAAGTCCTGCAACTAGTTTTCTTCTCCTGATGGTGTTTCATGTTGTTGCATAAAATGAAGTGTTATTGTTTACATAGCAACAAAAATGTGCTAGGTTCTTTTCAAGACAGAAGGACATGGGCCCTGCAGACTTTTTTTGCTATGTAAATAATAAATAATTATTAATCCTTTTATGTAGGACCATCTAGTGCCATCAAGTGAAGGACAGAAGACTTGTGCAAGTTCAAGAACTTGAATGGACAGTGTACCAATGAAAACAGCCATGCAACAAAAACAGTGAAGAGTGAAATTTATCAGACAGTTCTTATTTTTGTTTGGAAGTTCTGAAAGACATTTTCTTTTATCCTTTTTAAGTACTTCTTTGAAGTATAGCATGTTTTAACGGAGAACATGGAGGAGATCAAGATATGCATGATTAAGAGCTACTCATGAATAAAGATTTGCAGGATCAGGTCATGGATTTCCAAATGAACAAATTTAACATTCTATACAATATTAGTTGCTGAAATAACAAAAGTTCTTTTGCTTGCTTGATTTTAAAATATCAGGCAAGGCATTTCCAGTAGAGATGGAGAAATATTCATGCCATTATACAAGGCACTGGTAAGACCTCATCTGGAATACTTTGTACAATTCTGGCCACCATGTTCAAGAAAGATGAATTTAAAACTAAAGCAGGTGCAGAGAACAGCTACTAGGATGATCAGGGGAATGAAGGGCCTGTCTTATGAGAGGAAATGGAAGAGCTTGGCTTGTTTAGTCTAGCAAAAAGAAGGCTGATGGTAGGGGCAGACCTCAGCCACCCTGGGGCTCACTTCCAGTTTATGTCTTGTGTTCGTAAAAGCTCATGCTTCAGGGTTTCAGTTGGCCACCTGCAGGGGTCATGAAGGGATTTTTTTTCTCCCTAGTATAATTTTTGTTTTAATCTCATCAGAGATGGCCACAACTGGAAATGGGATGTAGGATAGGTAGGGCCAGGACTTTGAGGGGGGACTGAGCATTCTCCCTTTCAGGTGCTTAGATAATTGGCTCTTGCTCTCATACTCAGAGTATAACTGATGACCATATGTTGGATCATGAAGGAATTTTCCCCCAGATTAGATTGGCAGTGACCTGGGGAGTTTTTCACCTACCTCTGCAGCATATGGGCATGGATCACTTGGCAGGATTAGCTGAGTGTATCTCACGTAATCATTTCCCTGCCATTGTGGGACTCTTGGGCACTGGTGCACCTCAGTCCCTCCTATTCTCTGCGTGTGGCATATAATAGTCTAGCTTCCTGTGGGCTGCAATACTTCGATCTAATTTTGGTTCTCGAGTGGTGTTGGTGGCCTGTAGAATACAGTGGGTCACACTAGGTCGTTTGGTAGTCCCTTCTGGCCTTAAACTCTACGACTCTGTAAACCAGGGGTCGGCAACCTTTCAGAAGTAGTGTGCCTAGTCTTCATGTATTCACTCTGATTTAAGGTTTCGCGTACCAGTAATACATTTTAACGTTTTTAGAAAGTCTCTTTCTATGTCTATAATATATAACTAAACTATTGTTGTATGTAAAGTAAATAAGGTTTTTAAAATGCTTAAGAAGCTTCATTTAAAATTAAATTAAAATGCAGAGCCCCCAGAGCAGTGGCCAGGACCTGGGCAGTGTGAGTGCCACTGAAAATCAGCTTGCGTGCCGCCTTCGGCACACGTGCCATAGGTTGCCTACCCCTGCTGTAAACTAACGTTTTTTGCTTTTGTGTATTTCTCCTTCCTTTAGCTTTTGATGCCCCAGAGCATATCTTTTCCCTCAGGCTAAACAAAAGAATGTTGGGAACATGAACCCCAGAGTAGTGGTTCTTGTGCTTATCTGGGTATTCTCCTCTTGTAACTTCCTGAGTCAGGAACGACATCAGACTGAATTTTACTACCCTGTCTCGTGATTTTTTTCAAGAATTCCATTACTTCTCGAGTAAAACTGGAGACAGTGGAATTACCCAGGACTTACATTGGTGGGACAGCAGAATTTGGCCCACTTATTTCAAATATACCTATTCACTTATTTTTTTCTCCATACATCTATCCTCTATCTTCAGTACATATATAATATTCTCTCTCAGAAAGGCTCAGTAGCAACCTTAGGCCCTAATCCTACAAGTGACTCCACACAGGCAGCCCCATATTCCCAGACAGAGCTCCATTAAAGACAATGGGGCTCCACATGGGCACAGGGATGGCCTGCATGGAGTCAGTAGCATATTTACTTGTCAGTGTGGTCCAGAAGACAGGGCATTGGACTGAGACTCTAAAGACCTGAGTTTTAGTCCTAGCTCTGCCACTTTCTTTGTGACCTTAGGTAAATGTCTTCACGTCTCTGCTTCTATTTCCTCATTCCTCTGCACCTCCTATTTAGATTGTAAACTCTTCAATTCAGAGACTAACTGCCTTCTACTATACATCTGTACAGTGCCTACCACAATGGGTCACTGATCTTGGATGTAGCCTCTATGCACAGCCATCAAAATTAATCATAATAAATAGGAGAAAAGCCTTATACAGAAAATGTTTGGGAACTTTACTCACATGTCATTTTCAATTACCTCTATTTAAACCAATTATATAATAAACACATGTAAAATACTTCAATACTCATCCCAGTGGAAGGGTTTTCAAAAACAAATGTTTTTTCTTACCTGCCATCTGGACTACCAAAATAGCAGCTACATTGATATGCATTTAGATAAGGTTTAAGATCTTATGGAGTTCAGGACTGAATTTAAAGGGAAGAGAATTTAATTTTGCAAGGATTAGTACATCAAAGCTCTTGAAGAAGGCAATAAATATGCCTGTCACCATAGCACTGCAGATATTTGTTACTTTTCATGCTGTAATAGTTGGTAAATGAAAAGAATAAACTGTTTGGTTTAATGACAGTAACAATGACTGTAAACAAAGAAAATATTCTATTTGAATACATTACACAGAGAGAAACAACTATATAGGCAAGAGAGAAAAAGAAACTCCTAACTATGGAAGTAGCAGGGTGATAGAACCACACAACAAAATCCACTAAGGATGAAGGAAGGACAAAGGCCAGACAAGTCCCTTTTATAATGGTGCCATTTCACTATCTTGTAGAGTTAATATCTAACTTGATTCTGGTAGCTTTTGTATGAAGCAGAAGACTTCCCCCCCACCCCCACACCTATTCAGTAGTAAAAGAACAAGTCTGCATATAATATTTAAATGTGATTATATCAAGATGAAAATTGATGGTAATAATGCTTGTTGCAAGATGGACTAGTTTGTGTTTTGCTTCAGTGTTATGAAACTAATATTGTGAAATGAACAAGTGAAAGAAACCTAACCCACAAAAAAGGGTTCATGTTACTGACTGAGGAAAGAAAATTGTGCAGACATTTAAAAAAAAAACATGCTGGGATCTTTTAACTTATATCTGTAGTTATTACTAACTGCATACTGATTTAAAATCTAAATACTGTACAGAACTGCCAGCTGTGAAACTTGGAAACTAGCCACTGATGAAGAGTGGGAAAATTAATTACAATATAAATACAATAGTTCACATGTACTGCATACACTTATTGCTTGTAGATGTACATTTTGCAGACAAGGAACAAACATACAGGGTATTACTCATCTGCTTCCAATTACTTGAAATTCACTTACTTGTAGTCTGAATAATCCAGCTGTATAATACAATGATAATCAACATTCTGAGCTTCTTGGAGACCTAAGGTCACATTCAGAGGTGAATTGTAAGGTGATAGAAATTAGATTCCCTTAGACCAACGTATATCCACTGAAATGTGAATGAATGCAAACAAATGTAAATTAGCATAACATACCAAGGCAAGCTAAACTGATTTAAACAAGGATTAAACTGGTTTAAGTGAATCTACATTAAGGGTAATGAGCTGGTTTAACTAGGTCAATTTTAAATCTATTGAGGTGCACAAGAGGATTATGTGTGAGTTTACACAAACACCTGTCAGCACTATGCCTGGCCTTAGTGCCTCACTTTCATGAGCACTAAATTCACACACAAAATAATTTTAAGAGACATTTATATGAGACTGAAGACTGTCTAAATATGTAAAGTATCAAGGGGACCAATGCCATATCTTTCATTCATGTGATCATCCAGGGACAGTTTGCCTGAATAGAATAGAAGAACCAGGTCCAAGATTTGTTTATTATGCCTCTCCTACCAAATTCTTTCAATTAACAATGAAGATTATTGAAACTAAGTGAGAAATCAAAACATATTTACTTCTCCCTCTCAATATAGTATATACTACAGAGTGACAGATTAAAAATGAGAATTGCAAGACTGATCTAATGGAATATTTGAATTTAAATATTACTAATACAGATGTTCCCTTAAAGAAGTTGTTATAATATAAAAATAGGCATTTTCCCCCAAACGATCAGTAATTTAGATAACTAATCTTCCTTTGTACTATTACCCTGTTCCTATGATCCATACGAAGTGGGGCATTTCTGAGTGCTCATTGACTGCAAAGTCAGGTCCTGGTTAGCAAGAATAATCTGTTGCAGAGCAAAGTTTATTGAACATTTTTTTGTTCAAAGTTGCTGTATTTTGTTTCCAGGCTCTTCAGGGAGTACAGGGAGAAATGCCATCTAACCTTCGTCTTGCTTTAGCTAGCAGAAGGAAAAAAAGAGATTGATTTAACAACTTTCTATTGGTGCATTTAACTTATAAATAACAACCACATTTTCCTTTCTATTGTTGCTTCATAATTAATCATTTTAATAAAACTTGTTATTTAGACAAAAGCCATAGGTGTGATTGGCCACAACTGAGGTGGCTAGCCTATGCTGCCGTGTTCTCACTATTGCTGGTACCTGTGCAATCTAGATTAAAACTAGCACAGATATGCCTATGGGCATTGTAATCACACCTTCACATGCAGTATAACTGTGCCCTGTGAGACTCAGGACTGATCATGGGGATCTCCCTCTAGAGGTCAGGATTCTTCCAGGTCAGGATGGAGACATATTGGCAGGACAGTATACAGAAATCTGTACAATAGCTATTTAACCTGTGAGTCATATAACTTACCGGTTGTGTGAATAAACATAATATTTCCTTCTCCAGCGCCAGCAATCTGGCATCTTTAACAAAGCCTAAAATCACTTTATGAAGAAAAGTGGTAGATCTTGATAGATATAATCATTATATGGATTTGTGTGTGTAGCACACAGAACATTTTTTATGGAGTGTTTATTTTTTAATCCTTCCCATCTGTACCAATCACTCGAGAGCAGAAGAACATAATCTTCATTTCTACAAAGAAAAGCAATCTAAGGGAAGGTTGTTTTTTTTTAAAGTCTTACATAAATTATGAATTACACTACCTGAGCATAAGATCACATGGTTGTGATAATTTTATTCTGCAATACATTATAGGCAGTGCAGCAGCGATGTCCAATATTAAGGTCACCTTTGCGTAACACTTTCCATTAGACACCATTTTCACTTGTTTATAACAAGCGAAAAAGTTTGGGTTGGAAAGTGACAGAATTTAGAAGCCAGTCTATTTTCATTATAACCTTTGGGTAAAATTCTATCCTTGAATGAATGTGCAGAACTCCCTCTGCAGTCAATGGGAGTTGTGTGTGCATATCAGAAGGCGGAGTTGAGTACTTAAGGTTAATTTTCCTTTAAAAAGTAATATGTAAAAAGCTAACCATCACTGAGGGCAGAAAACCTGTAGCCAATAGGAATAGAATAGCTCCCATGGACTAGGGTGACCAGATGTCCCATTTTTGAAGGGACAGTCCCGTATTTAAGCCCTCCTGCAGGAGTCCTGACTTTTCCTTAAAAATGGACAAATTGTCCCGTATTTTCTGTCTTTTTTCCCCCCACCCCCAGAGTACTGCTGCTGGCCAGATCCCTGCTCACCAGCCACCCTTCCATCAGCGGTGAGTGGTGGGTGGTCTAGTGGCTGATGATGGGGGTGGGTGTGCAAGGCTGGTGGCAGGGTGAAGATGCAGCTTGCGCTGGTGCATGCGGGCAGGCGCCAAGAGGCGACCAGTCACATGTCACCTCTTCTGCACACCCATCAGCCATTTACATGCTCCCCCTCTTGCTATAATCCCCCTTCCTTCCCCCGACCTGCTGCTCCTCCATATCCCCACCGCTGGGGCGCATCCTGCTCCCAGCACTGTTCAGACAATCAGCCCCTGGTCAGACTGCTCAGCTCACCAACAGCAGGCTCCTTTCTCTTCAGCCGGGGGCGCTGCCCAGGAGGAACTGAGCCCCGCATGTGCCAAAGCCCCGCAGAGTGCTAGCATGGGAAGTCTCTCTGCCCCTCATCTAAGCTCTGGGGTGGCAGGGTGGGGGAAGTTATTTCCAGCCTGTTCATGCCCTGAACCTGCAGGCTCCACAGCAGCCCCTTGGGCAGGGGCTTAGCACCCTCTTCACTTGCCTCCTCTCACACCGCCGTGGCTCCTGACCCCAGGGGGCATGGGGCTGCTCTGTCCCCATGCCACCGTCCTCTGCTGAGCCACCTCTCTGGCCGGATTTGCTGACCCCCCTGCAGTCAAGTTCCCAGGGCCCTGGTGCACAATGCATGCTTAGGGCTTAACCCCTTCCTGCCTGTGCTGTAGCCGGGGGGCGGGAGGGGAGAGAGTGCGGGGGATGACAGGAGGCGGCTGGGTTATGTTGGTGCCAGTGGCCAGCAGCAGCCTGGAGATGTTAACTGCCTTTCCACACTGTGTGGGCAGGAAGGGACAAGTTGCTTCCAGCCATAGACGGGTGTGGGGAAAAGTTGAGCTCAGCAAAGACACAGACCAGATCATCCCCTGCGGCTGGAAGCAGCTCCTGTCCCTTCCTTCCCACACAGTGCCTACAGGCTGCTGCTGGCCACATTCTGGTGTGAACCATGCCAGAAATCTGGGGAGGGGAGGGGATGTGACTCTGCATGCCCCCCACCCATGTATTGCCTCAGGTGCCAGGTACCGGGAAAGGTGGGACAGTCCTGGGAGCCCAGCCAGGCATGGAGGGTGGATAGCACAGGGCAGGTAGGGTGGGGTTGGTCAGTCACCCCCCACACCTCCCCGTGTGAGAAAGTTATAGGCAAGTGAGGGAGGGGGGAAGAGTAGGGGTATGTCACCCCTCCCTGTGTGAACCCTAAAGCCTTAAAGATAAGAAAGTAAATAAAAAGAATCCAATGATGCAGAATTTTTTTTTAACAGGGGCTCAGTCAGTTTGATGTTAGTTTGAACATTTGTACTGCCTAGTTCTAATTGGTTGCCATTGAACTCGCTTGAATACATGTAATTTTACCAGGTGTCCCATATCCAGCATAGAGAAATATGGTCACCCTAGGGAGGGAGGAGGGGAAGCAATTTCCGGCCTGTTCATGCCTGAACCTGCAGGCTCCATAGCAGCCCCCAGGGCAGGGGCTTAGCACCCTCTTCACCCCCAGCCCCGCCCCCAAGTCCTGTCCCCTAGGTGCCCTCCCCTGCTGAGCCACCTCTCTGGCTGGGTTAGCTGAAGCCCCTGCAATCAGGTTCCCTGAGCCCTGGTGCACAATGCATCCTTAGGACTTAACCCCTTCCTGCCTGTGCTGTAGCCAGGGGACAGGAGGCAGCTGGGTTATGTTGGTAGCCAGCAGCAGCCTAGAGATGTTAGCTGCCTTTTGACACTGCAGGCACAAAGGAACAAGCTGCTTCCAGCCACAGGAAGGAGCAGGCGGGAGGGAGAGAAGAGATGAGCTCTGCAAAGATGTGGGCCAGGTCATCTTCACAGCTGAGGATGTGAGGGAGATTTCCAAACCTGAGCCATTCTTTTTAGGTGAAAAATCTGAGGAACTGTCCCAGATTGAGGTGTCATGAGAGGAGATTTTGGAACAAATTGGTAAACTAAACAGTAATAAGTCACCAGGACCAGATGGTATTCACCCAAGAGTTCTGAAGGAACTCAAATGTGAAATTGCACAACTACTAACTGTAGTCTGTAACCTATCGTTTAAATCAGCTTCTGTTCCAAATGAGTGGAGGATAGCTAGTGTGACACCAATTTTATAAAAGGGCTCCAGAGGTGATTCTGACAATTACAGACCGGTAAATTTGACTTCAGTACCAGGCAAACTGGTTGAAACTATAGTGAAGAACAAAATTGTTAGACACATAGATGAACATAAATTTGTTGGGGAAGAGTCAACATGGTTTTTGTAAAGGGAAATCATGCCTCACCAATCTGCTAGAATTCTTTGAGGGGATCAACAAGCTTGTGAACAAGGGGGATCCAGTGGATATAGTGTACTTAGATTTTCAGAAAGCCCTTGACAAGGTCCCTCACCAAAGCCTCTTAAGCAAAATAAGCTGTCATGGGATAAGAGGGAAGGTCCTCTCATGGATTGGTAACTGGTTAAAAGATAGGAGACAAAAGGGTAGGAATAAATGGTCATTTTTCAGAATGGAGAGATGTAAATATTCCCCAGGGGTCTGTACTGGGACCAGTCCTATTTAACATATTCATAAATGATCTGAAAAAAGGGGTAAATAGTGAGATGGCAAAATTTGCAGATGATACAAAACTACTCAAGATAGTTAAGTCCGAGGCACACTACGAGAACTACAAAAGAGCTCTCAAAACTGGGTGACTGGGTAAGAAAATGGCAGATGAAATTCAGTGTTGATAAATGTAAAGTAATGCACATTGGAAAACATAATTCCAACTATATCTATAAAATGATGGGGTCGGAATTAGCTGTTACCACTCAGGAAAGAGATCTTGGGCCTGGTCTACACTAGTCTGTTATTTCGGAATTAGCCGAGTTAATTCGAAAAAAAAAAAAAGATTTCGTCCACACGACCAAACCGTTTTTTCCAATTTAAAGGGCTCAATTGTGAAGGCTGCTTTCATTTTGGTGTCTTTGCGCTTCAGGGCAGGGGACAGCAAGTCACAGAGTTCCATGAAAGTGGCCCTATGCATATGAAAGTTTCGCAGCCACTGGGAATCATCCCAGACCTGCAACACTATGCGGTCCCACCAGTCTGTGCTTGTTTCCACCACCATGATCTCCCAATCATCACATGCCATGCTTCTGGGAATGTCTGTGTCCATGTCCTCATCAGTATAGTAATCGCACTGTTGACACTTCTCCGCCTGGTTTTGCAGGTATTGCATATACTGCTGGATAATGCACAAGATATTTACAATGGTCAAAACTGAAGCGGCGATCTAAGCGGGCTCCATGATTGCCACGCTGTGGCGCCTGCATGGGTAAACCTGGAAAAAGGGCGCGAAACGTAGGAGGCCCGTTCGGTTCAAGATGGCCGATAAAAGGCAGTAAATGGTTGTCTTCTGTAGCTTTCATGGAGTCGGGAAGCTCGCTAGAGTTGCAAGAGCGGGAGAGCAGAGTTGCGGCGGAAGCACGAGCGGAGTTTGCAGCAGAAGCTGTGCGGCTCAGGTCATGATGGCTGAAAAACGGCAGAGAATTGTTGCTGTCTGGAGCTTCCACGAGAGCCCAGGACTGACAACATGGAAAAAGCGGCAGAAGCTGTGCGGCTCAGTTCATGATGGCCGAAAAATGGCGGGGAATTGTTACCTTCTGTAGCTTGCATGCGAGCCCAGGACAGACAACATGAAAAAATTAGCTAGCAATGCAAGAGCGGGAGAGCAGAGTTTGCGGCGGAAGCTGGGCTGCTCGGTTCACGGGAGCTGAAAAAAGGTGGGAAATGGTTAGATAAAAGAGTAGATAGAAAAACGAGAGGACATGCGAGGTGGATTCATAGTACCAGGAGACAGGCGGTGCACCATACTGCACCGTCTACTGGCAGTATGACGTCTGCCATAGCTTTCATGGAGGGAGGAACGAGTGACGGCACACACCCAGAAACACCCGTGAGAATGTTTTTGCCCCATCATGCACTGGGAGCTTAACCCAGAATTCTAATGGGCAGCGGGGACTGCGGGAACTGTGGGATAGCTTCCCACAGTGCACCGCTCCGACATTCGGTGCTAGCTTCAGTATTGTGGATGCACTCGGCCGAATTCACATGCTTTAGTGGGGACACACAACACCGAATGTATAAAATCGCTTCCGAAAATTCAAATAGAATAAGTTTGAATTAAATTCGTACTGTAGACATACCCTTAGAGTCATTATGGATAGTTCTCTGAAAACATCTATTCAATATGCAGCGGCAGTCAAAAAAGCGAACAGAGTGGGATAGATAATAAGACAGAAAACATCATACTGCCTCTATAGAAATACATGGTACGTCCACATCTTGAATACAGCATGCAGATGTGGTTGCCCCATCTTAAAAAAGATATATTGGAATTGGAAAAAGTTCAGAAAAGGGCAACAAAAATGAGTAGGAGTATGGAATGGCTTCCGTATGAGGAGAGATTAATAAAACTGGGACTTTTCAGCTTGGAAAAGAGACAACTAAGGGGGGATATGATTGAGGTCTATAAAATCATGATTTTATACTGGTTTGGAGAAAGTAAATAAGGAAATGTTATTTAGTCCTTCTCATAACACAAGAACCAGGAGTCACCAAATGAAATTAATAGGCAGCAGGTTTAAAACAAACAAAAGGAAGTATTTATTGACACAACCCACAGTCAACCTGTGGAACTCTTTGCCAGAAGATGTTGTGAAAGCCAAGACTACAACAGGGATCAAAAAAGAACTAGATAAATTCATGGAGGATAGGTCCATTTATGGCTATTAGCCAGGATGACCAGGGACATTGTCCCTACTCTCTGTTTGCCAGAAGCTGGGAATGAGTGACAGGGAATGGATTGCTTGATGATTACCTGTTCTGTTCATTCCCTCTGGGGCACCTGGCATTGGCCACTGTCGGAAGACAGAATACTGGGCTAGATGGACCTTTGGTCTGACCCAGTGTGGCCATTCCTATGTTCTTATCCCTCCCACCGGGTGGCTGGACGCAGCTCCCATACCTTCCCTCCCACACAGTGCCGAAAGGCTGCAGCTGGCCACATTCTGGTGTGAACCCTGGCAGAAATCTTGGGAGGGAAGAGGCATGTAACCTTGCATGCGCCCCTCCCCCCCCCGCCCCTGCTGCCGCCCACGTGTTGCCTCAGGAAGACACGGCACGAGGTACCAGGAGAGGCGAGCCCATCCCGGGCGCCCAGCCACGCATGGAGGGCGGAGTGCACCAGACAGGGAGGGTCAGGTCAGTTGGTTGATTAACCCATCTCTGTGAGAGAGGTGTATGGGAGTGTGAGTGTGTCACCTCTGCCCGTGTGTGTGGGTGGATGGGGTAGGGGTGGGTATGTCACCCCTCTCTGTGTGAACCCTAAAGCTTAAAGAGAAGAAGGTAAATAAAAAGAATCCAACTACGCAGTATTTGTTTTTAATGGGGGCTCAGTCAACTTGATGTTAATCTGAATGTTTGTACTGAATAGTTGGACTCACTTGAGTACAAGTAATTTTACCAGGTGTCCCATATTCAGCATAGGGAGATATGGTTACCCTGCCGTGGACTCTAGCTTACTTGATATGTATGTGTTTTTAGAACTCATTAACCCTTTAATAGGTAAAATAGAACATTATGCAAAGCATATACCCGACACTAGTTTTCAGTTAAATGTGTATAATGGACATTTATTTAGTACCCATAAAAATGATTATGGTCAGATTAAAAGCTAGTTTTGAAAAGGTCTATTCTAAAGTTGCACAGGAAAATAAAATTGCATTTTCTGCTTCTATCTAATATTCTGGGGGGAGGAGGGAGATGCAGCCACTGATAAAATAGATTAAAATGTGCATATTTATTTATGTTGCAGCAGTGCTCTAGGCTCCAGTCAAGATCAGGGCCCACTGTAGTAGGCGATGAACAAAGTTACTGCTACATTGTTGATTGTTTACAGATTGCAAAGAAGATGGGACACAGCCCTATGGTCTGCATCAAGCTGTAGGATCATGTGACTGTGCTGTTGCCTGTATTATATCTTACCCAATCAGATCTTCAGACAATAACTTGCTGCAGGGCCCGCAGCTGGACTAAGCCGTTAAGAATCCAGCCAGTACATTTGGGAAGAAAAAAGAAACACAAGAAGAGAGAACGGAGATAAAGGAGACTAGAAGGAGATAAAAATACCAAGAGAGGAAATCAAAGAGAGATAAGAGGTTGGAAGAAAGCAGGTAGACCAAAGACCCAGTTCTGATCTCTGATAAGAAAGTGCAGATTATTGCTGCATGTCTTATCTGCCGTGGTCATAAGCAAAGTACTTGACAAGATTCATGGTGGTGTATGCCTGCATTTTGGAGATCAGAATCAAACACTAATAAAAGAAAGGAGGAATGTGATTGAGAAACCTGCCAAGCTTATCTTGTTAAAATTGTTTGTGTACATTACCTTCCTTTGCTTTATTTACCAGTCAAATACAGTTAAAAATTGTCAAACTGATTTTTCCTTCCAGAATTTAACACTAAGATCATCATGATAAGATTATTATTTTACAGCTGAGGTATAAGCCCACAAAAAGAGTTTCAAAATGGAAATACCAGCAGAAACTTTCACTATAAAGCAGCTAGAGTCATAAAAAGTTTTAACACAATGAACAATCCCTAATGATTAATTTTAAATGGTTTACTATATAGGGAAATAACACAATCTGCTGAAGATGCCAAAACACAGGAGTTAATATACTGTATGTGGTTTCCACAAATTTTCACTTAAATTGAAGGAATGGCCCATATAACTCTTAGATACAGAATCTGTGCAGCATCATTTATTGCTAGCAGTTCAAACACGTTGGTTCCCTGCTACGATCAACTGTTCAGGAGCTGCATGCCGATTTTTGCTTCCTCAGAATAATGCAGGGAAAACCACTTTATAATAACCTGTAGACACTGATCGATTTATGTGTCATAATAGCAATTTTACATTGATGGGACAATTAGAACTTTCAGTCTTCTTTAAGGACACCTAAGCTTCCAGCCACAAAGAAAATGGAGACCCTATTGTATTTCCATTCTCTGAGGACTTCTGTTTATTAGAATATATGAAACCGATTTCAGACCCATCTTTAACTGTCAGTACTTAAATCAGTGGCCTCAACAGCAAACGGAATAAAATAATAATTCTCTGTGACCAGTAATAGAAGCTACATACTTTTTAAATGTCACCATATGCGCCGTTTTATGCACTTCAAAAAGCAACATTCCCTCACTTAATGCATACGCATGAATAACAGAGACATTTGTTTATCTTTTAAAATGTCACTTTCAATTCCTCTCCCATTAAAAAACACCCTGGAGGTTTCAAATCAGTTTGAAAGAAAATAATGTGCATGTTTAAGTTAACAATACTTTGTCAGACTAGGGCAAAGAACTGGAGATTTCTGTAGGAAACATCATGAATTGGCAGCAAGATGAATCAAATGGCCTGATAGCTCTTTTTCCATCTCTAACATTTATGATTCTAGAAAGCCCTCGAGTGTAACTCTCTGAATTTTAAAAGCATTATTGACTGCATGATTGCTAGTGTGCTCAACTCCAGCTAGACAGGGGTCAGCAACCTTTCAGAAGTGGTGTGCCGAGTCTTCATTTATTCACTCTGATTTAAGGTTTCGTGTGCCAGTAATACATTTTAATGTTTTTAGAAGGTCTCTTTCTATAAGTCTATAATATATAACTACACTATTGTTGTATGTAAAATAAATAAGGTTTTTAAAATGTTTAAGAAGCTTCATTTAAAATTAAATTAAAATGCAGAGCCCTCTGGACCAGTGGCCAAGACCTGGGCAGTGTGAGTGCCACTGAAAATCAGCTCACGTGACGCCTTTGGCACATGTGCCATAGATTGCCTACCCCTGAGCTAGAATATATGGGTTGAACCAAAAAGTAAATCATCTTGCCATGCTGGAATGTTTGGGTTTTGCCATGAGTCCCAGGTATAGCACACTGCAGTAGCACTTCCTGAAGATAACTAAGGCATGTTACCACCATGGCCACAACTTGGTCTGCATCTAAAAGGAAGGGGCATAGGCTAAAATTTTCAAATGGATGCTTACATTTAGTAAGTAAGCCATATTAGGCACTTAAGTAAATGGCTTGATTTTCAGAAGCGAATTCATTTGACCTTTACAGTGCTTATGGTAAGTATTCCTTAAACTGCATATTTTGGCGGAAAAAACCCTCATCCCTTGATTAACTATATTACAAAGGGCTGAACAGATTAACAATAAGCAAAACATTTACAGATTAATGAACTACACAGGATTATGCATAAAATGAATTTCAGCAACAACCTTGGATTATATTTAAACCTATAATTCCACTTTGAGGCAAGTACCTTAAAATATTAATAAGAGCTAGTCTTCTCAGTTTCAGTCCTCATTCAGGCATTCACAATAAGATCATCATTCATGTTTGACTGTCCCAGAAACACAGTGTGCAAGGCTGTGCTATTTATAAGCTTCTCCTTTTGGCCATGTACATTTAAAACAGTTAAAGTTGCAGACAGAAGTAGCCAATTCATTCCTAATAAAATTCCAATCTATATATTTACTAGCACAAACAAAAATAAACTCAAGCTTTCAGTGCATTAGTTGAAGTACAGTTTGCTTCAATTGACTGGAAATTAACCTAAAAAAAGGAGGGCAAAAAACAACAAATGTAAGATCTTATTTTCTATATGAAAATCCATATAGTCATCAAGGAATAAGGAGCCAGTCCTGTTCTCAGTGAAGCTAATGACAATATTATCTTTATGTTCATTAACTATGTTCCAGCAGATTTACGTAGAAATCTTTCAGGCTTATTATTATTTGTATTAAAGCGCTTAGAAGTTCCATCTGAGATCAGGGAACCATTGTGCTAGGTGCGGTACACAGTAAGAGAGAGTCCCTTCTATAAAGAGTTTACAGTCTAACAAGACAGAGAAAGGATGGGGAAGGTGTATTGGAGGGAGGGAGGTGCAGAGGCACACAGAAGTACCTTGCACAAGATCACAGAGCAAGTCTGTGTCCAAGCATGTAGTAGAAGCCATTCTTTCTGAACCCTTGTTCAGTGCCTCATCACTAGACCAGACAAGCTTTAGTAATTCATATTATATTTTTATGCTCCTATCAACCATTTGTTATTTACCATGCAAGATAGTGTCCTGGAGTTATATTTCTGCCTCTATGGAACAATGCCTTTGGTTGTGAACCTATGGAATCATCTGACTTGAATGAGTATCGGGACATTAATCTTTTGTAACAGGTTATTGAGAAAACAAATAAGCAAAAACACTGTGTCCACAGTGAGAAAAATGGATGGAATGAAACAAAGAGTCACGGTGACCACAAATATCACTCAAAGACATGACATTAGCAGATCTTGAAAACTAATGTTAAAATCCCTGGAATATGTAAAAAAGATCCAGTCAGAGTTTTGTTGTTGCTTTATTATGACTGTTTGTGAGTAGATGCCTTTCCCAATCTACTAAAACACAGTCTACACAGAGTGTTGTTTGGTTTTATTAACAGAGAAATTAACAAGGTAAATTTGTTTCAAGCCTTCTCCCCAGGCTTGACTTGCTAGGATCCCTACCTCAGGACCGCTCAGCTACTGTAGTCTCAGCCTTTCCAGATTACTGTGCCCCTTTCAGGAGTCTGATTTGTCTTGCGTACCCCCAAGTTCACCTCACTTAAAAACAACTTGCTTACAAAATCAGACACAAAAATGTCACAGCACACTATTACTGACAAATTGATTACTTTCTCATTTTTACCATATAGTTATAAAATAAATCAATTGGAATATAAATATTGTACTTACATTTCAGTGTATAGCATATAGAGCAGTATAAATAAGTCATTGTCCTTATGAAATTTTAGTTTGTACTAACTTTTAGGGAGGTAAGCGTTTAAAAAGTTAACCATCTAAAACTATTAAAATTATATCATTTAAATGGTTAACTGATTAAAAGGAGAGGGAGTGGGGCCTCTGGGGCTGCTCCGGCCAGCCATCCCAGGGGGCTGAGGGCTAACGGTTAGGGTCAATTAACCAGTAAGACTAATGCTTACCAGTTAACGGTTTAGTATTTTACATCCTTACTGACCTTGCTAGTTCTTTTTCTGTAGCCTGTTGTAAAACTAGGCAGATATCTGGATAAGAAACACTGCCTTAAGACTTAGGTCTTTTCACTCTCTAGCCCAACTCCTGTACTTATGTATGGGATAATGAAGCACCTGTGCCAATGAATTAGTAGGTCCCACTTAACATTTCTCATCAGAATGAAAACCACCTGCTAACTGGGTGGGTTCACAAGAAGACATTGCCACTTTGTTACACAGCTACATCTAAACTTGTTACTGGGGGAGGGAGGGTGGTTCCCAGCTCAAGTAGACAGTCCCACTAGCTCCCATGGAGCTAGCACTCTAACAATAGTAGTGCAATCTCAGTAGCACAGGCAGCAGGAAGTGGTGGCATGAGCTAACCACCCCGAGTACCCAAACCTGCCCAGACCCTGTAGGTATGGGCTCAGGCAGCTAAGCCAGGACCCACTTGGTCCTGCCCATGCTATTGTGGCTACACTACTGATTTTAGTGCACTAGCTTGATGAGAGCTAATGTGAGTATGTCTACTCGAGTTGGGAATCACACCCGCAGCTCCAAGTCTAGATATAGCCTACGAATACAGCTACACTGCAGGCAGGGGTGTGATCTGCAACCCATGAAGGTGTACCCATGCTAGCTGTAATCTATCTAGCTCACTAAAAATAGTGAGGGCTGGAACATGGGTTCCACAAGCCTGGCTGATTCCCCTCTGGGCGCATACTCTCTTATGCAGCTTGCACTGAAGCCTGAATCATTTTAAACTATTTTTAATGAGATAGCCATCTTAAAGCTAGCATGGAGCTGAAAGTCACACCCCAGCTTCATTGTAGATATACCCTAAATCTAGCCAGTTCCCCACTGCCATATAGCCCTTCATCACACATTATCACCCTACTCAACTTACTCCTCTAACCCAAATCTAGCAGGGAAAGTCATTACACAGTCCAGTGACTAGAAATTGAAGCTAGACAAATTCAGACTGGAAATAAGGTGTAAGTTTTTAAACAGTGAGACTAATTAACCATTGGAGCAATTTACCAAGACTTGTGGGGGCTTTTCCATCACTGATTTTTGAATCAAGTTTGGATGTTTTTTCCAAAAGATGGGCTGGGAATTATTTTGGGGAAGTTCTGTGTTGTACAGGAGATCAGACTAGATCAGGGGTGGGCAAACAACAGCCCACGGGCCACATCCAGCCCATCAGACTATTTAATCCAGCCCTCCGCTCCTGCTGTGGAGAGGGGTAGGGGGTTTGCCCTGCTCCGGCACTCCAGCCAGGGAGCTTGGTCGGGGGCTTGCCCCACTCTGCGGGCTCCCAGGAAGCAGCTGGCATGACCCCCCCTCAGCTTGATCCACCTTGGGCTCCTAAAAAGTACACGGAGATGTTGCCAGGTGGTTCTGCGCGCTGCCCCGTCTGCAGGTGCCGCCCTGCCCGCAGCTTCCATTGGCCGTGGTTCCCATTGGCCTCAGAGCCGGAATGGGGACATGCTTCCGGGAGCTGCTTGCCATAAGTACCACCTGGAGCCTGCACCCCTGAGCCCCGCCTTGTGCCCCAATCCCCTGCCACAGCCCTGATCCCCCTCCCACCCTCCGAACCCCTCTCCCAGTGCAGAGTCGCCTGTTGTATCCCAAGCCCCTCATCCCCAGCCCCACCCCCGAGCCCACACCCCCAGCCAGAGCCCTCACTCCCCTGTGCCCCAACAGCCTGCCCCATCCCTGATCCCCGTCCTGCCCTCCAAACCCCTCGGTCCCAGCCTGGTGCACGCTCCTCCACTCCAACCCCCTCATCCCCAGCCCCACCCCACAGCCCGCACACACCCACCCCAGCACCCCAACCCGGAGCCCCCTCCTGCACCCTGATCTCCTAATTTCTGGCCCCACCCCAGAGCCTGCACCCCCCTCCCTCACCCCTACCCCCAATTTCATGAGCATTCATGGCCCGCCATACAATTTCCATACCCTGATGTGGCCCTCAGGCCAAAAAGTTTGCCCACCCCTGGACTAGATGCTCACAATGGTCCCTTGTTGACTTTGAATCTACTATTTAAAACTCAACATCACCTGCAAACAAAATGTGTCACACCAAAATGCATCTGTAGACATATGTTGGTGGAAAAATCTGCAAAATGATTTGTGAACATTTCCTATAGCCCTTTAGGGAAATATTCTATGTCATTTTAGAAAGCTTTCTTTTCACGGACATCTTGTTTCCATTCCAAAACCAAGTATTTCAAAATATACGGGGGAGTTATTAAACTACAAATCTTTTTATTTTGTAACATTTCTCTAAAACATGGCCTTCTAATTTGTGATGCAATTTTATGTTCCTTTCACATTTCTTCATGGATGTCAATGTTTTAAATACATTAAGATTCCACTACAAAAAGGAAAAAAGATCATTTTATGATTCATTTTCTTTTAAACCTATTGTGTAAAACCCAATCCAATGGCCAGATAGACTTCAGTGGCATTACTCAGCTTCTGCATAATAGCAGCAGACATTGGGGCCTCAGAAATTATTCAAATCTTACTTTGTTACACCAGCTTGCTTAACGTGATTTTTCAGTGAAACATGAACATCCTTTTAGTGCAACAAAATTTTAAATAGTATCAGAGGGGTAGCCGTGTTAGTCTGGATCTGTAAAGGCAGCAAAGAGTCCTGTGGCACCTTATAGACTATAGATGCATCCGACGAAGTGGGTATTCACCCACGAAAGCTCATGCTCCAATACATCTGTTAGTCTCAGGGGCGGCTCTAGGAATTTTGCTGCCCCAAGCAGAGCGGCATGCCAGGGGGGGCGCTCTGGCAGTCGCCGGTCCCGCGACTCCGGTGGACCTCCTGCAGACGTGCCTGCGGAGGGTCCGCTGGTCCCGTGGCTCCGGTGGACCTCCTGGAGGCATGCCTGCGGATGCTCCACCGAAGCCGCGGGACCAGCGGACCCTCCACAGGCATGCCGGCGGGAGGTCCACCAGAGCCGCCTGCCACCCTCCTGCGGCACGCCGCCCCAAGCGCGCGCTTGGCGCGCTGGGGTCTGGAGCCGGCCCTGGTTAGTCTATAAGGTGCCTCAGGACTCTGCTGCTTTTACAAAATTTTAAATAGAATATTTTAAACAAAATTTCCTCCCCTTCCCCTCAAACTACTTACACATTATTATAAAAAATAATGCTGGAAATACAAGGAAGCAAAGAAAAAGAGAAAAGTACACAAGTCATATAAATGACAAGGTTTGGTTCTACAGTACTTCAGTACCTCAAGCTTAACAAAATGATTCAGAAACCAAGATAATTTCTTAAGCTAAAAGATAGAGACTTGTGTCTAAATTCATGCTAGTGATACAAGGAATAACCATAAGAGTTCAGTAGTAAGTAGTAGGCACCTTTCAAAGCAATGAACAGCAGGCTGTACATAGGACTCTTGACTGAATATTTCTCAAGTAAGAGAAACTCCAATGTAGATGCAGCTGGATATTGTTGACACTTGAATAAGAAATAAATGTCCCATTGTAAAGTTCCCCAAAAGACTGATGTCAAATGAAGTTACCAGTAATGCTCTGGAAGGATGTTACTCTAAATACAAGGAAACCAGAGGCAAACCAATCTAAATTTGCTGTCCTAGATAAGTCAGAGGATGGTTATTCAAAGGTGATGCCCTTATATGTCAGAGTGGATTCTTAGTTTCCAAGCATATTCCAAGTACAATCCTATGTAGTTCATGAATAGATAAATAAACATGAGGGGGATGAGGGGAATGGCAGTGCTCAATTTGTAATGAAAGAGGTGCCGGGACTCAAGAAATTTTTTTACCTTCATAACTGACGTGGCAAACCCATCGGTGCTGGGGCTATAAACTGCTAAGCCTGGAGGGACTGAGCAAGCCCTGGCACAAATTAAGCACTGGATACAAGCAACGAGAATGACATTTTCTCTTTGACTCTTAAAATAAAATCTATTCATAAATCCTCTAGCAAATGTATTCAAGCAAGGACATTCCCCTGTAGTTGTAAAGTACCTCTGTGCTGTGTGTGAAGATATCAGATCAGTCTATTATCTTAGCAAGTCTCAGATTAAGCCTGGTTGAGCCTGGTCTGTACTTGGATGGTAACTCTCCAAGCAAACCTCTGGTACTGTCGGAAGTGTTGGTGATGATCTTGTTTTCCTCTGAGTCAGCACTGAACCGATATTCCAGCATGGTGCTGCGGCACAGTGTTCTTGGAGAGGCCATCTTTTGGACGAGGCTTATAATTCAGGTGCCAACCATATGAGATCACTAAGAGCTGCTGGCACTTCTCCAACTCTCAAATAGAGCTGTTAGCAGCAATGTCCTAACCAAAGTCCCACTGGATAATAACATTCCTATTTTAATTGTCCCTCAGTTTTCATGATGTTCCTCCATTTCTGCTCTAAACAATTGTATAATGTTGCTGTTAGATGTAGTTTGTAGAACACTTTGATTAAAGAGGCTATATAAAATAGTTTTCATTACTACTTGTGTTGAGAAGCAGACAACATAGCCTCACAGAGTTATAGAGTTTAAGGCCAGAAGGCCTATCAGACCATCTAGTATGACATCCAGTATAACACAAGCCACCAACACCACCCATTACCCACACACTAAATTCAACAACTGAACTTAGACCAAAGTATTATAGCCTACAGACCACATCTGGAGGAGATACTAAGTTTTTAAAGGAAATTGCAATTATAGTAATAATCTATATGGATTAAAAGGTTTGAAAGCCTCTAGGATAAGTAATACCTTACCAGAATCCATCTGAATCCTAATTCTTGTGTAATGTGCATCTTCCCACCTGACTGACAAAAAAACCTTACATGTGTAAAATTAATTTTAAAGCTGAATGTCTCAAACATACTCCAAAAAGGAAAATGGCAGATCAGGATAGCAACCACACAGAAGCATACATCTTGCAAAAAAGATAACCCTCATATAGTCACAGATGGATCTAACAGACACAACTAAAATATAATGGAAACCTAACCTACATCAACAATGCAACTTGTCACAAACCCATTAGTTTCTACAGATTTTAGTTTAACCTCAACTAAATAAATAATTTTAAGGCCTGATCTTGCAGCCCTTGCTCATGACATTAGTTTTAACGTTTGCAACAGACCTCAGGACTACTTGCATTGAGAGTAGAACTTAACGGGACTAACTCCCAGTAGTAAGGGTTGTATGATCAGACTCAACAAACGACAACTCCATGTTCCATGCAAGTATAACTGAGTCAGTTAAAAAATATGAGGAAATCATGATTTATCTCAGCTTCATGAAGATATAAGGAGATCCAGTGCCAAATCCTGCTTGCTTTACCTTGGTCATGCAATTAATTACATTGAATCAATGGAACTACTCTCAGCAGGGGTGGCTCTAGGTATTTTGCCGCCCCAAGCACAGCAGGCAGGCTGCCTTTGGCGGCTTGCCTGCGGGAGGTCCCCGGTCCCGCGGATTTGGCCGCCCCTGACTCTCAGGAGTAAGTTGAGCAAGGATTTGGTTTCTGAACTTAAACAATACCCTCCATGCAAGTTGAGGATTCTCTGCATTTCACAGGATTGGGCCCTTGGGATTTAAATTTCTGAAGGAATTTCTGTAACTATTCTTAGCCTTTTGTATCTAACCATAGATTTTTACTTCAATATTCTGTCTGTCTGAGGTACTTGTACAGCTTTATTCTCAGAATCCCTCTGTGAGCTAAGTAAAATTATCATAATTCTCTGACCAGCAGTCTTGTACATTTCCAGTTCCTCTGTGGGTAGTGCCAGCTTTAGGATTGCCACCTTTACATACATGAATATGTTCCCCTGGTTCCAGGAGAGATGCATGGCATTTTGAGGCTATGCAGTAATTATGTACAAGCTGGAGGAAGCCCCTCACCCTGATGCTTTCCATTGGAATTCTGACTGCATTAACTCTGACTGTGATTGGGGACTATTTTTGGAAGCATTATTTTAAGAAACCTGGGAATCCATATCATTTTTAGTCAAATACAGTAATTACTTTTATTAATGAAATAAGAAATGGTTCTGTTGTGTTTTAACTGGTTTGTATAGGAAAAGCTAAATAGCAGAGCTATTCAAAAAACTGGCCAGGTGACAACAACCCTAGCTAGCTGAGTTAGATTTCAATGGGCTAACAAGCAGTCATCCTGTCTCCATATAATTAAGGCCTTTCTCCTTCAAAACTTGCCAGGCCATACTCAGTTCTTCCCTTTTTGTTGTGACCTCAACTTCAAAGACTTGAAACAATAATATCTTTGGCCCTAGCAGTTCAGTGCACATGATGTGCTGTTTATAAATAAAATGTAGAGAAGTAAAATAATGGCCCTGACATATCTATTCTCTTCTGGTTTTAGATTCAAGGTAAAATAGGCTGGAGCTCTATCATGGCTTCTGTCTTCCACAGATGGAAACTGGAGTTCACCCTCAAAAAAGACAAAGCAACTTCTAGAATTTAGAGATGCTTGCTATGCTATACAGGTTGGTTCTATTATGCCAGGAGTACACAAGGCTCTACAGAGTAACTTCCAGTGATTAAGGCTATAGACTTGTTGTCAGGGGACCTGGGCTAGCCAGATTAATTTGGGGAGTATTTTATCACAATATGTGATTTTGGGCTAGTAACTTAACCCTTTGAGATTCAGTTTCCTGTTTGTCAAATGGTGCTTGCAGTCTGGTCTACTTACGTCCCTTGAAACTGTGGGAAACAGCACCCTGTAATTTATACTGTGCTGTGTTTAGTTTTGCCTGAGGGTTTATTTACCCTGACAGTGTTAGAACAGTTTGTTGGAGGGTGTGTTTTCTTTAAAGAGACTTACTACTAAATCGTTAATTGAGATTAAGAGCAGGCAAGAGAGTTTTCTTATGTTTTATGCATTTGTTTAACACTTTCTTTACCTGATGTTATCTATATGTGGCTATGAAACTTTTTAAAAAGCATGTCCAAATAACTTCTTCAAACATGTATTCACCTTGTACTGTCCCTGGAAGAAGATTAAAACTTTATAGAAGGTATAGATAAAAAGGGTTAATGCTTACAGCAAGCCCTAGCTAGCTACAAAACATTTATATTACAGCTGTTTGACTTCACCAAATTTAAGTCAGCCCCAGAAAGGCATGCTGGGAAAAATTCTTATAAAAAGGCAACCCTCCACCAAAAAGAATTAGTAGGACCTAGGATTTGGGTATGTTCTGTATTATTCCTTTACGTTTGATAGTTTTTTGATTTCCTAGGATTTATTCTTTACTTGTTTAGTATAACGTGAAATGTTTTTGCTTGAGGTACTGTTGCTATTATGTGAAACAGCCTATTTTTTTTTCCTGAAAGAATAGCTATTAAAACAATTTTAAATAAAGAGCCTGTATGTAACTACCTGTATAACATTCCCAGTACTACACAGAAGATCTAACTTTATTACACTTATTCCCGTGAGTAGGCCTATTCATTACATACATGGATTATGGCTACTCATACATGTAAAAATTTCAGGATTAGGCTCACAATCTGAAAACACTAAATGCCAGAGATACAATCTTCCTCCTTTCTGCAGTATTAAGGTTAGCTTGTTTTGATTCACTGGGTTACTTAAGTAAATAGTAGCTATGTTAATTTTAGTAGGAATATTTTAAAATGGCAAACTAGATCTTTCATTTCCTCATAAATGTCTGAGATAGAAGTCTACGTGAGACTTTTTTCCCCCCTTTTCTCCCTGTTAGAGGTGATGAGAACTCCCATCCTGAACCATTCAGATTTGGAAGCAAAGTGGCTGTTACTTAGCTGTTATGTGGGACTAATTCAGACAAAAAGTACATATTATTTAGTTGTTTCTATGTAAACAAAGGACTTGTAGTCAAAACCATCTAACTGTGCACATAGCTGGTCTGTGTAGTCATGCTTCAGGGCACAAACCAGTCTCCAACTAATGGGTGTCAGGAAGTAAACTTTCCAGGGGCAGGTTAGCCAGTGACTACTGCAGGGTTCTCATACCTTTCCTTGAAGCACCCGGTACTGACTGCTGTTGGAGACAAGACACTTGATTAGTTGGACTGGCCTGACCTAGTAAGGTCATTCCTATTGTAACCCACTAGTCTGCCATCTTGGCTGACACACAACATTCCTGTTGTTACTTAATGTTGTCTTTCCTCTTCCATTTCTTCTATTTGATTAATTGTATCTTTTCTTAATTTATCTCCCTACTCCTATAAGTGGTTCCACACAAGCAGACCCTTACACCCGTGTGGATTGAAGTTAATGGGGCTCTTCCTGGACATGATGGTCTTCCTGCATGTATCCCATTGGAAGTTTGGGTTTTCCAGATGTAAATTCTTTGGGGGCTGGGACTGTCTGGATGGGATCCAAGAAAGAACTTAGGCACTTGAGTCCATGTTTTAGGCACCTAGGTCTCAGTTTTGGCTCTACTGTAATTCACAAAACTCCCACCAAGCCCTCCAGGCACCTGAACTCACTCAGTGCCTCAGTTTTTCAGAGTAAAAGTTCCCTCAGCACCTGTGTTCCTGTCTCTGGGCATGCACACTGCTGCCTCACTCTAGGTGTCTAGCCATCTGTCTCTTGTCTAAGCCCCAGAGCAATTCACAAACCAGGGTAAGACACTGTAAGCCATGCTACGAGAGCACCTACCAGACCAGGTTCCATTCAAATCTGGCCAGAGGAGGAGGAGGAAGGTGGTGGTACCCACCTTATAACTTCTAACCCAGTGATTAGAGAACTCTCTTGAGAGGTGGGATATTTTCACAACGTTCATTTTACTTCAAAAATCTATCTTCTTGGAATACAGTTCACCCCCCAATAGGCTTCAGTGCCCATGCTCAGTTTCTGCAGAATGAAAGTAGCCCTCTTTTAAAACTGCATTCAGATACATTTTAAATAAGCAAACAAACTTCTCATCCGCTATATGCTATATAGGCCTGACCCTGGTCCAATGTAGGTTTTATCCCATGACTTTCAACAGCAGCAGGATTGGGCTCTGGAACCATGAATGGTTTACACAGTTTGGTACAGTTATTCTCATACAGGAAGAAAGGGAAAATAACGTACACTGTGAGGGTGAATTAAAGTAAGTGGAAACCCTGAAATCTATAAGTGATGCCGATGAAGATATTCTTGCACATAAAAATGCTTTGGTCAAAATGTGATTAGTGTTAGTTGCACACTGATTTCAAATCCTGCTCTGTACGTACATGCTGTATTGTGCTGATCTTGTGAGTCATTTGCATGTGC
This sequence comes from Mauremys reevesii, assembly GCF_016161935.1. NCBI lineage: Eukaryota > Metazoa > Chordata > Testudines > Geoemydidae > Mauremys > Mauremys reevesii. The sequence continues at coordinate 33,965,059 of NC_052628.1, read as the reverse complement.
ATAATTCTACCCAGGGGCGGCTCTAGGAATTCTGCCGCCCCAAGCACGGCAGGCAGGCTGCATTCCATGGCTTGCCTGCAGATGGTCTGCTGGTCCTGTGGCTTCGGCGGACCCTCCGCAGGCACGCCTGTGAGAGGTCCGCTGAAGCCGCGGGACCAGCGGACCCTCCGCAGGCAAGCCGCCGAGGACAGCTTGCCTGCCGCCCTCGTGGCGCCGGCAGAGCGCTCCCCGCGGCTTGCCGCCCCAAGCACGTGCTTGGCGTGCTGGGGCCTGGAGCCGCCCCTGATTCTACCAAATCCAGACACATATCCACCACTGAGTGCAGTTGTTCATGGACCAACTGGCCACTTATCATTGATATTAAACAAATTCTAGTGGTCAATAAAAACCACTACATGTTAACACAGATAGTTCATATAATGCATGGTACCAGCCAGTGAAATCTGCAATGACATACTGAGAGCTTCTAAAATACTGGTGAGAAAATCCTGTTTTGGTGTTGTAGGAACACCTTTCCTATGTAATGTGGACTCAGTGAGCCTGAGATGTTAGGCTTATGGCCAATACTGTAGTCAAAAGGTATTGTGTCAAAATGCACACACTATCAATGGGAGCCAAACTGTGCAGCCTCCGTAAAGGACTACATGTCTGTACAAGCTGCCTGGCATAAGCATAGACATGTACCATGTCAACAAAATGTGGCAAGTACCTCCCAGGTACCCACCCACAGAGTGAAAGATTAACCCTGTAAACTATAGTGTCCTGAAATCTACTGACACAATGTGTGTTGCCTGTCATGGGATCCCCATGTGATTTATTCTATCTATATATAGGTCTAGTGACGTCCTCAACACCTAAGGAATGTTTATCATGGTTCACATGATGATCTACTGCGGGATCCTGAGTTGCTGACACACCCGTTGACCATCATAATATCCTCTGTTCTCATTATCCTGTAGGCTAAATTAAAAAAAAAAAAAGCAAGATCAGATTTTCAAGGGCTCAACACCCATAATTGCAGCAAGATTTTAAAAAGAGCTCGCTCAGGACCTAGCTGCTCCCATTCTGGTACTTGGCCAGATTTTCAGAAAAGCTGAGCAACCCACGGTGCCAAATGCTGATGAAAATCTTGCCATATATTTGAATACCTAATTGGAAGCTGAACCCATTTTAAAAGCTGGCCCTGATTGTGGATCCTGAACTCTTGAATATTCTGGGCTATATCACCCAACTTTGCAATGGAAATTTTCTGACTCACTCCACTGATGACTAAGATTTAATAACATTATATTACCAAGCCTATTATTAAGTCAGTCATAAGGAAAATAGATTTTAATTAAGAGTGTTATAACCAGACAATAGAAGCCGGTCCTCTGAAATGCTTTTCAAATCAATAAGCATTGAAATGCTTCAAGTAGACTAATATACCTACATTTTGCTGATGAAGTAAAAAGCGTTGCTGGCTTTTTTAAATCTGCTTGACTGTGAACTGGTATGTTGTGGGGCAGCATTGAGAGGAAATAGTAGCCTGAAGCTGCAACTTGAGCACTGCTTCCTACCCATGTGACTCCCTTCTTTACTAACCATTATTCTTAGCTGTTCTTTGGCTTCAAAGGCTTCCTTTTTCCTATATTTGGTACCAGAATATGAATTTACATTTACATAATCTATCTTGACTACTAATCCACATTGAAAAACAGTAATGTATTTTTTAGAGATTAAGCCTGCTTTTAAGTGATTAGAAATTATTTTTGATGTTTGAAAGGCAGATTTATAGTGTGGAAGATTGGTTTGCCCAATTTGCTGGTTATACTATACTTCTGTCTGAAACTGTAGCAGCACAAGCAAGCAACATTAAAACTAGAGCCAATGAATAATTCATAGCTACTAAGGGTTAGTGAAGGAAATTAGACGAGGCAATTTAGAACAACAAAGATCTAAAGTGCTACCTTTTTGGTTTCTGATTTATTTATAGATTTCTCCTCCATAGTAAATACAAAGGAAAGAAGAGTACATTCAAACTAAATTGTTAAGCTATTTATCATCATTTTTTAAAAACAAACAAACACCTTTTTAAAAGGTTCAACTATTTAAAGTTACTGCTGGGAAACCAAACTAATGAAACTAATTTCTTTACCATACTTTTCTCCCTTTCTCAGATATACGTATCAGTTGTTGTTGAGGGTTGCTTATGATATTTATGCATTACCATTCATATGGATTTCAAAGCATTTTACAAATATTAATGAAGAAAGACTCACAATGCCTATATGAGATAGGTAGGTATTTCTACCACACAGGCAATGTTGTTCAAGGTACTGATCACAAATACTGAATTCCAAACCTAGCTCTGTTACAGTCTCCCAGGAACCGATTCCTATTCTGCATTCCCTTTGCACTGGCTATGCTAGTGCAAATAGGCTAGAAAGCAGCTACAGTGCCTCTCATGGGATGGCACCTGTTAGAGTCTATAGTACACTGGTTATGTCAGTGTGTTGCATCCTCACTGGCATTGAGCTTCATTCAGCTGAGAATTTTAGGGGTAAGCTGCACTTACTGCTGCTTCCCATTACAACTAATTGAATCACATTTATGTGTGGACACAAGGTGCTTTTCAATAAACTGAGAGGGAACCATCGTAAATATCTCCAGATTTGACAAGACCTAAAATCTGCTCCTGAAATGGATGGGAGTGTTCTTTATTCAGACATGAAATCCCATGAAGTCAGTGGGGCTACTCCTGAGAGAAAAGGAGTAATTGCACAAGTAATGTTTTGCAAGATTAGGCCCAGTAGCACCAGCAAAGCTTAGAACTCACTCCTTAACTTCACCAAGTGTGAATGCTACCCCCACTTCAATTAAAAATGGATGCAAGAGTATGTAGGAATTTAGGAATTGAAATAATGAATCTGCTGTTTGATCCATCTAGCCCAGCATTTTTTCCTTCCCAATGGCCAGTACCACAAGTTTCAAAAGAAGGTTTGAGAAAACCTTTGAAGGACAATCATAGAATAATATTCCCATAGTTTCTCCCCAACTCCAGGCCTGGGTCTATGCTGTGAAATATGGATTTATACAGTTTTCCTTGTAAATGTTTATGTCCTTTAAAACATAAGTGGAAGCTCTCTCTACCCACACAAATGACTAATCCTTTTTAAAATCCTCCTAAGCTCTTGACCTCATTAATATCTTGGAGCAATGAGTTCCATGGACTAATTAAATATTTAAAGAGTCCTTTTATCAGTTTTAAGTTTTCTGCCTTTCAGTTTCATTGGGTATCCCCTTATTATTGCATTACAAGAGAGAACCAATGGGAGCATCCTGTTCATTATATGTAAAATGTTACTTCCGCTGGTCTATTTGGGAAGGAGAGGCAATATACTGCTTTGAGGTACTGGGCCAGATTCCCCACTGCCCCTGCATGTTGAGGCATCAGTTTGCACCTTTGCAAGTGGTTGTAAAATGCTACCATTGTTGTGAGTGGAGAATTCTGAGTTGGTAGCATGTTACACTCATTTTTGAGGTGCAAGGCAGTGCAAAGAAGGCCCATTCTACTTTCAAAAGCAGAATTTAATTCATTTTTATATTATTTATTCTGGCTTGCCGACATTAAGAGTGCTGTACTAGGAGCACTGACTTACTAAATCCACAATCCATAACATAACACAATGCATAACAAATGCAGAAGCAAATCTCTAATCCAAATGAAAAGCAACCAGCCAGAAAAGAAATTACCTCCAAGCCCAGTCTCCTTCCATACATCTTAGCTTCCCCCAGAAGCCCAAACAAATAGGTGGGCTCATTACAGTGAGCCTTGAGGGTCAACATCTTTGGGCTATTTCTGCCCCAAAGAGGAGGGGGGATTGAATTCCAAAGGTGAGGCACTCTCACATTAAACACCCAGCCAGTAGCCCTCTTTTAGGCTGCAGTCTGAGCAGGGCCACCCAGATGGGGGGGCAAGTGGGGCAATTTGCCCGGGGCCCCACAGGGGCCCCGCGAGCCCTGGCCCAGCGACAGTCCAGGTCTTCGGCGAAAATGTGCGTAGTAGTTCTCTTTGAGATACAGTCAAGCCCTTGGCAGATGAGGTGTTCATAGCAGGTGCTGGATTTGCTATAAATGGACAATTTATAAACAGAGCTGACAACTGGGAAAACAGAGCAGTGGGAATGCTGTCATTCCAGAGACCAGTCGTTGATTTCCTATCAGATGGTCCCCAGCATGGAATTATTGATAACTACTGTTCTGAAAGAGAGCCAGTTGGCTTATGCATGAAAGGGTTTTACCTCAATTCATGTGAGAGCAACTGCTAGATATTTTCAGTAGGCCAGTGCAAATTAGCTCCTTAAGTTTGTGCTTTCTTAATTAACAATTTACATTAAAAATTTTCCTACTTAATTTCTCTGCTGACTGCACTGTATGTATTTTCTGTGGAGTGAAATCCAAAAGCAGTTTTATTTAAAAAAAGAGAAGTCTGAGTATGTATAATGTTTTGCCTTTCATTTTGTTGTCTGAGAGAACTGCTTGACTAGCCATGCATATTTGCACCTCATAAGTTTTAGGTACTAAACTTCAGTGAAGATCCCTTAAACTGGACTTAATTCCACAATGATTTAATAATTTAAAGCATCCAGAATAAGAACCAGGGATGCTAGCATGTATCATAGCTGATACTGTAACTGAGACACTTCTGATTCTGAGAAGCAGCCAGCCTGGGAGTCAGGCCCATCATACCATTAAACTTCACCTAAAACCAAGAAGCATGATCTCTTTCACTTAGCATTCTGATGCAAAGAATATAAAGCAGGAGTAGAGACTTCCACACAGTGGTTTATTCCTAAGCACTGATCTGTTTTCTTTGTCAGAAGCATGCCAAGGAACTAAATAGAAACGTAGAAAAGTTGAATGATGTCATTAGAACATTTCTCTTTTCTTGCTTTGAACTCTGCTTCTTCTCTACTTCTTCCATATTTGTAAATGCTTAAGCTATACACACAGGTGGCAGAATGCCTTTATTTGGGGTGGCATTATAGTCTGGGCCCCATGCATGATGCAATTATGGGGTACCACAAATGGCTACAGAATCTCTTTGCCTTGGAATGATCTCTGCCTTCTTGCATTCTATTTTAGCTTACAGCTATTTCATTTTGGAAGAGTTTAAATTATGCAGGAAACAAGCCTCCATATAATCTGGCAAGTGATTCCCACTTAGGAACGAAGCAGCGGTGTATGACAGTGATGGTAAGTGATTCTGACACCCTGGAGAAAGTACAAGGAGCTTCAAATTCATATGACTGGGCCATAAATAATTAAAATGAAAGAAATCTGTTGCCTCCTCTTGAAGTGAAGCTAGTGCTAAGTGGCAATAGGAACTGAATGCAGCGTGTGAGTTGAGCAGAGATAACTGTAGTTCCTACATGCCTTTTAGATGCCTCTCCATCCAATTGCTTTAGTGACAGGAAAATATCAAGGTTCTTCAACTTCAAATAATAAATGCTTGTTGCAAGTCAAAAACCATATCCTGAATTTGAGTCGGAGATGAACAACTGCCCTACAAGAATAACAAATTTATCCATTGAAACCATACTGCAGATTTAAGATGTAGCAAATACATTTATCTTCATCTCTGTGGAAAGAGATCAATTAGTTTCTTATCTTGCTTGCAAGATAACTGACTGCACAGCCATAGCTCAACGAATAGTATCTCTCTGTGGCTAACAAGAGAAACTGAAGTTCATGAAGAGCATGAGGCTTCAAAACACATGACAATGGATAGTTTGATGGTGTGTTGAGACTGCCTCTCACACTGACCAAAACTGTCTTACTGTTTCCTTGTAGTCTCCCATTGGTCTGTATCCATTTGTTGTTTCTTGTCTTATACTTAGATTGCAAACTCTTCGAGGCAGGAACTGTCTTTTTGTACAGCACCTAACACAATAGGATCCTGGTTTATGAGTGGGGCTCCAAGGCTCTACAATTATACAAAGAATAAATAATAATTGTAATTGACAAATCAAAGTAATACAATTGGCTAACAGCCTGGATCCAAAATGTGTTACTCAAAGATAAAGCAAGGCATCAAAAAGCTAGTTTCAGAGAAGCAATGGCAAGATTCCCTTTGATATACCTTGCCCTGCAGCCCTCAAAACATATTTTCTCTTTCTATGTGTTTTGTGAAGTGCTTTGTTTGCCTGCAGTGCGTAACTGTGTGCATTTAACTCTGAAAAAAACTCTACTTTGTACATGCAAATTAAGTGCAGCCATCAGGCTGCTGGCAAATCACCAGTGTGGCCCTCACATGGCAAAGTTTGTGCACCTCTGTCTTAGAGTGTGTTGTGTATGGCTGGACCACCAGTATTTTAAGGATATGCATTGGGTTAGGTTTGTGTCATGTATACTAATTTGTTCTGTAGTGGTTTCACAGTCACTTTGCAATGAAGAGACACCTAACAACATGAAGAGTTAATGTCTCCAGTCAGTCCGGTGGCCTCTGGTAGTGCAGATAACCTTCTCACCAGTCAAGCAGGGATTAAAGATCTTCTGTGTTTACAGTCTGACCCAACTTGCTGCACCTGTGCAGCTTGTCAGGCCTGGAAGCTGGTCCTTAAAAAGAAGGAACTCAGCCCATTTTGGGTGGCACTCTACATCAAGCAGAGCTAGCGATCTCAGATCTCAGCACTGGGTTCCTTGCTGAGAACAGCCTGAGCGTACAGCCAGCCTGAGCCCTCTGAGAAAGGAAGATGAGCTGGTTTGTTTCTTTTGTTAAAATCCTCAGGACCAACTCTTAGCCTTTAGGCATGCAGGATGGGGAAGGAACTGAGACTATCTGTGGGATCTGTAAGAGGGAGCCTGGCTCCTTGTGGGCTGTGGAACTATTTTCCTTTTCATTTGCACTGTTTTGCACTCTTTCTTTGCCCTATGCTATCCTCTTAAAAGGTTGTGGACTTGCTAAGAGGTGCAGCTGGATGGCTATGACTGCTGTTGACTGGAGAACTAGGTAAAAAGTAAGTAAGTGAGGTGCCTGCCTTCACCCCAAGGGGTTGATCTTGAGACACAACCTTTAACACTTTCAGAAAGTCAGACCATTATGAGAAAGGTCAATAAGTGCCTCTAACATACCTTTTGAATATTATTCATTGTTTGTATAATTTGATCATGTGTCTTCTCTAAATTAAACGGCCTTAAGCTATCAGTCACTCCTTCTATGGAAATATTTCCTCATCTCTCATAACTTTCCTGCCTTGAAGGTTCTCTTTGGTTCTTCTTTTGATGGTCAACAGTCCTTTTTTCCATACATAAAAATTAAGTTAGTCAGGGATCCTGTCTATCTGTGCTCTTCTACCATATACAACCAAGGGTGACATCGGCCCATCCAAAAAGACTAAATATTCCATCCTTTATCATTAATTAAGTGGAGTTGTTTTCTCTTGCGTATTGATCTCCAATTTCCTTTACCATGAATCTTGAAAAATATAAAATTTATATTAATACAGAAAATGCACTTTTTAAAAAACTGTTTCTTTCTGTTTTATGTGCATCTCTAGATACACCTCAGACGAAGGAGATTTTCCCAGTGAGGTTTGACTTGGGGTCTTACATCTCCTGCATATGGAGCAAGAAATAAATATGCAATGTCCGTTATATTTTGTAGGAATTGCATATTTAATTCCTGAAAACGTACTGCTGGAACGGATTTTAACCAGTGCCCCAGTTTACTGAAGAGAGAATAGAATGCTTCTGTGCAGATTCACAAGGAAGTTTCTGTGAAGGCAGGAACCACCCTTCCTTCAAGGGATACTATTACAACTCATTAAACTTTCGACAGACAATCTGCACAATGGTACTTATTATGAAGAAACTTCTAGGAGCTCCTCCTCCATAGTTCAAGCAGGGAGCTGTGACTGCTTCTGTGCTATCTCCACTGTATAGTTAGAAGAGGGAGCTAACAAGCCTGATTCTCCTCAAAATCACAGAGTACTTTTACTCCAGTGTCACTTCGTTGACTGCTGTTACTCCTGATTTATGAATGGTGTAACAGAGTGGAGAATAAAGCTCTAATTGCATTGGTAATCTGGTGTGTGAAAGGTTTTAAACATTGCATAAAGTCACAAAACCTTAAAAAATAAGGTTGCATTTGAAATATGGCTTGTTCAAAAGAAATAAGCCTCTTTCTAAGCCTTAGTATTAATAGAAAGACTTCCTATATCTTCACTTTCCCTGGCTCTCATCTGTGTATCAGTCAGTTTGTTACCGAGAACAGAATTTGCGTTCTCTCTATTTTCAGGAACTTTATTGGCACAAGTATCGAGGGTAGCCGTGTTAGTCTGTATCCACAAAAACAACAAGGAGTCTGGTGGTATCTTAAAGACTAACAGATTTATTTGGGCATAAGCTTTTGTGGGTAAAAAAAACCTCACTTCTTCAGATGCATTGGAACAGTAAGGTATACAAGTTTGCTAGGGTACATTGAATACTTTGGAGTGGGGAGGCTTCACAGCATTAATGGGGTTTCATATTGTGTATCCATTTTTCATTACAGTTCAGGCCTGAGAAGGAGCCAGGTTATCCTACATTGCAAGGCTGTTTCTAGAGCATCTTGTTTTTTACCCATCCTTACCCTCTCTCTCCCTGACCCCTCTAAGTGCCAGGGTTCTTCTCTCCTACCATTTAGCCTACAAAATATTGATTTCCTTCTGAGAACTCTGTAGCCTTGATCCTGCCTGATTGTGCAATAAAGCATGCAAGGAACGGGCTATGCAGAAATCAGTGTGCAAAAGAAGATCACTTTACAATCCCTGGGAAACGCACTCAGGTCACTGTATCTGAAGGGCTCAGGAAGTGTGATGAATGTGCTCCTTCCTGAGTACTACTGCTCTTCAAGTAAAGAATGTAACAGCTTGTAGCAGTGTGTTATTTACAGCCAGTCATACCTCAGCTGACCTGAGCTAACAATCAAATTGGTGTGACTAAATTAGAATGCCTAGCAGATTTTCCTGTGGCCTGGAATAGAGATTTGGTTGATAAGCATGCCTGACTTGGGAGACTAACTGACTGGCATGTAGTGATAAATTGATTGTCACAATGTCATGGCGCAGGGAGTGGATGAAAGAGGATTGTCTACATTAACCCTCACAACTGAATGTCACTATAATCTACACTGATGGGATGCTGGACTAGCTTGTCCACTGGACAGATCTGGTATACCAGTCCCTATGTTCCTAAAATACCATCCTATGCTATACCTCCCTTAAAGAGTTTACAATCTAAGGCCCCACCCTGCAAATCTACATTATGTGAGTAGTCCCAGTGATTTACATTATTTACAACTCCCCCCACACCTCTATTTGAAGAGAGCAGTAATTTTCTTGATTTTCTTGAAAATACGTATTTTCAAATCTGTTTATTCCAACTGTTTAGTCAAACAGATCTGTGCTACCTGGACCTGATGGTGCAAGGTCAGGTGCCAGGTGCCTTTGGGAGGTACTAATCATGAGTGGAGGATGCTCAGCACTTTGCAGGATCAGGTCCATATAGCATAGATCTGTTTGACTCTCTGGAAGACAAATATGAGCTAATTACAATACTGTTCACATGTGCTCCCAGCAATGCAGTCCAAACAGCATTATGTTTATGAAAGATATTTGTTTAAGGATTGCTGACTTTCCTAACAGTTCTGTTTAGCAAATTTTGACCTCAGGCTCAGAGACTTTCCCTGTTTCACTGCTGAATGCAATCAGAAGCAGAAACTACTATTGCACTGTGCCCATAGCTATTGTACCTGAGACAACCCCACCTCTTGGGCTGATATTGAGCACAGATACATTCCATATGGAAGTTGGCTCACATTGATTTTGTGCAACTTACTCAGCTGATCTTGAGTCAAGAAATCAAAGATACTGGCACATGAAGAGGGCTGTCTGAGCTCAAGTGACACCACCTGACTCATTCGCGCGCGCGCACACACACACACACACACGGGGGTGGTGGTCCCCATACTCTGTTGGGTTGGTCAGCTACTGCACATGAGCGTACTGCCCACTAATCTATTGCTTCCTTGGTTACTACCTAACTCCGCTCTCTTTTCCACATTTGGTCACTTTGCTCCCCTCACCTGTCTCTCTTTGCCCATCAGTCCCCAGCCTTGCCTTTCTCTTCATCCTCCTGCTCTCACCTTTGCTAAGCTGTGAACTTGTAACTTGCCTTCATGATAAGTTTGCCTGATCTTCTGCCTTCTTTTCTCTACTTGATCCTACTTCTCCTCTCCTATCCACTCTCTGGTCTTGCATCCTCAGTAGCTCTTTCCCACCTCAAACTCTCTCCCTCCTCCACCTCTTTCCCATCCTCTCTTTCTACCCATCTTCTTAAATAAAGACAGAACAGTAACTTGGTATGTGCCTGCCAGTCCCTGTTCAGTTGACATGCATGTTTGATCCCTTCGATCCGTTCTTTGTCTATTCTTTGCCTCTATAGACCAGGAGTGTAAACTTTCTTTAGCAAGGGCAAAATTACCTTTTCTTTAGGAATCCATGGGTCAGAGGTAAAAACTTCACCATCAAGAGGAAAATTTCACATCCACACTGTACCCCTACCTCCCACTTTTTGCAAACTTTCCCTCTCTCAATCTCCACCTACTTTTGAACACTCACCTTCATCCCACTCTCTCATCCCCTTCAGGGGTAAGCTTTGCCTCACCAGTCCTCTCACACTCTTATTGATCCCATTTGGGCACCCCCTTTCCGGGCAGGGGCGGCTCTAGACACCAGCGCGCCAAGCAGGCGCTTGGGGCGGCCGTTTCCCGGGGGGGCGGCATTTGGCTCCGTTTGAGCTCCCGCCGGCATGTCTGCGGCAGGTCCACCGGAGCCCGGGACGAGCGGACCTGCCGCAGGCATGACTGCGGCGGGTCCCGTCTTCCCGCGGCTCCGGTTGAGCTCCCGCAGGCATGACTGCGGCAGGTCCGCTCGTCCCGGGCTCCGGTGGACCTGCCGCAGGCATGCCGGCAGGAGCTCAACCGGAGCCACGGGAAGAGGGGATCCGCCGCGGGACCGGGGAAGGGCGGCGCAGCGCTCCGCGCTGCTTGGGGCAGCCCAATTTCTAGAGCCGCCCCTGTTTCCGGGGGCACAGTGCTCCCCCATCACCGTCAACTTTTTGGGCACATTGCATCCTATCTTGGGACCTTAATCCCCCTTTGGGGTCTGGTGTTTCAGGGCTCAGTGGTGGCAGTAGATATGGGGAGGAGAGACTTTTCTGAGGCTACCCTGCAGAGCAGCAGGAAACAGTGAGAGGGAAAAGACGCACCTGCTCTCACGCACCCTTGTTGCTATGGGGCTCAGAAGCCAGGAAGAGGAGAGAGGCTGAGAAAAAGTGTCCTTTCCAAGACTAGGCTTTGGGTCCTGGTGATTGCTGTTCAGGAAGAGCCAGGAGAAAGCTCAGTTGCTTTTGCCCCCTCAGGCATGAGTGTCACCCCTCAGTTTCTTCCACTCAGACCTCCACCCTTTTCGGAGTGCAGAGCTGTGGCCAATGACTTTGAAGTGTGGGGAAGGAGTTGAGGGCTAGAAGAAAGTGTTCTGGGACCTGATCTTGGGCCTGGCCCATAGGCTATATTTGACACTCTGGCTTTAGGTGTGAAAGCTCTTTGGAGCAGGACTGTATTTTCCTATGCAGCAGCAAGCACAATGGGGACCCCATACCGACTGTGGCCACTGGAACATAAACGATTAAATACTAAATAAAAGCAATGGAATCTGTCAGGAACTCACCACTCTTTGCTTCCCTCCTTCACCCTTCTCCCCTCTTTCAATCCTGTACCCTACTTTGAAATCTCCAAGCTACTCCAGACGTCAGACACCATGATTTGTCAACTTCCTCGCACCTCCTAACCTCCCTCCCAAATTCCTCCCCTCTTTTAACATCAGTTACTCTCTTCTCTGACTTCTTCCCTTCATTCAAGTACATGGGGGTTTCCCATATACAAAAGTGATAGTCAGACACACACACACCCTCCTCCTTCTAGCTGTCAGCTCATCTCCATCCTCCCCTTTATTTCTTATCATCAATATGTTATGTGAGCAGACTGCCTAATTCCAATGGCTTGTCCTCTAGTCCTCTAGCTTCCTACTCAATCACTTCCATTCTGGCAGATCACCCTCTTTGATCATCTAATCAGGTGGCTGAGGGTAGGAGTCAACTTGGAACTGCCAAAACTCTATCTCTACTGAGACTATCCTTTAATCCAGCTGTTTATTAGAATCATAGAATCATAAGGTTAGAAGGGAATGCAAGGGTCATCTAGTCTACCCCCCTGCCAAGATGCAGTATTGAAGTAACTCATGAAATCATAGAATATTAGGGTTGGAAGAGACCACAGGAGGTCATTTAGTCTAATCCCCTGCTCAAAGCAGGACCAACACCAACTAAATCATCCCAGCCGAGGCTTTGTCAAGCCAACCCTTAAAAACCTCTAAGGAAGGAGATTCCACCACCTCCCTAGGTAATCTATTCCAGTGCTTCACCACCCTCCTAGTGAAAAAGTGTTTCCTAATATCCAATAACTTTCCTAATAACTCAGAAAAGTATTGAAAGACATAATTATAGGGTGTGGCCATATACAATGAGATGTGAAACAGTGGCACAAAAGAGCCACTGTGGTGGTGTTCCAAACTCCTTGTCATTCTCCTGGCCAAACTTTCAAGGGACTGGAATCGATAGTATAACTTCCTTTTAGCTAGACAGGCTTTGGAAACATTCATAGGTCTTCCCAGGTGGAGCACAGAGGACAAGTACTTCTAATATTTTCTTCTCATGGTTGTGATAGGTGGATTATGCAGCTGTGGATTATTCAGTAGCCCATTTCATACTTCTCTTCCACGCTTATGACAATTTAAGCAAACAGAGGTAATATCTGAGAACCTGTGAGATTTCATGGCTATATCTCTTGGAAAAAGAGCACTCATTCCATTCTGTGAGGGATGAGCATGACTAATTTCAGCATATTCCCATAACTCTTATCTAGCTCTGAATGGAAAAAAAAATTACACTGATAACAACACCATTAACAATAGTAACACCGTTGGCAATAGACAAGAGCAATTTGGCAGTACTCCTCTGGAGATAATTTACATCTTAGAATTCCTCTCCCCAACATACTTTCCAATTTCTCTGTGAACAGTCAGAATTTAAATCATGTATTCCTTGTAGTCAGCTGAGATGTTTCACCAGTTTTTATTTGGGACAAGCAATTACATACACCTCTAAATTTAAAATGAAGTTTAAGAATAGAGCTGGGTGATTTATTTATTTATTTATTTCCGGCAAATGTAAATATTGCTGTTAAATGCATTTTTCAGGGCTACAAAAAACTATTCACAAATTCAGGCTGAATTTGGCAAATAGTTTCAGCTGATTTTTTAAAAATAAGTCCATGTTAACACTTTTGAAATGAACTGTCTTTGGCTCTTTAAGAGGGAGGAGGCCGGGGCACTTGTAACCAGGGGTGGCTCTACGTTTTTGGCCGCCCCAAGCAGTCATGCGCGGGAGGCGCCCCGGAGCCGCGGGAGCAGCGGACCTCCCGCGGGCATGACTGCAGAGGGTCCGCTGGTCCCGCGTGGCTCGGCTGGACCTCCCGCGGCTGCGGACGGTTCGCGGGTCCGGCGGGTCTGCTTGAGCTGCCGCAGTCATGCCTGCGGGAGGTCTAGCCGAGCCGCGGGATGAGCGCCCCCTCCGCAGTCATGCCTGCGGCAGGTCCAGTCGTCCTGGGGCTCCGGTGGACCTCCCGCAGGCATGACTGCGGCAGGTCCGCCGGCCCAGCCTGCCGCCCACCCCCGGCAGGGGACGCCCCCTACATTTTGCCGCCCTAGGCACCAGCTTGTTTTGCTGGTGCCTAGAGCCGCCCCTGCTTGTAACTCATCAACTGACCTCAGTTGGGCTTAAAAGAGAGCACCTGGGCCTTAGAGAGAAGAGAGACCTGGTGAGTCAGAGTTATCTGAATCAGTCAGGAGAAGGGTAGGTGAGAGCTGGCTGGAAGTGAAAGATTGGCTGTTAAAGCCAGAAGACTGTTGGTGTCTCCTAGGTGAGGGCTGAAGGCAGGCGAGCAGCAAGAGAGTTTTGCTAGCTGACCTCCCCAAGCCAGAGAGCCAGGGCCAGAGAAGACTGAAGGCTGGAGAGCAACAGAGAGACTTGCCTGCTGACTTGAAATGGGAGAGCTGAAGCTGAGGGCTGGAATAAGTTACAGGCAGGGGAACAGCAGACATGTCCATGCTGTAGTGCTGAACCCAGAGGAACAGGAGGGCCAGAGAGAGTGAGGGATGCTCCTCTGGTAAGACTGATCTCCCAGCAGAGAGGCTTTGGGGGTTCCCACTAGGAAGAACAAGGTTGCACTCTATTTGGAAGGGCTGGGATGGCTGTCCTGGCAGGAGGACAGAAGAGACTCAACATAGAGCTAGATATGGTGAAAGATGCCTGAATGTGGTGTGTGCTATGTCGATGGACAAGAGGATGTGTGATTTTTTTAAGGAGTACCCGCACAATGGGTGTTAATGGATTATGTTTGAGAAATTTTATTATGGATGATTTGCACTATGTTTTTGGTAATAAACCAGCCCTGAGCAGAGGTATTATTAGGCAAGAAAGCTGCCTTGGAGCAACTGGGGACTCTGAAGGGGGAAAAATGAGGAGATGCACCTGTTCTGTTTCACCTGCCAGTGGAGGGCACCCAGGCACGGCTAGCCATGACAAACTGTTTTGACATTTTGATTTGAATGGACGTTGTGTTTAGAAAACATTGTGTGTCAACATTTGGAAGGTTAAACAACATCTTTTCTGTTTTTCATTTCGTTGAGGAAAAAAAATTCTGTTTTGTTTTGAAACTAAACCATTTCCCCCAGATTCTGCCTAGTTTGGGATGTCTCTGTTTCAGTGATTGTTCAGTTCAAGATAAGGTGCATTTTGAGATTCTGTTGTGTACATATGCTGCCCTTGTGGTATTCCTATGATAGCAAGGGAACAGTTCTCCAGGTGCCATTATAACATAAAGCTGCGGTTCTTGCAATGCCATCATGTTATCAATAGAGCAGTTCTAGGAAGTTTTGGAATTGCTGGATAAGATGAGTTTCTAGAAATAACCAGCCAGTATGTGTTATAAATATTGCAGTAGCAGTTAGCTACTCATTCTCCTCCACCTTGCACCTTGTGTTGTCCATTCACTCCGATGCAAAATGAATGTCAAATGCTGCCAGACCATTTACACCCACTTTGTACAGGTGCAAATGATCATACACAGTGCAAGGGAATGGAGAATCCAGCTCTTTAGTTTTGAGAAGCATGAGGGTTTCTTTTGGGTCTTATGGTCTCTCATCTGAGTCCTGTAACTTGAAGGAAAGCATCTAATCACTGCCACTGCTAGACTTTTTCTACCAACTGCCTGCTGTTCATGATAACTACAGAATAAAAAACTGTGACACTTGGTCTTATATTTATTAAGAAAAGCATGGGCTACAGAAAAGTCATGCTATGGTTTTAAATCACGTTATCTACATGCACTGTTTACAAATTATGTTCTATGGAGACACTTTCTCCTTTTAAAATTAAAGTGTTTGTTCTTCCTTAATATCAGCTTCTTTAATTGTCACCTTTGCATGACTCTCTTGGTCCAGCTGAAATGCCTCAGGCATTGGTATCAGCATCATCTTGTTTTAACTTGATGACGTTCGTACCTGTGTTTAACTACTTACTAATTCTCCTATAAAATACATTTTCCCAGCCTTTTGGGATCATTCCTATTATGATAGTCTGCTCTGGCAAGAACAAAGGCTGTCCCTTGAAGATTTTGTTCTCTCTAGATACCAAAAAAAACCCTTTTTGAGCCTGTTCTGATCACTGTAACTCTGTTCTAGGAGAGAAGGATTGTCTAGTGGCTAGGGAACTAACCTAGGCAGTGGGAGACTTTGTTCAAGTCATTGTTCTGCCACAGAGTTTGTGTGTGACCTTGGGCAAGTCACTTAGCCTTTCTGTGCCTCAGTTCCCCATGTGTTGAGTTGGGGTTGGGGGGAATAGCACTTTCTGACTATACAGGAGTGTTGTGAGGATGAACATGCAAAGACTGTGAGATATTCACATACTACATTAAAGGGGCCCATACAAATACCTCTCACAGAAGGGAGTCTAAAATTTCATGAATGTAAATGATCACACTCATATTCACTGCTAAAATCCAAAAAGATATTTAAAACTGCAGTGGGTTATATTTATTATTTTTTTCGCTACACTCAGTATAAGTCCAGGTGTCATAATTTTATATTCTGATGTTATCATAAACAGCAGGCAGGTGGTAGAAAAATTATAGCCTCCTGGAATACAGTGATTGGTTGCTTTCCTTCCAGCTACCTGGTGTTTAAATGCTAGAGCAGATGGCATTTTGATCCTGCATCATTCAAGTTAGTAGGAGTTTTTCCTTTGATTTGGTTGAGAGCAGGTTTGGGCCTCAGATGAGGGATTATAAGAAACCCTCACAGTAAGAAAAGAGTTTGGAGGGATTCAGTTCAGTCTCATCAGTGACATGCTGCTCCATCCCCAATTGACTCAGCTATCTTTTGAATACCAATCACTTATTACATTCTAAAACAGCTTTCAAATAACAATCTGGCTCTGCTTACTCTTCTTTGCACACAAGTACTCACATGGATATGTGTACAAAGACTGACCATTCCCCAAATATTTATGCCACAAATGACTGTCCATGTCAGGACTCAGGGGTACAAACTGGGTCATACTGAAAAGCCACATGGAACTGAAATCAATGCTCCGAAGTATGTGGCCCATTCTAGTTCCAAGCCTATTGCAGACTGGATCTAACATGCATGAAGAAGTGGCTTATGGAAAGTTCCCTAATACAATATGACACAATGTCATAGTGCATCAGCAGTTTAAAGAAATATTTTTCTTTCTTTTTTGGGGGGAAGCACGTTATTGGTTTTCTGCTACAGACGAGCATCTATCCTAGTCATGTCAGAGAATAAAGGCTTGACAATGTCTTGTATGTTGCACAGAAACAAATCTTGGGTTTCTAGGTATTCAAGAACCAAGCCATATTAAATTGAATTACTTGGGCCAAATATTCTCTTATTATATCCCCTGCTGAAGTAAATGGGATTACATGGAAGTAAAACAAAGAGAATTTAGTTGACTGAAAACCATTAATGACTGCTTCTTGGAGCAGCTAGTCCTTGAACCCACAATGGGAGAGGCAATTCTTGGTTTAGTCCTTGGTGGAGCACAGGATCTGGTCAAAAGTGAATATACTTGAACCACTTGGCAATAGCAACCTAATGTAATTAAATTAAACATCCTTCATGGGTGGGGGGAATTACCAAAGAAACCCACCACAATAGCATTTCACTTCCAAAAGGGGAACTACACAGAAAAGAGGAAACTGCTTAACTGTAAATTAAAAGGGATAGTCACAAGAGTGAAACAGCTGAATGCTACATGGAAACTATTTAAAAACACCATAATTCAAACTAAATATGTACCCTAAATCAAAGCAACCAGTAAGAGGACCAAAAAAATGCCACCATGGCTAAATATTAGAGTGAAAGAGGTGGTCAGAGGCAAAAAGGCATCATTTAAAAATTGGAAGTCAAATCCTACTGAGGAAAATAGAAGGGAACATAAACTCTGGCAAGTCATGTCTAAAAGTGTCATTAGTCAGGCCAAAAAAAAATTTGAACAGCACTAGCAAAAGACACAAAAAACTAACAGCAAAAGAGTGTTTAAGTACATCAGAAGCAGGAAGCCTGCCAAGCAATCAGAGGAGCCACTGGACGATCAAGGTGCTGAAGGAGCACTCAAGGAAGACAGGGCTGTTGCACAGAAGATGAATGAATTCTTTGCATTGGTCTTTACTGCAGAGAGTATGAGGGATATTCCCACACCTGAGCCAGTCTGTTTAGGTGATGAGTCTGAGGAACTGTCCCAGATTCAGTAGTGGAGAACATAAAAACATAAGAAAGGCCATACTGGGTCATACCAAAGGTCCATCTTGCACAGTATCCTGTCTTCCAACAGTAGCTAATGCCAGGTGCCCCAGAGGGAATGAACAGAACAGGCAATCATCAAGTGATCCATTCCCTGTCACCCATTCCCAGCTTCTGGCAAACAGAGGCTAGGGACACCATCCCTGCCCATGGTTTCGGAACAAACTGATAAATTAAAGACTAAAAAGTCACCAGTGGTGTTCAACTGAGGTTTAAAGGAACTGAACTATGAAAATGCAGAACTACTAACTGTGCTATATAATCTATTGCTTAAATCAACCTCTGTACCAGATGCCTAGAAGATAGCTAATGTAATGCTGATTTTTTTTAAAGGGCTCCAGAGACAATCCTGGCAACCTAGTAAGCCTATTTTCAGTTCCAGGCAAATTGGTCGAAATGATAGTAAAGAACAGAATTATCCCAATTGAACCTGATTTGTTGGGGAAGAGTCAATTCAGCTTTTGTAAAGGAAAATAATGCCTCACTAATCTGTTAGACTTCTTTGAGGGAGTCACCAAGCATGTGGACAAAGGTGATACAATTGATATAGCATTCTTGGACCTTTAGAGAGCCTGTGACAAGGTCCCACACCAAAGATTCTTAAGCAAAGTAGTAGTCATGGGATAAAAGGAAAGGTCCTCTCAGGGATCAGTAACTGGTTAAAAAACATAGGAAACAAAGGGTAGGAATAAATAGTCAATTTTCACAACAGAGAAAGGTAAATAGTGGGGTCCCACAATGAACTGTACCGGGACCTGTGCTTTTCAATATATTCATAAATTATTTGGAAAAGGGGGTGAACATTGAGGAGGCAAAATTTGCAGATGATCCAAAATTTCCCAAGATAGTTAAGGCCAAAGCTGACTGCAAAGGGTTATAAAGGTGACTGGACAACAAAATGGCAGATGATATTCAATGCTGGTAAGTGCAAAGTAATGCATATTGGAAAATCTAAACCCAACTATATACACAAAATGATGTGGTCTAAATTAGCTGTTACTACTCAAGAAAGAGATCTTAGAGTCATCGTGGATAGTTCTCTGAAACATCAGCTCAGTGTGCAGCAGCAGTCAAAAAATCTAACAATGTTAGGAACCATTAGGAAAGGGATTGATAACAAGACAAGAAAATATCATAATGCCACTATATACAACCATGGTACGCTCACACCTTGAATATTGCATACAGTTCTGGTTGCTCCATCTCAAAAAATATATATGAGAATTGTCAAAGATACAGAGAAGGGCAACAAAAATGATTAAGGGTATGAAACAGCTTCCACAGGAGGAGAGATTAAAAAAGACTCAGACTGTTCATCTTAGAACAGAGATAACTAAGGGGGGATATGATAGAGGTCTATAAAATCAGAATGGTATGGAGAAAGTGAATAGGGAAATGTTATTTACCCCGTCATATAACACAAGAATCAGGGGCTACCCAATGAAATGAATAAGCAGCATGTTTAAAACTCACATAAGGAAGTACATCTTTACACAATGCACAGTCAACCTGTAGAATTCATTACCATGGGATGTTGTGAAGGCTAAAAGTACAACAGGGTTAAAAAAAGAATTAGATAGTTCATAGAAGATAGGTCCATCAATGGCTATTAGCCAAGATAGTCAGGGATGGAACCCCAGGTGTCCATAAACCTCTGACTGTTAAAAGATGGGGCTGGGTGACAAGGAGTGGATCACTCAATAATTTTCCTGTTCTGTTCATTCCCTCTGAAGCACTTGGCACTGGCCATTGTGGGAAGACAAGTGTAACCGTGCCTCAGTGAGTCACAACTGAGGATGCCAAATTCAGGACGGACTGCTGAGAAATAGGGCAGATATACCCCAAGACTGGTGGCTAATCCCCCAGAGCATATACCAAACCAGCAGCAAAAGTAAACTTCAGTTTCACCACGTTGGCTAACAAGAAGTCATAAAAGCAGTTTTCTCCGGCATTCCAGTCCTTGTATTACCACTGAAAACATTGAATTTAAAGGTGAGTGGGTTCGTTAAAACCAGTCTCATCAACTAAAGGGTTCTTCTGATCCCAGAGGACCAGCCACACACCCAGGTCAATATATAATGTAGATCTTACCCAAAAATCATGCTGATGGCAGTCCTTTAGTATCTAAAATCTAAAGGTTTAATCATAAAAAGAAAGAAAAAAAGGTGAGAGTTAAAATTGGCTAAAGGAATGAAATACATACAGTAATTGCAAAGTTCTTGGTTCAGGCTTGTAGCAGTGATGGAATAAACTGCTGGCTTGATAAGTCTCTGGTTGCTTCCAAATCATTGGAAGGACCTCAGTTCCTTGGTTAAAATGCTCCCATTAGTATAGGTTCATATTCCAGAAGTTTGAGCAGGAAAGAGTCAAAATAGAGGGGTTTCCAGGGCCTTTTATATCTTCTGCCATGTGGAAGGAAACCCATTGTTTCAAACAAAAACCTCAGCACAGCTAGTGGAAAATTACAGGTAAAAGATGGGAGTTTGGAGTCACATGGGCGAGTCACATGTCTATGCCCAATCTTGCTCAGTCATTAAACATACTCCAAACAGCACATTTACATGACAGTCCACTCAGGGTAGATGGGTGTCTCCCACAGTCCACTGTGAGTTAAGTGTCCTTTTGATGGGCCACTCAATTTGAATAGTCCCTCCAAGATGTGCTGGCTAACTACCTTGTGGGTGTTACTCCAGGAGCAAACATTTGAAATTCAGATATAGAGCCAATATTCATAACTTCAAATACAAAAGTGATACATGCAGACAGATAGCATAATCATAACCAGCAAATCATAACCTTTTCATAGACATCTTACATGCCACATTTTATACAAGATTTGTTGCAAATATATAACAATAGTTGCAACAATGATCTACATGCTCATATTTTAATCAGATAATGTCACAACAAGATAGTGGGCTAGATGAACCATTGGTCTGATCCAGCATGGACATTCTTGGGTTCTTATGATATTTACTATTTGTACCTCCATGCATCATTAAGTACTACTACCTTTGATGTATGCAGCTATAGAGGGTAACTACTCTGATTCTTCTTGTTCAGAGTTCTTGATTCCCTCCTGTGAAGAAGGCGGCAAACACAATGAGTTGCTCCAAAGCAAGTTACTTTTCACTGCAAAGGGAACAGTATGGAAATTTGCCAACCATTTGCAAGGGTGATGAACCATTTGTGGAGACTTGCTGGCCAAGTTTATCCTCTCCCTTGAATCTTGTAATATATCAGGTGCAATATAAATATTGCCCCTTTTAGAAAGTCAAGGGGGAAAAGGGCTTCTTTATTTTATAGATGTGACAAAAGGTGATAAGTAATCCCCTCTAACAAACCACAGCAACTATACAGCTGGTGGAAGGTGACAATGAGAGCTGGTTAAATTACATTTTTTCCTTGTGTGATATTACAGAAATCTGATTTATATATTATTAATAGAGAAAAGCAGAGCCCCATCCACACCCAACTCTCTGGTCAGTGGTCAATAATAAGTGCAATATTCTCTAAATAGTATTATACTTTGTTATTAATTTCCAAGTCTATGAATTAACCATATCTTTAAGTGCAGGTAGCATCACTTGTTTTAAGAAGCTACCTCATTGTTGATGGCAGAGTCACTTGGAAAATTTTAAAAGGGTCATTTGGAGCTCACGCCTCTACCTGCCCCCCCGGGAAAGAAATCAGTGGAAAATGTCTTCCATTTTCTAACAAGCCCTAGTTTTTTGAGCTCAAGATTTTTTTTTATATTAAAGCATCAGAGAGAAGCCTGCTTTAGAGTAAGACAAGTAACAAAATCAAAGGCTTGCTTTTCTTATCACTATTGAGTTATGCCTAAAGCACACTGAGCTGTCAGCTCTCCTAGGTGAGGTTAATTACATGCTACAGGTTTGATGAGCATGTCAGGTTCTCCTAAATACTGCAGGAATGATCAAGATGCCAGTAACAGCAAGGTTGGAGGAAAAAAACATGCTAAGGAAAGACTCTTGGGTCAAATTAACAAAAGGCTCAGCTTGGTTTCATGCACATTTCACTTGTACAAATATGTACTTGCATGTGTAACTGCCCAGTCTTCATGGAATAATTTGTAGTTTGCACATGCAGTAATAAGAAGCCATTTGAAAATTTTATTGCAATAGTCCACTAGGACCCTCTAGAGCATGACTAGTCTATGTGAGTATCCAATGAAGTGGAAGGTTTCTTTTAAAAATCTCGTCTATATTCAGACCTGATGGGAACATTGGGAGGAAACCCCTGGGTTCAGGGAGGCTCAAAGTATTTGTCCAACCATAAAAGGATTTCAGTGGTTCCAGATCAGACCAATTAACATTGATGAACTGATGAAAGACAATGTCACACTTGCAATTCTGGGATGGGTTTACATACAGCTTTCATTTTTTTAAAAAAGGTACATAGCAAATGCCTAATTGCTCCTGTTGATAAAAAAAAAGTTGCAAGTTACAATCTGGTCCTGTGTAATGGGATATGCTGCTTAGAGCATTGGGTTCTGCTTGCAAAAGAATAGAACCTATTCAAAAGTACTTTATTGACTCAGCTGAAGTCTTCAGTAGGTCTTCAGCAGAGGGTGGAGCCAGTGGCTTTTAGCAGTAATGTATTATCCTAAAAAAGCACGTTCCTTTTGTTTTTCTATTTGTATGTCTTTCTTCTTTAATACCTAGAATGGAATGGGGAAACTACACTTATCCATGGCTGACTTTAGTAGCAGAAAATGTGAATTTCATGTATTCACCTGCAGCACTTTGCAGCACAACCTAGATTCTTTACTTTCACCATTGACAGATATAAATCCCCACTGTTTCCAAGTAGTATATTACAGAAAAAGGCCCTGATTCGCAACTGCCTTGCACCTTGGGTAATCACCCACCTCTGTGCAACGTAGGAGTAAAATTCTGCTATTCAGATTTTTTACAATCCTGACTACAAAAGGCAGTGCAGAATCAATCACATCACAGGTATGTTGGCCAATAGCATAAATTAGATCCAATGCTCCATATTGTTAAATGAAAATGAACCAAATGAAATTGAGCCAGGCTGTTTGAAATCTGAGTGAATAACTGATTTATTTTTCAGTTAGATGGCTGTTTCAAAAACATTTTTTTTCAATTTTTGGTGAACCAAAATGTCTACAAATATGTGCAGGTCAACCCAAATGTTCAGTTTTCAAACTTTTAAAAAAAATTTAAAAAATGTTAAAAATAAAATTGAAGTACATTTAAAAAATAAGTCATTTCAAACTGAAAAAAATCAAAATGAAATGTTTCCAGTTGTTTGTTTTGGGTTTTTTTGTGGGTGAAGTTGAGCTTGACTGAAACAATAGGTAAATTTGACATGAATATGAGGTAGACTCAAATCTGCATTTTTCAGTGAAACAAAACATTTTGGCTAAAAATGTTGGCCTAGTTCTAGACTGTTTATAAAATATCGAGATACAAAGCTGGGAAAGACAGGAGTGACCTAAAGTTCTTCTGTGTCCATGCTTTTGTCTCATTTGGAAGTTCCTTTCTTTGTAAAGTTACATAGTTTCTATTGTGAGGAGGAACCACAGCTTAGTGGTTAGAGCACAGGATGGGAGTCAGGAGTTCTGCCTTCTGTTCCCACCCCTGCCGCTGACATGCTGTGTGACTGTGGGTAAGCAGATCACGTAGCCCAAAGTCAATGAGAGGTGCTGGATACTCAGGCCTTCTGAAAATGTGGATGGTTTTAGGAGCTTACCTTTTAGTACCTATTTCTGAAATAACTGTAAACACATAAGAATCTCACATGCAGTCTATGAAGGATGTGAAAGATGCCTGTATTTTATGAATATTATATGTTCATCTATTTGCTTGGTTATGCTTGTGTTGGTGAGTACATGATTACAAAAGAGCTAATTCCAACAGAAGAGGACAACAAATGGGAAGGGAAACCATATGCTTCGGATAGCACCATTCACTGATAATGGGTCAATGCCAGTGTCAGTCCCTTTGAAGTTCACTTCTGGCCCTGGTGAGTTCAGGGGAAGTGGAGGTGGAATTCAGGTGGGAAAACTGTAACAAGAACTTTGGAGCAAATGAAAACCTGAGCTCAGGAGAGAGAGACACAGAGATTGCAGGGGTTCAGACTGTTCCCCTGGACCCAGAAGTGAGGTACCTGCGACTAGCTAGGCCAACCTAAGTTTAGGTAACACATAGTCATGTAGACTGCTTGTTGTGTTAAGAACTGCTGTCTTGATATGCTTTGATTCTTTTCCTCAAGATTAAACAATACTTTCTTTTGAAGATGCTGTTTTGGGGTTCACTCTGGTCATAGCTCCTGAAGGGAAGTCTTGCAGTGCAGCTGAATCCAGTTGGGCCTGTTGAGCAAACCCGGGGGCCTTGGTCTGAGAGTGGGAGAATCATGAGATTCCACCTCAGGGTGGTGAAGACAGGAGGCCTAACGTCTGTGGGGATTGCACTCAGACTGAGAGGGGTCAGAGGCAGAGCTAGTTCTGAACTGTGACCAGTCCATTTCCAGCAGTAAACTTTACATTTGAATTTGATTGGCCCTATATTCACATTCATGCAATGCCTGCAGCTGGACAGCACTTGTGTTGTAGAAACATGAGCTACCAGCACATGCTGTTGGATGAAATAAATAAATAGTTGTAGACAACTACGTTCAGTTTCTTTGTGTCTTTCTTAAAGCTTCAAATATTGTGACAATAAATGTATATTAATTCTTTCAGGTATTGGAGTATTTTTTTAAAAGGATAAAATAGTCCAGACACTCTCATATTGTTCTACATTCTTTCTCTTCCACCTCAATTTAAGGTTTTTCCTCATGTGATATGTTACTGAAATGGCTTCTTGCAAAAGCTCCTCTGCCATGTGACCACTGTTGACTCATCTCACATGTGAGCTTCTAAGGTTTCTGTCCCGATAACTCACTTATTGTCTATGTCATATCTAATATCTGCAGTAATAGTAATCATGATGATAATCCATAGCACTGAGAGATCCCTTTTCATCCATAGATTTCAAAGCTTTTTACAAAGGTCTAAGGTAAATATTATCTACATTTTACACAAGGAGAAACTGAGGCACGGAGCGGTTAAGAGACATGTCAAAGTTCATACTACAATTCAGTGGCAGAAATGGGACTAAAACCCAAGGGTTATGTCTCCCAATCCCTTCCCCAGCCACTGGATCACAATATTTATCCAGCAAATAATACTGATCAGGATAAAGGACCAGATTCTCAGCCCTGCTACATCCCCTTTGTTCTAGTGCTGCAGAGGGGTCATAAATCCAGTCTAATGGGCTATCTGGGAATTCTCTGCCTGCCAGGGAAATCCCAGGTGATGTCACTCTGATGTAAAGTCACCTTTCTCCTCTCCTGTCCCCACTAGTCCTGCTCAGCTGAACCCAAGAACCAGGGCCAAGTCGTTAAAATACAATTATATTTTTCACTAGTGAAAAATGTTTTCTCATTATGAAACTGTCCGTTATTTGATTTGGTAAAGTAAAAATACTTCATGTCAACAGAAACTAATATTGTACAATAAATTACACCACAGTATGATGCAATATGTAATAGAATATGTTTTCACACAGTATTAGGTTTGCGGGCGGCTGTCACTCACTTTAAAGGTTACTATCTTTCTTTTCTTTTCAGTACAAAAGCCAACTGTAAAACTGGAAACCTTTCTGGGAAATTGCTTGACTCCACAAAGAACATACAGGTCTGTCTTTTCAGTTTACAGGGCTTTTTGAGCTGTGTATAAAGACTTTTTTGTTAGCACTTCTGAATTGGTAGTACAGTAGAACTACAGAACCAGGTCCTTCAGGGTTGTTTGGGGTTTAATTTGCAGCTCTCTCTCACAATTATTGTAATTGCAGATATAGGGGATGATAGAGCTTCAAATTTTTCATACCAGTGCAATTAATTGTAATTTGTAGATTCCTGCAAAGCAAGGTGTGCTCTTTCCCTGTACATGCAAGTATAAGTCAGCTTAGTGTCATGCAGGTGCTGCCTTTTTATACACTCCTGTCATTATGATCAGCCCCTCTTTACAGAGCTCTGTGTAAGTGGTACCCGGCGCTTTACAAATGACTTAGGAGAAATGGTCGTGATTTATGTATGATTCATTGATCGTTATTACTATTTAGTATTTGTACTGGGGGTAGCACCTATGAGTCCCAATCAGAGATCAGGGCCCCGTTGTGCTAGATGCTCTTCAAACATAACAAAGTTCTTGCCACAGAGAGCTAACAATATTGGATATAAAAAATGTTAACCCAACATAGTAACTGAAGAGCCGTCTAAAACCTCAGTCCAGCCCTCTATATCCAACTCATCAACCCATCAAATCACCTCTTTTCCAAAGGCCTGGCAGAAGAGGTAGGCTTCCCATTGTGCCCAGAAGGCTAGCAACACAAGGTGGTGGGGAGGCAGATTCCAAAGCCAAATGCCTTGTCAGAAGGCCCTTTGCTGTTTACTTCAAAGGGGTTCCAGCTTGAGCACTACCACTGAGCTCAACTGTGACAGAGTCAGAGGGAAAGAGAGAGAGTCTCCTAAGTAACCAGGTCCTAAACCATTTAGGGTTTTACAGGTAAAGCCATTACCTTGAACACCACCTGCAACCTGACCCGCAGCCAGTGGAAAATAGGGAGCATTGGTGTACTGTGTTCTCTGTGTTATGGGCTGCTCAGTAATCAGATGGCTTGCCTTCTTCCAATGCTGAATGCTCCCAATGTGTAGCTCCATGTACTAAACTAACAGTAAACTACAGAAAATTAACCTCAAGGAGACAAAGAGCAGGATCAGCCATGGCAATTCCACATATTCAAAAGAAAAGGGTGAACCTTTGCCAAGCACAGAAAGAAAAACATGCTTGGTTGATCTGGTCATTCAGGAGCAATCCTGGAACTGTATCCTGGCTCAGAAAGTAATGCCCTGTTCAATTAGGGCTGGATCCTGCTAGCTGCTGAACACTGTGGCCCCAAACCAGCACTTAAGTACTTGTTTAATTGTCAGCACATATGTAGTATAGACGTCTGTGCTCACATGTTTAAATGCTCTGCAGGCAGTGGCATAGAGAGCTTTGTTTTATTTGGGGAAGGGAGCTAGAGTTAAAAATAATGGTACCTATTGAATATTGCCTCAATGAGTAGGTTTATACCATGAAAAATTAATAAAATGACATAATTGAGCTTCTGTTCCAAACTCAGTGTTTCCTTTATGAATGCAATCCCTAAATTATTTTGGGGGAAGGGGCAGGTGGCTAAGGCCACTGTGAGTCCTAATCATCTGTGCCCATTGCAGGACAGGGAACATTGTATCTAATTTATCCTTAATTTAACTCCACTGAACTTAATGAAGTAGCACTGGGAATTAATATGGTCCCATATATCTACTGTACCTAAATGTGTGTGTAAAATTGCAGTTTGCATGCTATAGTCCATTATTTGACATATAATATGAAACATAAACAGGCTCTAGAACCTCACCTGATTTCACACTGGGGTAAAACAGGAGTAACTCTATTGAAGTCAATAGAAGTAAAACTGGTGTAAAGAGAAGAGAATCAGACCATATGATTTTAGACACCTGCCTGATTATGGGGAGTGATGGTTGAACCTATAACTTTAACACTGCATCTCCTGACAGTTTTGAGTGCTAGGTTGCCTGACTTTAATCTTATATTAATGCTTCTGGGGTGTGTGTATGTGTGTACTCATTGGACGGACACACACATTCAGCTTTGAGGCATAAATATGACAAAGAAATAAACAACACATACTTTGCACTACCTGCTAAGTAGAGCTGCTCAAACAATATTTGTCAAACTGCGTCGACACATTTTGCAGTTTTTTCTCAAATTATTTGGCAAAGAGCAATTCATATTATTTGTCCGTCTCTATTAAATTTGTCAAATGGCATTTGTTTAGTAATGTATTCCATCATCTTTTTGAGCTAATTGTTTAAGTTATTTGGGTAATTTTTTACATTTAATTCTACTATAATCTATGAAGCATCTGTGGTGTTGACCTGAATGAAATGGAACATACGGATGTTTCAGCAATGTAGCAGACGCATCTTAATCTTTTTTGAGTCAGACTATACAATATTATCTAACTTCCCATGCAACTCCTGCCAACCCATTGCTAAATATCCTTATTGTATGGATTAAAGTTAAAGTCCTTGCTTTCTAATTAAACTTTATGAGGAGAATAATTGTACTTTGGACTCATTTGTGCACATGATCAAAATATTAGTGGGAGCTACATTTGAGTCAAGTGTGAAATCACCCATTGTTTACACAGATTCTGGTAATTAAAGGACAATATAATCCAAGGCAATTTTAAGAACTAGAGAAACGGGCTGCTGCAGCTACAACCAATGCATCTTGCTTTCTCTATCTCTTTTCTTGGTAAAGGAAAACTGCTGAGTATTCTCAACAGATTTGTATCCTGCATTCATACAGAAGCTTTTGCCCTTCAGGAGCAGAAAATGCTTTACAAATTGTGCCATCTAATGATTTGCTTAGAGCTAGATTGTTCTTTGCTCTCCCCCCACTCCCCTAGATGTATGAAGTGGGGTGGGCATTTGTCGCATACTCCCGCAGAGGGACTGAGTGTAATCACAATCTGTGTGTTCACCTGAACTACAGATCTGGGGCTATGGAGGAGCCAGGGCCACAGCCCTCCTCCCCTTACGACTTCCCTGCAGAAGGGAGTGGAAACTGTACCCTTTTCAGAGGTATATCTGAGTTTCAAGCCTCCTTTATTATTATTGCTTGTATTACAGTAGCACTTAATACAAGACTGGGGCTCTATTATGCCCTGTCCTGAAGAAACTGTCATCTAAATAGACAAAATGGCACAAAGGGTGGGAAGGAAAATAGAGGTGACACAAGCAGAAGGTTACACAGCAGTAGTAGAACCCATGTCGCCTGGTCATGTGCCTTACTCGCTATACTATGCTGCCTCTCAGCCTAGGCAGAGTCCAGTCTGGTGCTAAGTTAACAAACTTCATAGGCTGCACACTAATATATAAAGATCACTGTGGTTAGCTTCTCTCTTTCGTTTTTCTTCTGGAATTGCTTCAATGTGCAAGTGTTTTCTGAGCGACAGTGGTGGGCTGTTTCTGCTTTTCTGGCATCAATCAGTTAAAGGACGTGGTTACAGTTTCCAAAACTAGCTTATCTCTCACAGTCTCTGTGAGCCACCAGAAAAGAACCAGAACAGGAAATATTTTGTTGAGTGCAAGGTGCATTTTAGCACCAGAACTGAAACAGCCAATGTCAAGTCTGAAAAACAGATGGCTGATAAAAGTAAAATATAGTTCATTCAGGAAGCACCTAAAAATCAATACCACATGTTAATACTTTACTAATGGGGCTAGGTGTATTATTTTTGATACAGGAAGAGCCACTTTCCTCCAAAACTCAAACTGAACCCAAGTTACAGCTCTAGTGAGCTTTGAAAAAGTTGGATTAGTTACAAGGGATAGGGCTGGGGTTAGGCGGGTAATACTGATGTGTTTCAGAGGTTATAGGGTCTGGCGAGCGCTGGAAGGGCAAGTACCAAATACACCTCTACCCCAATATAACACGGTCCTCGGGAGCCAAAAAATCTTACCACGTTATATCAGGTAGGGAATGCGCCTTGTCCCCTGACCATCCCCCGAGACCCTCTGCCCCTTATCCAACCCCTCAGCCCCAGCCCGGCACCCTTAACACGCCGTTCAGAGCAGCGTGTCAGAGCCGTCCCTAAAGGGGTGCGGGGCCTGGGACAAATCAGCCTCCCCGCTAGCCTCCTCACCGTCCACCCAGCGCTCCTGCCAGCCCAGCCACCGCTCACCTCTTCACCCCACCTACCCGCCTGCCGCTCGCCTCTCTGCTAGTCTCCTCACTGTCTGTCTGGCACACCTCCCCATGTCCGCCCGCCCGCCACTCTCCTGCTCACCGTCTTCCTGCCCGCCTGCCTCCTCACCCCACTCCTGCCTGCCGCTCATCTCCCCATTCGCCCCCCTAGTTGCCCTCCCGCCTGCCTCCCACGCTTAACACACTGCTCAGAGCAGCGTGTAGGAGCCAGACACGCTGACGCGCTGATCTGCCGGAGCATGCAGCCCCGCTCCCCAGAGCACTGCTTTACTGCGTTATATCTGAATTCATGTTATATCAGGTTGTGTTATATCAGGGTAGAGGTGTATTGTGAGGGAAACTGTTTTTGATTAAGGGTTTTTTATGAACGTAGCTAATGGAACCCAGCTAAAATCTCTGAAATATTGATATGCTGTGGTGGAGGTTATGGGTCAAATCCGGCTCACCTTACTCACATGAGCAATTCCAATGAAGTCAGTGGGGCTAATTTGGTTCAGAGCAACTCAGGTGAGGAAGACTCGGCCATATTCTTTTGTTAAAATTGTTGGGTATGTCAACAAAAACCTGACAAATTTCAATTAAAATTTTCTAAAAAAAAAATGAAAAATTTCCACTTCTGTCATACATTTTTTTTCCAACTCGCTATTCTAAAACAATAGAATTGTAACTCCATCTTCAATGAGAAAGGGTAAGGCCAGCTGTTCCTTCAACTGTTTCAAAGCGTCATTAACTTAGGAGCAGGAGCTATAAAACTCAGCAGTGTAAAGTATATCCCATATCCCAGCCATAATCCTCTTATCACATAACTTGGCCTGTTACAAAACTATGCATGGATCATCTAGGAAGAAGCACAGATTTAGAGTGGCTTCTGTAGGATAACGTAGTTAGTGGTTCCATGCAAATAAAAGTGGCTCAGATTGAGGGGATGGGCAAAAATTAAAATTCCTGCAAGTCCAAATTCTTTAGTCACAATCTCTGGGCAGTGAGAGGCTGCTTTGAATATGCTTTGTACAGGATGATGAAACCAAGCAAATATTAAACCATCTCACTCTAATATGTGTAGTTTCTTAAGAAGTATTAAAATAGATGTGGGCTGAAACAACACTTTTGGATCTGTTTTTTGATATTAAACAAATCCAGCATTTGTACATTTGGATTTGGTGTTAATGAGTGTTACTTGTAAATTTGCATTGATGTTCAGTTTTCAAGCTGCTGCAAATTCTGGTTATCCAGTGTTTTGGTTCAGGCCCATCTGTCTATAGTAGAATTTGTTTGCTCCCAGGATTGTTTCTTTGTGCTTGCTTGGTTTTGTTTTGCTAAGCTTTGCTGCTTTCAGTTCCTGTACAATAACTATTTTGCTAAGCTTGTACACATGAAGGTCAATTTCAGGTCAAGACAGTATCTTTCTTACAATGTGGTATGCAGACAAGCCTTATCCCGCACTAGATAATCAATCTCCAAACATTCTAAAGAGAAGCTGGAAAATATCAGAAATAAATAATTAGACCATAGTTTTAGGCTCTACTCTTTTATGTGAGAATCATTAACATGTGCCCAAAATGTGGGTAAAATGCCCCGCACCCCTGGAAAAAAGCACTTACATCCAACTCAAAGTGGAATGGGGTATATTTTTTTTAAGTTGTTATTAAAATAGATTGGCAGATTTAACCACTTCAACTACAGGGAACAAAACCCCTTTTGTTCCAGTTATTTTTAAAAGTAAGCTATTCTTCTACCATACAGGACAGCACCTGCCTTTCTTTCAGTTACTAACAAGAACTGATCAAACCATTTTATCGTGATTTTAACTTCTTTTAAGGGCTTGTCTACACTGGCAATTTACAGCGCTGCAACTTTCTCGCTCAGGGGTGTGAAAAACACCTGCCTGAGTGCAGCAAGTTTCAGCATTGTAAAGCGCCAGTGTAGACAGTGCCCCAGTGCTGGGAGCCGCGCCCCTCGTGGAGGTGGGTTTTTTAGAGCGCTGGGAGAAGTCTCTCCCAGCACTGCACCGTGACCACACGAGGCATGTTAAAGAGCTGCCGTGGCAGCACTTTAGCGTTGCCAGTGTAGACTAGCCCTAAGATAATCAGTGTCATAATTTCCTGGGACGACTCACAGCTCTAGGGTGGCTGCTATTGTTGTTTAATGAACGCTTCTCTGAGAAGTATACTGTGGCCACAGGCAGTGCTGTATAATTCTTCTGCCTCACTGCTGTGCATGTACTGACTATGCCCAAGGGGGACAGTTCTTTTTCTTATTGTGCCAGCAATCCATCCATCTGGCATGTGGCAAAGGTATTAAATAATTGTGACTTTGCTGCTGCTGTCCTCCAAGACTATGAGAAGGCAGATGCTCACTCGGGATTCAGTTCAGTCACAGGTATGTTCAGTAGTCAGACTGGTTTCTATTAGCCAATCCTGACGTTATTTATATTACAGTTGCCTGTACAGACTCCAAACATGATTGAGGCCCCAGGGTGCTAGGCGCTGTACAAACACACAGTAAGAGACAGTCTGTGTCCTGAAGATCTTGCATTTTAAATTCTAAGTCAAAGGGTGGGAGTGGAAACGGGGGCTCAGAGAATGAAGTGACTTGCTGAAAGTCACACGGAATGTCAGTGGCAGAGCTGGGAATAGAAAATCTTCATTCCTGCTGCAGTGTCCTATTCACATGACCATGCTGCCTCTCAGTGCAGGGCACTGCTATGTGAGTAAGGGTGGTGGAATCAGACCCCCCCAAACACAATACGTTTGTCCCCCAAATTAATGACCACTACAGTAGGTTCCTGTGTACATTTTCAGCTTACAGTGCCCAGATGGTGGAGGCACTAATTAACTGAAGTCTGGAAGATAATTCTGCCTCAGTAAGTAAGGTCTTTATTGAAGTCTCTGCATCTTGAAGCATTTACCTTTAGTCTCCATGGAAAACTATATCGCTCTTGCAGACCTTTGCATCTACCCAAAGCTGATAATCCATTTTCATCTAGCTAGAGTTAGTGGAAGACACTGCTCCTTTTCAAAGCCAGCTACCTAGAACTTTCTGACCGCCTCCCTTTGCCTTCTCATGGCAAAGGCCCTGGGGCCACCACCTAAATGAGC
This sequence comes from Mauremys reevesii, assembly GCF_016161935.1. Taxonomy (NCBI): domain Eukaryota; kingdom Metazoa; phylum Chordata; order Testudines; family Geoemydidae; genus Mauremys; species Mauremys reevesii. Next base: position 33,932,066 of record NC_052628.1, on the reverse strand, counting down.
CCACACAGGTCCTGGAGAACCTGCCAAGGGCCCCGAGCCATCTGCACAGAGACCCCATACTCCCACACTGATTCTGGCCTCTGGCATCAGCCTCAGCTCCTTGCTTCCACTGATCCATTGGAGACACACTATCTAAGGGTCACACACCCTGGCCATGTCTCCACTGGAACCAGTTAGGGGTGGAGCTCCAGAACAGATAATACAGAGAAGGGGAAGAAATAGGCATTGCTTTCAAACTGCCTCCTTCTCCTAGCACATGCTGTTTCTGTACACACACCCCTCTATGGACTGTTGGCTCACAGCATCCAGGGAAGGGTGGGGAGTGGTACAGCAATATATGGAGATATAGCTATCTCATAGAGCTGGAAGGGATGCTGAAAGGTCATCGAATCCAGCCCTCTACCTTCACTAGCAGGACCAAGTACTGATTTTGCCCCACATCCCTAAGCAGCCACCTCAAGGATTGAGCTCACAACCCTGGGTTTAACAGGCCAATGCTCAAACCACTGAGCTATCCCTCCCCCTCAGAAGAACTGTCTGAGCTCCTATGTCCACATGGAGCCTTGTGAAAATAACAGAGGAGATAAAACCAGTGTTAAATTGTGATTTGATAATTCTGAATGCCAGTCTTACAAAACAAAATAGACATCAGATTCACAGGAGGGAATGCCATGGTGGTGTGTGCAGGAGTCCATCTTCAGACTTCTGAGCATGTGCCACTTGCAAAGACTACTCATCTGACATCAGGAAACTGGTGCAAGTTAGTTCAGGGATGTTCTATATGCCACAGTTTATTATTATTATGCATTAGGGAAATGCCCTGGTTTATTGCCATTCAGCAAAGAGATCTAGAATACGTGGGCCTACTCCTGTTCCCAATTAAGTTAACAGAAGTTTGCCATTGACTTCAGCTAATAAATACATGTCATGACTGTTTGCCCAGTCCTAGGAGAGGATGAGAACATCAGTTAAGGTGTTGAGAGCCCTCAACTCTTACTGAAGCCAAATGAACTTTAAGGACCTTCAAGAAGATGCTCAGCACCTGACTGGGTCAGGCCCTAGAGTTGCAATAGCCATTACTTCTAGAAAAGCGGTTCACATGGCTAAACGAGCTGGGAGGTGAGAAGAGTTTTTCCTGTATTATGTTAACAGCTGAAGACTGAGTAAAGAAAGAGCAGATGGGAGGATATGGTTAAAATCAAACCACTGGTGACATTTATTAACTTATAATATCCTAGCATGTGCCAGATGCTTCACAGAAAGCAGAGAAATATACAACCCCTTCCTGGAAAATGTAACAACCGAAAGGTTAGATATATGACCCAAAGGAGGGTGACATACAGTAGCATACTTTGTGAATAGAGGATGCTATAATACATATTGGGCTATATATCTTGGTATATTGCCCAGCTGCCCTGGCCATGCTACCACTCTTGCCAGCAGCACCTGCTTTATGGGTGATGTTGGACCCCTATAGTCCCCCAGTGAAGGGGAAGTTGTGTTAGCATTGCACCATAACTACCCCACCCCCACTAATCTTTCAATTTCCACCAGGTTCTGTGCCAGCTTCTGCCAGCCTACACCCTGAATCTAGTCCCTGGTATAAGCAGCTGCAGGTCCATGGAAATAGATAGAATCAAACCCTGTATCTCCGTTTGTATGAATAGGGACCTATATTGCCCCAATCTCCATAGTGTCTGAGCATCTGCTGACACAAGGTCAGAATTTGGCCTGGGGAGTGTAAAATGATGTAGTTTATCTATATCTCTGGGCTTCTTTAGAAACTGCATGGAATTTGGACAAAGTGAGATCATACTGCCAGAGACATACAGCAGACAGCTGAAGCAAATTACATCCACCTGCACCAGGCAGTTGAGGGTAGAATAATGAATAATCACCTCTCTGTTTTCCCTTATCTAGCACTGGCATGATGCCCGAGAGGCACATAGAAGATATTTGCTTCTTCACATGTTTTTGGTTGCATCTGCAGACTGCAGATTAGGTGGGAGATTGAAAAAATGTTGCTGTCCTATATATACTAAGAGCATTTTTCCCAGGACTAGCCCGTCTTGAAAAGGCACCCTTCTATCTCTGACTTGCCTGCTGGTGTCAAACTCCAGAGTTACCAGGGGTTCCTATAGTAAGTGTACCATTTGATGTGCTCTTTATTTAAGAAAAAAAACAAACAAACCAAAACAACAACTCCATGAGCCAAAAGTCAGGTCGTTTCTGGTGTAAGTCAATTGAAGTGAGTGGAGTTACACCAGGGGTGAATTTGTCTGTGTGCTCTCTTTGAGTCTGTCACACTTTCATAAAATGTATATGTGGCAGTATCATGAATGAGCTCATAGGCAGCCAGTGAACTGGCCGTTGGGGAGACTGGCCCCCAGCCCCTCCCCTTGTGCCTGAGGACCCTCCCCTCTCTTTCTATCCCCTTCCCCACCCTGCAGTAGCCCAGAGCACCCCCGGGCCCCTTCCCCTGTGCCTGAGGCCCTGCCCGTCCCTTTCTATCCTCCTCCCCGGTGTACTGGGCAGCGCAGCCGCACCGCTGGGCTGGCAGCGTGGCCCTAGCACCAGCTGCCCCGACTCCCTGCGCCAGGCTGCCCAGCCCCAGCCCCAGCTAGTCTGGGCCAGGGCAGAAAGCTGGGAATGGCAGAAGGAGACCTGAGGGCGGAGCGTGGGTGGGCCATGCCAGGCTGTTGGGAGAGGCACGGCGTCCCCCAGCTTATGATACCTGCCACCCATGAATGAGCCTTATTCTGCTCTCGGTTATGCTGGTGTAAACCCAGAACAACCCCAAGGGAATAATTCTGGATTTATCTTGATATAAATGACAGCAGACTCTAGTTCTTCCCATATCTTTTTGGCTCTCTTCTTTTGCTCTGTAAACTTGTTTTATTCTCTTCTGGTCTTGCTTGCTCTTACTTGCTGTTGCCTGTTTTACTCCTATTGCCGTTGCCCATTTTGTTTCTTACCCATCAATTTGCAGTTTGCACCCGCTGTCAATTTCCCCCACTTACGCCTCACTATTATTTAATCCACATTGTTTTTCACTTCTCCTCATTTTGTTGCATTTATTTTTCATATTCCAGCGAAGAAGACTGAAAAAATGAGCATTTTTTACTGGCTCTGAAAGTCCCTCAGTGAAGCAAACAATACTTTGCAGTGCAGCTCACTGCAGGTCCTGCTGGGAATTGTACTTTTCAACTGTCTTCACTGTATGCCTTTAATTGTCTGTCTCTTTTTACAACATAAGGAATTGAGACCAGGAGTAGGCCATCACACACAGCATGCCTGCCCTTGTTTTCTTTACAGTAGAGCTGCAATTTTAGGAACAAATTGGGGATTAAGGAGTTCGTAAAATCAAAACGTTCATAACACTGGACATTACAGTAGGTACGGTGCACGTGTTGCAATATAGTGTACTGCATCCCTTTTTTTGTATCCTTCAAACCACTGGAAAAGCCTTACGCATTTGAAAGTTCTGCAGCCACTGCTTGCCATCCCATAGCCGCATAACAATGTGGTCCCACCAGTCAATGCTTGTTTCCCGGGCCCAGAAATGGTGCTCAACCTTGTCAAAGTGATGCGTGACTGTCGTCAGCAACTGTGAATTCCTCCGCTCTATGTCTTCCAGCAGAGCTGCTTGCATGGCATCACATTATTCTGTGCAGCGGCTCCTGTTTCGGCTGTGTAAATACTGCAGGATAAGGCGTGAGGTGTTTGTAATGCTCACAACAACAGTGTACAACTGAGCGGGGTCCATGTTTATCATGCTATGGCATCCGCACAGGTAACCCAGGCTTACAGAAAAAGGTGCAAAAAAGGCTTGGTTTGTTTGCTATTGATTTCAGGGAGGGAGGGAGGTAAGTGAATCATGGGAGGCTAACACCATGTTCCTATAACCACCTGTGCCAATGATTTGCAAACCCAACCCAAAATTCCACTCGGCTATGTGCACTGTGATATAGTTACCCACAATGCAGTGCTCCGTGCGTCAAAGCAAGCCCTGCTAGTGAGGATGCACTCTGAGTGTAGTGTGGACACGCAAGATTGACTTGCTTAAATCGGAGGCTCGATGTCGATTTACATGAAGTTGACTTAACTTTGTAGTGTAGACATGGCCTCAGTCATCTCCTCCATTCCCCTTTCTTTCACGTTGTAGGCACATTTCTTCTTATACCTTTTCTATCCCTTAATCTCAAAGGGCCAAATACAGGCACCTGTCACATAGATACTTAATAGAATACCTGCAACCCTCAGGGACAGAAGTAATCTGGGCCTATTCTTCCTCCACCCCACAACTCACTATTTTGCCTTCCCATAAAGCACATGGAAGCTTATAGGATTAGCCCCACGGGTGGTGCCTCCCCTGGTGGTGCCGCTGCCACCGGATGCCTGGTTGCAGGTTTGGCAGGGGATGTGCTTTATTATGCCCCATGCAGGTTCCGGGGCAGTGGAGGCAGCAGTATGTGCTATTCAGCCTCCTGGGTTCCTCAGTAATCTCCATGGACTCCAGAGAGATTACTGATGAACCCAGGAAGCTCAGTAGCAGATACCACCTCCTTAGCCGCCCCAAAACCTGCATGGGGCATATCAAAATTTCAGGTTTGTCTTCGGGAAGAGACACTGCAGCTCTTCCTGGGTGGCTTGGGGTCTGAGGAGGGTAGGGTAGGAGAGGCTGCAGTTGTTCCAGAACTCCTCCAGACAAGAGGGGGTGGGGGCTCAGGGATCCTCCAGGCAGGTGCAAGTGAGACTCAGGGCTTTGGCCAGCCAGCGGCTCCTCTGGCTGAGGGGAGGGGTGTTTGGGGCTCCTCCGGGCAGGGGGCTTCATTGCTCCAGCTGTCAGGGAGGGAAGGGGGGCTTGGGGCTCAGGCTTGGGGTGGGGGATCGGCAGAAGGGGCGGAGCCAGGGGGTAGCCTCCCCGAAATGGGGGCTCCACCCACCACCCATGATTAACCCCTTTCTTTGTAGCACATTTTGGTCAATGTCATTGTGGTTTTAAATTGAAGAGAACTGGTTTTGTTACTGAGAAAGAGTTGCTTACTCATATGGAGATGAAAAAAGCATCTCCATGCAGACATTTCCTGATACTTCTCTTTGCCAAAAGTAAAGCAGTGGAGCAGGAATGGCCTTGGTATTAAGACAGGTTGATGCATATGATGCATATCATTAAAAATAGTTTGCACAAAGAAATGATTGTTATTTTGCCTAAATCAAGCAGGATTCAGTAGCTAATTAAGTACAGACTTTTTCCATGGTTATATGCAGTTTCTGAATTCCTATAACACAAACTGTTTTAGAGGATAAGTTAAATACAGAATGCATTGAGTTTGGTAGAGAAAGTTTAAAGGTCTGCATTTTCCCACCAAAGCTATTTGATATCAACTACAGAGTGGGTGTGTGTGTGTGTGGAAGGGTTATGACCTCTTTTATTTTTACAACCATTGCCATGATTTCATAATACTGGCAGCAGTCACTCCGAGTGAGGGACTAGACTTTATTACTATAATTATATGCTAGAATGTGGGTATAAAACAGAAAAACTTTTCTATAGATAATAAATGCCAATGGCAAAATCATTTTATTCAACAAATGGTCCTTTAGCAGTGTTATGAATATTATATTAACCTCAGTAAAAACTATGCCAAAAATGTCTGCTGTACATGGGGCCAGTTCTGTGTTCTTACAGTATCTTTGTTCTAAGAAATGAATGTACTTAGCAGTTACAATATGTAGAATCATAGAAATGTAGGGCTGGAAGGGACCTCAAGAGATCACCTTGTCCAGCCCCCTGCACTGTGGCAGGACCAAGTAAACCTAGACCATCCCTGACGGTGTTTGTTCAACTTGTTCTTAAAAACCTCCAATGATGGGGATTGGACAGCCTCCCTTGGAAGCCTGTTCCAGCATTAAACTAGCCTTATAGTTAGAAAGTTTTTTTCCCTAATATCTAAGCTAAATCTCCCTTGCTGTGGATTAAGCCCATTACTTCTTGTCTTACCTTCAGTGGACAATGAGAACAATTGATCACCGTCCTTTTTATAGTAGCCCTTAATATATTTAAGGACTGTTATCAGGTTCCCCTCTCTGGCTTCTTTTCTCAAGACTAAAGATGCCCAGTTTTTTTAACCTTTTCTCACAGGTTTTCTAAACCTTTTTTATCATTTTTGTTGTTCTCCTCTGGTTCTTTCCAATTTATCCACATCTTTTCTAAACTGTGGCACCCGGGTTGCACACAGCATTGGAGCTGAGGCCTCACCAGTGCCGAGTGGAGTGGGACAATTACCTCCTGTGAATTACATGCAACACTACTGTTAATACACCCCATAATATCAGCCTTTTTTGCAGCTACATCAATCTGTTGACTCATATTCAATTTGTGATCCACTATAACCCCTAGATCCTTTCCAGCAATACCACCCAGGTATTCCCCATTTTGTTGTCATGTTTTTGATTTCTCTTTCCTAAGTGTAGTACTTTGCATTTGTCCTTATTGACTTTCATCTGGTTGAATTCAGACCAATTCTCCAATTTGTTAAAGTCATTTTGAATTCTAAACCTGTCCTCCAAAGTGCTTGCAACTCCTCCCAGCTTGGTGTCATCTGCAGATTTTTGTCTCTCCACTCCATTATCCAACTCATTAATGGCACTTTTCCTTTCCCAAGCATTTAATAGGCATTCATTTATTAAGCTACATGTTACCCCGTTGTAGCAGGTAAGTATTAGCCCCATTTTACACACAAGGAAACTGAGGCAGAGAGGTTGAGATTAAAATTTCAAACACACCCATTTAATGGGTGGCTTTATTTTTGGGTGCCCAACTTCAGATGCTTTGAGCCACTGGAGAGAGGATGAGAGAGACAACGAATCACACACATGATTGGTGTTAGTCATGCCACTTACTGCACTACCGGAAGGCGTTCAGGTACTGCAGTGCTAATAGGGGTATAAAAACTAGAATGAATAGACCCTTGGACTTGATGTTCAGACGCACTGAGTCTCAGCAACTCCCATTGACATTAGACCTGTTGGTGCTCACTCTCTCTGAAAATCAGGCCCAGAGTGTCTCAAGATGGCAACCCAAAATAAGGAGGCATGCATAATCAGAGGTCACTGGTGGAAATGTTGGCCTAAGTGACTTGTCCCAGGCCACAGATGGATTTGCTGTCAGAGCTGGGCCAGATTCTGGAGTTCTTATTTCCAACTCTGCTCTAAGACCACGGCTCTCTCAAACATAAGCTGTCAAGACAGAAGTGTATGTCTCAACAAGGTAGATGTTTCAATGCCTATAAGTTAAGCAGGTGCTCTTTGCACTTTAGTTAATAGGATTAGATATCTAGTAAAATGAATAAACCCAGCACATAAATATTGTCCTTTATATTTTCCCTTTTATTCCCTCCCCTCTGTTTTCAGATAACCTGACAGAGGGATTTGAAATGGTGCAGCCATCTCAGCTGACATTTAGGCTATGGCTGCATTAGAGAGCTTACAGCGGTGCAGCTTCACCAATGCAAGTTTGCTAGTGTAGCCACTCTACGCCAGTGAGAGAAAGCTCTCCCATCAGCTTAACTGCTCCAGCCCCTGCAAGTGGCAGCAGCACTCTCCTACCGACATAGCTGTGTCCAGTCACCATAATTTGTCTCTCAGGGGAATGGCGAATTCACACCCTTGAGCGACATAATTTATGTCAACTTAAGCTGTAAAGTAGCCAGAGCCTTGGTCTTTCATCTTTTACTTCAGTTTTTCATAAAAAGGGACAGAAAAGGACGGATAAATACAATAGGGTATCTTAATTAAATTAGTAGGTACTGTGAGGTGACGAGTCATCCATGAACTACTAGAGCCTGATGTGGGGATGAGTCATTCCTGTGTTAGGCTCCAGCCAATCCATAAGCCAGGAGCTGGCCTGCTGACTCACAGGTGAAACAGCAGCTCAGTCTAGTCAGTGTTGCGTCATGGCTTGGAACTCTCCTCTATGCATAGGTGCTAGAACGAAGGGTGCTGGGAGTGCTGCCGCACCCCCTTGCTTGAAGTTTCCATCATATATAGGGTTTACAGTTTGGTTCAATGGCTCTCAGCACCCCCACTATACAAATTGTTCCAGCACCTCTGCCTCTGTGGATACACTTGGGGGCTTCCAGCAGCACAACTGCATCGGTGTAGCTGTGCCACTGTCAGCTCTCTGTGCAGCCGCTCTAAGCCAAAGAGAGAGAGCTCTCCCTTCAGCTTAATCTCTCCAGCCCCCTGACAGCAGCAGTAGCTATGTCGGTGGGAGACGCTTTCCCACTGACATAAGCACCAGAGTGGACAGCACTATGTCTGCATAAATTATGTTGCTCAGGGGTGTGGCTAATTTACATCCCTGAGCAACATAATGTAGCCATAGCCTAATATCCTGGGACCAACACAGCTACAACAACACGACTTCAAATAACAATGAGCCGAACACAATGCTTTTAGCCGTACAAATATCTACAAATCAATATATTCTGCCATCTCTAATTAGCACATATTCTGTTTGGTATCAAATCATAGTCTAAAAAATCCATATCTGTGAATATCAGGTATCAATAAAAATTGCAATTACACAACTTTTTCACAGAAAAATTAATTTTAGAAATAGCTTAAATTTAATACTTATATTTAGGCTTGGCAGAATTTGATTTAAAAAAAATGTTGACAGATAATATCAATGTTTATTTGTAAACATTTTTATTTGTATCAGTTTACATTTTACCAGTTATGAGAAACTATGGGACAGTCAGACAATTATTTAATGACAGCAGCCAAAGTTTAAGTTTAATAACTATTAAAACACAAATTGTGAACATCATATGTCAAAACATACAAAGTAAATATTCTCAGATCAAACTCTCATAAGTTCCCAATCAGTATTTTTCTTCCTTTGCCTATCTGTATATTTCCATTATCATCTATGGAAATATTTTTTCATTAGTATGTGCGTGTTCAGTGAAATCAATGTTTACCAATAAAAATCTAATACTTCCATGCCTACATATTTTCATATTAGTTGGAGTTCCTAAAGGTCAAATGGACTTTGCAAAGGTCATATTGGAATTTGAGCATAACCACAGGGAGGAGGAACTAAAGGCTTATCCAAAGCAGCAAGAAGATGATTCTGTAATGCAATACTGATTATAAATTATCACTAATTCAACCATGAAGCACCATTGCCTGGGTGTTATCTATCAACAAGTCTTTGGTCAGATTGAATTGAGTCTTGGGTACCTGTCACGTGTCCTTATTCCCATGTTAGAAATGCAGGTGTGACAATCAGCGCCAGCCACCCTAAGGGGGAGAACTGAAGGTTTAAATCCCCCAAATAAACTATTAAATCAATAGCTTGTTCACTATGATATTATACAAATATATTAAGTTGGTTTATGAAAGCTAGCAATGTTCTGAATGTGGTAGTCATGATGAGATATGTATACAAACCATTCTTATGAATTTATGCATTTGTGTATATAGAAAACTCTGCTCATAAACTTCAGCGTGGGGAGTAGTCAGGCAGGGAGGGGCACCTCTCCAGCCAATCTTTTACATGAAACCAGCTTCAAGTACCCATCCATTGTCCAGCCCAGGAAAGGACAATGGTGGACTATGAAAGTTAATGGAAAGACATTGAGACAACTGGGAATTTCCCCCACTTTGAATATCTATAGTGATTGAAGGGGGGAAAACCCTTTTAAAATGGAAGTTATTTGAAGTGAAGTCTCTCTAGAAACTGAGGGCCAGCTCCTAGGCAGGAAGCTGTCTGCGAACACTGGATTCCCCCTTGGCTAGGGGGTATGCTGGGAAACTGTTCAAAGGCAATAGCTAAGATGTATTAGAAAAGGGAAATGTAACGCCTACCTCTGGATGTTTATTTTCTGTGTAACATGTAGATGTTTGCTTCCCTCATTATGTCATCCTTGAATCAGTGGTTTTCTATATTGGGTTGCCAACCCTCCAGGATTGTGCTGGAGTCTCCAGGAATTAAAGATTAATCTTTAATTAAAGATTGTCATGTGATGAAACTTCCAGGAATACATCCAACCAAACTTGGCAACCCTATTAAAAAAAATCTTTGTTTATTTTTACCCCAAGCAGGTCTCTTGTGTGCAAACTGTATGGAGAGTGAGTGCCAAAGTAAGCTGGTATTTGGGGGGGTAGTTTCATGCCTTCGGGGGGGATGAACCAGAGGGGAATGTATGTAGTGCTTAAGAACTCAGGCATGAGGGATTTGGGGAAAACTTTGGACTGGAGCGAGTGTTGGAGTCACCCTGCAAGGAGTGACTAGCTTGGTGAGAGCCAGGGTTAGATCTTATGCTTGTGGGCAGGCTACTGGTGTCAGGGAGTCATAGTCAGATGGCACCCAGGCACCCTGAAGCTCCCGGGAAGGCAGGGACAGAATCCTTCGCTAATCTGGGTGATTCCCAAAACGTCACAGCAAGTAGATTGGAGACATTAAAGTAGGATCCTCATGACATAGGACTGACTGCTGCTGCCCCATTGTTTGTATGATTGATTGCCCCAGGACTGGAAGAGAAGGGGAATCTGTAGCTGAGACCACTGCCTATCGTGCTGACCAATAAAGTCCCATTGTTTCATTGTACTCCTCCATCAGCCTGTCTGTATCCATCTGTTGTCTCTTGACTTAGGCTGTAAGCTCTCTGGGGCATGCTCAGAGTGCTTTTAGGGCTGTGGCACAACATGGAAGCAGTCATGGACAGACGAGTTGGGCCCCTATATGGGTGGGGCAAAGGGTAGCTTAAAGTATTGGTCCCCAACCTCTTCCGGGTGGCGGGCGCTGGATGACGAGCCACCGAGGACTGTGGCCGGCGGACAAGCATCTGCCGAAATACCACAGAGAAGCGGCAACGTCAAGAGGCGTTGCCGCCGAAATGCCACCGAAAATCGGTGTCTATTGGTGACGCTGCTTTCTGGCGGCATTTTGGTGGCGACGCCTCTTGATGACGCCACTTTTCGGTGGCATTTCGGCAGATGCTTGTCTGCCAGCCAGTACGTGGGTGCACATAGATGCCCCGGCGGGCGCCATGGCACCCACAGGCACCGCGTTGGGGACCACTGGCTGAAAGCTTTGAGCAATCTTTACACCTTGCCCTATCTGAGCTGTGCTTCTCAGGAGCTGCCGCCTGGAATGCACTACACAATTTTATTTCTTTTAGTAAAAAACAGGAAAGATATTCCCCCCAAGAAAGTGAATACTAACCCACCCATATCATTAGCTTGAGCTGGCCCGTGGTCCCCGAATGTTTAGTTTCTCTTATTGCTCTTTTGGTACCAGAAGAGCCCAAGTCAAACAACTAGTTTAGAGAGCAAGGCATATTTATTTGGTTCTCCCATTATCTGAGACATTATCTTTCTGACATGGCCTGAGCTGCAAAGGCTAAGCCTGGGCTGAACTGGCTTGTTATTGCAAGGCGGAATCTCCAAAGTAAATTTTATTGACCATGGGAGTTGTCATAGGTTTTTTCCCCACTTTGAACTTTAGCGTTCACAAGATGGGGACCTGCATGGACTCCTCTAAACTAAAATCCTAGTTTAGATCTGGTAAAGCTGCCACCAACCAAAAATATAGTGTTTTGGTACACTTTCCATTCCTCCCAAACCTTCCCTGGGAACACAGATCCAAGCTCCTTGAATCTTAACACAAAGGGAAATAATCCATTTCCCCCTCCCCTTTCCAAGTCCTTAGGAGAGATACCTGGATTCAAATTCCTTGAATCAAACAAAGAGGGATTCACTTTTCCCCCTCCCCTTCCCCTGAAAATCCAAACAAGGGAAGAAATTAATCAAGTTCTAAAAAGAAAAGATTTTATTAAAAGAAAGAAAGAAAGTACATTATCTCTGTAATACCAGGATGGAAAAATTTACAGGGTCTAACTTATAAAAACTGGAGAGACTTCCCCTCCCTCCTCCTCAGAATAATCAAAGTAACAGCAACAGAAATAAAGATATTTCTCCAGCAAACACACAATTGCAAATGCAGAAATTAAATTATAAGACTAATTCACCTTTCTAATACTCACTATACTGAATAGAAGAAAATACTTCAGGAAACTTTGGAGAACTTGAAGAATATGTCTGGCCTCCCTTAAATCCAAGAGAGAACGAACTCAAAACAAAGAACACAGACAAAGGCTTCCCTCCACAGAGATTTGAAATTATCTTGTCCCTTGATTGGTCCTCTGGTCAGGTGTTCCTCAGGTTACTGAGCTTGTTAACCCTTTACAGGTAAAAGAGACTTTAACCCTTAACTATCTGTTTATGACAGGAGTAAAGGGAGTGTGCCTGTGCAGATTGTCTAGGAGAGGCAGTAGAGCTGTCTGAAAGAAATCAGTTTGGATTTGCAAAATTTTTTGAGAGAAAAACAGAGATTTTCACAATTGTGTGCAAAGTGTGCATGAAAGCAAAATTCACATGAATCCTCCCACAGCTCCTGCTGTGGCAGTCCATAACAGTTTCTGTGTAGGCCAGTGCCTACAAGGGAGGATTGATCCCTAAGGGAACACTCAGGTTAAAATCTACATTTAAAAAAAATGAAATAGCCTCCTCCGTTAGTAATAACACTTCCAGGGGCAGCTCCAGGCCCCAGCACACCAAGCACGTGCTTGGGGCGGCATGCCACGAGGGGCGCTCTGCCGGTCGCCGAGAGGGCGGCAGGCGGCTCCGGTGGACCTCCCGCAGGTGTCCCTGCGGAGGGTCCGCTGGTCCCGTGGCCTCGGTGGAGCATCTGCAGGCGTGCCTGCGGGAGGTCCACCGGAGCCGCGGGACCGGCGACCGGCAGAGCGCCCCCCGTGGCGTGCCGACTTGCTTGGGGCGGCGAAATGGCTAGAGCCGCCCCTGAACACTTCCGAGTATTAAACGTGAAAGAATGTTAAAAATCAAATTTAGCCTATTGATGGGATTGCTTTGCTTTTTGTACGTCATGTGGTTAGACAAAGAATATAAAGGAAACTAGGGCCTGATGATACAAGCTGGAGTGTGGCTTGGACTACATGCCCACACAAGGGAGTAAGAATTACCTTTGCAAGCTACATTGGATCCAGCCACCTAGGAACAAGCAGGCACTATCAGTGATGCCACCCTTACAGCAGGTGGATAGGAAGGGTGGGGAATAAGCAAAGCTTTAGCTCCACCTTCTTCTCATTGGCTAGCACAGCTGAGCCAGTGCAGGGGTGCCATGAGGTGCTGCTGGTATGAGCCACCATCAAATTACTATCACCTTGGAGCAAGGAGAAAGTAGGGGAAGAAGTGTGAGTTACAGTGAGTTTCAGAGTCACAATGCCTTCTGAGGCTGTACTCTCCACACACCCCTTATTCAGAGCTGTGCGTGTAGGGTTGCCAGCCGGTGTCTGGTTTTCGACAGGAAAATCCGATCAAAAAGGGAATCTGGCAGCATCCAGTCAGATCTACTGACTGGACACTAAAAGTCCAGTTACTGCGGGCTGTGGGGGATATGGCAGCCTGTCACCCAGCCCTGATGTGACAGCTCCCACGGCAGCACGCATGCACTGGCTTGGGCCACAGGCATCCCCTTTGAGGAGCCTGGTTTGCAGGGCTGCGGTGGAGGACAGAGTGCAGGGGCACATGGCAAGCAGGGTAAGGGGCCCTCAGCTGGCATAGAACGTGCCCCAGGAGGGAAGGAACATGAGCTGCCTTGCCAGTCAGTGCTTCCTTGGGCCATGCTCTCAGGCAGCTCCAGGGCAGGGAGGGCTCGAGTGGGCTGGAAAGGGGGCTGCCGGGCAGGCAGCACAAAAGGAGGGGGTTGGCTGCCAAGCAGGAGGGCCACGTCCTAGCTTGCCAGCCTAACTGCTCCTGTGAGGTTGCAGCACTCTTCTGACCTGCACTCCCAGGCAGCCTGTGGGAGCTGGGGTTTGCAAGTCCCTTGAGGCTGCTCATGTTGGAGTTGAAGGAGGAGAGCAGAGAGCAATGGGGGAGGAGGGGAGGGGAGGGGAGGGGAGAGGGGTGGGTGAGGGGCAGGTCCTTGAGGGAATAGGCGGGGCAGGGGCAGGAGCAGGGCTTTGGGGGAAGAGGTGGGGCAGGGTGGGTCCAGTTTTCAGACATTAGAAAGTTGGCCTCCCTAGCTGTGCCTAAACTCACAATCTAGTCCAAAGTGTTTAATGAGCACCAGATAAAGCTCAATAGTCTGGTTTATCTGGTGAGAAGGCACAGAACTGTTCATTACGCTGCATGATCACTCAGCTCACACTTTGGGAAACATCAGGAGCTAAGCACAGTGAGGGTATGGCTACACTTGCAGCTGTACAGCGCTGGGAGTCAAACCTGTCTTCGTACAGCTGTGTAGGGAAAGCGCTGCAGTCTGGCCACACTGACAGCTACCAGCACACTGTCGTGGCCACATTTGCAGCATCTGCAGCGGCATTGGAAGCGGTGCATTATGGGCAGCTATCCCAGCGTTCAAGTGGCTGCAACGTGCTTTTCAAAAGGGGGTGTGTGGAGTGTGACGGAGTGTGGGGGAGAAAGAGAGTGGATTTTTGGAGCCAACACTCTGTCAGCAGCTGCCTTGCAAGTTCCGACCCCCTCTCCCATCCCTCTCTTACTTACTGAAAGCAAATAGCCCTCTTTGTTTTTTTCCTCACAGACCAGATAAGCAGCCTCCCCGAAACGGGCCTCCCCACTCCCTCCAGCACGCTGCGCTGCTTCTCTCCTCAAGCCCCTTCCTTCCCCTCTCTTCAAGCAAACACTAGCTGTGGGCGTTCCAAAGGGAGCTCATTCACAGCAAACAGTAGCTGTGTTTGTTTTTTTGATAAGCAGCTCCAGGAGCCTCCAGTTCACAACAAAACAAAGAGAGGCATCACAACAAAACAAAGAGAGTTATCTTTACTTAAAAGCATTATGGGAAGGTTCCGGAGGTCAGTTACAGCGTAGTAAGATTATTCCCTGTTTACACTGGCACCCCAGCGCTGCAGGAGCAGCGCTATTCTCTTTAAACAGTATGGTTTCTCATGGTAGTGAACTTTAAATACAGGTAAAGGCTTATATAAAAACAAAAAGATTTTTATTATAAAAACATATTAAGAAAAACAAAATTATCTTAAACACAGCAGGTTTCAGCTTAAAAATCTCTGAGGTATCTTAAATCAGAGTAACTTGCCCTCAGAAAAAGTGGGGATTCAACCCCTTCCAATGAAAAAACTACTTCCTCTATTGTTGCCAAGACTTCAGCATAGTCAACATCTTTCCCAGCATGCTCAGCTGGTAGCTGGTCCTTTAAATTTGGAAAGGACCAGCAGTTTCACTCCTAACGTTGCCATTTTTCATCTGCATCTGCCAGCTCTACCCTCTCTTCAGGAAGTTAAGTATTTCTGATTCCTATTATGTTTTCTTTGATTTCCCCCATCTGTTATTTCTGAGGAACTGACAAATCATCATATGAAAACACTTGTGAGTAATTTTTTTTCTAAGATCTGGCCTTGGTCAGCTTCACTTTTGTTTTTAGTAAGTTTCACTTTCTGGTTCTCATGCTCTAATTCAAGGATGCAACTTTTGGTTTTTAAACACTACAAGGAAATATTTAAGTGAAAATGCAATACTTTTCATTGACTATTTCTTTAAAAAAAGACCCTCAGACATAATTCTTTCTTATATGCTTTGAAAAACCTTAAACAACACTGATGTACAGCCCTAATGTACCTGACACTGGCCAATTTTTGTGCTGTCAGTGAGAGACAGAGAAAGAGGACCGTTCAGATTTGCAGTTGCTGGTACATTTGTCAAAATAAAACAAAGCTCATTTTTAAAAAAAGCAGTAGCAGTAGCATGGGTGCAAACAAACCAATGCTCACTCACGAGCAACAGACAGTATGTAGAAGTGAGGTTTTCTAGTTAGACTTGATACAAGGGCAGGATCAATGTATGTGCTTCGTGCCTCTTAAACATGATATATAAATAACCCAAGATTTTGCTCTGCTTGGCATCGTCACTGGGAAAATCCTTTGCTGCCCTGGGATTCCTTTTTTTACATATTCTACAATGTCTTATTATGTAGGAACACACTTTCCTGTAACATGCCCGTCTTCTCCTACCCCTCAGCCTCCCCGCCCCCCCACGCTTTCCTTGGACAAGCACATTTATTGTGACAATGCCAAGAAAAACCCACTCTCCCTTTGTATCTGAGTCCTACCCACCCAACTCACTTTGTGTGCCAGGTCTTTGATGGAGTGCAGGATATTTCTCCACACCCATATTGTGAGCTTTTTTTTTTTTTCCCCCAGGATTCCCTTTCAAAATGCCAGTGTGATGGCATTTCATGACCTCCTGCACTACCAGCTCCACCTCTTGTAGCTCCTTGTGGTACATACAGATGAAGGGAGATATTGTGGCTTTTTACAACATAGCTGGTGTTGTGGGGAGGGAATCGTAGAGGGGCCAGACAGCAACATGTTGCTCTGTGGTTGACTGAACCAAAATACCCCCAGGGTAGAGCTGGTTGAAAAGTTCCAATGATTTTTCCTGGGAAATTTTTGGAAGTTCCTTTGAAAAGCCATTTTTCGTTTAAGAAAAGGATCTCAGTGACAAATTTTCAGCCAGCAATATTGTACGGCTTTGTGGGCTTGTGAAGATTGGAACTGCATCTTAGCCACTTTGGGCAGGATGCAGTATGTTCTTCTCCTCAACCTTCCACTGGCTCAGTTCTGAGGGCCTGGTTCTCCATTGTCTTGTGTAAAAGTGGGGGCAAAGCATTGCCATTCTGCTTTGGTGGCATTTTTTGTATTCCCTTTGCACAGGTGTAAATGTCTACACCAGCTACAAGAGAGCGCAGAATCAGGCTTTGAGGCCCAAATTCGATCCAGTACTGAGCCTTGCACAGGGATTAAGTAAGGAGGCACTGGTGTTTGCCCCTGGCATATGTTAGTAAAGTAATTAACTTTCATTCTGGCTACAACAACTCTTCTGAGCATGTTGACAGCTGGAGAAAAGTGAGGGCATAGGTGTGCCCTAATTACACTCTCATTCTGCCACTTCCACCCTTCTTACTCCCTACCCCAGAGGTATTTTCCAGCAGAGCCGTGTGACCGCGTTGCAGACAGGCTGCCTGCTTCACTGGCATAATGGCTGTGGCACACCTCTAAAAGTCTCCGGGAACAGAGGGGCTTTATGCCTCTCTCCCTCTCAGTGCCATCCATGTTGAGGAGAGAGCAGTGGATGACTCTAGAAGCTGCAGGTGGGGCAGGTTTAAAAGCCTTCTCCCTGTTTGGGCCAGTTTTAAACCCTGTTCAAAACCAGTTTGGTAGCCCCAGTGTGAATGGGGCCTTTGTTAGTCATTGATGACTAGAGTGTTTTGGGAACTTGGGAAAATATGCTTGGCAAAAAAACTCACCTAGCAAATAATAAAAATGGTCTTCAAATTTGCCAAGCTTCTTTGCCTGAGGCAGGCACAATTAAAGTCAATGAATTGTTTAATGTGAGAGAAAGAATAAGGGAAGCAAGAAAAAAGCATATTGTTCCTTGATGCTGTTTTGTAATTTCTCTTGTGTGGATCCTCCTCTGGATTGATGGCATGGATCCTGCAGTTAGATCATAGAATCATAAACTTTAAGGTCAGAAGGGACCATTATGATCATCTAGTCTGACCGCCTGATCAAGAAGTTCAACAGAGAAATGCTCATCCATTGGAGGACTATATCCTACCTTAGCAGAGGGATGATCTATGATCTTTTTCAGCTCTAGCTAGGATGATCCAGATCTTTGATTTTGGACTTGTTAACAGGCCTGACTTATTTTGTAGGAGCACTCCCAGTTGCATAGAAAGAGTTGTTTCAAGTACGGTGGCACTAGATACATTCCTTCTCCACAGGAGGCCCAGAACAACGGGGATACTATACAACTGCTTCTAAGGGGAAAGTAAAAATTCCAAGAGCTTCTTCTCTGCTGTTTCCACCAATACACTCCTTCAAAATAAATAAATAAAACAGACACCAAATATTTGTAACAGTCAGAAAAAGAAATCACCTCTGTTAAGAGAATCCAGATGAGAGCGGGGACTCAAATTCCGGTATCACCCTGGCCACCTGCCTGGACCAGGCCCATCTCCTGCTCCCTTCTCTGTTCTATTCACTATCATGTATGTCATGGGGACACTGGTAGCCCTGAATTTTTTTAAGAGGCTCAGGAATCCCCCTCAAAGCCATAGTCTCAGTCAAGAACTAATCATATTAAGCAGGTATACTTTCCATAAGCACCATTCATGCTTGTAAGAGTTATGCATGTTAAAGGACCCCTTCATATAATCGGTTATGCACTTTGTACTCTTCTCCTTGGGTGGGGCGCAGATATCCTGAGCTTGAATTAAATGAATACCTCTCAGGGGGCATATCTGCACTGCTGCTGGAAGTGAGCCTCCCAGCACAGGTGGACAGACTTGCTCTAAGTCAGCTTGAAGCTAGCGTGGTAAAAATAGCAGTGTGGATGCTGCGGCTCGAGTGGAGACGTGGGCTCTCAAGGAACTGAGCTCAGGAGGGTAGTCCAAGTCTCTGCTGGAGATGCAGCATCCACACTGCTATTTTACCCATGCAGGCTTAAGCTTGTCTTCCCAGGCTGAGAGATGTGCTCCTAGTTGCAGTGTAGACATACCCTAGTTAGTGCCATCTGTTCCAAATTCTGCTGTTCTTAGTAGTCCTGCAACAGATTTTCTAATGTCATAGAAAGTGTTAGAGGAGGGGTAGAAGTTATTCAACTGTGTATAATGGAGATTTTTGCCTGCTAGGAGGAGAGTCAGAAAGATAAACTATCCTCATGCTTCTGGTGTATACTGGTGGTGTCCACGAAAGTCAGGAAGAAAGTTCTCTTCCCCATGGTATAGGAGTGCACAGTGGTCTAGGATCGTTATGAACTTGGAGAGGAAGGACATTGTTTTCCTCTGCCAACAGTACAAGCCAAAGCCAGATAGATTGGCTGGACCTGATGGATTATTGGACAGTTGTGGTGTTTGGAGCTTTCTCTGTTGATGTGCTGTATAATTTATCATTTCGGTGACCAGGGAAATCAGCAACCTGTTGCCATGGATGGTGCCTAGGTAGAGGAGTGCCAGGATGGATTCCAAGCTCACAATTTAGTGTTGTAGAATAATCAGCCAGCCACATCAAAGCAGGAAAAGTCTAACACATCAGATTTTTAAGGACTCTGAGTGAGTTTGGGGTTCACACTCCCAGTTGCTGGTGAGTTTCTTTTTCAGCTTCCTGAGCATTTTAATTCTGTTGATTCCTTTACAGAGCCCAGTAGCGTATTCCCAGTCCAGCAGTCCTTCCTGATGTATTCAGAGAATCCATGGTGCGAGCACTATGCTGTCATGGGAATCTTGCAGCTGGTGCCTCCATACATGAGACATGCTGCAAGTTCCTTAGCTCTTGTTATCACTATAAATAATTCATTCATTGGAGAGGAAGGAAGAACCAGGCATCTAATGCCACCACTGGGGCTGCTCAATGGCATAACTGTTTTTTTCTTTGGTTGGTAGCCAGCACTGACACCATGCTGCTTTTAATTAGCTTTTCTTTTGGTGGTTAGTACACAGAGGATTGCATTAACAAATGCAGTAGAGAAGTAGCAGGCCTCCTCTAACTCAGGTGTGGCAGGTTAACCTGAAGAACCAACCAATTTTCCCCAGGGCCGTTGCAACCATTTAGGCAAGCTAGGCGGTCGCCTAGGGCGCTAGCATTTGTGGGGCACCATTTTCTTCGGCAGCGACCACAGTGGCCAGATCTTCAGCTGCTCCAGTCACCGCCGGCATTTAGGCGGAGGGAGCTGGAGCAGGGGAGCGCAGGGAGGGCCGCCTGCAGCAAGTAAGCGGGGGGATGTGGCACGCAGAGGAACTCCCTGCCCCAGCTCACCCCTGCCCCACTTCCTCCCCGAGCACGCCGTAGCCGCTTCACTTCTCCCGCCTCCCAGGCTTGTGGCGCCTATGCTGATTGGCACTGCAAGCCTGGGAGGCGGGAGAAGTGAAGCAGCCACAGCGTGCTCAGGGTGCTCGTGCTCATGCACAGAGCAGGGGTGAGCTGGGGCGGAGGGGGGTGCCTCAGGGTGGGGGGTGGGGAGCTGCCGCAAGGGGGGTGCCTCAGAGTGGGGGTGGGGAAGCTGCTGCAGAGGGGGGCACCTCAGGGCGGGGGGGAGGGCGCAAGGTGGAAGTTTCGCCTAGGGCACGAAACATCCTTGCACCGGACCTGGTTTTCCCTCTGTATGGGTTATGTTTGTGTTGCATGTAGTTATGGCACTGAGAAGTATTGTCATTCTGTTACCTGCGTACTGCATCTTGTAAATGTAGAACAGTCCCCCAGCCTATTGCGTGAGCTGCTGCCATTTTGGGCTTCACTTTAGGTGCAGAATATTAAAGCGAGTGGGTCTCTGTGTTCTCTCTCTATTTATAGTGACTTCATATTTGTTCTTTCTTTCTCTCTCATTTTTCCCTGGTCTGAAATAAGTTAACCGAGATTGAAAAATCCTTCTTTTGATTTTTGCTATTAGAAAACAAAATCTGGCATCTGGAGCTGGGTTTCCTTGGGCAACAGGAGGGCTGAGGAGAATTTTTGTGTGTAATATTTTTGGGCTGTTTATGGAGGTGGGTTGAATGTTGTTTTGCCAAGCTGTGGTTATATTATCTATGGATGGTATCTTTCTTTGAAGGCAGGGGGAGCTTGGTGTGTCTTATGATGGGCTAAAGTGAAATAAATATCAGTTTTACCTTATAATTTTAATGGGCTTTATTGTGTTAAAGCACAGCCCTGTGTTGGAGATAGTGCTGACATGATGCCTTTGGAACTCCTGGAGAGCATCCTACTACAGGGAGTAGCGTGCACTCCCCCTGGACCCAGCTGTCAGAGTCACCCTTTCTCCACTCCTTTTAGCTAGACTGCAGCAACTGTGGGCTCTGGTTTTGTGCAACTTCTCTGTTTCCAGGGGTCAGAGACTGCATATGTGCAAAGAGAGGGTTATGGGGCCCTGTCTCTCCCCATCATACTCTTGGGCACCCATTCAAGGCCACGTACAATCTAGCCTTCAGCTGGAGTCTCCAATTGAGTTTTGGTGAAACTCTTTTTCACAAGAGGACACACATATAGAGGACAATTGACTTCAATGGGACTACTCACTAGAGTCAGGGTTTGCAGGATCTGCTTTGATATCCTCTTCTTCCTTTTGTTTCTCTCACACACATGTATTACAATTAACTCCCTGTGATGGGGTGCACTCACTCCGCACTGGACGGGGAAGGGTTAATTTCTCACTGTGGGCTGAAGAAGCCACGCCCCCACAGCCCTACCAGGCATGCACCAAGTGTAGTGCTACTATAAAAGGGAGTAGCCCAATTCAGTCTGGCCTGACCACCAGAGAGAAAGGATGCACGCCGCAGACTACAGCGCAGGAGCTGCTGAAACCATAGACTGTGAGAACTGGAAGCGCCAAAACCCAGGCAGACGCCCAGGTACCTGAAGATGCCACTCAAAGGTTGGAGCCCCTGGGAACAGCACAACCTGAGGAGACCAGAGATCCCGAAGATGTCTTGAGCAAGACTGAAGGAGTCATGGTAGGAAGGAGCCCGGGGGGGAACTCTAGCCACTAGGCCTTACCACCTTGCAGATCAGGGCAAAACCATCGACTCTGGCAATTAGGCCTTATCACTCTGCGGATCAGGGCAAACCTATTGACTCTGGCCACTAAGCCTCACTGCTCTGCTGACAAGGGCAACTGACTTTATCCCCTGGGACTCATTGTCTTGAGACAGAGGACAGCTTGAAGGCCGGGGAGCACTCACCCTGAACTGAACGGGGATCCTCCACCCCACCACACGCCCCCAAAGTGCTAGCTTATGAGAGCCTGAGAGATGAAGATAGGAGTTTGCAGAGTCAGTCAATGACTAGATTAAGATGCTTGACTCTGTGACTGCAGAGTTGGTGTTTGGAACGAACAGGTTTATGAGCCGAAATGCAGTGAAACGCTGATTAAAGTTGAACAGTCTGTGCATACCAGATAGAATAGCCTTGGGCTTGGTGGATGTAGAGAAGAGGAAGGACAAAATGACTTTAAAAAGGAGGGGTTAGCCAGCAACACCTTTGCACTCTGTATGTAGTATCAGCTCATAATTCTGCTGGTGTTTGAGTGGCAGGGGTCTCCTCATAACCACATAACACAGGGGACAGTGTTGCTATTTGTTTTTTGTAGTTTCTATGGGAGTGAATGGAATTACTAGGGAAAGAGCCCCTGGAGTAAGGCTGCTCAGGGCCTTGTTCTTTGGAAACAGGCAGCAAGAGGTCAAGCTCCCTGTATTCTCTGGCTTCAGACTGCCTTTGCTAACAGCTGAGTGAAATAGGTTCACGGGTAAATGCTAAAGTTAATCTACAGTGCAAGCAATGGTGTGGATCCCAGTCAAAAAAAACCACCAGCCTGGAATATTTACATGCCAAACCTTCACCAGAGTACTGTGCAGAATAAAGAATTAAAAATATACATAGGAAAACAGCGCATGGAGCAGGAGATTTGATTCTCCTGTTGCCTACACTAGTGTAAGTCTGGGGTAACTCCACTGAAGTGCTTCATCCACATCCCTTCTACGCTAGGGAAATTCCCAAACAGCTGATTTAATTGTCTTCCTGCTGTGGTTCAAAGCAGGCCCATTGGGGGCCAGGATCTTGCCCAACACCTTAACCAAGAGGCTTAAGAAGGTTAGTGTAGTGCGTTAAAGCTGTTATCCTGCATGCAGAGCTTGCCTTCCAGGAGCCATTTCATTCAACAAAAGAAGAGCTTTCTCTCTAATCAAAACCTTTTAACATTGTCATCGTTTGGTGTTAGAAACAGATCCATGGGACTTAGGCACAAAAAGGAAGAGACGCCTATGGGCCTCAATGTCCTTGGGGCAGCCAACAGCCAGGCTGCCAACTCGCCTCCCATATTCGCTCAAAATATGGCCATGTTGTAACCATCTTACTTGAAATGTTACCTTAATTCCTGATAACTCTGCAGCTGGTTTCTGCACTAGCAACAGTAAATCTGATATTCCTTGACTCCTTGCTTGTTTGGTGTCCCATAGTTTGGTAGGTTCTAGTGTGCTGCAGCACAAACAGCAGGAAGCTTGCAAACTTTTTCCAGGACTACTTTGCCTGACCCATCCAAAAAATAAAATAAAATAAAATAAAAAATCAGTGTGCTTGAAGCTCTCTGTCTGTAAAACACAGTAATTACACAGAGAATGAAGAAGGGCAGAGATTGTTACTAAATAGATCAATGTATAGAGTGGACCAAGGCCATTACCTAATGCAAGCAAGCTCTTATTCTATGCTAATGTAATGCTGACAGAGCCCTGTCGTCAGCGGGATTGAACTGGGGATCTCCGGAGCTTAGTGCATGAGCCAAAAGCCAACTGGCTGTTAGCTAAGGCTGTAGCAGACCCAATCTCTCTCTCTTTAAGTGGTCTCAGTGCTACTAGATGGGACAGAACACCACACCCAGCAGGTGTGTGGGTTACACCAACACTCTCACGTGTGCTAGAGTGCCCATTATTGGTCTAAGTGTGGATGATTTGATAATACTATATGTACTGGACCGTACAACAACCCTGTTTGACTCTACATTTACATCAAAAATTCCTTTGGGGACTATCAAAACGTCATGAATTCAGCATTTAAGTATGAGCTTGGCAGCACTGTATTCAGACAGGCCAAGAATCATCACACTCACAAATGAGATGACACAGCCATGTTTTGTAAACACACCGAAGGCCACTAAGCTCCCATGAAAAGCAGCAAGTCTGTGAAAACTGAAATGTTTATTCTTCCATTACACTCCAGGGTCACTTATAAAAATAAAATTAAAATTAAATAAATGGATGCTGAGGCTGGAGGATTCCCAAATATAAGGGAGCAAGTCATGGACTAGAGAAAGAGGGGAACAGACGGGGCTTGATCATTGGAGCTGTGCTTTCACTTTTGGTTTTCTGTTTTCACTTATGACATGTGACATCAGGATTTCAGATGTAAAGAGAGACTTTTACACTGGGGAAAACTTAAACAGAGCATTTAACCAAAAACCCAGTGCTCTTGGCGGTACACATTTTCCTTACTCACTTTCCATTTACTGCTGACTATATATTTGTTCTGCCTGCCCTCACCCCATTACATACAGTCTTAATGGATCCATGTGATGCACATAGTAAATACCGTTACTAGAGGATTCAGACACACACACACATCAGCAGAGCTTGGAGGAGACCCGTAGCCCTTCATCTTAAAAACACAGACTTCTACCACTTGAGATATTTGGCTAACAGTTCTTTATCCTCTGTGGGCCAGTCACAACTGGCGTGCGCTCTCTCTCTCTCTGTGTGTCTCACACACACACACACACAAACACACACACACTGTGTGACACTGTGGTAACCAGTAGATGGGTATTATACAATTCCAACTTCATCTTCTGCTTAATCCTCTTATGACGTGCATAACAAGCATGATCTATTGCTCTGACCACATCACCTCCCTCCTTGAATCTAGAGCTGTGAGAATAACTGTTTTTTTCCCCAGTACACTAGGAATTCTGGGGGTGGGGGAAGGGAAATCATTTCGCATCAACCCCAAACCAAATTTTGGGGGAATTTTTGGTGACTCAGAAAGTTGGAAAATTGTTTGTTTTGGGTCGAAAGAAATGTTTAACTCCAATTTAGGACATCTTTTTCCTTTAAAAAAATTAAAGCAAAAGGTTAGATTCACAGGAGGACTTGGGCGCTGTAATGGGGCATCTGCCCCACACTGGCCCATAAGGGGTTAAAGCAACCCTTTGGAGGCTGCACAGGAGGCAGCCAATCAGGAGAGGGCTTATAGGGCATCCAATCAGGACCAGGCTGTGCCGTATAAGAAGGGCTGTTGGGCAGAGCAGCTTCAGTCACTCCCTGAAGCTCAAGGAGGGAGGACCGGATTCCTCGCAGAAGGAAGGAAGATAGCACCTGGGACAGAGCAGTGCTGGGCAGATCAGGGAAGTGGGAGCGAGCTCTCAGCTGCCTACTGATAGACTGAGGCCCTGAGACAAGGGCAGAGAAGGTGCTAGGGCTGCGGGGAAGTGGCCCAGGAAAATAGACTGCGGGGTGATGCAGCACGTGGCTGCCAGCTATAGGGTCTCGGGGCTGGGACCTGAAGTAGTGGTTGGGTCTGAGTCACCCCCCCTTTGCTATCACTTGCTATTGAAGAGGAAGTGGCTGGACAGTGGCTGGCTAGAGGGACAACAGAGTGGGGCACAGCCGGAGAGCTGCATCTGGAAGAGGATGCGGTGATCCTGGGAGTGACATGGGTCCTGGAGCAGAAGTGACGGAGGCAAGATGTCACCAGAGGAAGGCGCACTGGTGAACTAAGCCAATTCCCCAGACAGCCAGCAGGAGGCGCTGCAGTGGTGAGTTGAACACCATCACAGATGCCGTGCACAAAAGGAGGAGGAAGAGGTGCCCCGCTTATACCCTATAGCCCAGTGGTTAGGGTACTCACTTGTGGAATCTGTGCTTTGGAATACAGACCTCTCCCCTTCTGAGGCAAGTGCCCTAACCCCCAGGCTATTGGCTATTCTGGAACAGGGCTCTCTCAATCTCTGCTGTTAAAGCTGTTTCACTTTGCATAAATTACTTACACACTCCTTGGACCAGAGACGGAGAGGGAGAGGGAGAATAACTTGATAGCCTCGATGGTCAGGGCACGCACATGGGTTCCAGTCCCTGGTCCATTGGAACAATTCCTCAGGAGAGATTGAGAGACACCTCCCCTCCCCCCATGCACTCCAAAACAGCCAGTAGCCTGGTGCTTAGGGCACTCGCCTCTCAGGGGTAGGTTCGAGTCCTTACTCCAGAGTGGGGATTCCAGCCTGGGTCGCCTGTGTCCCTGGTGAGTGCCCTAACTGCTGAACTATAGACTATAAGGGGTCTGTCTACTCCTCTTGGTTTTATCAATGACACCTAAATTGCTTTGTGAATCTAATACCAACCCCCCCCCCAACTAAAACTATTAATCAAAACTGACAGAATTTGCAAAATGTCTCAGTTGACACCAATCTGAATTTTTCAGAGAAAAAACGTTTGGGAGGAAAAATTTTATCCCACTCAAATTCAAGCATCTTCAAAGTCCTCAATCTTTCCCCAATCTATATTTCCACTTTGTTTTCTCTCCAGAGCTTTCTGTTCCCTTCCTCTCTTTATTCCACTCTTGGCCTTCACTGTTCCTACCTTCCTTGCTAAAAATCTTTATTCTTGCCTATTAAGTATTTTCTCTTTCTTCAAATCTAGGAACAAGAACATAGGCCATCCTTACAGGATGGGGGACTCTATCCTGGGAAGCAGTGACTCTGAAAAAGACTAGGTGGTCATGGTGGATAATCAGCTAAACATGAGCTTCCATTGGGATGCTCTGGCCAAAAAAGCTAATATGATCCTGGGATGCATAAACCAGGGAATCCTGAGTAGGATTAGAGCAGTTATTTTACCTCTATGTTTGGCACTAGTGCAACTGCTGATTGAATGCTATGTCCAGTTCTGGTGTCCATGATCCAAGAAGGATGTTGATAAATAGGAGAGGGTTCAGAGAAGAGCTATGAGAATGATTAAAGGATTAGAAAATACGCAGTATAGTGATAGACTGAAAGAGCTCCATCTATTTAGCTTAACAAAGAGAAGGTTAAGGGGTGACTTGATTACAGTCTATAAGTATCTACATGGGGAGCAAATATTTAATAATGGGCTCTTCAATCTAGCATAGAAAGGTACAACAGGATCCAATGGCTGGAAGTTGAAGATAGACAAATTCAGACTGGTGGTAAGATGTAAATTTTTAACAGTGAAAGTAATTAACCATTACAATTTACCAAGGGTTGTGGTGGATTCTCCATCACTGACCATATTTAAATGAAGATTGAAAGTTTTTCTACAAGTTATGCTCTAGGACAGGGGTGGGCAAACTACGGCCTGGGTGCCACATCTGGCCCTCCAGACTTTTTAATCTGGCCCTCAAGCTCCTGCTGGGGAGTAGGGTCCAGGGCTTGCCCCGCTCAGTGTGGCTTCCAGAAGCAGTGGCATGTCCCCCCTCCGGCTCCTTCGCGTAGGGGCAGCCAAGGGCTCCGCACGCTGCCCCCACAGCTCCCATTGGCCGGGAACCATAGCCAATGGGAGCTGCAGGGGCGCCTGCGGACAAGGCAGCGTGCAGAACTGCTTGGTTCTGCCTCTGCCTAGAGCTGGAGAGGGGACATGCTGCTGCTTCTGGGAGCTGCTTCAGGTAAGCGCTGCCCAGAGCTTGCACCCCTGACCCCCTCCTACACCCCACCCCCCTGCCCCATCCCTGATCTCCCTCCCGCTTTCAAAACCCTTCGGTCCCAGCTCGGTGCACCCCCCTGCACCTCCAACCCCTCACCCCCACCTCAGTGCCTGCACCCCCAGCTGGAGCCCTCCCCCACCCCCCCACATCCCAACCACCAATTTTGTGAGTATTCATGGCCCGCCATACAATTTCTATACCCAGATGTGACCCTCGGGCCAAAAAGTTTGCCCACCTCTGCTCTAGGAATTATTTTGTGGAAGTTCTATGGCCTGTGTTATCTAGTCTGACCTCCTGTATCATTATTGGTTCCTTCTGGTCTTGGAATCTATGAAACCTTAAAACCCACCTCTTTTGTCAGTCTTTCCCAGGGAAGGAATCTTGCACTGTTTATAAAAGTATGGTGCTATCTAGGTCACCTCAAATAACAATAAATAATGAATATGTATTCTGTGCACCTGAAACTGTTCCAAACATCTCTCAGTCTGGGACCCACATTGAGAAATATTTGTAATGGAATGCACCCAAGTGTTTTTCCACTTCACATCAGGGATCTTCTCACAAACTTACAAAGATGTGCACATTTCCTGTGGCAAGTTTTGTGAGTGGTCAAGGAGAGCACAGGGCACTTAGGGTTTCAGTAGGGAGGGTCACTTCCTGCTCAAAATATCGGTATCAAAGAGGACAAAATAGGTGACGATATGACTATAAATTGAGAGACTCTGGTTCCCTGCCGGTGGGGGTATTTTGTGAATCATAGTTTTTATTCTTTGAATACAGAGCTTCTCTGAGCTGATTAAGTGTAATTAACTCTGTAGTCTAGAATCCTTACAGATTCCTGTTGCTCTGATCCCCGTGGCACTTGTTTTACCTCTCCTGCCTTTTGGAACACTGAGGAATTTATGAATGAGGCCCAATTACAGAAAATTGTGGGTTTGTAATCAGCATTCTCTCTCATGCCGCAATGGTTCTTTTCTCACACACACACCCTCAACCCCACCTCTGGCCCAAAAATACACACAAAGTTGTTCTTCAGACTTGACCATTTTTACCAGCATGCCTACTGCAGTTGTGTAACCAATTAAAGGGAAGTTAATGGCAGCATGGCTGACTCCGGTGGCCTTTGAACCGGCTCTAGATGTTAGAGAGAAAGGGAAACTCTCTGATTATTTAGGGTTGTTTTTATGACAGAATAATTGGTATTGTGTGTGTGAAACAGAGACTCCTGGGCAATGTTTATGCTGACTTCAGAAGCAAGGTAAACTGAGAGGCTGAAAAAGGCCCTGGTCATGGGCTCCCTGGTTTGGGGGGAAGTGTCAATGTTAATTTCAGCTTTGAAAAAGTAAGCCTGTAGTCCTTTACATTGTGAATGTATCTTTGAAAATGTAAAACAATCACTGCAGCCCTGGAACCTTAACATTCTTACCTTCACTCTAATGTTTCTCAGGGGATTCCCTGCCCTGCAAAAGGGATATTGCTATATTCCTGTTTAAAAATCCACCCACCCACACTTCTTGCAGGATTGGTGGAATTTTTCAGGCTGCAGGACCAAAAGTTTGAAAGTTTGTTATGATGACCTTTTAAAAAAAATCCTTAGTTTTTCACAAACCACCTCTTCCAACCATACGGGGCAGTCTTTAAGGCCTGGAAATCCCCTCCATCCTCATTGGGGGAGGGTGGACTTCTGCCACGGGCACTATGGCTGCTGTGTGTTTCAGTTCTCAGCTGCCTCTATGCATCAGAACAGGCTCATTTTTAAAAGTGTTCGTTTGTCCCTATTTATTTAAGACCTTCCCCTGCAGACAATAACCTGTATGTGGCTCATAGCTCATGGATAATGTGACAACAATGTTAAGGAGCTCTAGCATATAAAGAATTACTGGGTTCCAGTCTACCACATTGCTGGTCTGGACAGGTGAGACTGCACGCTGCCTTGCTGATGACTTGTGGTTTTCTAGCACTCTGAAGCTGAGGAGGTTGTTTTTGTTCAGAAGGGGAAAATATCCCCCTCTCTAGCAGTCATTAAATGCTATGTTAGGGCATGCCTATATGGGGAAGCTCTTGCAAAATAAGCAAGTGTGTGAATTTAAAGCATTATAGCTATTCCATGCTAACTCCCCATGTGAACGCTTTTATTCCACATTAAGAGTGTCCACACTAAGGGGAAGTAGTGCAGAGCAGATATTGAGGAATAACTATTTCTCCATGTAGACAAGCCCTTAGATATTCCACAGATGATCCCTCCCCAGATTGTCCAGCCCACGTCCAGATATGACAAAGAAGCTCATGGGCAAATTGCTGGAGTTTTGTGTTCCCTAGTATTTTAACATGCCCATATACTTAGGCTTTCCTTGGCTGACAGCACGCTGTCTTGGAGGACTATATTAATCTGCCATTCCCTGTTATCCAAAATCATCCACGGCAGTCATGAGGGAGAGAGAGGGACACCCCCTCCAAAGGTTGTTGCAGGTAGTCACCCTTCTGCCCCAGACAGATTAGGTTTCTTAGCTTGGCAGATCAGCCAACTTCAGATTGGCCTGAGAGACAGTCAATCTTCTGGAGCCTGTGCAAGGATGTTGCCTTAGCTCTGTGGCAGTTGAAGTGACCTTGGCTGGAGTGGACTGGCCTGAGAACTGGGGGTAGTGGTGTGTGCATGGTGGGGAGCTTTACCCCTAGGTAGCTCAGTAACTGCCTGCCATTGAGCTGGAGGGTAAGTGGCGTAAAGGGAAGTGAACTGACTCTTCTCTCATGCACAGCTAGCATCTGTCACCTTGCACAGATTACACAGCTCAGAAGGCTGCAGATACTCGCAGATAGACAAGGCCCTCCGGGATTTAGGGGATTATTAGCATTATTGAGAGTACTTTCATTCGCCTAGAGAGAATATACCCTTTAGACTACATCACTCAGTGTGAGTCACCGTATTAAATAACATATGTTTCCTATATTCAGCATATGACTTCATACATTGCACACGTATGCAGAAATGTATTCAACATAAACAACACTGGCTAGTTTTGTTCACAATATAAGCACAGAAATACAAACCTAGGTGTGTTGCAAATTGAATGTAAATAAGTCAATGGATTTAATGTGATTGGATTTCTATTTTTAACACCTCCAGTTCCTAGACTTTTGGTATTAAGTCAAGTAAACTATGTACATGTTGCATGCATTTTACATGCAGTACAGATGTAATATATTGGAACATTTATTTGACATGGGGATGGTTTCAGAGGTTGCTAGCTGTATTTGCTAGGATAAAACAAATAGAAACAGGGACTCTGATCCTATGAACTTGATGTTATATATGTGCTTAAATTTTAGTCACCTGAGTATTTTCACTGAAGCTGGTGGAATTACTTGGGTGCTTAGAGCTAAATACATGCCTAAGTGAGGACTTGGCTGCTAAATTTATATTGTTGTAATGATTAAGGAAAGAACAGGGATACATAACCAACAAATGCAATCTGACACTACGGGCTTCTTTTATTAAAGTGAAACGCTGATTGACTTAAATGGAAGCAGGAGCAGGCCCTAGCCCTGCTAAGCTCATGCAAACAAAAGAAATTAAGAAAGCTCCTTATTAGGTGTGTTTATGATGATCATGGATCATACGAGTCTTTTGGGCATAGGGCCTCTGAGGTAAAGTGGTGTTGTGTACAGGGATTTCTACTGTTAGCTGTTCTAATGAATGTTACTGTAGTTAGTGTGGTAGACAGTAAGGGAGTTTCCCCTTTGGATTGGCTTAATACAAAGAAAATGCTTAGAACATGTGTCATGATTTAAACATAAGAACATAAGAATGGCCGTACCGGATCAGACCAAAGGTCCATCTAGCCCAATATCTGTCTACCGACAGTGGCCAATGCCAGGTGCCCCAGAGGGAGTGAACCTAACAGGCAATGATCAAGTGATCTCTCTCCTGCCATCCATCTCCATCCTCTGCCAAACAGAGGCTAGGGACACCATTCCTTACCTATCCTGGCTAATAGCCATTTGTGGACTTAACCACCATGAATTTATCCAGTTCCCTTTTCAACATTGTTATAGTCCTAGCCTTCACAACCTCCTCAGGTAAGGAGTTCCACAA
Organism: Mauremys reevesii; assembly: GCF_016161935.1. Taxonomy (NCBI): domain Eukaryota; kingdom Metazoa; phylum Chordata; order Testudines; family Geoemydidae; genus Mauremys; species Mauremys reevesii. The sequence continues at coordinate 33,900,653 of NC_052628.1, read as the reverse complement.
GTTGACTGTGCGCTGCGTGAAGAAGAACTTCCTTTTATTTGTTTAAAACCTGCTGCCTATTAATTTCATTTGGTGACCCCTAGTTCTTGTATTATGGGAATAAGTAAATAACTTTTCCTTATCCACTTTCTCAACATCACTCATGATTTTATATACCTCTATCATATCCCCCCTTTGTCTCCTCTTTTCCAAGCTGAAGAGTCCTAGCCTCTTTAATCTTTCCTCGTATGGGACCCTCTCCAAACCCCTAATCATTTTAGTTGCCCTTATGTTCATAATGATAATTGGACATGGAGAGCCCTGTGCAACTGGGGGTCTTGTTGATTAATGGTGCAAAATTATTCTCCCTTGCTATGTCATTAGAGTTTGGTGTAACCCAGATAATAAATATCCCCTGTCTGTGTGTTCCATTCTATGCATCCGAAGAAGTTAGCTGTAGTTCACGAAAGCTCATGCTTAAATAAATTTGTTAGTCTTTAAGGTGCCACAAGTACTCCTGTTTTGTTTTGTTTTTTTGCGGATACAGACTAACACGGCTGCTACTCTGAAACCAGATACCTTGGTAAGTTAATTTATCTTGTCTTGGCATCATGTGACATTCCAGTTGGATAATAGTGATTTGGAGTAAATTCTTTTTGGGAATGGCTAGTATATAAGGTCTTGATCCTGCAAGGTGTTGAGCACATTCTGGTCCTGATCCAGCAAAGCACTTAGGCATGTGCTTAATTTTAAGCATATGAGTAGTCCCAATGACCCTGATTTCCCTCCTTCCCCCTCCCACCTTCCCCGTTTAACTTTTTACAAAATGATTTGTTGGTGAAAAAAAGACTGCCCTTAATTATAGCTGTGCAACATCACTGGCTTCAATGGGAGTTCCGCCTGAATAGAGATGGATGTGGCCCTTGCTAATTGCAGCTTATTGGCCTTTTCCTGAGAGGTGATGAGGGCCATCAACTCACATTGAATTTGAGTAGTAGGTCCTGAATTGTTTAAAACAAAATAATATGTAAAGTGAGTGAGTTTGCATAGGTTTAATGGAGTGCAGAATTTTGCCCATAAATTGCATTATACGTTTTTGTCTGTATGTTTATTTTTTACATTTGACTTAGCTGGGATAATGAACCTGGATTAGTTTGCTTGTTCCACTTTTATTTCCAGATAATTTCACTTTTTGCTTCTAACACAATAACACCAGGTTGGAAGGGGTTGCAACACTGTAGGGGAACGTTTAAATAAAAAAAATAGTTTAACTGATATGTAAATAACTTACTATTTCTGTTACTTTACTGCAAGACATTGAGAACAGCAGCTCCAAAGGAAGATCCTGATTTTAGAAATCACTGTATTCAAGAAAGCGCTTAAACACATGCTTTTATGGACTTTTGAGGGACTTCAGAACGTGACTTCAGGGCCTGTGGTACTAGGAGTGTCATTCTGCCTCATGATCTCAGGGTTATGTTTACAAATTTACTTAGATGTGTAATTAATAGACTGTAGTCATTAGCTGCTACACCTTCCTTTATCTCTAGGCCTCAAGGTTTGAAGTAGTTCTAAATTGTATTTTTTGCCAATGAACATAAGAATGTAGGAATTGTCATCCCAGAACTGTACTCCCTAGCTAGTCCTGCATCCTGTTTCTGACAGCAGCCAGTACCAGATAATTCAGAAGAAGGTGCAAGAAACCCCATAGCAGATAATTGTTGAATAATCTATGCATGGGGATACTTCCTTCCCAAAACGATCCACGCCCCTATGCCCTGCAGCATGAGGGTTTATCTTTCTAGTTTGTTTATTTTTATGCTATACAGCAGAGGTTCTCAAACTGTGGTCCATGGGCCACCAGTGGTCCATGAGCTCCATTCAGATGGTCCACGGATAGTTCTCTCTAAGGTGCACACCTGGGCGGCCGCACACAAGAGAATGAAGGGCCATCCACCTAATTAGTGGCACCACTAATTAGGTGCCTGGACTCTGGAGAAGATGCACATGTAAGGTGAGGTGGTGGCGTTGGCGGGAATAGGGGGTAGATGGGAGGGGGCAGTGGGGTGAGAAGAGGGGATGGGGGAAATTTGGGACGTGCAGGGCTGCAGTGGCCAGAGAAAGAGACGACTTTCCCCAGCTCCAGGGTTGTGGCTGCTGGGGAGAGATCCCTCTCCTTCCCAGCCCCATCTCTGTGACTGCGGTGGTGGGGGAGAGACCCCCCCTCTTTCCCAGCCTCAGCATGGGGGCTGCCACGGCAGGGGAGAGAGGGAGAGATCCCCCCCCCCACCTTCATGGCCCCAGCTCATTAGAAAGGTAAGACTAGTGATATTAAAATATGAGTTATGTGCTTTTATTTGTATAACCAAAAAGTTAATAATTAAGGTTTTTTTATGTAGTGCTTTTATCCAAAGCACTTTACAATAGTTAGCTACTGGTACAAACAACATTTGGAAAGATCATTAAGTGGTCCACTGAGACCCTCAGCAATTTTCAAGTGGTCCGCGAAAAAAAAGTTAGAGAACCACTGCTATACAGTGTAACTCTGGCTGTTCTCCTTGGTTAGAGAAGTGCCTAATCCTTTTTCGAATCCTACTAAGTTCTTGGCTTCCATGATAAGTGTGGCAATGAGTTCCACAGGTTATTTAAGTGTCATGTAAACAGAAATTTCCTTTTAAATTTGTAGCCTTTCAATAGAAGTGAATGTTCCCTTGTGTTAAGAGAGAGTAAACAGCACCTGATTTACCTTTTACCATTAATTATTTTGTATGCTATATCTTTATTGAGATAGGGACCAGAGCACCACTGATTTCTAATATGGCATTTTTATCAAGTGTTGTTTGTCCAATGCCTTATATCATCAAAGATTTAGTTTACTTCTTTGATCACCACTGCATATCTGATAAGTAACTTCTGGTTGAGCTACAGGGCCGGCTCTATGCACCAGCCCAGCAAGCAGGTGCTTGGGGCGGCCAATGGTGAGAGGCAGCACGTCCGGGTCTTCGGCAGCAATTCGGCGGTGGGTCCCTCGGTCCCTTTCGGAGCGAAGGACCAGCTGCCGAATTCTGAAGCGGTGGCGGCAGAGCTGCAGATCACGATCGCGGCTTTTTTTTTTTTTTTTCTTTCTTTTTGCCGCTTGGGGTGGCAAAAACCCTGGAGCCGGACCTGCCCCTGAGCTAGACTATGTGAGATCGATGCAGGAATCACTTTATGAAATTCTGTGGCTTGTATTATGCAGAAGGTCAGAGTAGATGATCATAATGATCCCTTGTGGTCTTAAAAATCTATTAATTTTAATGACAGATTGCACATAATTATTAGCAGCTCAATCATTTCATTCTTAAACTCCTTGAACTTCTGGAGGAATACCGGCTGATCCTGGTGACTTTTTCTTTAATTTATCAGTTTGTTCTGACCCTTTTTATTATAACATTTCAATCTTTGACAGTATCACATCTTTATTACTTGAAAAGAGTAGGTCTGGGATAGGTAAGACACCTCTATGGTGGAGTCTTAAGAATTCTCAGTTTTGACTTCAAGGTCTTTGGCTGACTTCCTAACTTTTTTTGAATCTCCTTTCTGAAGTTTAGTGCCTCTGTGCTAGTTTTTGGTCTGATCCCTTCGCTGATGAATTTTTAATTATATTATGGTCACTATTACTTTGTGGCTCAGATATAGCTACTGTCTGAATGAGTCCCCCATGTGTTAATTAGAGCTATGAAATTTTATCGTGATGAGCAAGACAAAGTATGCCTCATTAAAATAAAAATGGTATCATATGCTTGGATTTTAGTGGAAAGTTGTAAGCACATTTAAATATGTGTAACTGCTTATTTTCAGGTCTATTTTCTAACCTAGCCCCTGTCTTCTGCTCATACACATTCACTCACTCATAGAAACCCATTCCTGCCTTACAAGCTGTGTAACCCATTAAAGTCAATGGTGTTTCACAATGTACCTCAGAGTGGGATTAGGCCCTAAATATCTGGAAACATAAGCTAAACTTTCCTGTCTGTACCAATTTCAAAACAGTCCTCTCCGTTGATGTTAGAGGAGATGCTGAGTTGTTTCTTTTACTGCGATACTACGAGCCAAGTGGGATGAGGTGAGAAACAGGAGCAACCATTTAAAAATAGATAAATTTGGGGGGTGGGAATGGGAGAAAGCCTAAAGAGACAGAAGAAGAAAGCAAACAAAACACCTTTCTGTTATAGGTGTATACAGCTTTCCTGGGTCAGGGTCCTGACGTGAGAATGGTAAAACTAAATCTTGTATATGAAAAGGGCTCAAAATATTATACATCTGTGAATGCACTTGAAAGACATGACTAGACATGATCGGAAGAGATGCTGTTAAGCCCAGCAACTCTTTCTGTGCCTGAACCACCATAATCTGTTTGTTCATCTGATAATGGGAGAGGCTAGGTTGTCAAGAGAAAAGAGAGATTTTGCATACAAGTCTCAGCATGAAACTTGACAGCATTTTGTAAACTCAGCGCCACACAACTTAGTCCTGGCTTTCATTAGATGAAATATTTTAAAGTTTGCAGAAAAAGTCACAGCTTGTCCAGTAAAAGCTTTCTGCTTGTCTGCATGCAGGCTCTTTCCTTCTACAGAGAAAAAGGATGATCTGATGGTTCAGACACTGGACTGAGAGTCAGGAAATCTGGGTTTAGTACCCTTCTCTTCCTCTGTGGCCTTCAGCAAGTCACTTAATCAAAAGCCCATTGAAGTCATTGGAAAGACTCCGTTGACTTTGTGGTGTTTCTGTGTCTGTTCTCCATTTGTAAAGTGAGAATAATAATACTCCCTTTCTCCCACACTTTGTTTTGGATTGTAAATTTATTGGAGAAGGGCCTGCCTCTTACTCTGTGTTTGTACAGTGCAGAGCACAATGGGGCCCTGATCTATGTTGGGGCAACTAGTTACTATTGAAGTGTAACTCATAATATTACTATGCAGAAACTCTGTCTTGTTCATCTCTTCACAAACAGAGATGGCACTGGCAGAATCCCAATTCTGGGAACTTGTTACTTTGTACAGACTTGTTGGAAATGGGGTAAAACAACACACCAAAGAAATGTAGGCAGACTTCTTCGTAGCGCTTGATATGAGTATTTTTTTTTTACCGAGGTGTTACCTGGGCACTTTATAAACACCATTGTGACAACAATCTTTAAATAAAATACACTTCTGCACCATTGTACAGAGTTTGGTAAGCCTCCAAAAATAGACCCATTAGTCTTGGCAATTATATATTAGTCTGAATTCTGCACAAAAAACACTATGCTCTTGGCTTTTCCATATGGAACAAATGTTCTAAATGTTACAGATTTCCTTGTGCTTCGCCATCAGCTTGTCCAGTCATATGATCACCCAGAGATTATAATAAATAACCCTTTGCACATCTATAGCACCTTCTACCTGAGGAACGCACAAAGCTTTTAACTGTGAAGACTTACTGCACTGTAGAGATAAATTAGTACTACCCCCAATTTACATAGTAGACAATAAATTGTACTACTGAGTACAAGGAATGCTGCAGGGCAGCCATGCCCTACTTTAGCATTTGTTGTTGTTGAATTTCAATATGCACAAGTATGTTGTGAGCTCTTCAGAACACAGATGTCCTCTTTTGTTTGTCTGTAAAGTACCCTGCTTCTTTATGGGATGTTTGAATTAATATGAAACAGTGTAATTTTCAGAAAGTACACATTTTTTAATGTGTATTCTCTGAGAGTTTAGTCACACTTTCTTTATCTGAAAAGAATTATCAGGTGAGAAGCTTGTGGGATGACTCCATGTTTGTAGTTCACAGTTACTCATTGTCCATGGATGGTTTAGAATCCAAATTTGTATCCAGTTTAGGGTTATTCTTACAGGTTCAAAATCTGGGTTTAAAACCATTCCAGGGTTGCTTCTTGTGTATGTAGGGTGACCAGATGTCCCAATTTTATAGGGACAGTCCTGATTTTTGTTTTTTTTCTTATATAGGCTCCTATTACTGCCCCACCCCGTCCATATTTTTCACATTTGCTGTCTGGTCACCCTATGTGTATGGCTTCTGATGGCACAAACAATGAATTAGATGTTGAATAAGTGAAGTAGCCACTCTATCACAGCAGCATTTTCTCATCTCAATGGTGGATGGATAGAGGGCAGTCCGTAACCAGATGGCATGCTGGTTGTTCCTGAGCTCCACAGAAGCATGACAGGGAGCTCAAGAAGCCCTAAAAGGTAAAGGTGTGAGTTAAGCTGCCCATGATGACAATGTATCCTGTTGTAACAAAGGAGGATCTTTTAGTTCATATAGCGGTTCTGAGGGACATGCAAGAACTGATCCATGGAGACTCAGGGACACAGATCTGAGTTGTCTATCTGCCAAGAAATGCACCAGGAATCCAAAATATAGCCCCATACCACCTGTTGTCATTGTTCCCTAGCAAGGTTGTATCTGATGTACAGTCTGAGAGGCTCAGCTATTTCAGAAAAGGGGCGAGTTGACTTTAGCTGTTGCTGACTTTGAGATGAAATTGTGTGGTAAGCTGTCCTGACAATTGGGAGCACACAGTCATATGGCCAGGACCCTGCGTTCATTCTGAATTGCTGGAGAAGCCCTGCCAGTCTGGACTGGAAAGTTGGAGACTGGAGTTGTTTGGGTCGCACCAGTGATGGTATGAAGGGCAGAGCTGATCGCTGAGTGCAACTTTCCACAATGATGACTGGAGTCCCCTGCTGCCACACAGTAATTGGCAGGTGCAATAATTAGGGCATTGTTAGATGTCCATAAGGTTGCAGCACTAGCGCCCTGGAGTCATTGGCAAGTCTGCAGAGGATGGCAACTCTCGACTGCATTTTAGTGCATGTCTTCAAGGGCTAAGGTTCCGTTTCAATGGTGACAAAATCTTGATAGTTATTCTCATGAGTTTTCAGCCCAAAATAATTGAAAGATTGAGAGAGATCACCTGATCCCTTGAGATTTCCACCCTCTTGGAAACTCATTGAAACTGGATCCAGGAAACAGGTCCTTTCCACCTGTGGCTCTGACTCAGATTCAGAACTGTAAAGATGGTTTTGGATCAGGGGATTCGGTTCTAGTTCGGGCCCCGCTCCAATAAGAATTAATGTTGGCCAAAATTTCCAATCTTGAGTGCCTAAAATTAGGCACCTAAATCCATATTTAGTCATATGGGGCCTGTGCTTCAGAGGTGCTGAGAACCCAGAGCTCCTGTTGAGTTTGGGAGTTTAACAGCACCCATTCAGTCCCTTGGATGTCTTCACTCTTATGTATAATGAACTATTTTGTTTTATTGTTCTCCTAATTTAAAAAATCACGTTGACTGAAAAACTGTCCTTTATGTTGTATCAAAAACCACAACAGGGTGAAGTTCAATCAGCTACAGAATCTGTTTTGTCATAACAAAAGCAGTCACATCTCTCTAAAGACAACTTCTGTGATCCTGCAGCACTTGCCTTGTGTGCTTGCCTTCCTAGATTATTTTTATTTATGATTCTCAGCATAGCTGCAGGCGTTTGGCTGCTGGAACAGAGGGCAGTTTTACAGAGCAAACATCTGTGGGGGTTTCCAGCTGCAGGAAGAGTATGGGAATGGATATTATCTCTCAGTGGACAGGGAGGAATGTGAGCAGCAGCAGCAATTGGTTGAATTTAGCAGGGTATGGGAGTAAAGTGCATCTAAACCAGGAGCAGCAGAAGCATGCTAAAAGGGGGGGGGCACAGGTGCCCAAACCATGGCCCTGTCCCCATGCCCTGCTGCCTCCCAAAGCCCTGCCCACAGGCCACCCATTCCTACTGAAGCCCCGCCCTCACACCGCCCCTTCTCTGCAAGCTCCCCACCCGGTCGCACTGCCTCTTCTCCCCCCCCCAACCCCACTCCCACTTGCTCCTCTCTTCCTCTCTGCCCCCTCCCCCGCATCACTTGCCCTTATGGTCTGGTAAAAAGTGGGAGGGCCCTGGCCCCCTTGACCTAAACTGTGTCCCTCAAAATAAAGATACATTGCAGCAAGGTGAGAACTAGCAGATACTTAATTATTTAGGCCCTGATTCAGTAAAGAATGTAGGAATACCACACTGAAACAATGTCCTGTCTCTGATGGTAGCCGGAGCCAGATGCTAGAGCCTGTGCTTAAATCCTATTTAAGTTAGGCCCTCTACTAGGGAGAAGATATGGGGCAATCCTGGGGGAGGAAGTGAGACCAGTTTTTACTTTGCTTGAAAATATTATTTGAAAACCCATTTCAGAACTAGACCAGGCAAATTGCTGAAGAATATTCTCTGTTGCTGGTTTCACTTAAATGCTTGAACCTGTTTAAGGCACAAAAAACACAGTCCTATCTCCAAAGAACTTTTAATCTAAACAAGACCAGAGACACTGGGAATCCTAGAGGTGGAAATTACTAGCATTGATTCATGTATATGACTATTAAATTGCAGGGAACAATCTTGCATTAGCAAGGAGAATTAATAAGTTGACCTAATAGGCCTATGCACCCTCAAATAGCTAAGCACAAAATTTTGCTGCTGCAGCTGAGGCCACAAGGACTATTAACTACCTGTTTGTGCCTGTAAGTCAGGTAGCCCTTTGTCCACGTACTCTCATTCATGCCCAAAATGTTGTGGGTATCAAAAGCGAGTTGGGTTAAAGCCCTTTTAAAATAAACAACAAAACCTAATGTGTGTTTCTCCTCTCATTTTGGCTGATACTAAGAATACTTCAGATTCAGCTTAGAAGGAGTAAAATGAAAAGAAACTGTGAAAATGGGAAGTTAGAATAAGTGCATGTGGGGAACTCACTCTTCAGACAGGCCTACATTTCAGACAAACTTGTAATGCACCATGAACTTCATGCTGTGATGAGTCAGCTCAGTGGATGCTTAGCTCCACCTTCTCATTTTTAAAGTTGATTATTATTGGCTGCTGGCAAGCAATCTGGAGAATTTCTCATGGCCCTGTATATGTCTGTCTGATGCAATCAGACCTGGATACTTGGTGCTTCTTTTGTGATTGTGAATTGTGACTTGACATGACATCTTCTGACAGGATGCAAAGTGGCAGAATCCAGTGCAAAGTCATGAGCCCTGTCTACAAATTGACCTACACTCTGTCCTGCTAAGCATTACAGTTAAGATAAACCAAGAGGCACAGCAAAAGGAAGTGCAATGCCAAATCAGCTATAACTTGGGTTGCATGCTTTAGATTAGCAACCCTCCTTTTGACTTATGGACATACTTAAGTAACATATGAATAATTCCCAGAACAAGTTAAAATTAGTTTGGGCTGTGTGTTTTCCAAATGTATCCCTCTTCTATGCATTTGCATTGGGCAAGTCTCATTGTAATGCTGCTAGCTTTTGGCATGACAGCTGTTTTCTTGATTGCTGAGCACATAACCATATTTCATTGAGCATGAAATCAGAGAAGCAGCCTATATTCTTTCCTTTTCATTTTATTTCTTTTAAAGGCTATTTCAGTGAAACAAAGACCTTACATGTTCAGGGAAAGGTGGTACCCATCCTTTGTCCTTTTTTATTTTTTTTCTTTGTTCCTGTGGCGTAGCACAGAAAAGGTGTTGCTATCTGGTTTTAATAGTTTATACATCTCAGACAAGTCTTGATGATCCGTCTCATCTCATCATAATGCCAGAGAATAATCTCATTGTTCCCTTCTAAGCTATTTTTCTCCCAGATACTGGATGTTGGGGTCTCAGGTGAATTGCCATTAGTCAAATCAGAGAGCCAAGGTGGGTGAGAATCTTTTATTGGACCAACCTCTGTTGGCGAGAGAGACAAGTATTCAAGAGAGAGCTCTGTGTGAGCTTGAAAGCTTGTCTTTCTCACCATCAGAAATTGGTCCAATGAAAGATATTAATTCATCCACCGTGTCTCACTAAAAATCCTGAGACCAGGGTGGCTACAACAACACTGCAAACAACAATTAGAGGAATCAGGCAGCCATCATGGTCCCATGCATAAGGAAGCCTGGGACCCCAAAAGCCTAAAACACATAAACCAAAAGAAAGTCAGTCCACATTCAAGGTTGACACACAAGACTAAATTCTGATGCAACTCCATTGACTGAAATGGATTTGCACCATGGCTAGATTCTGTGCTGGGCCTCCAGGAGGCATGGCACAAAAAGTGCAGCCCCCAAGGAGTGAAAGTAGGAGGTGGCTTTCTGCTATCCTTGCATCCTCCCTATTCTAGGCTGCTCCAGGTCAGTGTGTAAAGTAGATGAAGAAGCAGCAGCTGTTCTATTTTATGTACTTTGATATACCCACCCACCTGCAGGGCTTCCCATGTGCTGCTCCACTGCAACAGAGAATCTCCATAGCAGCAAACACTATGGGGACTTCTCTCCTGCCCCTGCTCCCCTCTGCGCCTCACCCACAGCACATCTCCTGACCCCTGGTATTAGGGCTGGTGAGGAGGCCTACACAGTGCCTTCCCTGGGGAAATTCTCCTTTGCTGGCCAAAGGGGTTTTTACCTGGGGAGGCCATAGCAGGAAGGAGAATCCAGGAGTCTAATTCCCAGGCTGATTTCTCCCTGATTTGCTCTGAAAGAAAATGAACTGTGGCTGACAGGAATATTCCAAATCCACCCAGGCTGCATCATCAAATTTCAGAGCCAATCAGGATAAGATGCACTATTGTACTAGAGACGGGTTTCATACTTTCAGTCTAGGGAAATCCACGTCTCAAATGTATACACTATAATTCTTAGTCCAAGCATGTCTCCTGTTCAAAAGTACAGTATTTATTTGAAAGCTAAATGTTTTAATATCATAACTGTCTGTCTGTCTTGCTTACATGGCCCCCAGTACCACTGTATCTAAGCCCCTCACAATCTTGTACTTATCTTTACTTTCCTACCTGGGAGGGGTGTTGTGTATTTTACAAATGGGGACCTGAGGCACAGACTAAGTGACTTGCCAAAGGTCACACAGGAAGTCTGTGGCACAGCAGGGAATGTTGTGGTATTTTGTTATTTGTTAAGCACTGACATTATGCTCTGTTCTGTAAAACTCAGAAAACATGGTTTGTTTTGCTAGTACTACTGATCACCTGTTTTTGTTATCAGGAGTTAGCATTTTTCATCTTCAAAGTGGTTTACAAATATTTAATCCTCACAGTACCCCTGCATGGTGGTAAGTACTAACCCCATCCTACAATCAGGGAAACCGAGGCAGAGAGGTGTAAATGATTTGCCCAGAGCATCAGGGCTGGGTCATGGGTGGCCTGTGGGCACAGAGGGAGCTGCTCCATTATTGAGGCTGAAGGTCAGAGACCAATCCAGAGCCAGGTCAGGTCAAAAACAGAGTCCATAGGCACCGACTCCATGGGTGCTCCAGGGCTGAAGCACCCACAGAAAAAAATTAGTGGGTGCTTAGCACCCACCGGCAGCCAACTCCCCTGTTCTCCCCCAGCACCTCCCGCCCACTGGCAGCCCCTGCCAATCAACTCCTCCCCCTCCCTCCCAGGCCCTCTCACCTTGTGCAATCAGCTTTTCCACAGTGTGCAGGAGGGGGAGGAGCAGACAAAGCATGCTCGGGGGAGGGGGTGGAACTGGGTGAGAAAAAGTGGGGCGAGGGCAGAACAGGAGCGGGAAGAGGTGGGGCAGGATGAGGCTTTGGGGGAAGGGGTGGAGTGGGGGCAGAGCCTGGGGCTGAGCAGGGGTTGAGCACCCCCGGGGAAAGGAGGAAGCTGGCACATGTGCCAAAGTCAATTACCAAATTAAAAGCATAAGGCAAGAAGCGGGGTTGGGCCAGGCCAGGGTATTTCACTGGGGTTAGCTATGGTCTTAAACCAGAGACAGTAAACCAGGATCAGGGTTGGGAGCCTAGCCTAGGTTGAGAGCTGGGGACCACTTGGGTCAAAACAAGTTGCAGAAATGAGCTGCATCTAAGGCAGAAACACACAGGAGGTCTGTGTTGCTCAGACAGCTCCCAGCAATGGTTTCCTGATTTATATGGGAAGTGCCAGCCAGTCGGGGAATCACAGAGGGCTGTTGCTCATGCCACTTAGGGTGGGACTTCCTGCAGAGTTTAGCCTCTCAGTTCCTTTTGGTGGCAACCTGCCTGGGCCTCAGTTGCAAGGAGGAAGTGGCACCTGCCTCGACCCCTGCAATGCCCCATTCTAGCCAGTTGGTTCCTACACAAAGACACAGGAAGTCAGAATCAGAGCTGGAATTAAAACTCAAGAATTCCACATCCAGACCTCAGAAAACTAGACTACACAACTCTCTGCTAATACATCCTATTTGCTGTAAAAATATCATGTTACGCCTGTGTACACTAGTAAATATGTTCCCCCAAACAGAAATTCCATAGTGTAGGTAGCTAAAAAATCTGTTATGCTATCAACTATTTATATTAATTGAATTCCTGCTCAAAGGTCTATCAGGTTTAATTAGAAGCAACATGAAATTTAGCTCTCTCCCCCTCACATTACAGTATATTGCATGTCATAAGTTGAAAGGAAACCATGTAACAGGAAAGCAGTAACAGAACACATTTATCTTGTATTTCTAAGCTCAGTTTTGGTTCAATTTGCAAATACTGACTTTAAATCTATTGCACTTGTCCCACATGTGTTTATGATCAACCCCTTGGGATTCTCAGCTAACTCTTTTATTAAGGCTGTTGCTGCTAAAGATCACACCCATTGCCTAATTCCATAGAAGTTGTGAAATGGCTAGGGCAGTAACTGTAATTCTGTTCTCTATCCCTAAAAGAAAATAAACCTACAATACCACACCACAGACCTTTGCAAACAACCAGGGGTTGCGAGAGACATCAGGAAGTAGCTGATGCTCAGAGCCAATTTACAAAAGCAGGTAAAAGATCATATTGTACCTGACCCAAAACATGAAAGGCGATGTTTGCGCTGCCTACACTGAAGGGCTTCCTATGCAAACAATTTAACATTATTGACTTGCTTGATTGCATGTAAATCTCACTGCACGTACTGAAATACTACAACTGTGTAAAGGCTTTGGTTCACCTTTCCAAATAGCCCCAGCAGAATACAATGGTGCTATTCTAATCTGTACTGAGATTAAATCTGAGTACTTCAAATCAGACTTTTCCTTTCATTGAATGGCAACAATAAAATCTCTCTGTGAAACACTTTCCTGCTTCACTCAGCAATGGGCTCTTACATTTCACTTGCTCCATTTTTTATGAACACACCCTAATCAAAAGATCCAATTAATACAATGTATTTCTGAACGAATAGTATGTGTGAGAGAATCCATTTTCCCCCAGCAGTACAGAGTTGGGGAAAATTGTAGGGTAAGCTTTTTAAGAGCTTCGGGCCAGATTCTGATCTCCTTTATCCCTGTGTCTGGCCGGAGTAATTCCATTGACTTCTGTACTCCAGATTTACATAACTGCAAACAAGATCAAAATGTGGCCCTTGGTATTTTGCTTTTTGAAGAAATCTTTCGCAGTGGAACATATAGAATTCTGCTTCCATTGTTTTGCTGTTTCTTTCTCTCTCGCACTATCTCCAGCCGACTGCTACCTTAGAAAGCTTTTGCTTACTTGGAAAATTAGATACTTGAAAAAGTAACAAAAACATTCCCCTGGAAAGGGTCTCCTAACTGACTGCTTTTCACAAGGCATTAACTGGGAGAGTCTCAAACTTTTGCTTCTGCAGGAAACAGCTTGCCTAGTTCAAAAGGTGGGGTCCTCTTTAGTTTCTATAAACATGTTGGGGGCAGGGGGCGGAGGGGGAATAGACAAAAATGCCAAAAGACAACTTTAACCCTCTAAATTCAAACCTCAAGGTCAGTGAAAGGTCACTTATAACTTGACATCATATGTGCACTGCTTAACTCAGTCATTTGACAATAATTTTTTCTTTGTACAAAAAGTTTCAGATAGTGTCAGTCATTTTTTTTAAAAATGCAGTTCACTTTGCTAATCATGATTCAAAGAGAGAAGGAGCATTCAGAGTAGTTATAATCTGTAAATTATTAGGTTCTGAGTGGTTCTGGTAAGGCACAAGTTTATACATTGAAAAAGCTCTGTCCCCCTCCCCGGAACCTCATGCAGACCATATCAAAGTTTTTGCAAAGGCATTCCTGATACTATTGTGCTGCAAATCCTGTCTAATCCGACCTTCAAATATTTATGTAAACTGAAATATGTCTGGAAAGAAGTCAAAACAAAACAAATATGCCACACAATCTCATTCCAGCATGTCCCTCCCTCTTCATTTGCATTCAGCTAAGCCCTCTCCAACTGGCTCCCAACTGTTAGGGGGTGGTTAATTAGTGATAATTGCAGAGCCTATTTCTTTGAGTACAGTGATGGCCTAATGTCTTGCCAAGCAACAATTTAGACTGGAGCTTTCAGCAGTTGTGAAATGCATTAGCAGCATTTTCTTTTTTTTTTTTCTTTTTTAAGTCACTGAAAATAAGTTCAGTAGATTTGGCCTTCTTATTATTTGCTGTTACCACTGGTGCTTTTCTAAAAAGAGCCAGAAGTTAGAAACTTTGGTTTTATTTTAAATTCAAATGAAAAGTTAGTACTTCAGCCATAAAGAGACCATTTTTTTCTCTCTCTGTGCACATATGCACATGAACTAAGGCTGAATATACTTAAAAGGTAGCCACTAGCAGAACACATTTTGGATCACTTGCCAATTACAGCTGTCTTTCTTTGCAGAGCAAGTTAGCACCCAAAGGAAACAAGGTGTTAGTGAGCACTGTGAAGGATTCATGAGAAAAATACTGAATTCTCATCTGACTTCTATTGAATGGTAGAAACCTGTCCTGCAAGATGAATGGCTGCAGGTTCATCTACAGTGCTTGAGTTCTCTCCTCCCAGGAGCTGGTCAGTATATTGCAGGATTGGGCCCTTTGATAGGCTGGGGAAGCTCTATCCAAACGCAATTGGAGAGGGAAAGAATCTGTCCCATCCCAGCCCCTGCCCCTATCTGCCACTGTAACAGTGTGCCTGGGTGAGACTGTGCCACAAGGGGCCAAGAAAGAATTTTCCCAGTGTAGGCCCCTCGCAAGCCTTGGGGCGGTGGAAGGTGGCAATCTCCATACCACAGTGACGTGGAAGTTCTGGACTGCTCAAGACTGTGGAGCATCCTATAGGCAGCTGTAAACAAGAGTAGCCCAGAATCCCCCAGGATGCAGAAGTGGCTTATAGCCACCTTTGCCACTTCCCCTCTGGGCTGCACGTCCAGGAGGAGCCACACAGACTCTAAAGCAGAGTTTCTTCTATGGCGCCATAATTACAATGGAGTGGTAGCAGTGACCTCAGTAACTTTAAAGCAAAATGCCTGTCCAAATGCATTATTTGTGAGTCAGATGTGCTGATCTGTTGGTATTATGGTGATCCCATACTCTGAAGCTTTGCATGGAAGAGTGAATTGGGTGAAACTTGGAGTTCATATTGGGGTATATGTAAAGAGATGGAAGTGAATGCCCTGTGGAACGATGCACTGTGTCACCAACAGCATTCTAGGTGATGAGAAAGTGGTAAGAAATGCTGGAGATTTTCCCTTACCTTGGGTTTGTTTGTTTGATGCATTAAAGGATTTCAGTGTCTGAGGTGTTTCAGGTCATGATGAAAAGTTAACCTTAACTTAAACTTAATTAAACTTGGGCTTTTTGTTCTTGTTTTGAAATCTCAACACATTTTGTATGAAAAAGTGTCTCTGAAACAACATACTAAAATATAGCAACAAGCAAGAGCTGTGTTTAAAAACCCACTGAACCCTTCAAGTGTGTGAATTAAATTATTACACTTTGGGGAAATTGATGTTTTCCCACTTTCTGAAAGTGCATCAATCCTTTGTAAGAATTAGCACACCAAACAATTTCTTCCAAGATAGAATAGGAGTATTTTAGGCGACCTGGCATGGTTGGAGCAACTATCAGAGGCCTTGCCAATGCTACAAGCTCCGTTCTTACTTTTTATGTCAGTAGATTTTTTTTTCAGCCATTTTCACTGAAATAGCATTTAAAGTGAGAGCCAACAGCTAGTCTTGCATGTTTGTCATGGTGACTCCCTAAAACTCCTGGGTTATTCAGCTATCCTGAGTTCTTGCTCCTGGCAGCTGTCATCTACAAACCTCTGCCCTCATTATGGGATATTCACCTGACTTCTCTCTCAGATCTTGACTTTTATAACCTGCCCATAGCAGGGTTTCATATCGCCATCCATCACTGTGCTATCTGAGCACCTTCCATGTAAAGTCAACCCAGTAGCTCTTCACCAAGATAAACTGATAACACTGCTCCCCTATCCAGCCCTTGAGCCACCTCCACTCCAGCCTGGGAAGATGGAGTCCTTGTCACTCCGTGCGGCTGAAGAACTTTTTCCCTATTAGCACTATCTTGAACCTCTCTTTACCCATAGCGCTAAGTATGCCATGCAGAGACTCCTATGTGTACAGTGTAACACCAGAGGGAAACAAGTTCAGTGTTATATCTTCTGAGGCTAGGAAATAGCCACACACTTCCTTTTGGATTTTGTCACAATTTGCAACCCTCTTTGTCCCAATTTTATAGGGACAGTCACCCTATTCAGGACTTTGTCTTATTTAGGTGCCTATTCTCCCCTCCCTCCCGATTTTTCATGCTTGCAATCTGGTCACCCTAACCTCACATATCCTCCTCCCCCCACCCCCTCTCATCCCCCCTGCCATTCACACAAACTTTTTCTCTTCTTGACAAAATATTAGAAAGAATCCAGTAGGGAACAAACCATTAAGTGACCTATGTGATCTTTTCCACGCAGCTATACCTTGATGATAAGTCTTTTTAACTTCTCATCTAATGGAAGATCATCATTCATCTCTCCCCATCCCACCTCACATGTGGCTAACTTTATGTATTTCACTGGACCATTTCCATTTCTGCTCTGCCAGTTTTTTAGATGAGGTGATCCATATTCAAAAGAAGGGTCTGCCATTGAGCTATACAATTATATTAACCTAAATATGCTAGTTTATTTTTAGCTACTCCTTAATAAAGCCCAACATTTTACTTTTTGGACAGCTATTTTGAACACATTGAGCTCATGTCTCCATTGATCTGTCCACAATAACAAATAGGTCTCCTTCCGAGGAAGAGGCAGAAATAGAAAGTAGTGGTACTGTTCCAAGCTCTATCCATAAACTAAGCTCCATCAGTCTGAAATGTGAATATAAGATGCCACTTGCAGCAGATTGTTTAGACTTTCCTTGGGCTTGGCTCCCTCCTGAGAGTCTCAGATGTCTCTCTAAGCTTTACACCTCCCCTCCGGCTTATTGGCTCCAAAGGATGAACTGGAAAAATTAATTATACTCTCCCAAGCTCCACCCATTCATGACCCCCAAATTAAATGCCAGACATGATAGGATATTCAGATGTTCATAATATGATAATCTTTCTTGTGTGCTTTGATCAGAATTAAAACTGTAAATGATGATATTTAAATGATCCTTGTTAGGCTCCCGTAGTATCCCACTTTTGAGATGAATGAGGCAGTTCACACCTCTCAGAGCTATTGTTCCAGGGTGCCCGCAGATTCAGGAAGACAATGTTGTATTGGTTTGCACTCAGCATTTTGAAAATTTTATTCAAATCCATAAGGGTTAGAGACTTTTTTTTTTTTCAAATGAAAGCTTACATTGTGGAGCACGAGATGTCAACCTGTGAGAATGCACTGGCTCATCAAGCTACCACAAAACAGCCCAGTTTGACCTCTTTACCTAGGGCCTGGTCTACACTACAGAATTAGGTCAGTGTAAGGCAGCCTAACTCTGTAAGCGTCTGCACTAAAATGTTGCTCCCACTGATGTAACTCGCCCACTACACTGAGGACTTGGCTATACTTGCAAGTGAGCCCCGGGCGCCGTAGCTCACTACTCATCCACACTGGCAAGGCACGTAGAGCACTCTCACTCCGAGGCTACAGCGCTGCTGGTACTCCACCTCGGCGAGTGGAATAGCATTTGCTGCGCCCCCGCTGGAGTGCCGCAGTGCCAGTGTGGACGAGGTGTTGCATTACTGCACTCTGATCAGCCTCCAGAAACGTCCCATAATCCCCTTAAATCAAGTGGCCACTCTTGTCATTGTTTGAATCACTGTAGGAATGCGGATATGCCCTTTGAAAGTTCAGTTTCTGACAGCTGGGAATGCAGCTGCACTAGTATGCAGTAGATAATGCAGGCAAAATGAAAAGTATAACAGAACAGTGAAATGATCTTCCTTGCCAGGTGGTTTCAAAAGATAAAAACTACTTTATCTTCCTGTCCTGGCTTCTGAGCAGTTGGAATTCTGAAAGTGGGTAGGTGCCTTGTTGGAAGGGAAACAAGTCTGCACAGGCTCAGGATATTCAGTGTCTGTTCACACTGAATAAAGATGGCTAAAGCAGTAGTCATAGCCATGTCTGCTTTGATAACCCCAGCTAAAACAGCTCTCTCTCAGCACCTATTCTGTGTTTGCCAAGCACCCACTGTCCCCAATTCTGGCATATACATGTATCTGTCTTGTCTGTGTGCCCAGAATGCACACTACAAAATCTTTGTGCTTGTGTGGTCACTTGGGAATCATTATGCTCATATGGCCTCCGCCACCTGCTTTTGGATATTGAAGAAGCTGCTTTGCCCACCAAAGGTGCCCTTATAACCTTCATTTGCCAGAGTTGAGCAAACTTTGCTGCACTGCACATTGTTGTTGTTTATTTCTATTACAGGATCCCAGACAGAGATCAGGCCCTATTTGTATTAGGCCATGTACAAACAAGTAACATAAAAAGTCCTTGCTCCAGAGAGCTCACAATCTAGAATTTTGAAAACACGCAACAGATGAACAAACAGATGGAGGATAGAGGGTGAGAGGACAAGCCGACAGTATTTTTACATTTACATGTTAGTTACAGGTGATTGCCAGATTACCGAATGCCAAAAGGTATTAAAGTGGGCACTTCAAAATACAAATATGAGGTGTTCTTCTGTTTCATTTATAACACATGAACCGTCTCTTGAATACATTAAAAGTTATTGACAGGGATATTTAGATAGAAAAATTATATACTTATGATAGGTATTGGGACAGGTGGCCAGTTGTGTTTTTGGGGGGCAGAGGGAATGAGGGAAAATTAATTCTGGATAAAATTTTTGCTAAAAAAATTATAAGCGCTGTTCCTTGTAAATGGCCAGATGGTATGTCACATAATTCAGATTATAACAAAGCAGAATTAAAATTAAATAATAAGACTCAAAGCTATGTGTCTGGGCTATGGTAATGTGAGTTTTTCACTGTGGGTTACCTCATCCTTTCTTCCTACTCTTTGTTAAAATCATTGTTGGTCTTTCGTTAGACTATAAACTCTTCAGAGGAGGGATTTTCTCCTCCTCTCTGTGACTGTGGAGTGCCCAGTGCAAAGGCCCACCTGTAGGGCCTTTAGATCTACTGCAATACAAATAAATAACAGCAACATCTTTATATGGTAAGGGTGGAAATTGACACCCTTTGAGAAAATTTAGCTCAGCTCAAGGTGAAAGGGATTCCCCCTTCACCTCACTGAAAGGACTCTGCATTCCTGCCATATTATAACAAATCACAGCTCACATCATGTCTTTTAGATTTCAACAGGTTCATTTGGTATAAGACATGACAGGCAGTACAGTTCTGGTCTATTCTGATATGCTTCAGCTGGTGTTCTCTGCAAGCATGAGTCCAAAAGCTGAGTGACTTGAACTACCTGAGTAGAGCAATAATACCCACAAAATGCATTGCCTGAAGTCATGATTGCTATTGTAAACTGGAAGTTTTTAAATAAAGCTATAGATAATGGCTGGGCCAGTGCATTTACTGAACATGACTTCACAGAAAACTGATAAGAAAACCCTGGGAGTTACGTTGGGAGTTTTAAAACTATTTCTTAAGTAAGAATGCAGCATTATTGAAAACATCTGCACTTTATATCTTTGTGTAAAAAACCTTCTGTCCTAAGGGTGAATTGACCAGGAGCCACTGTCTCACCCCAGGGCTTGATGGTCAGTGTGACTACATTCAGCCAAATAACAATCTATGCTAAGCAGTTGTAAAGTTTTTGGCATTCACAAACATTTTCATGAATACCCAGTGGTTGTCTGAATACCTGTGACTAACAAACAACATGTGATAATCACAAATTATATTAACCTGAACTTGCTTTTATTTGTGAAAATATTAGTGAATTTTTTTCTTCAGCACATCCCAATTCAGCTTAGAAAAGAGATGACTAAGGCCGGGATATGATAGAGGTCAATAAAATCATGAACGGGGTGGAGAAAGTGAATTAGCGAGTGTTACTTACCCTTCACATAACACAAGAACCAGAAGTCACCCAATAAAATTAATAGGCAGCATGATCAAAACTACCATAAGGAAGTATTTCTTCACAAAATGCATAGTAAACCCATGGAACTCATTGCCAGGGTATGCTGAGAAGGCCGAAAGTGTAACTAGGTTAAAAAAAGAATTAGTGAAGTTCACGGTGGATAGGTCCATCAATGGCTGTGGGCCAAGATGGTCAGGGATGCAACCTCATGCTTTGGGTAGGTATTCCTAAACTTCTGACTGCCAAAAGCTGGGACTGGACAACAGGGGATGGATCACTCAATGATCTCCCTGTTCTGTTCATTCCCTCTGAAGCATCTGGCATTGGACACTATCAGAAGACAGGATACTGGGACAGAGGGACCATTGGCCGTTCTTAATTACAATGACTCAAATTTGTTGAGAGAAAAAGGGTTGTGTCCACCAGAAATTTTGCCCCTGCTGATACAGGAACATATGTAGAAATGGGGCTTGAGCATGCCCTGTGTGAAGCACCCTGGGCCCAGTCTAACAAAGCAGTTAAGCATTTGCTTAAGGGCTTGCTTGTCCAAGGCTAAAGACTCCCCTGGTGCAAATGCAGGGTGGATGCAAATGTCATCAAGACTGGTGCTGCTAGCGACATTTTCATTGTGCATTTACTGGGTGAAGTGAGTTCAGAAGCAGGAATGCAAGTAGGGTGCTACCCTCCAATACGCAGTACCAGCAAGAAATTTTTAGCAGGGATGGGGTAACGGAAAGACTTGGAGCTAGCCCCCTGTTCCCTCCGGAGGGGGTGGGGGTGGGGCTGCGCTCTGCTTCTTAAAGGAGCAGAATATGGCTAGGGAGGGCATTAATTCTTTATATGGCTTTAACAGCACAATACTTTGTTTAAGTTTATTAGCATATGTATTGTGCTGTTACGTTGGTCAGGAGTCCTCAAGAGGCGGGGATGGACAGAAGGTGTTTAAACAGTGTTTTTGATTCTGTTCCTCCCCCTCGGTCTGAATTATCCATGACATCCATACTGCATCACATCAAGTCCAAATCATCAGCGGAATACCTCTGCTTGCACTGACCAGAGGATGTTTGGATTATGATGTCAGCCCATTTCTGCAGCCTGATGGGAATCAGGGGTTGTCCTCAGTGTACAAAGAATTCTTCTTTGCAGCCAAACTAGTTTAACATGCATGTTGTTAACTGGAACTGGAGCAGCAAAACAAATAAAACAAATGCCTCATTTTCCAGCTTTGTGGGTGAGAGAACTATAAGTGAAGATTATAATGCCCGACACTGACAACCTTAAACCAGCTGCCTCAGGAATCTGCCAAGAACTTTGCTGAAAATATGTTCCTCATCTTAGCAACGGAGTTAAGACTTATCACACATCTGCCCACCTTTATTTGAATGAAGCTCCTTCTGATCTGACAGCTCAGGCATTGTCAATTTCATCCAGAACAATTTACAAACTCGGAACCTAATCCTGTAAACCCTTAATCATTTGATCAATCCCATTGAAGACAATGGGACTATTTGCATAAGTATGGACCACTTTTGTGGTAAGGTTTCAGGAGTCTGTTCTGTTCCTATAAAGGAAGTTGAATCGCCCATTGAAATGCAATATTTGGATACAGTACCATAAAGCAGTTTAGGATACAGTTCTACTTAACATTTTTCTTTTAATAAGTCATGCATATGCTGAAATGGCTCCTCACACAACTCCCATATTCCATATAAACAAACTGAATACTACGTGTGTGTGTGTGTGTGGCGGTGGGGGGGAATGAGTAGTTAAACTTGTTGATGTTTGTATATACAAAGGGGGGTGTCAGAAGGGATGGGGAGAGCATGGGGGCTCCAGGTTGGGCAGAGAGGAATCACATGGAGAGTCATGTGGGGAGGTCACCTGCCTCCCCCCCCCCCCGCCCCATGAGTGCAGTACAGCAAGAAATGATTTCTACTTGCACCACTGTTCAGAAGCAACCCAAAGAGTCTCTTTCTTTGGGGGGAAAAGAAGTGATTTACTCTGTTGTACTCTTGGTATATCTGCTAGGGCATTGAGTGGCTGATTCAAGCAGTAGCATTGATGGAAGTCCCAAAGAAGAGTTGTCTCGCCTTTGTGCTTGAAGGTGGGAGATGATATGTTTGAGGGGAGAGGCATTGTATCATGTATGCTACCTAGAATGTATGAGGTCAGGAGACATTTCTGATACTAAAAAAGGCAACCCATGAATGAGGACGTGACATCAGCCACTAATCAAAGGTCACTGGAAAAAAATAATTCTCCTTCCAAGTAATTTATAAGAACCAGAGGAAAAGGGGGATTCTGATCTGATATCACAAGCAATTGTGAGAACCTGATGAAAATAGAAATATAGTAGCTGGTTTTAGCCTCTAAAGAAACATAAATAAAAAATCTTTTGAGTATTGTGATGATTTTTTAAAAATGCTATGCATTTTTTTAAAAAAAATCTGCTTATGAACATATGAATCAATCTCTCATAAAATGTGGAAAGGAGTGCCCGCCCAACTATTAAGAGAGAGATTCTGAGGAAAGAAAAAGTTTGTGCAGCTAACACAACATAAAGCTTGCCAAGATCATCTTGCTTTAATTCTTTGGTCAGCAAAGCCACTTTACAGAACTATTAACTCGCGATTTGTTTACTCGATTTTTTTTTCTTCCTAGCAATTTCATCATTCTGCTATTTTTTGGGCCTCTTTCCAGTCCCGAAGCACTAAGAAATTCTGTTGAGAACACAATAAACTAAAACAAATCAATGCATGTGAATGGCCACAAATGTCACATTGCTTATCTTACTCTGTGAAACACTAAGCAGCTGCTGGCTTTTAACGAGGAGGAAAAACAAAGCTCTGTTAGTATTCCTGTGCACACTTTGTTGTTTCACTTAGCAGCTGATTTTGGAAGAAGAAAGAAACAAAACTGATCTAATGTCTTTCCTCTCAAGATCAACCCACATCCTTCCTAGGGCAGGAAGAGCAGGTGAATAGGACACAGGACATTTGGCACTTCTGTGGCTTCAATGATGTGGTTTATTCCATGGTTTTCGTGAGAACAACAACAGTTACAGGGCTGTGAAAATGCAGTTAGTTCAGCAGAGAAAGGAAGATGAGAGGATCAGCTGTGGCATCATGGTATAACTGTACTGAGTTAAAAACACTTCTAGCAGAATAATGGAACTGTATTCCCCACCCTGTAGAAACAATTTAGGGACCAATCATCTCCTCTTTAGGTGTGTGGTTTGTCCACACATGGAAAAGGGCAAGTTGCAAGGGGCTCAGTTAAAGAAATGCAAGATATCCTGAGCCAGTTATAAAGCAGGGCAAGCAGCACAGTGTGCATTACGAGCACAGGTCACAAGCTTCAAAGGGATTGCGTCAACGAAAAAGGAGGCCTCTCCATGAGAGGCCAGCACTGTATATTTTTCCCCCTCAGCCCCATTACTGAAATGTCCTCAAAACCAGTGTGAAACGAGAGTTCTCAGCCTTTTCCATACTGCAGTCCTCTCTTCCATACTTGGACCACTGCAGGATTCCCCTTCCATCTATCAGGGATCGAACCAGGATCCACCACCTATTTAGCAACATGGGAAGGGTCCCTGGAACCTGTCCATGACTCCCAGTTGAGAACTCCTTGTGTAAAGTAGTCTTAGGAAGTTTAAAGCTACAGCCTCTGAGATGGACCCCCAATGTGGCTGAGAGAAAATGGCCATGGTTCATACAAAAGATTGCTGTTATGCTCCATTACTAATAGTAGTCATGGTGAGGGAAGATAGGGAACCAGAGACCAGGAGTTGTTAAACCACAGAAGAACACTTCAAGAGCAAAGAACCTTGATCTCCTTCTCCCCCGACATATGTCAGAGCTTTCTGTGGAGAGAGGGAGGATGTAGGAGATGAGCATAGGCCCATGTATGAACTTTATAGGCCATTATTCTCAATAGATAGCCCCGGCATGATGGAAATCTATTTGTGAGCCTTGGTACTTGCATATGGGCAGACAAGTCAGATAGTTCTGACCAGTGTGCTATGGGTATTATTAATAATTATTTGTACTACTGTCACCCCTAGGAACCAGAATCATAGACCAGGACCCCATTGTGCTAGGCACTGTGCAAACACAGAACAAAAAGACAGCCACTGTTCCAGTGATCATGACTGCACATTACTGTGTGACACAGTGATAAGCCGCTGTTCTGTCTGTTCCCACCAACTACATTACTATCTTTTTGAAATTGCTACATGCTGATGTTTCAACATGGCCTAGGAGGTATATACTTCTATGGCTGCCCATCTCAGCCATCACATCGTACTTTGGGCTGCTGTCGCTCACACAACGCATGTGACAATCTTTCTTTATTGCCTTCGCATCTGGGGCAGGTCAGTACCTGTAACGATTAGCACTGTAAAACACCCCTTCCTGCTTTGGGTGTTTCCTTAGGACACCTTTCTATCAACTTTTGTGAGCCTTGCATCACTGCCCCAGACAGTTTTAGGGACATGATGCAGACCATTCAGCACTAGCTATGGTTAATTGTGCACATGCATTATTGAGTGAACTCTATTGGCTGCTCAAAGATTCCATTCCACTTCTTGAACCAGGTACTCAGCTGGTGTAAACTGATGGACTCAAGTCGATGGGGGCTATTCAGATTTCCATCAGCTGGTGATCTGTCCCCTTGTCTTCTGAACACTTTTCAGTACATCTTTTCCTGGAATATTTTATGTACTGCATGGAACAGTTGGGCCCTAAAGACATGTAAGGAACTGAACATCTCCTGAGAGATGTTGGATGAGCTTAGCTCTCAGAGAAGTCACTTTTCAGAAATGCTCAGCAGCCTGTAAGATTGGGCCTTTAAGTAAATGTCAGATAACAGTTAATCTTCTACACTGGATGCACTTAAGTTTCTACTAGTTTGAAAGTTTCTATGGTTCTTTCAGTATTCTCCATATACAGCTAAAGTCAATAGAACTACTTTCATACGTCAGTGTTTACATCAGTGATTTACCAGTGAAAGCATGGAATGTTATTGATTTATTGTGAAACATTCTTGCTTTGTTTGCCACTCCCATCTATAACTGTACAAAAATACTGAAAATAGCAATAATAAAATAGTTAAAGGAATATGCTCCGTGTGTATCTGGACTTGCATTTGAGGCTGACCACTGTGTACATATAGTTCTTTTCAGAAGAATATTTTGTTGTGTTTATATTTTCCAGATTACAAGAGAAATAATGGTTTCTATTTTGGGTCATAGTACAGATTATTATGTTGTGATGAAATATACTCTAATCATATAATGTAATATTTATTTTTTAATCAATATAAGATTTATGACGTCTTTAACTATTGATTTATTTGCTTTAAAATGCTGGGGTGGTGGTAAACAAGCAAGAAGTAACTACACTGTTTTCATTTAGCAACCTTACCTGGTTTTTACAATGAAGTAGTGTGGGTTTGGAACAGATTATAAATATATCTTGGTATGGTGGAAAGCTTCTACTGGCATGAGTTTGGGATGGCCATGAAAGGCAGTTACACTATGACATTGCAGTTTTGAACTGCTTTCCCCCTCCCCCACTAGATGTGGATTTAGAGCAAGATATTGTATAGCCTCACAACAACAGAGGGAGGTAGCAGAATTCAAACAAAAGCAATGTGGCGTTTTCTTGCAAATGGTCTCAGTAAATATGCTTCTGCCAACAGCAACATACATGAAGAAAGACTTACAAAACTGGTGTCAACAGAGTCTGTTTTGCCTAATCACATTGGAAAAATTGTTCAGTATCAGCTCATTGTGGTGAAGCTATTACCCTTTGAATGCTAGAAAGGTCAGCTGGGGTTATCTGATGCATAAGTACTGGCTGCACAAATTCCTGGGGCAAGCTTAGCTCCTGCTCTGTGCCTTTTGAAACAAAAGTTCTTAGGTCTTTGTTTATGAATCTGCCTAGTATGATTCAACCCCTTTCTCTTCCTTTTTTTCAGATAGACTGTGAGAACTCTGTGCAGATGAAGATCTCAATGTGTTAATCAGATGGAAAAGGTGTGTTGTGCAACTTCTTTTCATGTACAATATTTGATAAGAGATTCAAGCTATGTCTGGAGTAAGCTGGTGATGTGGGTTAGAACTAAATGAAGATGGTCTTGTCTAAAGTCTATGTTATAACGCTTTTACATTGTGTTCTTCATTAGTGCTATTTTTCAGTATTTTTGGAGTCACAGAATGACAATGGTAAACAAAGAATATTTAACAATATTAGAGGGAGGTCTGGTCTAGTAACTTGAGCAAAGGTCAGGAACTCCTCCTGACTTCTTGTCATGAATCCGACACTGATGCCCTCTGTGGATTGGGCCAGTCACTTAACCCCTACTTCAGTTTCATTATAAGATGAGTGTGATAATATTTAACTACTTTATGGGGAATTGTGAAGTTTTATATTTGTGAAGGTTATTTTTTAAGAGCTACATGCTAAATATTATCATCTATGTCATTGTTAGGCTGAATAGTGCCTGTGTGAGGTACAACCAGAATATGATTCATGCAGAATATGATTCATAGTCCAGGGGTGGCCAAACTGCAACTCGTGCACCACATGCAGCCTTTTACAGTTAAAGTGCGGCTCGCAGAGCCCTGCAGGCTCCCCTCATTCTCTGCCTACCAGACTGTTGGGAAGGAGGCATGGGGCTTCTGCCCTACGGCAGGCTCGTAGGGTTTGGGGTTTCTGTGAGAGATAACTGGTGCCTGCTGAGAGTGTGGGGCACAATTTAAAGATTCTCCCTCCCCCAGCAGCTTGAGTCATGGCCCCCCAAGGGGCACATCCCCCCTCCGCCTCCCTTACCGTCAGCAGCCCGTCCCTGCAGCTCCCAAGTGTTAGTTCTGCCTGGAGAGGCAGAGGCAAACTGCTGGGAGCTGCAGGGAGGGCCGGCTGCTTTAGCTCCAAGGGGAGAGGCAGCAACAAAAGCAGTGGCTCGCCCTACAGCTTCCAGCTGTTTGCCTCTGCCCTGGCCACAGCTCCCAGCTTGACGGCTCCAACAGCTGCCATGCAGGGAAGGGGCCTGGTGGCACTATGTGACAGCCGTGACAGCAAACCCTGGCAAAAATCTGGGGGGGACACATGATCCCACGTGCCTCCCTCCACATGTCAGCCCCAGCTTCCTCCAAGCAGGGAGAGTGGTCTTGGCGCTTCAGTCCCATGGGGCATGCCTGCCAGGGCCCAGGGATTCAGCAGGAGCAGGGCTGGAACCCCGAGCCCCAGCAGCCACGCCCTGGCTCTCGAACTTCTGAAGATTGTCATATGCAGCTCGGACGGTCAGTACATTTGGCCACCCCTGCTATCGTCCAATTAATGGGCTTTGGGTCTGGCCCCAATTGACAAAACACCACTAATTCTTTCCTTATTCTGAGCCAAGGCTTACTCAGGAATAGTTCTAGTGAAATCAGTCCTACTCATGTGAGTAAGGTGCTAGGATTTGGCCCTCATATTTATTCACAGTCTACATTAGCAAGTAATAATATATAATGTATTGTTTAATGTGCAACAATCCATTCAGTATGAACCACTCTAGGACTGGCTTTTGTCTTTTGGCTGTTCTCAGAATCACACAATATTGAAGTGAGAAAGAACAGAGCATTAGCAACTGTGTATTTTTTGTTGCTCCAGACTAAACAAAAAAAGAAAAGCATTTAATCATATTCAGATGAAAAGGTTTAGCAATTCTATTCTGAGCCTCAAATATTGCTAAAAGGATGTAGTTTAAAAAGTTCAAACATGTTTGAGTTTGGAATCCCTGACTATTTACCTTAGCAGCACATCTTGTTGGTTCCTCAGTGGGTGACAATTAAACAATATTGAGGAATGAGTTTGTTGGAATACAAACAATAAGTGTTTCCTTTAAAGAGCAATTGGTTCTTTCCAAATAGTTACGTTAATTACAAGTCTCAAGTATTTTAGATGATGTTATGAAAAGACGTTTTACTGTGAGAAAGTTATTAGGTTTTGTTTTTCCTTTCAAGCTAATCATAAAATGTTGGCAAATGTGTGGCATTATTACAGCAATTCTCTCTAAGTATATTTGGAAATGGAATTAATTCATTCACCATCTCATTTATTACCTTATATAGAGGAGGTCTTTTATCTCTTCAATTTTTGTTTATCACAGTTATTTATTCTTTAATCTTATCACTTTATAAGTGTTTTTTCCTGTGTCTGGTGCCTTGCTGACAAGATTTCCAAGCTTAATTCTCCTTCCCTTTTAAAATTTACGAGAATAAACCAGAGTGTCTTAATCTAAAAAGCTCTGGGGCAGATCCTCACATAATATCAATGTTGAAGTCAATGGAGCTATGAGCATCTGCCCCACTGGCTCTGCAGAGTTAGCACAGCAGTGGGTCTGTTGGACTTTCCTAACGCGTTATTCCAGCTGCCACTTTGTTCTCTAATGTGAGTACTGGGTTTATCTATCTTGCTGATAAGAAACCAAAATTAATGCACATACCGCTTCCTACCTTGGCTAAATGGGAATGTGATTCATCTCCCAGCGGAAAGAACACATTTTCCCTTTCCACAGGAAACCCAAAGTCTGTTAACTTTGAAGTTACCACAGGCCACCAGCCTTTCTTAAGATACATGATGAAGAAAAAAATACAATTCTCAAATTCTGCAGTTCTTTACTACTTGATGGATATTTACAGGAGTAAAATAGGAAGCCACCCACCTCAAGTATCACTGCTCTGAACCCAGAAGTGATTAAAAGTCGTTAGCCACCTCACACGGCTATTCCATGGCCTGTGTGCAATGACTTGGGGGTTTCTGGCTATTTCCTGGTGGACAAGGGTCTACTTTACAAACCCACCATCTTGGCAGTCTCAGCAGAGATACCAAGGGTTAAATGGACACTGCAAAATGGTAACATCTCCCTCACGCTGTTCTCCCAAGCCAAGTTAGAAACACGTCGACGGGGCAGTCCCGACCAGATGTTGCTACACTGCTCCTCTATCCCCGTGTATGCATAAAGGTCTTCAGCTTCCAAAGCTGTCGTTCCAGAGCTTTTAATGAGCACTAAGTTCTGCCAAAGCAAAAATAAATAAGTAAAATAAAATACAAAGGATCAGCATGTGAGGTTGAAGTAGAACAGATAAAATATTAGAAAACTCACCATCAGTGTGATAATGTACTTGCATCATTTGTAATGAAAGCATTCTGAAATGGAGAACTCATCCTGTAACTCACATTGGTCTCATCCAGCTAGGTAAAACGGATTTCAGAAAAATATAATTTTTCTACTTCTTCTGCTGTTAATCAATAGCAAATATTGAAGTGGAGTTCTCATTGGCTCAGCCTCCCCTTGGTTCAGAGATGTGGCTCGTGGCCATAACTATCAACAACACCAACCTGTAAGATAACTCTCTGTACCCAATTGTTTGTAATCTGTTCATGCAGTTTCATTCTGAACATCTTTTCTTTAATTGTTTGGCAAGAGTTTTCAGTACCAGTAGTTCTTAACTGTACAGCTCCTGATCTTTGATTTGAGGCTCTTAAGCACGACTATCATGCAAACAATAGCAATCTGCTAAATGTGCTTAAAGAATAGTAAATTACATTAACACATCTGTTCCTTGTGGTAACTGAAATCAAAACTGTGCTGCTAATCAGACTGTTTGTACCGTTGCAGGGTTTCTAGAACTCTGGATGTAAAAACATGGAGAGCCTGTGAGAAATTTCCTTAACTGGATTTCATAGCATTCAGAACCTTTAATACACCGCGATATGCACAGCTCTTGTTTCATTGCACAGAGAGCTTAGACTAGACCTGGGAGAACTTCAGTTTATGCCAGAGATCTGAATGTGCCTGCCTCAAATTAAGACACAGTGCAGAATCATCTCACACTGGAAGCAGAAGTCTCATTTTAACAACACTGACATTGCCCTGAAGAACGCTGATAGTCTCGTATGAGTTAGCTGTAGCAGTAGGCAAACTGCTGCTCATTCAGTGAAGTTTTCTGTCTGTTGTCTGCTATACAAAGATCGTGATTTGTAAAGGTATAGCTTCTTCTTGGACCAGTGGCTACTGTAGGTTTTGGTGTGTATCTGCAGAATAGTTATAGGGCTGAGGATGTTAGGGAGATTCCCAAACCTGAGCCGTCCTTCATAGGTGACAAATCTGAGGAATTGTCACAGATTGAAGTGTCACTAGAGGAGGTTTGGGAATTAATTGATAAACTTAACAGTAACAAGTCACCGGGACCAGATGTCATTCACCCAAGAGTTCTGAAAGAACTCAAATGTGAAATTGCGGAACTATTAACTATGGTTTGTAACCTGTCCTTTAAATCGGTGTGGTGCAGGGGTGGGAAGAGTCGGGGCAGGAGCAGGGCCAGGGCAGGGTCGAGCAACCACTGGGCACAGGGAAAGTCGGTGCCTATGTCTGGATCCTTTCCAGTTTTCTCTACATCTTTTTATACATTGGTGCCCAAAACTGGCACCACAGTACTCCAGCTCAGGCCTAACCAGTGTCAAGTAGAGCAGTACTTTTCCCTCCTGTGACTTGCATGCTATGCCTCTGTTAATGCAACCTAAAATTGCATTTGCTTTTTTTGCAACAACATCGCGTTGCTGACTCATGTTGAGGTTTCGATCCACTACAACTCCCAGATCCGTCTCAGCAATGCAGCTGCCAACCCAGTTTCCCCCCCATTCTGTATTTGTGCATTTGGTTTTTCTTCCCTAAGTGGAGCACCTCACATTTGTCTTTGTTGAATGTCATTTGTTGTCTATAGCCCAGTTCTCCAATTTATCTGAATTTTAGCTCTATCCTCCAAAGTATTGGCAACCCCCCCTAGCTTTGTGTCATCTGCAGACTTGATCAGTATGCTCGCTATATCTACATCCACGTCAACACGTTAACCAACACTGGACCCAGAACAGGTCCCTGTGGAACCCCACTTGAGACCTCCCTCCAATCCGATATCATTCCAATAATAGTTAGGCAAGTAACCAGTCTTGTATTGGCTGTGGTGCAGAAGGGTAAGACAGTATAGGCAGTTGAAAGAGTCGGGAGAGAGCCTGATGAGATCACAGTGACAGGCCAGGAAAGTGACCCTAGCAGAAGTGTTTATATTTGAATGGACCTGCCACCCCATCTATTGTACATTCATGAATACAAAACCAAACACACCATAAAATGCATGTTGTCCGCCTACATGCTAGCTGTAATATGTAATAAATGAATCACACTCCTTCATTATCTTGCCTTTTTTAGGTATCAAGCAGTGTAAGAGTTATATTATTCATCTGGTGTCCAGCTCTGCGAGGTGCTAAGAATCCTAAACTGCGGTTGTCTTTCATGGAAACTGAGGGTACTCATCGCCTCACAGGATTGGACCACCTCCTTTCCCTGCAGGGCCCTTGAAGCTGACAGTTTCTGGCCAGACTTTCTTGGGAGTAGGTTCTTGGCTTGGTGACATTCATATAGTTACAAGGCAAATACAGTTGTTACTTGTAAAGATGATCTTTCTCCCCCTCCTTTTTGTGAAAAAGTCAAAGACAAAGAGGAATGGAGCTTGCTTACTTACATATGTCCAGGTGACAAATTGCCCTCACTTTAGCTGTGAAATAAGATTGCCCCTCCCCGCCCCCTCTGCAAAGTACTGTTTGAGGACGAGCCCTTGTACTTCTTTTGCCATGGTTACTACATACCTGAAATATGATGATCTCTCATTTTCTACTTAATTACAAGGTGCTTTCAATGCCCATCTTTAAATAGGTTATCTATAGTCAGACAATTAACCAGGCAGGCCACAGCTGAGGGGAATTAGGTGGTGTAAGTAATCCTCAGAATGAATAATGATGGATCCCAGGAGAGGAAAAACAGGCAGGGATAAAGATAGGAAGTTGGTAGCAGACAGGGGCTGCAGGGAAGTAGTCTGCTGTCACTCCCAGGGAGAAGGGAGGTGTGTTGGGGACACAGAGGCAAGTAGCCTACTGTTACTCCCCAGGAGGAGGGAGTTTTGGGGCTGGCAAACCCAGAGAAGGTGGGAGGGCCATAAGGTTAGGAAAAGCTCCGGGAAAAGGCAGTAAGGTCTGGGATGGAACAGACATTGGCTGTTGACTAGATAGTACCAGATCTGGAGTTGGCATAGAGGGTGGACTGGGTTCCCCAACAAGCTACTGGGGAAGTGGCACTGGCTGGGCAGTGAATGGGAAGGCTGCCAGAGCTAGTCCGTAAGAAGAGACCTTGATACCCCGGAAGGGGAGGACATGTGATTTGTCTGTAGGGCTAAGCCATGAACGCAGAATATTCTGCCTTACCAAGAGCCAGGAAGAGAGGACAGACTGTGCAGTGAGAAATGGGAAGGAGGTGGCAGACCTAGAACCAGCTAATCCCGAGAGCAGCCAGGAAGAGATGCCACTAGTGGTGAACTGACCTCCATGACAGACCTATAAACATAAATGCTTAGTTGCATTCTACCAGCTTTGGCCCCGTACTTTTTGCGTATGCACTGCTGCTTGTAACATTCTGACTGGGTTTACACTAGAAACTTTTGCTGGCAGAGTAATGGTGAGTAGGGGTGTGATTTTTTTTTTTCTCTCTGACATTTCTATACCAGCATAAGCCCTTGTGTAGAGATGGTTATACTGGCATAAAAGTATCTTGCTCAGAGGGCCAGTATAAGCTACACTGCCAAAAGTACATTTTTGCCAGTATAAACTGCATTTACATTCGAAGGATTTGCTGGTATAGGATTTGCTGGTAGATCAGTATAATGATACTGGCAAACATTTTCTAGTGTAGATTAGGCTTTCTAAGGAGTTTAATTGGTTTCAGTGAGCCCAGGATACTGTGGATGGAAAGAATGTTCTTCCATAACATCCATTTCCTTTTTATTAATAATAATAATGTTGCCTCTTTTCAACCTGGGTAGCTAGTCAAAGTTGGGGGCCTATTTTGGAGCAGAAGCTTGGATTCTGGTATTTTCTTTGATGCAGCCTTAATTACAAAGTCCTGCTTTTCTGAATGCAGGAGGAACTAAAACCATGTCAGATCTTCCTTGCTTACAGCCCCACGCTGCTTTAGCCCCAACAGACCCAAAAACTCTCTCTAGACTTCTCCCATGGTCATGTTGTGCTTGCAGGCTGCTGCTTGGCATTCTTGCCGTCTTCTGAGTACACCTCCCCACCCCCATGCCTGGTCA
The DNA here is from genome assembly GCF_016161935.1 of Mauremys reevesii. Lineage (NCBI taxonomy): Eukaryota > Metazoa > Chordata > Testudines > Geoemydidae > Mauremys > Mauremys reevesii. Next base: position 33,867,140 of record NC_052628.1, on the reverse strand, counting down.
TCAGAACAACACCCAGTGGAACCCTCAGCTCACGTGCTAGTTTCTTAGCAGTTTCTGCTAGGCCTTGTTTTAGGTGTGTCCCCTTAGCTGCCTCTTACAGCTATCTTAAATGAAGGGCACATTCACAAATCAGTTTCAATGAGGTTTTAACTCAGCCTGTAACAAGGTTTAATGCTGCTCATAATACTAAAACAAATGAGCGACCGTTTGCAAAGAGCAACATAATAAGACCATTTTCAGACTTAAGTGCAACGTAGAGTAAGTATAACAAATCTACAGGATATATGTATCTTTGAGGGAACTGAGTGGGCAAGAGAGACTGACATATTAAAATATATAGCAAACGTGTATTTATATTAGGCCTGAATCTGCCCAACTTCCTGAGTAATCCCATTGGTTCAGTAGGATTATTTACAGAATACAATACTATTCAGCATGAATAATGGGGGCACAGCTGGGTCTTTATTTGTATCTGTTGTGTATGTTTAGTGGACATGAAGCATTGCTTTGTGGTACTCCTGACTCTGCTGCTAGCTTTCTAAGTGGCCTTGGGCACTTTACTTCACCCTTCTATAGCTCAGTTTCCTGCAAAACTGAAGACAATATTTATCTACATCATCACAGTTGTGAGGCTAAATTCCTGTTTGTTTGTGAAGCACCTTTAGCTCATCAGCTGAAAGGTACAACAGAGAAGATTGAAGCATTATAAAGTACATTTAACACAGAGAACATCAATGTCCCACAAGATGGTGGGAACAAAGCTGTAGCTCATGGCACAGGAGGGCTTTTTCTTGACTGTCACATTATAAAGAAAGTCTCCCAGATGAGCTAATGTTGTTTCAAACATAAAAATATGTGGGTAACTTATTCTATTCTGGAGATTGTGTTATAGTCATAGTGGCTTTATCATAAGTAGGGCTGGGAGAATAGTAATACATTTGTAAACATCTGGGAGACTTCTAATTAGAGTTTTGCTTTGACCACATTTGCACCTCACCTTTCCCTCTTTGCAAACATTGGTGTGAATGATGTTTTGTTAGTGCAAAGTGAATTTCAGGCCAGTCACCAAGATTAGTTTAGTCAAACAAACAAAACAAGTGTCATGATACAACAAAATTTGTTTTGGGCTGAGCATCTTATGTGCCTCAAAACCACCCTCAGACCTAGATGAATAAAATGATGGTAAACTGTCCATTTTGTCTTCCCTCAGACTCCTTCTGGATAGAATGACCTTATCTTCCTGATTCAGCAAACTGAAATTCCCTCTTTGTCTTGTCTCCTATATCCTTTGTCCCTTTTATGTTATGTCCCAATGTCCCTCATTATTTCATAATCTCCCCCATCAAGCTAGCCCACCAGACTGTTGCAGCATTGTTTCTTCTAAAGACAGTATTTAGAAATTGTTTGTAAAAGTTATTTTTGGCACAAGCCCATACAAAGCAACTGTAATTGCCACTTCTCCAAATTCCAGGGGGGGCTCTTGGGACTTTGTCAGAATACTGGAAAATAAAGCTAATGCAGCTGTTCTCTGGAAAAACCACCACCAACTTGTTGGAGGTTCCATAACTTCTTCACTTATGGGCAGGGGTGAAAGTAACTGAAAGGACTTACCGGTACGCCGGAGTCCTGAGTTGGGGCGTAGCCTCAACAGGAAGATGTGGGGCCTTTAAAGATTTAAAGGCCCTGGGACTCTGGCAGTGGCTGTAGCCTTTAAGTCACCCGGAGCTACCAGCTGCAGAGGTGACTGGGAGCCCCGGGGCTGTGGGGCAAAATAAAGGGCCTGGGGTTCCGGCCGCCGCGGAGCTCTGGGCCTTTTAAATCCCCGCCTGAGCCTCACTGTTGGGCTCCAGTGTGGATTTAAAGGGCCAGAGGCCCTGGCTGCTGTGGGAAGCCCCGGGCCCTTTAAAGAGCTGCCCATGCCCCGCTGCCGGAGCTTCGGCAGTGATTTAAAGGGCCTGGGGCTCCCCGCAGTGGCCAGGCCTTTTACGTTCCCGCCCGAGCCCGGCAGCCGGGCTCCGGTGGTGATTTAAAGGGCCAGAGGCTCTGGCCACTGTGGGGAGCCCCGGGCCCGTGATTTAAAGGGCCTGGGGCTTCCTGCAGCGGCTGGAGCTCTGGGCCCTTTACATTCCCACCCAAACCCAGCAGCCGGGCTCCAGCGGTGATTTAAAGGGTCTGGGGCTCCCCGCAGCGGCAGGAGCCCCGGGTCTTTTAAATCCATGCCTGAGCCCGGCTGCTGGGCTCTGGTGGGGATTTAAAGGGCCAGAGGCTCCGGCCGCTGTGGGGAGCCCTGGGCCCTTTAAAGCTCTGCCCAAGCCCTGCTGACGGAGCTCTGGCAGCGGCGCTTTAAAGGGCCTGGGGCTTCCTGCAGTGGCTGGAGCTCCGGGCCCTTTAAATCCCCACCCGAGCCTGGCTGCCGAAGCTCCGGCGGTGATTTAAAGGGCCCGGGCTCCCCACAGTGGCTGGAGCCCTGGGCCCTTTAAATCACAGCCAGGGAAGCCGGTCCAGTCCGGCACGACATACCAGCTCTTGCCGGTATGCTGTACCGGACCGGACTGGACCAGCTTACTTTCACCTCTGCTTATGTACATCTCTGTAAAATGCCCATTATCCCTGCTGATGTCCAGGATTCTTGAAGATCATATTTGTCCATTCACTTATGGAGGCAGTATAGCAAAGATTGTACCAACTTTGACATTCTACCATGTATCCAGTTTTGAAAAGGAAATGAGTGCTGAATATGGCCCATTATATCTGTACAGCACGTGCAATTGCAAGTATATTTATCAAGAGATTGGGCCAGGTTCTGATCTCTTGCTGAAGTAGGTCCTAAATAAAGCTAGTTGGGCATTTTCCAACAAAATATTTTTGTCAGAAAATACTGATTTATTGAAACCAAAACTGTTCATGGAAAATGATCATTTCAATGAATATCCTGATTTGAATTTTTTTGGGGAAAAATAAGTTTTGTCCCATTTTGACATTTTCAAATGAAAAGTTTCAAGTTTTTTGGTTCACAGGTGACTGCTTCAAAATTATAATCAATTTTTACTAAAAAGATTAAAATTAAATGATTTGAACTATTTGTTGGGGATTATAGGTGTTGACCCAATCCAATTTTTTGTGGCAGGGGGCGGGGAGAGGGTAGGAAGGGAGGTTTTTGAGATTTTTACTTAGTTTTCTAGATTTCAAAAAATAAATAAATCCTGGGATGGGGAAACCATTCCCATACAGTTCTTATCCTGATTAATGCCACACAACTCAGCTGAATAACTGCATTTACACTGGTGTATCAGTACAAGAAGAAATTGGCCAGTTTGAATTCTAAATACAATTTAATACAATTGTTGACTTTCTGGAACCATGTCACATAGAACTGGCTAGGCTTGCTGTTGCCTGGACATTATCTCTAGCAATGAAAACCCTTATATTGGTGAGAGCAGCTGTGTCATAGTGCCACCCCCACTGAAGTGCCTTTCTGCTGCAGGCCGTGGCATGACAGGTAAACCTGCCTCATTTTCCCTCCTTCAGAGTCCCCAGTAAATTCAAATGAGCTTTCTTGCCTCAATAATACCCCTCCTTGGGTCAATTTATTTCCAAAACATAGTGTAAATCCAAAAACATAATCCAAAATCCATTTCCCACCCCAGTGCAACCAGTCATTAAAGCTCAAGACATCTCATCCCTCGATGCCCCACATAACAGCACCTTCACCCATCCTGGGACTCTGTCAGTCTTCTCCTCTTCTTGTACCAGAACAGCCATCCTAGCCCTTCCAACTGGAATGCAACCCTGCTCTTCCCACCAGGAACTCCCACAGCCAGGGGCGGCTCTATGTTTTTTGCTGCCCCAAGCACGGCAGTCAGGCAGCCTTTGGTGGCATTTCTGCGGGAGGTCCGCTGGTAACGCGGCTTCGGCGGCGGTTCTGCAGGTGATCTGCTGGTCTTGCGCCTTCAGCGTACCCACCGCTGAATTGCCGCCAAAGCTGTGGGACCAGCGGAACTCCCGCAGAAATGCCGCTGTAGGCTCCCTGACTGCCGCCCTCAAGACGACCGGCATGCCGCCCTCTGCAGCTTGCCACCCCAGGTTTGCGCTTGCTGTGCTGGTGCCTGGAGCCACCCCTACCCGCAGCTCTTCTACTGGGAGATCATTTTTGTCTGGGAAGCAACCCTGACTCTTCCTGGCCCTCTCATGGTTCCTCTGGGTTCAGCTCTCTGGCCTTGGAGATGTCAGTGGATCAGCCCCTTTTCTGGTCCCCTGCCTTCAGCCTTCGGCTCAGGGCCAGCTCCAGACCCCAGCGCGCCAAGCGCACGCTTGGGGCGGCATTTTGCCGGCAGGGCGGCAGGCGGCTCCGGCGGACCTTCCGCAGTCATGCCTGCGGGAGGTCCACCGGAGCCGCAGGACTAGCGGACCTCCCGCAGGCATGACTGCAGAGGGTTCGCTGGTCCCGCGGCTCCGGTGGACCTCCCACAGGCATGACTGCGGAAGGTCCGCCGGAGCCGCCTGCCGCCCTCCCAGCGCACCCTCTGCAGGCACGTCTGCAAGAGGTCCCCCGGAGCTGCGGGACCAGCAGCGCGCCCCCTGCGGCATGCCGCCGTGCTTGGGGCGGCCAAATTCCTAGAGCCGCCCCTGCTTCGGCTCCAACTTTCCAGCTTAGAGGCAGGAGGCAACTCCCTTTGCTGCTCTTCTTGCCTTCAGTGCTGTTGCTCTGAGGCTCTGGCTTGGGGATGTCAGCCAGCAAACCTCTCTTGCTGCTCTCCTTGCCTTTCAGCCTTCCCTTGGGAAACACCTTCTGCCTCCTTCCAGGACCTTCCACAGTTCCCTGGTGCCTGACAGCTCTTATCTGCCCTTGACTCCCACTCAGATGCACCAGGTCTCTTTTCTGCTCGAAGCCCAGGTGTCCTCTTAGTTGGCCAAATTAGAGAGTGCTGATAAGGCACAGGCGCAATGGCCCTGCTCCCTCTTAAAAGGAAAGTATCACCCTTTGACAAGCTGCTTTTAAAAAAATAAGGAGCTGGTGTGAAGTGGTCCCTAACATGTGATGGTGCATGTGGAACTGTGCTTGTCTCCTCTGTTATTTGAGAATAAATATACAATTTGGAATCCAGCTAGACTCTCTGAAATGTAAATACATTGAGGTACATTAAGAAAGATACAAATAGGTTTACACAATTAATAGTTATAATAAAATTAGACTGGCTCTGATAATGTAAATGTTTTAAAGTCCCATCAAAACACAGTTGGCTTGTCAAGTTTGATGCTGTGAACAGAAAGCATTTTGGGAAAACAAAGATATAGGCTCCCTATTTATCTGAATGCTGACATCTTTCCTTAGACAAGTTAATGGGACTGGACCACCCATGAGCTTAGAAAGTCAGAGTTTAAAAGTCCATTATTTTAAACTAAATACAAAATCCCTTGAAGCCTTGTTCATGTTTATGTTAACACTATGCTTCCTTATAGTTCCTTACCCTTCACTTTTTTAAACATTCAGCACATGGGGAAAATGACAGTCGTTGGTATCTGCATCATTGATGAAGATGAGGTATTGTCTGACCATGGAGGGATAGCATTAAAATTCAGTATCAGTAAAACTGATCCTGCAATATGTTTACACTCAGTTCCTCAAAGGTGGTTAGGTGCCCATTGGGAGGTAGGCAGCTTTGAGGAACTGGGCCTTAGTGTCTCCTCTGACTTTGGGTCTAATCTTGTAAGGTTCTGAGTGCCTTTTCAACTCCTAGTTAAGGAAGTGGAGCATGTTTTACCCTCGGTGGTTAGAATCAATGCCATGTACAGTACAGAGAGAACACAATTTTTTTTGAAATCCATTTAAATCTACCATTAGAGAGTTAATGTAGAACAATCAGATCTGAATGAAGTATGGCTTCACAATACAAGTATGTTTGACCACTGCAAAAAGTGCTGCTGTTGACTGATCAGATCAGTGGTTGTCATGGGGTGACCCTCTCCAGCACATGCCCTTGTGGGCCTGCAGGTGCATTGCCCTCAGCACCCCTTGGGTCCTTTCCGACAGTTACCCAGACTAGATTAGTTGAGCTCCCCCTTTTGTCGAGTCTGGTTTCTTCATTCATTGTACGGAGGTAGGGTTGCCAGCATCTGGTTTTCAACTGGAATGCCAGGTCGAAAAGGGACCGTTGTGGCTCCAGTCAGTACCGCTGACTGGGCTGTTAAAAAGTCCAGTCAGCAGCGCAGTGGTACTAAGGCAGGCTCTCTGCGCAGCCCCTGGAAGTGGCCAGCATGTCCAGCTCCTAGGCGCAGGGGTGGCCGCTGAGGCTCTGCATGCTGCCCTCCACCCTGAGTGCCAACTCTGCAGCTTCCATTGGCCAGGAACCATGGCCAATGGGATCTGCAGGGTGGCGCCTGCAGCCAGGGGCAGCGTGCAGATCCACCTGGCCACCCCTGCATCTAGGGGGCGCAGGGACATGCTGGCCACTTCCGGAAGCCGCCTGAGGTAAGCACTGCCTGGTCGGAGCCCCCCCTCCCCCGCACCCCAACCCCCTCCCCAGCCTGGAGCCCTCTCCTGCACCCAAACTCCCGCCCAGAACTCCCCCCCGCACCTCCTCCCATGTTCCAACACCCTGCCGCAGCCTGGAGCCCCTCCTGCCCCCCAGTCCCTGCATCCCCAGTCCCATTCCAGAGCCCACACCCCCTCCCACACCCCAATGCCCTGCCCCAGCTCAGAACCCCTTTCTGCACGCAAACTCCCTCCCAGAGCCCACACCCCCTGCCCCACTCCAAACCCCTTGGCCCAGAGCCCCCTCCTGCACCCCAAACTCCTCATCCCCCTGCCTCAAACCAGGTCCTGCACCTGCAGCTGAAGCCCGCACCCCCTCCCGCACTCCACACCCCTGCCCCAGCCTGGAGCCCCTTCCCACCATCTGAACCCCTCAACTCCAGCCCGGAGCCGCCTCCTACACCTTAAACCCCTCATCCCTGACACCACTCCAGAGCTTTCACCTTCAGCTGGAGCCATCACCCACTCCCGCACCCTAACCCCCCAACCCCAGCCCGGTGAAAATGATTGAGGGTGGGGGAGAGGAGCGGCAGAGGGAGGGGAGATGGAGTGAGTGGGGGTGGGGACTCGGAGAAGGGGCAGGGCAGGGGCGGGGCCTCAGGGAAGGGGCGGGACAGGGCAGGGGAAAGTGTAAGGGTGTTCGGTTTTCTGCACTCAGAAAGTTGGCAACCCTAGAATAACTCACTTATTTAGCCACTCAAGTTCATTCCCACTTTGGGTCCATGTAAGAATCCTTGTTAGTTTCCTTCCCATGTTCAGGAAGCCCCAGGCCTCCTTCTGGAGTTGGGCTGCACTTCAGGCATCTTCTCCTTAAGACAGGAGTCTCCTGACTCTCCTCTGTGCAGCTGGAGTTGTACTTTTAGGCCAGTTGTAGCGCCTCGGGCAGCTTCTCCTCCAGCTGGCTGTTTTCTCAATCAGTCCTTCCACCCTTTCGCTGGGAGCGTTCAGCAGGCAGACCTTCCCCTACTGCTGTTTTCTCCTGGCTAACTCAGGGCCTGTCCACAGTGCACCAAGCAAACAAAACAAAACAAAAACATTACAACTGTGAGTCTCAAAGCCCAGGTCTACAGATTTGGACTCATGCTACAGTGCTCAAAATAGCTGTGTAGAAGTTCTTGGTCAGGCTCTGAAGCCCACGCCTTCCCTAGCCTCTAAGGCTCACTGCTGTGGGTTTGTTTTGTTTTTTGTTTTTTTGCGGTGCAGACGTGCACTCGTGACCCTGCAGTATCTGCAGGCATTTGCCCCTGCTATGCGGGAGGAGGCACCATTTATGTTGGTTCCCTTCTCCCAGCTCATTCCCAATTGGTTGGAAGGCAGGGGAGATGGGCACCTTGACTACCCTGTCTGCCAGGCTGCTGGCTCCAGGCCCTTAAAGATATAGCGACAGGATTTCCTTCCAAGCACCATTCATTCCCAGGATCACGTCCTCCTTCTCCACATCCCCTTAAGTCCTTATATTGGACCTTTCAAATCTTCAGTGGGCCATGCCACGTGCCAAGATGGGCTGACCACTAGGCGCTACTGCTTTTATGGGGCAGACTATTCTACCACAGTGGCCTACCATGTTAATGGCTGGTGGCTATCAGTAATGTTATTGTGTTGAAGCTTTACTCCTGTAGAATTAATTGAGTGCCTCACTGTAAGAATCTACACCATGGGACTGATTTCAAGAAGGGCTAAGCACTTACTGTTTGTGTTGAATTAATTTGTATTGGGGGCAGATCAGTAACTTTTGAAATTCAAGCCCCATAGTTATTTCTCCAGCCTTCTCAGCTCAGCCCCTTTCACAACCACTGCATCTAGAAAACAAAATAAAAACGGAGAGAAATGAGTTCTTCAGAACATATTCTTCAAACATATATTAATTTCTAAAAATGTACAAACTCTTCAAAGTGCTCCTTCTTGCTGTTTGTTTTTCAATCTCTCAGTGCTCCCTTGGCAGCTACACACAAGAGCAGCACATCAGTGGGGATAGCCACCTCTCCATGTTCTTTTTTTTCTGGTCCTGAAACTGCCTCTTTTTTAGGCCCAGTGCCCCCAATACACACTCTGCCCTCTGCCTCAGTGATGTCTGAGGAAGGTTTTAGGATAACTTTTTTTATCTGACCAACCCCAATGACTTACAAAGTAAACTCAGGTTTCAGAGGGGTAGTCGTGTTAGTCTGTATCAGTAAAAATAACGAGGAGTCCTTGTGGCACCTTAGAGACTAACAACTCTATTTAGGCATAAGCTCTCGTGGGCTATAACCCCCTTCATCAGATGCATGAAGTGGAAAATACAGTAAGCAGATATAAATATGAAAAGCACATGAAAAGATGGGAGTTGCCTTACCAAGTTGGGGGTCAGTGCTAACCAGGCCAATTCAGTTAGGGTGGATGTGGCCCATTCCCAACAGTTGACAAGCAGGGGTGAATATCAACAGAGGGAAAATTACTTTTTGTAGTGACCCAGCCACTCCCAGTCTTTATTCAGGCCTAATTTGATGGGGTCAAGTTTGCAAATTAATTCCAGTTCTTCCATTTCTCGTTGAAGTCTGTTTTTGAAGTTTTTTTGAAGAATGGCCACTTTTAAATCTGTTATTGAGTGTCCAGGGAGATTGAAGTGCTCTCCTACTGGTTTTTGAATGTTACAATACTTGATGTCTGATTTATGTCCATTTATTCTTTTGTGTAGAGACTGTCCGGTTTGGCTAAGGTACATGGCAGAGGAGCATTGCTGGCACATGATGGCATATATCACATTGGTAGATGTGCATGTTAATGAGCCCCTGATGGTGTGGCTGATGTGGTTAGGTCCTATGATGGTGTAGACAGAGTTGATATGTGGACAGAGTTGGCAACAAGGTTTGTTGCAGGGGTTGGTTCCTGGGTTAGTGTTTCTGTTGTGTGGTGTGTAGTTGCTGGTGAGTATTTGCTTCAGGTTGGGGGGCTGTCTGTAAGTGAGGACTGGCCTGTCTCCCAAGGTCTGTGAGAGTGAGGGATCGTCCTTCAGGATAGGTTGTAGATCCTTGATGATGCGCCGGAAAGGTTTTAGTTGGGGCTGTAGGTGATGGCTAGTGGCATTCTGTTACTTTCTTTGTTAGGCCTGTCTTGTAGTAGGTGACTTCTGGGTACCCTTCTGGTTCTGTCAATCTGTTTCTTCACTTCAGCAGGTGGGTATAGTAGTTTTAAGAATATGCTTGATAGAGATCCTGTAGGTGTTTGTCTCTGTCTGAGGGATAGGAGCAAATGCGGTTGTATCTCAGAGCTTGGCTGTAGACAATGGATCGTGTGATGTGGTCTGGATGAAAGCTGGTGGCATGCAGGTAAGTATAGTGGTCAGTACATTTCCAGGATAGGGTGGTGTTTATGTGACCATCGCTTATTTGCATTGTAGTGTCTAGAAAGTGGATCTCTTGTGTGGACTGGTCCAGGCTGAGGTTGATGGTGGGGTGGAAATTGTTGAAATCCTGGTGGAATTCCTCAAGGGCTTCTTTTCCATGGGTCCCGATGATGAAGATGTCATCAATGTAGCTCAAGTAGAGTAGGGGCACTAGGGGACGAGAGCTGAGGAAGCGTTGTTCTAAGTCAGCCATAAAAATGTTGGCATACTGTGAGGCCATGCGGGTACCCATAGCAGTGCCACTGACTTGAAGGTTTAAATCATCCCCAAATCTGAAATAGTTGTAGGTGAAGACAAAGTAAACTCAGTACTGATGCTTCTTTAGCCTAGGCTGGCTGTAGTCTCTGTCTCGGTCTCTGCAGCTCATTCCTGTCTGTGAATCATACGTGTCCCATTGACATGTAACTTTTTATAGACCCTCTTCTGCTCCATGCCTATGTCTAGACAGAAAACAAACCACCATGGAACTGTCTTTCCCATAGTTACCTGGCTAAGTCAGGGCATGGAGAAGGGAAAGCCACCAACGAAGGGGAGGGGAGGAAGCAAATAAGAAGGAATTTCCCCACAGACTGTAAAAATATATATGTATATAAAACATCCCAGAAGACTGCTCTTTCTGTTCATGCCTTACCCACACACATTCAGAATGGAGCAGTGTGATGGGGAGTGTTCTCCATACTGGCCCTTCAAGAGCTGAATTGGACCAGGTGGGCCCAGTTAGCTAATTAGGCTGCAATCAGGGTGGGGTCCGCCAGATCTCTGCCCTGGGTCAGGTTCTGTTCAATATCTTCATCAATGATTTGGATGATGGCAGAGAGAATACAGTTATAAAGTTTGCAGCTGATACCAAGCTAGGAGGGATTGCAAGCTTTGGAGGACAGGATTAGAGTTCAAAATGATCTTGAGAAATGGTCTGAAATAAATAGGATGAAATTCAATAAGGAGAAATGCAACAAAAATTATTAAAGGTCTAGAAAACATGACCTATGAGGAAATATTGAAAAAATTGGGTTTCTTTAGTCTGGAGAAGAGAAGACTGAGGGGGGCCATAGCTGTCTTCAAGTACATAAAAGGTTGTTATAACGAGGAGGGTGATAAATTTTATCCACTGAGCACAGGACAAGAAGTGATGGGCTTAAATTTCAGCAAGGGAGATTTAGGTTAAACATTAGGAAAAACTTCCTAACTGGAAAGGCAGTTAAGCACTGAAACAAATTACGAGGGAGGTTGTGGAATCTTCATCTTTGGAGGTTTTTAAGAACAGGTTAGGCAAACACCTGTCAGGGGTGGTCTAGATCAGGGGTGGGCAAACTATGGCCCACGGGCCGGATCCAGCCTGCCAGCCATTTTAAGCTTGCCTTCGAGCTCCCGCTGGGGAGCGGGATATGGGGCTTGCCCTGCTCTGGTGCTCCAGCCGGGGAGCAGGGTTGGGGGCTGCTCCATGCTGCTTCCAAGCGCCGCCCCTGCAGCTCCCATTGGCCAGGAACTACAACCAATGGGAACTGCAGGAGTGGCATCTGCGGACGGGGCAGCGCGCAGAGCCACCTGGACACAGCTCCACATAGGAGCCGGAGTGGGGACATGGCTGTTGCGTCCAGGAGCCGCTTGAGGTAAGCGCTGCCCAGAGCCTGCACCCCTGAGCCTCTCCCCGTGCCCCACCCCCCCACTCCAGCCCCAGCCCTACTCCAGAGCCCGACCCCCAGCTGGAACCTGCACCCCTTCCTGCACCCCAACCCCCTGCCCCAGCCCTGATCCCCTTCTCACCTTCCAAACTCCTCGGTCCCAGCCCGGAGCACCCACTTCACCCCAAATTCCTCATCCCCAGCCCCACTCCAGAGCCCCATCACCAGCTGCAGGGGCCCCCCCCATCTTACTCCCCCACCCCAGCCCGGAGCCCCCTCCTGCACCCTGAACTCCTCATTTCTGGCCCCACCCCAGAGCCTGCACCGCCAACCAGAGCCCTCACCACCGCCTGCATCCCAACCCCAATTTTGTGAGCATTCATGGCCCGCCATACAATTTCTATTCACAGATGTGGTCCTCGGGCCAAAAAGTTTGCCCACCCTTCATCTGGATAATATTTAGTCCTGCCCCAGTGCAGGGGATTGGACTAGATGACCTTCTGAGTTCCTTTCTAGTCATACATTTTTATGATTCTATGAATGGGGCTGAAATAACTGTGTATGGGCAGCCTTAATTCTGGCACTTCCTAACTTTTCTGCATTTGACTTTGCAACCTTAGCCTTCTTTTAACATGACCTTTTTTGTATGTAATACAGGATAGAGAATAGGGGGAGGACAACAGTGAAGTGTTCACATGAAATATTTATCTCGTCAGCGCTATCTATATGCAGTAATGAGGGGCATAAAGCATCAATGTAAAGGACATTTAGTTAAACTTCGGAATGGGTGTCCACCCTCCCTGACACTTGTGATTCAGATCCATGGGAGCAAGGCCAGCTTCTGAGTCTGGTGATGCCTACAACCTTGGGTTCCATAGGGTGTTTTTTTGGTTTTGTTTTTGTTCAACGCTAATCTCAGTTGTCATTTCTAATAAGGTCTGGGTTTGAGTGTGGCTGGCCATACGTACATACAACTTTCCCTCACTTGCAAGAGGGGCTAATCGCAGTGGGGTGAAGCCACTGAAGTACTGCCCCTAGCTAGTGCTGCTAGCCAATAAAAGGGGATGGGGAGCAGAGGGATCATGGGGCCTCACCTCCCCTTTAGATTATGTCTACACAGGAATTAAACACCCACGGCTAGCCCAAGTCAGCTGACTCGGCCTCGTGGGGCTCTGGCTGTGGGGATGTAAAATGATGATATAGATGTTCGGGCTTGGGCTAGAGCCTGGGCTCTGGGACCTTCTCATCTCACAGGGTCCCACACCAAACATCTACACCACAGTTTTACTGCCTTGTAGCCTGAGCCCCATGAGCCCAAGTCAGTTGACTCAGGCGAGTGCGGGTGTTTAATTGCTGTGAAGACAGACTCTTACATACCAAGCAGCAGACCTGGCCCTGTGAGGAGGACAGTGCATGCCGTGATCTTTCCAATGGTGTCAGAGCTGCTGTTCTGGAATGCTTGCCTCATAAAAACTCTGATGCAACTCAGCCAGATCTTCTCCATTACAATACGGTTCATCCGCACGCATCTCTTCAGCACAGGCAGTATCTTAAAACTGATTAGGTCCTCCATTTCTAGCTCTTTACGTTGTGAAGGTCATTCTGAAACTGTAAAGTGATTACTAGGTTTGAAAGTCTGTCATTCTTTGGGGATGCTGAGAGCCATTGAACAAAGCTGTAAACCCTGTATATGATGGAAACCACTTCATACATCGCTGTTGCATCCCCAGCACCCCCTAGTTCCAGCACCCTACGTGCCAAGGTGATTTTTTTCCCCAACAATCACAGGCCATTCACTGTCCTCCCTCAGCCACAGTGCAACAGCTTTCCAGACACATGGGGCCCACAAGGTCCATGGCCATGAGTCCCCCAGCTTGGGGAGATTGGCACAAGAGTCCTCTCACTGGCCCACTTCTAAATTGAAAAGCTATCTCTACGGGGAGAAGCAAGTCCCTGGTAGATGATGCACATAGTCGCTCTAATTATGCTTCCTTATTCTTACCATCAAATTGTCTACTTTTAAGCAAACTGTCCTGCAAAGAAACACCAGAATTCTGAGCCTTGTTATGTTCAGGGCTCAGGGTGTTCACTGTGATTGGCATTTTACTAGTATCTGCATGTGATTTGTGTTATCTGCCCCACTTTTCCCTTGCTAACTACCTACTTTCCCTGTCACTTTTTTTTAATGCTCTGAAGGCGGTAACTGGCAGAGTCCTGTGATGTGAAAACGGATCCAGGTTTCAACATGTGGTGCCCTTGCCCCAGTTCAGAACATTTCCCCATCAGCCTAGTAACTTTCAACAGCTAGTGTAGTTTAGTCCAATCATTTATTTACATCTCAAACTTAAAGGAGTCAGCCACATCCTTTTGTGCTCCCATTTGCCATAAGCTGAAAACTCCTTTGATTCAACAATAGCAAAATGCTGGAGTCCAAAGAAGAATTGTTAAATAACTAATGTGGCACTTTAATACAGATTTTTTTTAAAATTAGTCTGTTGCTTTTAATAATAACCAGGATATTCTGTTCCGTTTGCCAGTTTACTGCCATAATGTTAACGACTTCATGGTGAAAAGCTATTCTGAGAGTTTCTTAAACAAAGCCTTAATGATATATGGCTGCCAAAGTTAGCTACTTCACAGCTGTAATAGCACATTCTAGGCTGTGTGGCAGCCAAGCTGTCTTTGTTACTGTATTAAGTGAGGTGTGAGTGCCTGGAATGCTACAGTAAGCAAGGAGCCATCGTGGGTGGCAGCTGCCTTCCCAGAGTCCTTGAAAGTCTACGCTGTGATAACTTGATAAGGGGTCTGCATGTGTTAGAGGGCATGACATCCACAGAAGGCTGGGTGACTAGAGCACATACTTCTCTGGACTCCAAACTCTCAAACTTTACAGAAATTGGGTAGAAAATGTGAACCAAATCAAGGTTTTCCAAAGAGTCCTCTGATTATTTCAACACAGATAACCTTGTTCCTTTCTGGTTCAGTCAATATGTTTACAATGAGATTATTATATTTTAAAACACTGTCATCAGTGTCCCAAGAGTAATGCAATATGTTTGGTCAGTAATCCCACCAAGTCCTAAATTGAGGGGTCATTCCTCACAACAGGCCCTCACTCTGCTCACAATGACACTGGTATAAATCAGGAGTAACTCCTCTGAAGTCAACGACCTGGTGTAAGTGAGATCAGAATCAGACCTCACTGCTTTTATTTTCGATCTTTACATGGAGCTAAACACAACCCCCTCGGAGGCAGCACTGCAATTTGACAAATGCAAATGGAATCCCACCCCGCTTCTCCTCGTTTAAACCTTGTATATTTTACAGTGTTCTCCTTGGTATCAGCCATGGGAGAACCTTTTTATATAAAGGAAAGACACAAAATAAGCTCTCCTCTTAATGACACAGACCAGCCTTTCCTTAGATTTAGATTTTGTTGTATTTCCATTTCTTCAGTAAGAGGAAGGAGAGAGATTTTTTTTTTTCGAGTTAAGTGTATGGTATCCTTTTTTTAATGGTTTGTGTTAATCTCCATGGGGCTTATTCTCCCCTCATTCACACTGGTCAGTGGAATTATACTGGTGTAAGGGAGATGAGAATCAGGGCCCATGTATTGTGTGAATGTTGGCATTCCCTTGTGATGAGTAAACACACATATGGCAATTGCAGGTACGGTAGCTGCACTTTCCAAATAAATGAAAACACGGATTTTAACTTGGGTCTTTGTTCCTAGAATTGCAAATTATTCAGAACATCTGCAGTGTGTGCCAAAATGAGATGTGTATTGTCACATGCTGATATAACATTTTAAGGCTATATTCTCATCTTTAGGAACTGTATAATCTTCAACAACATTAATGGGAGCTAACAGAATTTCCTTTTAGTGAGTCCTTATAATTCATATTAATACAAGTTTGTATATTTTTCTCTTGGTGCACATGTCTAACTCCCACTGGTGTTGTTGAGTTTTGGGAGCACATCAAGAGGAGAATAAGCTCCCTTATGATTGGCTTGTTGTAAACTATTCAGTGATTTTATTTTATAATTACACCAGGGATACAAGAAAAATGTCTCTTGCCATGGGATAAACAGACATACTGAACATGGCATCAATATCAGCAACATGCTTTCATGCTAAGAACTGGAGACTCAGGCTTTGGACTGTAGTACATTTAGCTGGGGGCAAAATCTGCCATATTCCAACTTGAAGAGCTTTCAGGCAAAAGCAAGTACTGCCTTGCACGTGATTACATTTGGGTCTTCAATTTACTATTTTGAAAATTGAAAATACAAACCCACTCTCTTCTTCCTCTCCAGCAGATGAGAGAAAATCATAAGCCCAAAGCATAGGTGCATTGCCTTTCTCAGCCTCCAATACTTTCAATAGCACTTCAATTCTTATCATATGTAAATTGGTATCAAAATGATCACATCCAGATTGTATATACAGCAGGAGAATGTTTCAGAATATCAGTAGAGATTCTGCTGCTTACAATGACTGAGATCTAGTCTGTAGAGGTTTCAGTATATATTTACATTTTAGACTAACTTTTCTAGAGCTCCACTAATCTCATTATTAAAGAACATGATGTACTGAGTGCAGGGCCTCTGGTTTATTTCAGGATTCTGCTGACAACATACAGTGACTGAAGATGTTGACATGCACTGTAAGAGTGAAATGATAGTGAATGGATATAAGATAAGCAGACTACAAGACCAAAGCGATAGGAATAAACTTTCAAAGTTCATCAAAAGCAGATCATACCCTCAGCATCTTTTTATATCCCTCCATCTCCAATACTAATGTATTCATACTGCGTACATTTCAGAGAGTGAAATTATTTTTTGCAGAGATTCTACACAATTTATAAAAGTTGATCCATGCTTCCTGAAACTGTTTCTATTTTAAATGTAGCTAATCTGGTGCAAAAAGGTATATGTTCCACTTGCCTTTTTCACATCATATCCACAGAAGCTGCATTCTGTAAGCACATGATTCAACAGTTATATTGACGCACGTTGTGACTTGCAAGTCTAATTGAAAATAGCCTGAAGGCTCCAAACAATTGGGACACAGTCAGTTTATCTCTCTGAACTAATGTTGCCAACTACACATTAGTATTGTGCTTCCAGCAAAAACTCATGGATTTTCAAGCTATTTCTTTTTATGCATGATTAGAAAATGCAAAGATGAAAACCTCTTTGCACACTCCTCTGTGCTTCACAAAGAGACTGAGTCAGTGGAGAAGAGGAGACTTGCCTTTAAGTTCAGACTGATGTTTATTATACAGAGATTTTTTCAGTGGAAATCAGTGGGATAGTATATGCAGAAGCTGAGTTGCAATTTAGGATTTGGGGCCATGGTGACTAGCTGGCATGGCTCCAAGGGCATTCTGCCTTGAGTTAAAAGAATACAGGCATGAAATGCTATTTCTGTACACTGCAATTATTACAAATTATGATGGCATAGAAACATTTAGCTTGCTTGGTAGTAACAATACAGATGTGTCAAGGTGCTGCAGTTCAACAAAGGTTCAGAAGGGGTACATGTGGGATGTGGTTTCAGAGTGTAGAATGGGCACAAAATAAGGATGTGATGAATCTTGGATTCATATTAGATTCCTGTTGTAATCCAGCCATTTGGAAAGTATTTAAAATCAATCAAAGTTGTTCCTTGGACAATTACCAATAGCAAATAATCACTGGGGATGTAGTGTTTATTCAGATTGCTGTTGGGTGCCTGCCTTGCATGTTTTTCTTGTCATAGAATCATAGGACTGGAAGGGAACTCAGTAGGTCACCTAGTCCAGTCCCCTGCACTGATGAAGAACTAGGTATTATCTAGACCATCCCTGATCTCTAATAGAGGCCATTTGTCTTTATTTAATGTTTATTTCCGACCATTTCTCCTGTTTGTCAAGATCATTTTGAATTCTAATCCTGTCCTCCAAACCACTTGCAACCCCTCCCAGCTTGGTATCATCTGCAGACGTTATAAGTGTCTCTCTATACCATTATCCAAATCATTTATGAAGATATTGACTAGAACCACCCAGGACAGATCTGTGCAGGACCCCACTTGATATGCCCATCCAGCTTGATTGCAAATCACTGATAAATACTCTGAGTAAAGTTTTCCAACCAGCTCTGCACCCATCTTATAGAACGTTTATTTAGGCTACATTTCCCTAGTTTTCTTATGAGAAGTCATGTGAGACAGTATCAAAGCCTTACTAAAATTGAAATATATCACATCTACTGCTCCGCCCACCCACACATCCAGAAGGCTTGTTACCCTGTATGGATATTAGGTTGATTTGACATGATTTATTCTAGACAAATCTATGTTGAAGGTTAGTTATCACCTTATTATCTTCTAGGTGCTTAACAAACTGATTATTTTCTCCACTATATTTCCATATACCAAGGTTAAGCTTACTGGTCTACAATTCCCTGGGTTGTCCTTATTCCCCTTTTATAGATAGGCACTACATTTGCCCTTTTTCAGTCCTCTGGGATCTCTCCTGTCCTCCATGAGCACTCTAAAATAATTGCTAATGGTGCAGAGATCTCTTCAGACAGTTCCTTAAGTATTCTGTGATGTATTTCATCAGGCCCTGTCACCTTCAAGACATCTAACTTGTCTAAGGGCTTATCTCCACTTACCATGGATCGATGCTGCGGCGATCTATCAACCGGGAGGTCAATTTAGCGGGTCTAGTGAAGACCTGCTGAATCAACCACCGATGGCTCACCTGTCGACTCCAGTACTCCACCAGAACGAGAAGCATAAGGTAAGTCGACGGCAGAGTTTCTCCTGTCGACCCAGTGTGGTGTAGATACCGCATAAGTCGATCTAAGTTACGTTGTAGTTATTCACGTATCTGGAGTTGCATAACTTAGGCCGACTTAGCCCTGTAGTGTAGACCTGCCCTAAGTAATTCTTGTTCTTTCCCTATTTTAGCCTCAGATCCTATCATGTAGACTGATGTTGACTATGTTAGCCATCCAATCAAAGCAGACTTTTTTTGTGAAATCTAAAACAAAAAAGGCATTTAAAAGTTCGGCCATTGCTGCGTTTTCTGTTATTGTCTTCCCCTCCCCATTGAGTAAAAGGCCTACCCTGGCCCTGGTCTTCCTCTTGCTTCTAATACATTTGTAAAATATTTTCTTGTTACCCTTTATGTCCCTAGGTAGTTTGACCTCATTTTTTGCCTTGGCCTCTATACTTTTGTCCTTACATGCTTGTGGTGTTTTTATGAAAGTAGTTAAGGACATTGAGGTCAATGGTCATTGGGACAAAATACAACATGGTTTTACAAAAGGTAGATCGTGCCAACCAACCTGGGGACCTTGTAAACTGGAGTAATAGTAATAGGATGAAATTTAATAGTGAAAAGTGCAAGGTTATGCATTTAGGGATTAATACCAAGAATTTTTGTTATAAACTGGGGAGGCATCACTTGGAAGTAACAGAGGAGGAGAAGGACCTCCAAGTATTGGTTGATCACAGGATGACTATGAGCTGCCAATGTGATATGGCTGTGAAAAAAGCTAATGCGGTCTTGGGATGCATCAGGCGAGATATTTCCAGTAGAGATAAGGAGGTTTTAGTATCATTATTCAAGGCACTGGTGAGACCTCATCTGAAATATTGTGTGTAGTTCTGGTGTCCCATGTTTAAGAAGGATGAATTCAAACTGGAACAGGCACAGAGAAAGGCTACTAGGATGATCCGAGGAATGGAAAACCTGTCTTATGAAAGGAAACTCAAAGAGCTTGGCTTGTTTAGCCTAACCAAAAGAAGGCTGAGGGGAGATATGATTGCTCTCTATAAATATATCAGAGGGATAAATACCAGGGAGGGAAAGGAATTATTTAAGCTCAGTACCAATGTGGACACAAGAACAAATGGATATAAACTGGCAATCAGGAGGTTTAGACTTGAAATTAGATGAAGTTTCTAACCATCCGAGGAGTGAAATTCTGGAATAGCCTTCCAAGGGGAGCAGTGGAGGCAAAAAACATATCTGGCTTCAAGACTAAGTTTGATAAGTTTATGGAAGGGATGGTATGATGGGATAGCTTAATTTTGGCAGTTAATTGATCTTTGACTATTGGTGGTAAATATGCCCAATGGCCTGTGATGGGACACTAGATAGGGTGGGATCTGAGTTACTACAGAGAATTCTTTCCTGGGTGTCTGGCTGGTGAGTCTTGCCCATATGCTCAGGGTTATCAGATAACCATATTTGGGGTCAGGAAGGAATTTTCCTCCAGGGCAGATTGGCAGAGGCCCTGGGGTTTTTTTGCCTTCCTTTTTAAACCACAAATTGAGGACTTCAATAGCTCAGACATAGGTCAGGGGTTTATTACAGGAGTGGGTGGGTGAGATTCTGTGGTCTGCGTTGTGCAGGAGGTCAAACTAGAAGATCATAATGGTCCCTTCTGACCTTAAAGTCTGAGTCTGAGTCTATATTCATCCTTCATAATTTGACTTGGTTTCCACTTTTTGTATGACTCTGTTTTCTTTGAGGTTCAGGTCATTGGAGATTTCCTGGTTAAACAAGGGTGGTCTCTTACCAAACTTCCTATCTTTCCTAAGCATTGAGATAGTTTGCGCTTGTGCCTTTAATAGAGTCTCTTTTAAAAAACTGCCAACTCTCCTGAACTCTTTTTTCCTTAGACATATTTCCCACAGGAACTTACCTATTCTCTGAGTTTGCTAAAGTCTGCCTTCTTGAAGTTCATTGTCTTCATTTGGCTATTATGTGTATGTTTTATGGTAGTCTTTGATTACATGATCACATTCTATTTTTGCCACATACACCCTGCCTCATTCAGTGCACAGGATGCCATCGGCAAAAACTTTTTCAGCTTCTGTTCTTGCCTCAGGAAAAAATCATGAAACACTTGGTGTTAAACACTTACTTTTATCAGCATCTCTGTGATGTGGGAGGAGATGCAGGAGAGGGTGTGGGGTGGAGGCTCCGGAAGGGGGCTCAAGGCTGGGGTAGGGGGTTGGAGTGCGGGAGGAGGTGCAGGGTGCAGGATGGGGCTCAGGGCGGGGGAGGGGTTTGGGGTGCAGGAGGAGGTTCCAACCTGCGGCAAGGGGTGTGAGCGGACATGCCAAACCCCCAGAAAAAATGCAGAAATTGGGCTTGTTTTTGGCTTAATTTGCTTGTGAGATGCTTGTTGGCTAGTTTTTGGTTTGTAACTTGTAGCTTGTTTTGCTTGTAGCTTGTTGCTTCTTTTTTTGATTGGCTCCCGGCAAGCAGGGGCAAGGGGGGAGAGAGTCGGGGGTGCACAGCGGGCC
This sequence comes from Mauremys reevesii, assembly GCF_016161935.1. Taxonomy (NCBI): domain Eukaryota; kingdom Metazoa; phylum Chordata; order Testudines; family Geoemydidae; genus Mauremys; species Mauremys reevesii. The sequence continues at coordinate 33,846,288 of NC_052628.1, read as the reverse complement.
CACCACAGTCCCAGACTGCACACCGGGGGGATTTCATTCATATAGAGTGTTGGGGTTCTTAGGGACTGGCTTGTTTTGGCCTTGTTTTGAAATGGGATTAGCTTGATTTTTGGCTTATTGTGAAAGTTGGGGTGCTTATTTACTGCATGAAAGTTGGCAACTGTGGATGCGAGGTTGGGGGTCTGGGAGGGAGTTTGGGTGCGGGAGGGGGTTCCCACCTGGGGAGGCAGGTTGGGGTGCAGGCTCTGGCTGGGCAGCACTTACCTCAGGCGGCTCCCAGTCAGCGGGGCTAAGGGAGGGTCCCTGCCTGCCTTGGCTCTGCGCTGCTCCCAGAAGTCGCCATCATGTCTGGCACCTAGGTGGAGGCATGGCCAGGCAGCTCTGTGCAGGCGCCGTCCCTGCAGCACCCATTGGCCACAGTTCCTGGTCAGTGGGAGCTGCGGAAGCGGTGCTCGGGGTGATCGCACCTGTGCCGAGGGGCCACAGGGACATGCCGGTCACTTCTGGGGTCTGCACGGAGCCAGGGCAGGCAGGGAGCCTGCCTTAGCCCCGCTGCACAGCTGACCGAACTTCTAATGGCCCAGTCAGCAGCGCTGACTGGAGCCGCCACGGTCCCTTTTCGACTGGGTGGTCTGGTTGAAAACTGGATGCCTGGCAACCCTACCAGGGGGACAGCTCTGAAGGCAGCGCTGCCTGCACAAATCAGGGACAAATGCCCAGTTTTAGTGAAAAAGGAGGGACGGCTAGAACAGCTGAAAAAGGGGACTGTCCCCGCCAAAACGGGTCATATGGTCACCCAACCAGGCTAAATACATTGAAGATGAGGTGTTCAGACTCTAAGTAACGGAAGCATATATGCACTCTAGATTTATTTTACGAAAAGGAAATTTAGGCATAGAGAGGTTAAGGTCAGAAGTGTCCAAAAAAAAGTTGGGTTTCCTCCTTGAGATGCCTAGTGCTTCATTTTACTTCCTATCTATCTTAAAGTGTTATACCACCACCTATCACTGTAGTGTCTGAATACCTTCCAATAAAATTGAGAGCAATAGCGAAGACTCTAGTAGATTTCATGGAGTGTCTGGCACTTCTTCCTTTATGGGGTTAGATGTTAGTTGCTTGGGGTTTTGGGGGGCATTGGTAGGGGTTAGAGAATAAAAGGGGTGTTTATGTTGTGAATATTATGGTGGAAAGACTGTCTTCAAGGCCCTCTTACAGAGAGGCTTTAAAGTATTTAGCATTTTAGCACTTGAAATGTTGAAAGCACAGCACCCATTGACTTCAGTTGCAGCTGAGAGTGCTCAACACTTCTGCAAATCAGGCCTCATGTGTCTCAAGTTGGGCACCCAGGAAATAAGGAACACACAATTAGTGACCTCCTGTGAAAAGTTTGGTTTGTTTGTGATTTGTCCAGCATCACCTAGGCAGAGGTTAGGCTGGTTCTTATGCTGTCACTTGGAAAGCATAGAGGCCATCAAATGTGTTATGCATGTCTGTGATGTTCTGTCCTGTGCCAAATCTGGCACATTATGAGGTAGGATGGGGTAGGAAGGACAAGTATCTCATGCCACCTAACCATCGTGTTTTAGCTCTTCCAGAGGGTCTTTTCCATCCTACTCTCATTGGGTCAAAGTCAATGGCAAAAGCAAGGAAAAATCCAGTTTCCTGGGGCAGCACTCAACTGACTTAACCATGAGACCTTCTCTTCCTGCCATGTGCTGCTTCATTCACTACACACCTCCCAACTTTTGCAACAAATGAGTTAGGGGTCCTAAAGACAATAGCCTCATTCACTACACATCCCCCATTCCCAGAGCACTGTCTTTCCTGCATGCTGAGAGACTCCAATTATACTTCTCGAAGTCCCTCAATAACCCCAGTGTATCCTTTCTAAGGTCATAATCAAAATGCCAATTCCATTTCCTCATTTAATACGTTGATTTGAGAAAAATACATCTGAAAACTTGACCGCTGGAAGTACTATGATATGACCATCAAATATATGCAGCAGCTGACAACTTTCTACACAGAGTTATACACCTTTTATTTTTTAACAAATGCATTTTTTTTTAAATTATGGTTAATAGAAATTTGTGGTCCAGTCAGAGTATGCTACAGACATAAGCTGAAAGTTTCATAGAAATGCCAGAGTCTTAACATTGTTAATGACATGAGTAACAAACAGGAAATAGGATCTTGTAATTTAATTTTGAACAGTGATTTATTTCTGATAAGATTGACTTCTAACTTTTCTGTCTCTTACACCAGTTTAACGCCATTGGGCCAGAGTCACAGCTAGTGTAAATCAGTGTTGCTCCATTAAAGTCAATGGAGCTATGCAGACTTAGAGCGATGAAGATCCGGCCCACTGAATTCCTCTCAATAACTCTTCATCGGGGGTGGCTCCAGGCACCAGCGCAGCAAGCGTGTGCCTGGGGTGCCAAGCCTTGGGGGGCGGCGTGCGGGTCGCCCTGAGGGCAGCAGTCAGGCAGCCTTCAGCGGCATTTCTGCAGGAGGTCCGCTGGTCCTGCGGCTTCGGCAGCAATTCGGTGGCGGGTACGGCAGATCACCCGCAGAACCACCGCCAAATCCGCGTGACCGGCGGACCTCCCGCAGAAACGCCACCAAAGGCTGCCTGACTGCCGTGCTTGGGGTGGCAAAAACCATAGAGCCGCCCCTGCTCTTCATTTACACTGATGTAACTGAGATCAGCATCAAGACCAAGGCATTTTCCGCACAGGTGTTATTCCTATTTTCATTAGAGTCCTACTGATTTCGGAAGTCATCTGTGAGCTTCCCCCTTTGTGCCAGAGCAAGTTCAAAACAGTGAAATTAGTAAATTAACCTTCAGGAGGAACTGCACCCCAGAGGACACAGCTGGGCTTGGTGAGTTTCCTTTGCAATTGTCTTCTTCTCAGGGTTGGAAACTCGGAGCTTGCCTCTGCAATTCACAAGGAAAGACAGAAATAAGAATGACTTACCAGATAATGACAGACCAATATGTACAGTAATTAGCTTTTCTGTTCCACTCTTTAGTGGAGATTGACATCAAGGGCAGATCAAGAGAGTGGAAACAATTGGATCACTGTTCACATTTAAACATTAACCCACTAATTCCATTTCCCTGTATAAAATATTGTACAGTCTGATTGTCAATGCAAAGACCATATTTAAAAACTAATTCATTGTGTATTCTAATGAGTTTATTTAGTACAAGCATTTCAATTTAAAAAAAGGATAGTCAGAAGCTGTTTATCCAAAGTACCTGATCAGCAATAATTTTTGTCTCTCTGAAGAAAGGTCATGTCTCCCATTGTGTGTCAAAAACTTTGATGTCCCTCCTTCTGCCAAATGTTATATTCCTGTCCCCTATCTGTGCACAGATAAACAATATATGACTATAGTTGGATTTATTGCTTGTACAAGTAAAGAGGCAAGGCCAGGGATAGGGGGGAGGGATAGCTCAGTGGTTTGAGCATTGGCCTGCTAAACCCAGGGTTGTGAGTTCAATCCTTGAGGGGGCCACTTAGGGATCTGGGGCAAAAATTGGTCCTGCTAGTGAAGACAGGGGGCTGGACTCAATGACCTTTCAAGGTTCCTTCCAGTTCTAAGGAGATTGATATATCTCCAATTATTACCTATTACCTTGCCAGTGAACAGTTTCTCTCTATGTATCAATAAATAGCGTTAAAGGCTTTCAAAGAAGGTGTAATGCACATGGGCCATATATTTCATGTCCCGTATTCAGAGGTGAAAGTAAGCAAGTATGGTCCGGTATGGCGTACCGGCAAGAGCCAGTACGCAGTGCCGGACTGGACCAGCTTCCGTGGTGGCGATTTAAAGGGCCCAAGGCTTCAGCCGCTGCGGGGAGCCTCGGGCCCTTTAAAGCACTGCCGGAGTTCCAGCAGCCGGGTTTGGGCATGCATTTAAACGGCCTGGTACTCCGGCCGCTGCGGGGAGCCCTGGGCCCTTTATATCCCCGCCGGAGCTCTGGCAGCCAGGCTTCCACAGTGATTTAAAGGACCCGGAGCTCCACAGTGGCCAGAGCCCTGGGGCTTCCAGCCAGCTCTGCAGCTGGTAGGTCTGGGGTGATTTAAAGGCCCTGGGACTCCCAGCCATAGCCGGAGCCCCCGGGCCTTTAAATCTTTAAAGGCCAGGCCTCTTTCCGGTTGAGGCCACACCTCTTCCGGTTGAGGCCACACCCCCGCTCAGGACTCCAGCATACTGGTAAGCCCATTAAGTTAATTTCACCCCTACCCATATTTTAATGCTAAATTTTCTAAGTTGGGTGCAATGAGTGCAGCTGGAAAAGCATACCTTTGTGCCCATAAAATGATTGTATGCGCAGTTCTTCATTTTGTGTGCAGAAATGACCATGTGGTGCAGAAAGATGAACAGGTTTTGGAGGTGGAACAGGTATGCTTGCATCACATCTATGAGAGGCGCGAGCTCAACTTTGGCAATGGGAATTTTAGGGCCTGATTTTCAAAACGTAGAAACATGCATGATTGCCTGTAGCTACTGCACCCTTAAAGGAGATAATTGCACATATACTTGTCTAGCTAAGTTCCTAATTAGACTTTCACATGCATTTGTCTGATTTGCACCTTGCACATGCAGTCTGGGTAAATTGTAAAGCTCCATTTTTGAAAATTTGGCCTGTCGTGTCTAATTTGGCCTGTCGTGTCGGATCATGCATGTTGTGTCTCACTATGCTGTGCCTGAGTTGGCACTTCCGTTATAGATGTCCTGGGATTGTGTCAGGCTCAGGCCTAAAAATCACCACTTCTGTTAAAACCAAAGGCACCATGGCTAACTTCAAAAGGTATGCCTAGAAACAAGTCATCACATCCACTGCAACTCTCAAAGCCCTCTCAGGCTGAAGTCCAAGAAATTAATCCCTACCCCTCACTCTCTAGGAACATGTCATACTCACAACAGGGAAAACTACCATAAGAAGCATTCCATTAATTGCCAAGTTCTCTGACTCACCTTTTCCAGAGTGAGGGTGAGTCATTCAGTAATCAGCACTAACAATAAGTAAACAAGTTACCTCTGTCTAACCAGCGGGAGATCCAGGCACCAGCGCTCCAAGTGTGTACCTGGGGCGGCAAGCCGCAGGGGGTGCCCTGCCGGTCCCTGCGAGGGCGACAGTCAGGCAGCCTTTGGCGGCTTGCCTGCAGAAGGTCTGCCAGTCCTGTGGATTTGGCAGGAATTTGGCGGCGGGTACGCTGAATCCGCGGGACCGGGGACCTCCCACAGGCAAGCTGCCAAAGGCTACCTGACTGCTGTGCTTGGGGCGGCAAAAAAGCTAGAGCCGCCCCTGTGTCTAACCCTTTAAAGACCTTAAATAACTAACAGGAACAGGCCCTTCAGTAGGAAGATAGGAGCAGGAGAAATCTCCATATTTCCCAGGACTTGGTGTTTCTGGGGTCCGTGTTGTTTACTACCAGTCTCCAGTCCTGCTGTCTAAGTCTCCAAAATCACTATCACCTGGTAAGAAAACAAACTTCTTCAAACAAGCAGCTAAGTAAGAGGAGTGTGCTTCCTTACCTGTAGGGATTTTTTTTCTGGTTGGTCCTGGGAATAGGATAATGAAAATACTCAGAAGAATGACTAGATCAGCAGTGACTTCTCCAGATATTGCTCCTAGGTATAATACATTCTTAGTTTTATAAAACCTAAATTATGGGCCAAATTTGACCCTAGATTCTCCTTTTAAAGCAGCTAAATTAATTACATACTGCCTGCAGTACCTCTCTGGGAGCTCCTACCTTTCACTTACTGATCTGCTGTGCATGCAGTATTTCCAGAAATAACAACAGGCACAGTGAGGGGACTTTGCATCACTGTTGTGGGTATGAGATGGAGAATCTTAGTCGTGGCTGTTCTTACATTGCAAGCTACCCAGCCTGTTACCCATTTTAATATTGCACCTTTGAATTCATGAAAGGAAAATATGTATGTACTTGACTGTATGCCTGGACCTTTTACTTTATTACTGGGAGCTGTAGCCAGAACTGAGGGCTGACACACTGCTGAATTAAAGCTGAATTGATATCATACCATACCATATACTGTAATTATAGCTGTACATCAAAAATAAGATGTGTGAAAGGAAGCTATGGGCTTTGAGAGCCAGTGGTATTCTACAGAGAAGCAGTGCTTACATGGGAATCAGCATTCTGCCTGCAGAGGACAAAGGTATGCAGAATGCCTCCAAGGCGCTGGAGGAACAAACTCAGAAGCAATAATTACTTAATGCTGCAAAAGGCCACAGAATGAATTCACTCTAACACTGGTCTCCTGTCACTAGCAGATGCACTGGGAAAATGGGACAATGAGCATACTCACAACTTGCCCAGTGTCTTTGCTCACAGTAGCCCCTTTTCTGCTCAGAGCACAAACACCACCATCCTGGCAGCTTTACCTGTGTGATGTTTTGTAGAGTCTGCTGTCATTATGTGGGTATGGCCTATAGGCAGTGATAGTATGTCTGGGCTTAGGACTCTGAAGGGAGAAGCAGAACTGTTCTGGTGACTCATGGTGGTTTATGCTGGGAGGTTGACCAACCAAGGCTCAGTATCTCCAAGCCCAGAGTATATAAGGGTTTGTCTCTGAGTAGTAAGAGGGAACTCTGGCAGGGACAAAAGGATGTTGTATGGGGAAACCCTAGGAGCAAGTCAAGAGCATAAGAAAGCTTAAACCAAGTTTGTATTGTTGCTTGGTGTTGTTTGGATACTAACCCTGGGAGTGCTGTGTTGAGAGTCGGGGGAGGGAGCTCTTCACATTCACAGGATTCTGTGGGAAATCTCTCCAATCCTAGTATCAGGGGGTAGCCATTTTAGTCTGGACCTGTAAAAGCAGCAAAGAGTCCTGTGACACCTTATAGACTAACAGAAGTATTGGAGCATGAGCTTTCGTGGGTGAATACTTATGCTCCAATACGTCTGTTAGTCTATAAGGTGCAACAGGACTCTTTGTCGCTTTCTCCAATCCTAATTAATCTGAAGCTGCAAAATGTAAAACAATATTTTTTTCTGCTAATCTTTAATCATCATTAATGAAAATAGCAGCCCGGACATTGCAGAAGTAATGTTAGATATCACTTGTCTGTTGTCAGGTCTTTTTTCAAATGTGCACACACAGTAGAGTAAGTTATGAAACAAAGATTTATTTTTCTTCCTTGGTCTGTTTTCTTTCCAGGAGTGTTAGACCTAGGAAATCAATAACAGATTAAATTGTGAAGTAAGAGGAATGTAAACCTATCTGAGTAGTTAACAATTAACAGTTCGAGATTGAGAGCAGGATTTTGTTCATTTCAGAAATCACCTGGAGCCATTTGATTTGCACTAATATATACAGAAAGTTGGAATGTATGACCGTGTTATCCTTGTGCTTATCAGGTCATGCATGAACATTCACATTTATAGCAAATCCAGTTATGTCCGGACTTCTTTCTTATTTGCTTTATGCAAATATGCTATTCAGTCATAGAGTACAGGCCTTCTAATTAAGTCTCAAGGTCAGGAAAATCTAGAAAAAAATGACCTGACTTCTGACTAAAGACCTTCGGAGTCAGTAATTGTTAGAGTAATGTTTTTCTGAGCCATCCTTGGACAGACGCTGGTCCCTGAGAGCTCCCTGACACCATTAGGAAGGCAGCAAGCTGGACCCTGGTATCAAAAAGGTTGAGAAACACTGGTTTAGAGGAACTACTCCAATGTACTTTCCAAAAAGTGACAGAGCTGGTACGAAGAGAACAAATTTCCTGGACTCTCTCTAATTTATATTTCCTTAACTGTGATGCTCAGAATTGGACACTGTACTCCAGCTGAGGCCTCACCAGTGCTGAGTAGAGTGGGACAGTTACCTCCTATGTCTTACCTTCAACTCTCCTGATAATATGCCCGAGAATGTTATTAACTTGTTTTGCAGCTGCATTGCACTGTTGACTCATATTCAATTTGTGATCGCCTATAATCCCCAGATCCTTTTCAGCAGTACTACTAGCCAGTTATTTCCCATTTTGTAGTTGTGCATTTGATTTTTACTTCCTAAGCGCAGTACTTTGCACTTGTCTTTAATGGCTTTCATCTTGTTGATTTCAGCCCAATTTTACAATTTGTCACGATCACTTTGAATTCTAATCCTTAACTTAAATTTTGTCGACTATCATAAGTTGCTTTAATAACATTGCTGCATCCATAGTCATTGATCTTGCATTGACAGAGAGAGCATCGCATCATTGGTAGCTATCCTATTGTGCAACTTGCCACCATCTGCCACTGCATTGGGAGCTTTGGGAATGGATCACAGTGCATCATGGTGACGTGCTTGCTGTCCTGTGATGCAGTTCTTTCTGTCCCATCATTCCATGAGCTTTCTACTTCCTACTTCATTTTGCGCTGTTTTTCAACAGCCCCTGTAAACTGAGCACCTGCCATCTCTGTCTCACAGCATGGATCCTGAGCTACTGACCATGGTGGTGATCAACCTCATGAACACAACAAGGCCGGTCCTGCAGTATTTCATGAGCTCCAAAACAGAGAGTGAATCAGTGATGGCTGCCCTGCTATCTGCCATGAAAACAAATAATTCAAGTTTGCTGCCTACCTTCACGGAACAGCTTGCCATGGTGGACCATTGGTACTGAGCTTGGGAAAGAAGCACTGAGTGGTGGGTTTGGATCATGATTCAGGTATGGGATGATGAGCAGTGGCTGCAGAACTTTCGGATGTGCAAAGCCACCTTCCTGGAACTGTGTGCAGAGCTCTCCCCAGCACTGTGGCCAAGGACACCAGAATGAGAGCTGCCCTCACTGTGGAAAAGCGAGAGGCGATCGCTGTGTGGAACCTGGCAACTCCTGACTGCTACCAGTTAGTCACAAATCAGTTTGGAGTTGGAAAGTCCACCATGGGGGTTGCAGTGATGCAAATGTGCAGGGCCATTAATCGCCTTCTGCTATGAAGGACTTGACTCTAGTAACACGCAGGAAATAATTTATGACTTTGAGGCAATGGGATTCCCTAACAGCAGCCGGGCGATAGAGGGAACGCATATCTCTATTTTGGCCCCCGACCACCTTATGATGGAGTACATCAATCGAAAGGGCTACTTCTCCATGGTCTTGCAAGCTCTAGTGGATCACCAGGCACGTTTTGCTAACATCTATGCAGGGTGGTCAGGGAAGATGCGTGACGCACACATATTTTGGAACACTGGACTGTATAGAAAGCTGCACACTGCAACTTTCTTTCCAGACCAGAAGATTTCAGGGGAGATATGCAAGTGCCCATAGTGATCCTTGGAGACACCCCCCCCCCCCGTATCCCTAGCTCCCCTGGCTCATGAAGCATTGCACCGGGAACCTAGACAGTAGCAAGGAGCACTTCAACCACAGGCTCAGCAGGTGCCAAAATGATCATTGAATGTGCCTTTGGCTGATTAAAAGGATGCTAGCACTGTCTTTTTGGCCTGTTAAACCTCAATGAGGAAAATATTCTGATGGTCATTGTGGCCTGCTATACACTCCATAATATTTGCAAATCGAAGGAGGAAAAGTTTCCCCAGGAGTGGGATGCTGAGGCTGATCATTCAGCAGCCAGGTACAAGGGCAATTAGAAGTGTGCAGAGGGAGGCTATTTGAATCAGGGAGGCTTTGAAGGAGCATTTTGACAGTGATTCCTAGTAATGTGTCTTTATGTGATGCGTTCAGCTAAGCAATGTTTACTTGCCACCATGAATTACCCCTGATGTGCTTGCGTCTTGAGCATTAATTGCAAGGAGCAAATAGTCCTATCTGTAGCCAATGTGTTTCAGTGTTAGGACTGAGCAATGTATGTATGTATGTATTTCACAAATAAAGACTCATTTAATTTCAAAGACTCAAGTTTAATAACAGGATAAAACCCAAACTTTTGGTCAGACAGGAGGCATGACAAAGAAGAACTGTCTCGTGGTTAGGGCTCTCACAGCTGGGTGTAACTCCAGCTTTCATTGGGAAACCAGTTCCCAGGTGTGGAGTGCACGTAGTGTGAGGGACCCAGAAAACACAATGAACGTGGTGGGGGTGTTTTGGGAGGGCAGGGTCTGGAGTTCTGTAGTGGCTGGAGGGGGAGTTGGGCACAGATTTGCTGGGATTACAGGCCAATGAGGGATTTCAACATCTCTGGTCCTCAAGGAGCTTTATCATCTGCTCCTAACCCTATTTCCTTTCTTGGCTATCCAGCTGCAGTCTTGCATTTATTGTCTCCCGCCATTCTCTTGTTTGCTCTCTGCTGCATCTGTTGGCTGCAGCACCTCGCAAAACAGACCCTCCTTTCTCCTCCTGAGTCACCACCTTATCTGATATAGGCACTCTGCCGGTGTGGAGGAGTGTGTTCTCAAGGGCACATCTGCAGAAGGCAAAGAAACAATGAACAGAGAAAGTATTGTGAGGGTGCTCACAGCCAAGAATCACAAAAGTTACGCACACCTTTTTCTCACTGCCCTTTGGCTAGCACACAGGTCACCATGAGTTCCAATTATGGTGAGTTCGTAGGCAATGGGGGAAAGGGCAGGAGGGGACAACGGGTGGGTTGCAAAGCAGGTTACTATAAGCAGCTAGGGGGCCTATTCTGAATGTTGGTATCCTTTCCCATAGGCTAGGGTAATTGAACCTGATATCTCACTCCTAAGGGTAACGCAGGATGCAAGGGTGCATCTCCTGCATACGTGTGGCTTCAGACCAGCTCTGTATGCCACTCACTTGTGTGCGGCTCTAGTCTCTGCAGAAATAATTGCTAGGTGGCGCAGCAAAGATTTCTACAGTGGGGAGAGAAACAAGATAGCTCTCCCAAGGAACCTTTGGCAGAATACCTACAGGAAAGTTTCCTAGAGATCACTATGGAGGATTCCAGAGGCAGGTCCCTCACACATCTCCATGTACATTAGCAAACTTTTCCTCTGTGGCCCCACTACATAGATGAACAGACTATGTTGTTAATTTCTTCCAATACCTTTCCAGGTATCAAAATTAGTCTGACTGGTCTGTAATTCCCTTGGTACTCTTTGTTCGCCTTATGCAAGATATGTACTGTATTTGCCCTTCTCCAGACTTCTGGGGCCATCAGGAGTTCTCAAAGATAATTGCTAACCCTTCTGAGATTGCTTCAGTTAATTCCTTAAGCACCCTAGAATTAATTTCATCAGGTCTTGCTGTCTTGAATATATCTTCCTTTTCTAAATGTTCTTTAATTTGTTCCTTCCCTATTTTGATTTGCATTCCTTCCCCCTTGTTAATATTGGTTCTGCTGAGTATCTGCTCACCATTAATCTTTTTAGTGAACACTGAAGCAAAATAGGCTGTGAACACCTCAGCCTTCTTGATGTCATCAGTTATTAGCGCTCCTTCCCCACTAGGTAGAGGACCTAAGCTTTCCTTCATATTTCTCTTACGCCTAATGTATTTAAAGAACTTCTTATTTTCTTTTATGTCCCTTGCTAGGTGTAACTCATTTTGTGCCTTAGCCGTTTTGATTTTTGTCCCTGCATGCTTGTGATATTCTTTTGTACTCCTTCTTAGCAATATGTCCAGGTTTCCACTTTTTGTAGAATCCCTTTTGTACCCTGGGGTTCAACCCAGTCCCATGGCCTCCAGGTGTGGCGCCCTGACTTCCTAAAGGCATTCTCTCCCTTTGCCTCCCAAACAGCAATCTTAGTCTTGAGCGCCTGTTCATGAGGTGGGGAAAGCTGGGCTTGATTTAACCCCTTGTTTCCTGGAGACCAGGTAATGCCCATGAATTCTGTCACAGATGGTTTTTTTGTGATGTGACCTGACCAGCATGAACTGGACAGAAAGGTGTCATTATTTGGGGGGTAAAGAATCTCATCAAATTTAATGAACTATGAAATATTTAGGAACATAGGTGCCGACTGCATGGATGCTCCTGAGCTGGAGCACCCACTGAAAAAAAATAGTGGGTGCTCAGCACCCACCAACCACGCACTGATCAGCTGTTTGGCAGGCCCCACCGATCAGCTCCTTCCCCTCCCCTCCAGCACCTCCTGCCCACCACCAATCAGCTGGAGGGAGGAGCAGGGGTGAAAAGAGGCGGAGTGAGGACAGGGTGTGCTTGGGGGAGGGGGCAGAGCAGGGGCGGAAAGAGGTGGGGCAGAGCCTCGGGGGAAGGGGCAGGGTGAGACAGGAAGAGGCAGAGTGAGGGTGGGGCCTTGGGGGAAGGAGCAGAGTGGGAGCAGGCATGGAGCACCTCCAGGGAAAGCAGAAAGTTGGTGCCTCTGTTTAGGAATATAGGTGTGGGCACATCCTGTGTGTGTGTGTGTTTGCAGGACAGAAGGGGAGAGGAAATAAATATTTGTTACACCAGAATGCCCCAAAAGCCCTCTAGTGTAGTGTCCTGCCAATCATTTGCAAAACTCGAAAGAGAGTTGAATAATAACAAGAATGAGGCAAAGCTGGCCTCAACTGTAGCCTATGTCTAGCCATACACCATGTCATGGCAAAACAAACCAGCAGTTGACAATTGAGCTGTGCTCACCCACAGCATTTTCAGAAAGCAAAACATTTTTTCTCATTGTTTTTTTGTTAATGTTCTGTTCAGAGGAACTACAAATGAACCACAGGAACAGACAGAACTGAACAAAACAAACTGAAATTGGTACGAACATGCCCATGGCTGAGGGCAATGTGCATCTGAGATAGGAGATGTGAGGCTGAATTCTGCAACTTATCAACCAAGGTGGTGGTTTCCAACCTTTTTACGCCCAAGAACACTTTTTGAATTTAAGGGCAACCCAGGATCTACCCCACCCCTTCCCCGAGGTCCCGCCCCTTCCCTGAAGCCCCACCCCACTCATTCCATTTGCCCGCTCTCTCTGTCACACGCTCGCTCTCCCCAACCGTCACTCACTTTCACCAGACTTGGACAGGGGGTTGGGGTTTGGGAAGGGATGCAGTCTCTGGGCTGGGGCTGAGGGGTTTGCAATGTGGGAGGGAGCTCTGGGCTGAGCCTGGGACAGGGAGTTGGGGTGCAGGAAGGAGTGAGGGGTGCAAGCTCTGGGAGGGAGTTTGGGTGCAGGAGGGGGCTCTGGTCTGAGCCTGGGGCAGGGAGTTTGGGTGCAGGAGTGGGCTCCAGGCTGGGGCAAAGTGTTGGGGTGCAGGAGGGGATATGGAGTGCTGGCTCCGGGAGGAGACAGGGGGTTGGGGTATAGGGTCCCACCAGGCGGCACTTACCTCAGGTGGCTCCCGGTTTGCGGTGCAGCGGGGCTAAGGCAGGGTCCCTGCCTGCCCCAGCCCCACACTGCTCCTGGAAGGGGCCAATGCGCCCCTGCGGGGGGGGCATGTGGCTCCGCGTGCTGCTCCTCTCTGCAGGTATCACCCCCGCAGCTCCCATTGGCCACAGTTCCCCGTTCCTGGCCAACGGGAGCTGCAGGTGTGGTGCTTGAAGGCAGGAGCAGCGCCTTAACTCCACTGCACCGCCAACCGGGAGCCTCCTGAGGTAAGTACCTTCTCCCTTGGGGCCGCAGGGGCATGCTAGCTGCTTCTGGGAGCAGCATGGGGCTGGGGCAGGCAGGGAGCCTGCCTTAGCGGCAGCACCACTACACTGCCAGAGACTGCAATCAACTGGAAGAGTCTCCAGGATCAACCAGTTGATCGCAATCAACTGGTTGGTGACCACTGAACTAAGAAAACTCATATCACAAGTTTCATCACTGCTGTATCCACCTACCACCTTCCACAGCAGGCACACTGCTTTATGTTAGTTGACACTAACTTCCCCTCTGTGGTTTCATTTGCATTGTTGGACCCTAGGGCAGGGGTGGGCAAACTATGGCCCGCGGGCCACCTCCAGCCTGCGGGACTGTCCTGCCCGGCCCCCGAGCTCCTGGCCCGGGAGGCTCACCCCTGGCCCCTCCCCTGCTGTCCCCCACCCCCCGCAGCCTCAGCTCACTCGCTCCACTGCTGGCACAATGCTCTTGGCGGCAGGGCTGTGAGTTCCTGGGGCAGCCCAGCTGCAGATCCTGGCCTGACCCAGTGCTCTGTGCTGTGTGGTGGCAGTGGCGGCAGTGTTACTTGGCTCCAGCCGGGCTGCGCGGCTGTAGCACCCCCAGCCACTGGTGCTCCAGGCAGTGCGGTAAGGGGACAGGGAGCAGGGGGCGTTGGATAGAGGGCAGGGGAGTTTGGGGTTGTGATCAGGGGGAGGGGGTGTGGATGGTGGTTGGGGGAACAGGGGGTTGAATTGGGGCAGGGGTCCTGGGAGGGCAGTCAGGAAGGAGGGGGTTGGATGGCGCGGCAGGGGCAGTCAGGGGCAGAGGTTCCAGGGGCAGTCAGGGGCAGGGAAAAGGGATGGTTGGATGGGGCAGGGGTCCCTAGGGGCAGTCAGGCGTGAGAGGCGGGGTTGGATGGAGCGGTTGAGGTCTGGGGGCGGTCTGGGGACAGGGATGGGGGTGCGTGGTTCGGGCAAGGGTCCCGGAGGGGCCATCAGGGAACGGGGGGGTTGGTTGGGGCAGGAGTCCGGGGGGGGGGGCAGATAGGAGGTGGGGCCACCACTCCCTCCCCTAACCGTCCCTCCATACAATTTACAAAACCTGATGCGGCCCTCAGGCCAAAAAGTTTGCCTGCCCCTGCCCTAGGGCATTGTTCGCTTGTCCAGAGGTTCCAGCATTTCTTAATTCAGGTACCAGCTCCATACTGGTAGTTTGGGTGCAAGAGTAAGTGTAAAGTGTGTGGCAATTTCTGTGCCATTTCCTCATTGTCTCTCACTATTGGGGCCAAACTGTACTCCCATGCACTGCTTTGACAATAGCAGCTGTGCCTCCCCCCCACTCATATACAAATGAGATGTTAAAATCAGAGCAAAATAAACGTACCTTCGCAAATCTCTGTCATTCACAGCTGTAAGTGTAATGGAATTGCTCTTCCAGGTGACATGGGGCAACTACCGCACTGTCAGAGATTGTATAGTGCAAAAGCACACAGACTTCACTGAGCAGCCTGTCAGCTGCAACACAGCCCCGAGGAGTGCTTTCAAAAGTGCCCTCTGGCAACCACATAGAGCCTGATCCAGAGCCCACTGAAGTCAAACGGACTCTGTGTAGAGCTATAATGAGTTATGATGCGCCACCTAGGATGCTGAATTAAACCTGCCTGCATGTGCGCACACACCCCTGAAGGCAGAATCTGGCCCAGTTTGTGTATTGGGGTCAATTTTGTTTTGTTTTCCACTTCCCTCTTGCTTCCCCCAATCTGCCTCCTTCTGAGGAATTTTCAGACTCTTCCCTTGTTTCTCATCCGGTTTGGGCCCATATTTACTCTATATGTTGGGGTGTGTATCTATAACACACATTCCCAAGATACTCTGCAGCAGCTTCACTGATGCAATATTCTTGGACCTTTTCCCTCATCCATCAAAACAAATAAATAAATAAATAAAAAGGCAAAAGACTATGTTAAAATGCTATTAGCGGATTAGTGATCAGACATCAAGCCGTAAAATCAAGGGTGTTCAGAGAAAAGTTTGACCCAAAGTATCAGTCTTAAATTACCTCTCTTCTATGCAGCTCTGTTGACTACAGTGGGGTTGTGCCAGGCTTATGCCAGGACATAAAGGAATAAATTATCTTTAAAACTGCCATATTTTTCCTTGCTTATTGCAGGAGTCTTAGAACTCTATTTCTGCAGTACCTACATTGAATGGTTTAAGGACAGAATTTTAGCCCTAAGTCTGATGTTTTTCTCCCTTGTGTTTGTACATTGACATTTCAATTACTTTTTCTTTTTAATTTTTTTTGTGGTTGAATTATTGCAAGAGTGACCTGATGGAAACCAGTAGAATGGAACAAGGAAAAAAGTCTGGCAGGCACGGTTCATGGAAAATAAATCTGACCTCTTCTTTACTGGGGCCAAAGTTAATGGTTATAGAGATTCTTTATTCCTATAACA
The DNA here is from genome assembly GCF_016161935.1 of Mauremys reevesii. Taxonomy (NCBI): domain Eukaryota; kingdom Metazoa; phylum Chordata; order Testudines; family Geoemydidae; genus Mauremys; species Mauremys reevesii. The sequence continues at coordinate 33,830,348 of NC_052628.1, read as the reverse complement.
TGTTCTCCTTCTCTGAAGAAAATGGGTAATTGTTTTGTTAAATTAAAACTTAATGTGAAATAACCAGACTTTTTAATGGAAGCAATTTCTCGTGTCAGGAGTATTTCCTCCTGGACAGGAGAACATCTACCATCTTATGCAACAGCTCTGAGTGTTGTTGGCACTGCATCTTCCTGCCACAGAATAAAGTATGGCTGAACCGGGGGCTTCTGCTCACAGGACAGCTGTTGGTGATATTTGGTTTAAAAAATAATTCTTTTTGGAGAAAGGAATTAACCCCACAGCAGCAGTGTCAGTGCACCGCTCCCCCTTCACCCCAACACACATGTACACGCGCGCACCCACACACGCAGCAGTCTGCCATACGTCGTGAGACAACCTTTCTGGACACAAGGCCGGGACCTGTCCCACAGCATTTAACCCCCTCGCCCCCCCCATCAGTGTTGTTGGAATAACATTACAAAGGACTAAGATAAGCCTAAGTGCATCTCAGCTGATAACTAAGAACTCGGCTTACTATTTAATCACCTCAGCATCCTCTGTAAGCACTCACTTTTCACCCCTGTTTCATGTGAAAGGAAGGGACTGCACTTGCTCGGAGAGGGTTCCTTTATGGGAAGCATGGGCCTCACATTAGCATGGTGACTTCTGTCTTCCAGTGCTGAGAGTGGTGAGTAGCCAGAAAGAACTGGGTCTATATTAAGTCTAGAACTGGGTCTATATTAAGTCTTCAGTACAGGTCTTATTCGCTCTGTAATTCTGTTCCTTACTCCTTGTAGCCTGGATATGTTGTTAAACTAGTGACTGGTGAGTGTGATAAGCAATGGAACTTTAACTGCTAGAGAGAGAATCTGGAGTAAAGTAAGGACTTTATATTGTTTGTGTGATATTCCAGAATGGCAGCTCTGACAGTGAATGGGTGTAGACCAACCTTCATTTCAAAGGCCAGAAAGAACTATGATGTTTTTCTAGGCTATCCTGCATAACACAGGCCAAGGCATTTTACCCAGTAATCCCCACATTAAGCCCATAACTTCTGATAGGACTAGTGTATGTATTTTAGAGAGACAACTAATTTTGATCTAAAGGTTCCAGGTGATGGAGAATCTACTGCATACTTTTATACATTGTGCATGTTATCTCCAGTTCTAGTTTCAACTTTCAGTCATTAGATATTGTTTATGCCTTTGGCTGATGGATTAAAGGTCTCTTTGGGTATGGCTACACTGGCGAGTTGCAGCGCTGGAAAGCCTCCACCAGCGCTGCAATTAGTAAGTGGCCACACCTGCAGGGCACTTCCAGCGCTGCAACTCCCTGGCTGCAGCGCTGGCCATACACCTCACTCAGCATGGGGAATAAGGATTCCAGCGCTGGTGCTGCAGCGCTGGTCATCAAGTGTGGCCACACACCAGCGCTGTGATTGGCCTCCAGGGTATAAGGATGTATCCCAGAATGCTTTTATAAATTACTCTCTTTGTTTTGTTATGCAGCCTCTCTTTGTTTTGTTATGAACGAGCTCCGCGTGGAGCTCCGTTGCCGCTGCTGCTTATCTAAAAAACAAACAGAGCTCCTGTTTGCTGTGATCATCTGTACCTGGCTGTAAACAATCAAATGAGAGGCAGGCAGGGAGCGAATGAAACAGCGGGGAGTCGTGTTGGCTGCAGGCTGTTTGCAATTAAGAGTTAAGACTAAGGGGTCGGAAACATGTTCTGATTTTTCAAGGCAGGAAGCTAAACACACAGTGTTGGCTCCAAAAATCCCCTCTCTCTCTCCCCCCGCTCCCTGTCACACTAGACCCCACTCCACCCCCCTCTTTTGAAAAGCACGTTGCGGCCACTTGAACACTGGGATAGCTGCCCATAATGCATCACTCCCAACAGCGCTGCAAATGCTGCAAATGTGGCCACACACCAGCGCTGGTAGCTGTGAGTGTGGCCACACACCAGCGCTGCTCCTACACAGCTGGATGACCAGCGCTGCAAACCGTAAGTGTAGCCATATCCTTTGTTATCAGATGTATTCTCCCTTTGTAGATACGTATAGATCATGATATGGTCATTTCCTAACTTTCCGAACGGAGCTCCTTAAGTCTTTCACTGTAAGGAAGGTTTTCCAGACCTCAGGTCATTCTTGGAGCTCTTTTTTGATCACCTTCCAGTTTTTTCAACATTCTTCTGTAAATGGGTGGCAGTTTCTAGTACCCTAAGAATGATGGGCCTCTTTGTATAGCCATCCTTGCTCGGGTGCTAGAATCCTGCATAAAAATGCAGAGTAACTACTGCTATCTCATGCTGGGAGATGGATCTTATTAGCTCCAACTAGGGTGTGAGAGGCGTTTAAGTATTTCTCTGAGACACAAGCCACTACAAAATTATGTTGACCCAAGTTAGGTCGGCACACAGCCGCCATTGTTGTTAAATTGCTTGTGTGTGTGCATACTTGGTTCCTTGTGTCGGCTGTGTGCGTCCTCTTGCATCAGTGCAGAATGCAGTGCACCATGGGTAGGTATCCCACTGTGCAACTCACCACCTTCAGCGCAGGGTCTTTTGGGAAGTTCTTGCAATGCCTGATGGGCCAAAACAAGTCATGCAGGGGTGACTGGGAGCATGGAGTCAACTTCCCATAATATGGTGTTCTCGGGGGTTGGACTAGATGAGGGGGTTGGACTAGATGACCTCCTGAGGTCCCTTCCAACCCTGAGATTCTATGATCCCATAATTTTACCTGCAGCCCATAATATTTCACACCTTCTTTTCACAGTCTCACAAACCTGTGCATCCCTCCAGCATGGAGTCTGTACTGCTCTGCACTGTTGTCATGAGCATTGCAAGTATGGGGCACCAGATCCTGCAGTTGTAATGAGGTGGAGTGGCCTCATTCCAATGCAGAGGGGGTTAACTTGCCTTGTTGGGCTCAGCTAACCCTGGCCCATCTCCCTTGCGGGAAGGGCAGGGGCAAGACAGGAAGTATAACAGCAGGGCCCTGCAGCTCATTTGGGGCTGGACCAGGGAAGGGGCCAGACGTCCTTCCCCGGGAGCAGAACCACCAGCGGAGCCCACGACTGGCTGTGGAGGATGACAACTCTCCCAAGCCAGCATGGAGAGAAGGCTAACTGCTGCCTGGGAGACTGGAAACCCGAAGAGGGAGTGCAGAATGGGCCGCCTGGCAAGGAGACTGGGAACCAGGCCACACTGGCTGTGCAGCAGCCCCAGCAGATGCCAGTAGGATATAGTCCAGGGAAATGAGACATTGGTCCTGTTGTGTTGCCGGGAGGTGAGGAAGAGAACCTACATTTCCCTGACAACCCCATGACAGGGTCATCTGTTGTTTATAGGGCTGTGGACTGGGACCCAGTGTGGAGCAGCATGGACCTGGGTCCTCCGACCCCTGGCCCTGCACTCGGGACTGGGTGAGCACTAACCTTTAGGCTAGGAGGACAGAGCTATGGACTGTGTACTTGCTCAGCCCTCATCCAGGAGGCCCGGGCTATTTCTTGCTCAGCTGCAAGCCAGAGTGCCTGATAAACTAATCCGGCATGAGTGCCGATTCCCTGATGCCACTGAAGGGGCTGCCCTCACCCTGAGACACAGTGACCTTACAGCAGTATTTGTGGACCCAGAGGGAACATGACAATTCCTTGGAGGCTAGATTGCTGTGGGGCATGGAAAGAAACAAGCCAAGGTTGTTGGTGGTGTTTGTGGAGCAGCTGGATATGGTGGAATGCCAGTTCTGGGCCTGAGAAACAAGCACTGACTGGTGGGATCACATAGTCATGCAGGTTTAGGATGATGAACAGTGGCTGCAGAACTTTCAGATGTGCATGGCCACATTCCTGGATCTGTGTGCAGAGCTCGCCCCAGTCTTTTTTGCAGGGACACCAAAATGAGAGCTGCATTGACAGTTGAGAAGTGAGTGGTGATTGCACTGTGGCAACTTGCAATGTCAGATTGCTACCAGTCAGAAGGGAATAATTTTGGAGTCAGGGAAATCCACCACAGGGGCCATTGTGATGCAAGTGTGCAGGGCCATTCATTGCCTCCTGCTATGGAGAACAATGACTCTGGGTAATGTGCAGGACATAGTGAATGCTTTTGCAGCGATGGGGTTCCTGAACAATGGTAAGGTACTAGATGGCACGCATATAGCTATTTTAGCACCAGACCATCTTGTCATAGAGTACATCAACAGAAAGGTCTACTTTTCTATGGTTATACAAGCACTGGTGAATCACTGGGGATGCTTTACCAACATCAGTGTGCACTGGTCAGGGAAGGTGCATGAGACACACACATCTTTAAGAACACAAGACTGTTCAGAAAGCTGCAAGCAGGGACTTTCTTTACTGACCAGTGGATTATCATTTGGAAAGTTGAAGTGCCAATAGTGATCCTGGGTCACTCAACGTACTCCTTGCTCCCATGGCTCATGAAGCCGTACACTGGTCACCTCAAGTACCAAGGAGTGCTTCAACTACAGTCTCAGCAGGTTCACAATAACAGTTGAATGTGCCGCTGGTCATTTGAAGGGTTGCTGGCATTGTTTGCTTACAAGATTGAGAAAAATATCCTAATAGTTATAGCTGCCCACTCTGTCCTGCATAATATTTGTGAAGTGAAGGGGGAAAAGTTTCCATCAGGTTGGAGGGTGGAGGTGGAGTGGCTGTCTGCTGTATTGGAACAGCCAGTTAAGAGGGCTATAAGAAGATCTCAATAAGGAGCATACGGCTCAGGGAGGCTTTGAAAGACCATTTTAATAGTGAGCCACAGTTGTGTGTGTTACTATGGTATACTCTACCTGACCTATCTCTTGTGTGGCCTGGACTAACTCCTGTAGTGATTGCTGTGTATGCAGGAATATAACATTGTTCATGAAGCTATTAATATTGTTTGTGAATGACGTTATAGGTGCTGTGACACAATGCAGTGACAAGAAATTGATCGCAATCAGACCTGCTCATCACCAGTCAGCATATGTTGAGAACTAATTAAAATGAATTATGTTCCAAACAATAGAATTTAATTCTCTAACATGAACCAGGCAAATAAAAAAATACATTTAGAACTTAATAAAATGTAATAAATTAAGGGAACAGAACTTATGAAGATGAAAATAGTAATTTCCATTTCAGATACATATACACTAACCTGTGAAAGACATGGTTGGTGTATGTGTAGCCGTTATTTTCTTTACTATACTCCCAGGTGGAGTGGTAGGGGTAGTGCACTGGACCCTGATCATATGGAATGTTGAGGTGAGGGTAGAGAGGTCACAATATAGATTTTTCTGTGGGCTGCAGAGGGAAACAAGTGTGGGATTGTTGAACCTGCAGGACTACCAGAGTCTGCAGCATCTCTGTTTGCTGCCTGAAAATCACAAGCATCTCTTCCTGCATGTCCCTCTCCTTTTCCTGTGTCTTTCTTCTCTCCATTCTATCCTTGTCCACAGAGCCGTCCCTAGGCGGTGCGGGATCTGGGACATAGGCGCCAAGCTTCTATCTGCTGGGAGGTGCTCCCGCTGGCTCTTCCCAGGCCCCACCTCCACTCCACCCCTTCCCCCAAGGCCCCACTCCTGCCCTGCTTCTTCTCACCCCCTCCCACCTTTTCCTGCCCCCACCCCCTCTCTTCCCTACCCAGTCCCACCCCCTCTCCCAAGCACACTGTGCCCTCGCTTCTCTCCCCTCCCGCCCAGCGCCTCCAGATGCAGTGAAACTGATCCATGGCAGGCAGTAGGCAACGAGAGGAAAGGGGAGGCACTGATCGGCAGGCAGGAGGCACGGGGGGGAGGGGCAGGTTGGTAGGGGGGCTCCTCCCTACCCCCCCGCCTGCCGTTCACCTCCCTATTCACCTCCTCACCCCACTTGCCCGTCTGTCTCCCACCTCACCTTCCTGCCAGGCGCCTGCCTCCTCACAAAGCGCAGGCCCCCCCAAAGCGTGGGGCGTGGGTGGTTGCCCCAACTGGCCGCACGCTAGAGATGGCTCTGTTTGTCCATACTGTTTGCAAGGGTGATCCTCCAGGCCCTGTGATCATTCTCTGATGCAGCACTGGTTTTCAGTCCTTTTCTTTCTCCTCCGTATCTGGCTCAGGCATTCCACAGAGGTGGAGGGGGTGGGGAGAACCCTGAAGGCGGCTATGGCAGCAGCAGCAGATACAACACACAGAGGTACCATTGTCAGCGTATTCATGACAGAAATAGAAACTGAAGATGCTGAATTCATTCTCCTTGCTCCCCAAAAGTAGTAAGCACCACATTCTCACCTCTCCTTGGGATTGATACAGCATCGCGCCAGTCACAGCACCAGCCATAATGAGTGTGGCCCTCCAGAAGTTTAGGACATGAGGAGGGAACAGTTTGCTTGCATGATACTAGTTTTATAGGGCAATGGATCTGAATACTGGCACCATTTTCCACAGGCAGTGGTGATTTTAGCTGATATCTCTCTCCTGAGGGTAATAGAGGCAGAAAGAGCACAGCTGCTGCTGGCAATTCAATACTGCCCGGGCCCATATGCTGCTAGCATGTGTATTGCAATGGTGCCTGCTAAAGTAATCGCTGAGGAGCGTGGGAAAGTGTTCTACCGAGGAAGAAGAAATAAAGCAGCTGTCCTCAGAAACCTTCAGCAGAGGATGCAGAGCATCTCCATGAAAGTTTCCTCGAGATCTCTACGGAGGATTCACAGGACCTCCCGATGCACATAAACAAACTCCTCCTCCTGGGTCCCACTGCCTAACTCTAGAAGGGAATGAAAAGCAGACAGCAACTCTGCCTCATTTGGTTGTTCCAATACCTCTTCTAGCCTAGTTAAAAATGAGCAAATCAAAAGATGTGTCCTGCTACTTTGGGGGGTACCATCCTTATGATTTCAAAGTAAATAGCACACTTACCATAGGCTCCTTCCCCTGCATCAGGCTTGCCTGTGCTCAACTGTCAGGACAGGCTGGACTGCGTTAGAGTCAAAAACAGGTCCTGGCTTGCTGCGCAGCTGGAGCTCCCAGTTGCCTGTCCTCCTCCTTTTCTTCATCCACCACCTCCTTCTTGCCATTCATGGCAAGGGCCTGTGACTCGGGCTTCTCAGAAGTATTCATGATGATGTTGGAGTTGGTCGTGGGGTCTCCGCCAAGGATGGCATGCAGCTCTTTGTAAAAGCGGCAGGTCTGTGACTGCGCACCAGATCAATTGTTGGCCTTCTGGTATACCTGCTGCAGCTCCTTGGCTTTCGTGTGGCACTGCTGCTCATCCCTGTTGTAGCCCTTCTCCTGCATCCCCTGAGCAGTCTGCTTGTAGATGTCCACATATCTATGGCTGGATCAGAGCTGTGCCTGTACAATCTCATCTCCCCACAGGCCCAGGAGATCAATATCTCCTGTGTACTCCAGACAGTACTCCGCCGGCATAGTCAGCTGTGCAGTTGCACACAACAATGGAGAGCTGCTAGGTGTGTTCACCAGGCAACCAGGACAAGAAATTTCAAAATTTTGCAGGGCTTTAGAAGGGTGGGGCAGCTTCTGTTTACCTGAGTCCTGGGCAGTGGAGTTCCCAACTGTGACCAGAGCGCTCAGTGTGGGGAATTGTGGGACAGCTCCGGAAGGCCAGTAACAGTTAACACAGGTAATAGTGTCTACAGTGATGCTGCGTCAACCTAATTACATCAACCCTGACTCTACATCACTCGGGCAGGTGGTGTTATTAAGTCAGTGTGGCAGGGCACTTACACTGGCAGGAGCCAAATTTAAGTGAAGACACTTCCACAGGTAGGTTTATGTACACTGCTTTGCATTGGCCTAACCATGTAGTGCAGACCAGGCCACAGTGAGAGACTGGGACAGACAGAGCAGGTGCTGCAGGAAAGCCCTACCCAAGTTTGGGGAGAAAGCTCTGCCTGAGCTTTGTTTTATCATTGTTGCTTGAGTTACAAATAAAGGCATGCTCCAGGAAGAAAGCAAGTTTGGACTATATACACTGTGTGAATGCTCCCGTTGGAGCAGGGTGGGACCTCTGCCTGTGTACACCCACATTCTCAGATCTCAGCCTCTTCAGTCATGTGTAGGGGTGAGTTTGATGAAGCAATCACAATGGTAAATCAAAGAAAAACTCCACCAACAGAAAGAAATGCTGGTGAGTAAATTACAGTCTTTATGAACAAAAGCACTATTTGTGGATAAATACAGGTTGTACTTAAAGGGAAAGCCAAATGAGATGCCTGGAGTTGTCGCACTGGAATGTACAAATAACATGTAATGAACACTTATATAGAAAAAGTGGAAGAACTAAAGGGCAAATATTGTGCATAAAAGTAAGACGGATTTTATAAATGCCTGGCAATGTCAATCTCACATTGAGGGCACTGGCTTATTATTGTCATTCTGGTGTAAGGAATAGCCATTTTTGAGCATTGGGCCACAATGTGCAATAATATTCCTGATATCGTGAGGCAGGATTTCACTGCACAAGTACATACAGATGGCCATAAACCCCCCAAAAAGAACAAGATTAGAAAAGCACATGTATTATCTTAATGGAGACTGACTAAAAACCCCTCATGTCTCCCAGTTTATCAATGCAGCCCTTCAGGATGTCAGCCGTTTAGAATCTGAACTGTTCTGTTCAGATGAAGCACACGCAGAGTAAGGCACATGATGCTATACCAACTGCAAACCCTTTAGTTCTGTTTTAAACTACGAACCAGCAATGGTAAGTGACCCTTATGAAGGAAAACTAATACAGTATGAAAGAGCCATAAGAATGGGGAGTGTTTAATTTCCCAGGGCTTTGATGAGTGAATTTTCCACTCATCACACTGTAGGTCAGGAACCCATGTCCATTCCAAAGTTAACACTATTGTTTTCTGATCTTTGAACCCTAACACCTGTCAGTCCCACATTCCCAGAGAACAGGATGAATGCTGGTATTGCTGTTTAACAAAGAAAACATTTAAAGAGTGATGCTTCACTGAAAAACAGCCATCCTTTTGAGCTACCAATGGAATAATTTAAATGTAGCTGAAAGTTGTATGGGAAATATTATAAAGCAGCATTTTATCTGCCACATCTTGTTCTGTTACACGGGTATAAATCTGAAATAACGCCATTGAAATCAGAAGCATTGCTCTGGATTTACATACTGAAAAGAAAGGTTTCAAGAATGCATCTCTCAAATTGACTTTCCAAGACATTTTATGTTTCCTTTCAGAATGCTGTGCATTTGTACAGTAAAAGGCTAAAACAAGAGCTGTTTAAGCACAAGGAAATGGCCCAGATCACTCCCTCATGCAGGAAAATCCACAAGAGGAAAATTCCAAATTCAGTTGTTCCTGAAGTTTCCCCAACCTCCACCCCCTTGGAAGAAGCAGAAGATTTAGCTCCCAAATCCCACACATCTGCACAGATGGTGGTAGATTCACAGGAGGCATAGTGCCATTGCTGTGGAAGCTCTGTGCTGCTGCCCTGTTTCAAAGCGCCTTGCTGTTTTCCCTTGCATTCATGTCAGCACAGCTCCACCAGAGCCTGTGATTGTCCATCATGTGCTCCTTTTCATAATTTCCACAGCACTCAGTGGACTCACTCAGGGGTGCCCTCTGCAGGGCCTGGGAAGGATGGTGTCACAGAGACAGCAGACACCCCCTTCAGTGCAGGAGGAGGAAAATCATTGAGCAGAACTTCTCCTCTGCACTCAGATCACGGGAGCACAATATAACCCATGTTTTGCCTCTTTACATGGGATGTAGTCTCCCATTGATGTTCAAGGAACTTTTGCCATCAAGCAACTCCCAATAATTTGGAGACATACGTTTATGGGCAGATAGGGCACTACAGTGACCGTATAGTTATTTCTTCAATCAGCACCTCTGAATGTGTTGCTACTGTAGCCAGTGCAGTTTTAGTCCTTGAGAGACAGAACGAGGACAGATATCTAAATAGCTGAAATGTTCTTTGACAATGTTTTAATTCCAGTAAAGGTAACCTGTACGTTGTATGTTTTGGTTTCTGATGGCAGCTGCTTGAGATTTAGATTGTCTGTCTGGGAGCCACAGTGTAAGACACTTCCACTTGTTTCTTGACTTTTAATAAAATAACCCATTCCTAAGAAGAAAGCCTGAATCTGAGTGAGGATGAAACACTATTTCAGCTGGATTAACCTGTAACGATTTCTCATGTGCAACTGAAAGAGAAACATAAACAAACAATATGTAGTTTAATATATATATTAATGAAGAATTACTAAACCTGGTTTCCCATGAGAATAAGAGCTAAAATTGTTAGTTTAGTAACGGCCCCTCGTTTGTTTTGTCGGTGACACTCCACCCAGTGTGCCTATGTTAGCTTTTGCATAACAGTTGCCATTAGTTTGTATACTTCAAGGTCAGATTGCATTTAGAGAGAAACTTGTCTGGACGGAATAGACAACCATAAGGGTTCCATAACAGAGACAAAAGCTGGGCAAATAATTGGTAACAAATTATTTATTCTGTGAATTTCACTTTTTACTGTTTATAAGTTGTCCATGAATAGATAATTATTTTCACTACCTCATTCAATGTTCAAATTATTGGCTGAACATTTTTTTGTTAGTTCATGGCTATTTTTGTGAGCAGTTCTTTGAGAGTATTTAATGCTAAAATCCAAACAAAAGAGGTTCAGTAGAAGCAGGAGATATCCAAGCTTCTCCAAACAGCCCCCCTCTCTCCCATGCATCTCAACCCTGCCTGTCTTCCAGAAGCCGTCTCTTGGAGTGAGAGAGTTCACTTTCCATGTCTGTTCATTGTAAATGACTACAGTGCAGAATCAGGCACTAGCTATTTCCAGAAACTTTAGCAGTCTCAATCTGATCTGAGGTCCCAAGTCAGCAAGCACTTAAGCATGAGCCTAAATCCTGTTGACTTCAGTGAGATTTCAGTGTGATTTAGGCAGGTCATTAAAGTTAGGCACATACATAAGTGCTTTGCTGAATCCTGGCCTGAGTGTTTCTGCGGTGAATAAGTGTAATGTCCCTTCTACAACCAACACTTCTACAGCCTCCTGCCTGCTCATTAAACATTACATGGAGCCAGAAGTTATATTGAAGCAATTATTTTCTCCAAGTCCACTGGATTTGCAAGAAGACCTTGCAGAAAAATCACACCAGTTTAAACAACAACTTTAAATGTTCCTCTTTGTTGTGGGGCCTGCAGGAGATACCTAAAGTTCATCAATATTTCCCTGTGTGAGGCCCCCTCAATTTTGCAGGTATATGATGCTTTCACAAGGGAGGCAGTAGAAGGGGGGAGGGATATCTCAGTGGTTTGAGCATTGGTCTGCTTAAACCCAGCATTGTGAGTTCAATTGTTGCGGGGCCATGTAGGGATTTGGGGCAAAAATCTGGGGATTGGTCCTGCTTTGAGCAAGGGGTTGGACTAGATGACCTCCTAAGGTCCCTTGATATTCTATATATATGTAAAAAAAGAAGCAGCTTGGGTACAGATGATAGACAAATTTGATAAGTATTATAGCTTTTCCCCAGAAAAATAATTCTTCTGAGAAATGCTTATTGTTTGGTTTTTTTTTCTGTGCATTCAAGGACAGTTTGAACCAGTTGATGCATATGTGAATGATTTAATGCTTAAAACTCAATCATGTCTGGAGACCTAAATGACTCCTTATGACAAGAATAGGTAGGTTTATATGTGGAATACAAAATGACATAGTGAAGCACAAACTGCTGCAGGAAGCTGATTTTTAGGCTTTTATAGAGCCATTGAAATTAAGAAAATGAAGATTCAGGTTCTAAGTGGCTCAGTGTGCAATAAGTAGTTACTGTTGTAACGATCTTGGAGGTTCATTAAATAACAAACCAGTGAATGAGAAAAGAATAAAACTTTAATAAAACAAACTGGAGAGCATCTCTGGTGAACTATTGCACATGGTCATACCGTGTTCCCTACCCCTGCCTCCAGGGCACATCTACAAATTCCTATGTTCATAATACTGTCCCTTATGAGGGCGTGTCTCTCAATTATAATCTTCTACAAACATATCTATACAACTGTAGCCCCTGGGGCATGATTTCAAAAAGAGAAAAACAGAAATGAAGGAAGCCAAAATAATAAAATAGGAGAAAGACTGTTTGTTCCAGCAGTGATGAAAAAATAATTGCTCTTAATACCCAGGAGTCTTCTAGGTATTCAAAAATTAAAGAAAAGTGTAATATATTTTGTTCTGGCCTGGGGTGAGTCCTCATATATAAGATATAACTCACCACCTACATGTACTTGCTTAAACAAACAATCAATCAAAAAAGATACATGGCTGTAAAATCCCCCAAAAGGATTGATGTTTCACAAAGACATTTATGGATTGTTAATTGATCTCTACTCTGCATTAAAGGAGAATAATTTCAAAACTACTAAGCATAAGCAGCAAAGTCATGATTACATGTAGAAAATCACAATTTGCAAGGCATGGATTACCAGGGCCTAGTTTTCCAAAGATAGGAACCTAACGTTAGGCTCCTAAATCCATAGTTGGGCACCTGTCAGACTTCCAAAAGTGCGGAGCACATGACAGCCTCCATTCAATCAGTGGGACCTGTTGGGTGCTCAGCACTTTTGAAAATCAAGTACCTCAGAGATTCCCAAACTTGGTTTGCCGCTTGTTCACGGTAAGCCCCTGGTGGGCCGCGAGATACTTTGTTTACCTGAGCGTCCGCAGGTACGGCCGCTCGCAGCTCCTGTGGCTGCAATTCGCTGTTCCTGGCCAATGGGAGCTGTGAGAAGCAGCGCGGGCCAGGCCACCACTTCCCGCAGCTCTCATTGGCTGGGAACGGAAAGCCACAGCTGCTGGGAACTGCGAGCAGCTGTACCTGCAGATACTCAGATAAATAAAGCATCTTGTGGCTCACCAAGGGCTTACCCTGAACAAGCCGCGAACCAAGTTTGGGAACCCCTGAAATACCTGAATATGGTTTTAGGCCCAAAGGTTCGATTGCCAACAACAGGTCCCACTTCTGAAGTGTAAAATGACCACAGACACTATTCCTAAAGTTGCTATGTCTACACATGTAGCTGAACCCTCACTATAAAGGACCATTATTGGCCATAGTGGGAGAGTACCAATCCACATATGCATGACTGAATAAATTATATTTGGCTAATTAAACATTCTTGAAACTATTAAGCAGCTGCATTTTAATGTTATTTCTAAATTAGAAGTGTTGCCTCAGGCCCTATCTATGCTAGAAGTACAACTGTATTTTTATAACTAGGTCATGACACCCCCATTTGACCCAGTTATAACAACCATCACCGAGTTGTCTTCCTACGGCAGCCTTTTCCACAACACAACCATATGCCAATTGTTTGTGCATCCACCACTTAGCGCACTGCCTAAACGTGTTTGCAGCAGGGCATTGTGGGCAGCTGTTCCGTACTGACTTCCCAAGAGGGTAGCATCCAGTCTATATGCTCACTGGGGCAGCACTAATAGTGCGTGAGGTGATGTTACTTGGGTCATGAGATATTTGACATCACTGAGAGCTGGAAGGAAGGAAGATTGGCCAGGATAGGCACAGTTAGGGGATTCTGCCTACACAGCAAAATAAGGGTTATTACTTTGTTATAGGAAGACAGCCCGGTGGCAGCCAATAGTGCTGGTGAGGTCTACACAAGATTAGCTCTCATAGTTACTAATAGAGAATGAGCCAGGTTCTGTATGGACACAACTCACGTCATTACCGCAGTTAAGTTATAGTGTAGAGAGGCAACTGATATATCTAGAAGGGGGAGATGAAAGATAAGTTCCCTGTTACAAGAATGGAAGATCCTATACTTAGGAGATAATGTGATGGTAGCTTGGCAATGACTATGTGAGTACCTGTGGTCAGGACCGTCCTTACCCATACGCAAAGTACGCAGTTGCGTAGGGCACCAGGAAATTTCCTGGTGCTCTGCGCAGCTGCATGCTGCTCCAGCCCCTGCTCCGGCTCTTCCCCAGGGCCCCCGCCCATGCTGCGCCCCGCCCCTTCCCTGCCCCAGCCCCACCTCTTCCCGCCCCTGCCCAGCCCCGCCCCCACTCCCCTGAGCTCTGCAGCAGGCTGGGGCTGCACTTGCTGATGGCGAGAGTGCAGTGACCTGGCCCCAGCCACGCAGCTGGTGAGTGCTGGGTGGTGGTTCTCCCCTGCCCCCCAAGCCAGCACTGCCCCCCACCCTGCTGCAGAGACCTGGGGCCTGCTCCCCACCACCCCATGGAGGCCTGGGGCTCGCGCCTCACCTGCCCCCCCCGCAGAGGCCTGGGGCCCCCTGCCCCCCCATGGGGGGGCTTCATAGGGCCCCAGAATAGCTAGGGATGGCTCTGCCTGTGGTTAGCTTCTGAGCATGAATCTACAGACTGTGAAAAGATTCACTATAGCTCAGCTAATTTCTTGAAAAATATGGATATCAAGTAGCTTTGAGATATCTTGATGGAGCATCATGGCCACTACTAAATCTAATGATTAGATAGATGTTCAACATTCAAAAGCAGCCAATAAGGTAGGGTTTTAGGGGAAAGGCCTCCATTCTTCCTCTGTACTGGGAACAGAATAAGCATATGGGAATTTTTCTTGTGTGTAATGCTGATCCATGAAAGCTGTCTTTAAACTTCACACAGCCTCCTGACAATATCAGATTACCCCATATCTGCCAGGAAAAAGCAAGTTGATATTTCAAAACATGAGGCTTTCTAAAATACTCTGCAAAGGATGTATTTAGATTTGCATTCCCACCCCAGAAATCTACATCAGCCAATCATGACTGACTGCATAATCTAGTGGAGGCCAGGAAAGCCTGCGTATCCAGAGGTAAGGACAACGCATAACATCCTGAATGAGGTGATGGCTGTTGAAAACCAGCTGAGGATTTGCGTTTTGGTTGGCTGATCAAACCAATATAATGATGATCTAAGTGATAAGCCAAGATCTAAGTGATAAGGGCAAGGCAAACTCTCTGGTTGTTTCACCATTTAATGTACCTGGTTTGAGTTAAGCTGGGTAGTTTATTGATTAGAGCATGGGATTTGGAGTCAAGGCTCCTCCATTCTATTCCCAGTTCTGCCACTGACTCAATATGTGATTTGATCAGCTCAATTAAAACTGAGCTGTAGAATTGCCATAATAATATGTATCTCATAGGAATGTTGTGAGACTTCAACTAAAGTTTCTGAAATGTTTTGGAGAAGGTCCTTGGATGACAAACTATTATTAGTACTTCTAAATGGAAAACACAGAAATGAACTGCAGTCATTTTAAGGATTAGAAGCTTTTCTCAAACTATTTCAATGTATATAGTTAATAGTTGGTTAGTTTGCCCTTCTGTCAAACCAATATAACGTCAGAGGGATGGCATTTTTTAACTGTTGTAAACTAGCCAAGGTCACATTCCATTGCAAACCGATTGTCTTCCAATGCATACCATTCCTTGGGATAGATAAATAATGAGTTAATGTTTACAGGCAATACTGTCAACAGAAAATCCCCTAAAAAAATCTCATTTTAGTATTGATTTCACTGTATTTTATCCCATATGAACACTGAGGGAAAGAACAGGCAATTAGAATGCCAATTAGACTTTCATCTAGAGGTTTATCAAGCAGGATTACCAATATGGTTACTTTAATATAACTAGTTTAAGTTTTAAAGTAAATATGATTTTCTTCTTATGGAATCTCTGCCAGTTGCACATTAAGAAAGTGACAGGCCATCATAGCAAATGGAGTTGATTTCACTTACACTGATACTACTTAGACCAAGGCTTAAAAATATGTTTAGTGCACAGGATCTCTTGAAGTTTATGCAAGACTCTGCACCTTGCTGTGATTGATTTTACAAAGAGCTTTAATTTATCATTAGGGTTGGAAGGGACCTCAGGAGATCATCTAGTCCAACCCCCTGCTCAAAGCAGGACCAATCCCCAAATGGCCCCCCTCAAGGATTGAACTCATAACCCTACTTTAGCAGGCCAGTGCTCAAACCACTGAGCTATCCCTCCTCCCCGGTAATAGCTACTGGCTCGTTCATTTTTGAACCACACTGCACCAATATTCAGCAAAGATGGTCCAAGACTGCCGGCATCTTCCAGAACCATATGCCCATCACACCCATCCCTTCTCTCCTGAGCTGATCTTTAGCATCTGCTGCAAAGTGGGCTGCTCCTGCAACCACTGCTCCAACACTGTATACAGCTAGATCAACTTACACCTGGGATGAATTTGGCCCTTTGGGTTTTTTAAAGCCTTCTCAATGGAAGATGCGCATTATTGCCCCAATTCAGCCAAGCACTAAAGTATGTGCCTAAGCTCCATTCACTGGACTTAAACCTGTGCTTAAATGTATACACGTGCTTTGCTGAACTGGGGCCACACATCCCTATTATGTATTCTAAGTAGCATGGTGTATCAAAGGAAACATGAGTTCACTAGGTCAATCACGGTCTTGCATTCTTCCCCATAATGGAATAGTCATTTATTTTCATGTTTAAATCTTTTTTGTAGATTAGAAATAAAACTCCCTTTCCCTTAGGAAAAAGATACTGCTTTTCCAGTTGGTTAATTGGCTTATTCAAACAGTGCTCAGAATGTGACTCCAGCCTTGCAGTGATCAGGAAGCAAATGTTCAGGAGTGTATTAAAAATACAAGTTGCAACTTGTGCACTGTTACTGGTGGTATGTGCACGGTAGTTAACCTTTCCATGGCATCACTCCAGGAGGAAATATTTTGTATATCAGCCACCGTTCCATTCTCTGGGAATGTATCGAGTCCAGCACAGCAAGCTTTGAACCATTTATTTGTGTGCTGTACTCTAGGGCAGAATTATAGGTATATTAGTGCAACTGGTAAGAATATTAAGGCACACTTCTTTTTCGCCATGTGCCCCAAGTCAGCAATATATTTTAAATCTCTAAATCCTGGCCTTGAGAGGCACCCGTATAATATAAGCTGGAGCATGGAACCCTATAATAAAATTCACTACTCTGAACATTCTTCTCTTGATTTTTCTTTACCTTCTCTCTTCTCTTTTTCTTCTGCTACTTTATTTTAGTGCCATTCATCTTCTCTCCTCCCCCTTGCTGGCATTCTCTTCCCATTTACTACATCTTTACTCTTCCTATGTATCTCCCCCACTTTTTCTTCTCACCTATATATCTGTCTCCAGACCTACTGACACTTCATTTCCCCCCACCATCTGTTTCTTTCTATTTCTTTTCCTCCCTCCTTCCCTTGGTCACATCAACTCACTTCCTCCCTCCCTTCCCACCTGCATTCATCCAGCCTCCATCTGCAATGTTTGCAGCATCTGGTGCAGTGCACTGTGGGATGCAATATACCCCAGTATGCATGGTTGCATGAGAATTCAGAATGAAGGATGCTGCTGAGGGAGAGTACCAGAGGGCTCCTGAAGAGTACCAGCATGTTGCTGTGGGAAGGATTTCAGGGCACCCTCTATCATGTGGACCCGTGGAGTCTACCTTGTTAACATACACTTAACCCTCTTGCCATTTCATCATACTGGAGGGAGTGTAAAAAACCCAATGTCCTACCCCTGGCTTTTCATTTCAGACAGCTTCAATCACAGGAGGAAGAATGTGTTAATTATGGCACAAACTCTATGATTTATTTAAATGAAACAACCTTTGGGTCTAAGACAAAGGCAAAAAATGCGCACTCTTTCCAATGACATTATTAGGGAAGTGGTTTTGAAGCTAAGACTGCCTAACTGCGTACAGCAGCTCGGCTGAGACAGGGATAGAATGTAGTGTGGAGTGAGCTGTCTCCCTGATACATATCACACAAGAACCTTCACAGTCGCTGATTACAAAGAATACATAGTTGACATTACTGGAGACAGTTCAGTTGAAGACAAAAAGTTACATGAACACAACATGGCCTTTAACAATATGCCTGGTCCTTGAAAATGTAGTAAACTCTTAGCAGAAATAAAACAAACAAACAAACCCTGTGTGTGTATCTGGGAAACTGTGGATCCTCCCTTTCTTTTGCCTGAGCTGGAGGAAGGATTGGGTAAATGCTTCTCCTGAGGCTCAAAGCAGTTCAAGGTTTGGAAAAGCAGAAGATGCCTACAAGACCTGTACCTGTGTTTTTGGAAGTAGAATTGCAGACGTGTAAAGCGTGCTTTTAACTAAGGTAATACATAAAGCTGCTGGGCCAACTTCAGCTCTGGTGCCAGTGGACATAGCTTTATTTAATTCTGCCAAGTTATGCCAGGGTTGAATTTGACCTGCCGTGTAAGGGTGGCAGAATCGAGCTTTAGTTAATTAAGGTCAAAATAGTGCTTGATTCCTTACTTGAAACTCCTGCCCCAAGGGCAGCACAGTCTGTCTCTGCACTCTTCCTAGTGCAGGGACTGCTTTGTCCTACCACCTCCAGGAGAGCAACCCGGAGCTCCACGAAAGTGTGGGAGAGTCAGGAGCAGGAGCGCACTCCCTGTTTGCACCAGCCAGCAGAACCAGCTGCAGAGTGTGGAGCAGACTATATCTGTCTGACGGAGAGTGAAGTATTCTCGTTTCCTTTGTGCACCTGGGACAACCATTGTGGGCCAGTGCCTTTTAGGTACAATCTGGTCATAACATTTAAATACAGCACATTGCGCTAGAGGTCAGACTACCTTTAAAAACCATGTACTTAATAGGTGATATGCCACCAGCTACAAGTGTCTGTAGATCAGAGAACATAACATTAGTTGTGCACATTCCTATAGCTGTTAAAATACTTTACTAGGGGAAAGGGAAAATTATATTAATCAAATGTCAAAGAAGGCGACCTTCAAGTGTTACAAATATAAGGCACTTGTAGCCGCTTGCAAACCACCATAATTCCTTGGCTTATTCCATTTATTATTTTATTTAGTCTTGTGCTCTTGTTTAACACACCTACATTTGAGTCAAATCCTGAAGGCCTCCTTATTCCGTGTTTACTTAGTCATTACTCAGGCAAGTGTGACCTTGAAGTCTGAGAGTTTTGCTTTGGTAAAGAATGAGTAAAAAGTGAGTAAAGGTTTGCACATTTGGCTCATGGTACCCAAGTGTACTGTATTGCCGTAAATATGTGTAGCTGGGCAGCAACATCCAAATAGCTGGGACATCCAAGCTCGGCAGGGGCGGCTCCAGGCACCAGCACGCCAAGCGCGTGCTTGGGGTGGCAAGCCACGGGGGGCGTTCTGCCGGTCGCCACGAGGGCAGCATGCCCTCGGAGGGTCCGCTGGTCCCGCGTCTTTGGTGGACCTCCTGCAGGCGTGCCGCCGAATCCGCGGGACTGGGGACCTCCCGCAGGCAAGCCGCCGAAGGCAGCCTGCCTGCCGTGCTTGGGGCGGCAAAATACCTAGAGCCGCCCCTGAAGCTCGGATACAGCATGTTGGTAAGATCAATCAGAGTAACATGCGGAATATGTTACTCTGATCAGTACTGACACATCACGCATATAGAAAGCTGAAGTACTTTGAGTCAGGAGGAGAAATAAGATTTCATGCCATGAAAATTGGAATGGAGCGTGTGTTTTGAGAACACATTGTGTGTGAGTGTTCCGCTTGTCTTACCACTTGCTGAATAGCTTTCTCCAAACCCTTTTGTTTGAAACACAAGAATCCTATGTCTCCTGCGTGGATATTTTTGGTCAGATCTTGAGTCAATTCATTTCCAGGTGAGCATTCGATTTTCTTTTCGGTTGTTTTTGTATCTTCCTTGTCTTTAAAAAAAAAAAAGGAGAAAATGGTAATACAACATCTGAGAAATATCAACAGAAAACTTCTGGAAAGTACTAATACCCTTGTGAACGTGCCAATAGATAAAGTGCTGCAGCAGTACATATCCTGACCATTATATGCTTAAATACATCATCTGTCTCAGTTCTGTAAACTAAAACAACAATATCAATCTTAGCCTCAAGGCACTAATTCATAAAGCCCCTGTGTGGGAGTACGTGATGACACACATGAGTGTTCCCTTAGAAACAAAAGCAAACAGGTTTTCTTTTTCCCCTGGCTGGACAATATCCATCCCCAACATGCCTGTGAGCAACACTCACCACCAGATAAATTATGTGATCCTTGTGTTTACTTGGAGGTGACTTGCCCAGTGACAGTTGTTAAGTCTGTATCTGATTTTAAAAGTGGCTTTCACTGGAAGGTAAAAAGTACTAGAGCTACATAACAGACCATGTAGTATTTTGCAGACTGTCACTCCCACTAATATTCCTGTGGGGTGTGTACTTGGCAGTGAAATAGATAGAAGATAAAAGATAGAAACTATGAAGTGTAAAAAAAGAGTATGTGCTAGGAGGTCATTGGCTAACCTCATGTTCCTACATTATATGCAACTAAGATCTTTTCCAGTTTGACTTAAATTGCAGGAGTTTATTTCAAACCTTCCTCAGATGTCAAGAACTTGATGACTAGCACAGAGGTGTATATTTGTGATACTAGAAACCTTTGTGAAACACAAACACTCTGATTTAAACTAGAGATGAGTGAACCAATTCAGTTAAAGTAAGAACTTAAACCTTTGTCATTCCTTCAACAGAAACTTTTAAAAGTTAAATCAGCATTTGATCTAACTTTTCTGAGTTGGTTCCTAAGCAGCTCAGTAAAGGTATGGCACCTACATGCCACTGTGATGGGTGCTTTAAGACCCAAATATGGTAATGAGCACATACAAAAAAAATGTGCACACCCTCTTGCACATACCTAGAAGAGGTGCACATGTGTTCCAATCCATGCAGAAAAATTAGGGTTGCCCATAGGGAGAGCCCTCTCATTTGGGGACTTTCTCCTGTGGGAGAGGCATTGCACGCTTAGCATGTGATTAAGGAATGAAGTTCTCTGCACAAGCACAAAGCATTGCCAGAAAGTAGAATAATTTGCTCTTGTAGCCTGTTGTTCCTCCTATTTCCCTAGGCAAACCAATGAAGTGTGAGAGGGAGGAAGAAGGAATCAGACAGTCAAGGAAGAGAGAAGAAAGCAGCCGAGTCCTTTTTGGTTTTTGTTTTCTGGGGACCAAAATGGGTTGAACTGACAGCGAGCCCTCTTGCAGCCCATCACGGTCATCCTTCCAGCCCTCCAGTAGGCTCTAGTCAGTCTCTCCTGGGGGAAAGAGGTGCCAATGCCCATACTGGATTACTCAAAACAAAGTATCTTCTGTACTTTCAATCTGAGCCACTGCTCCAGTCTAATGGAGCTATGCTGAGTTACACCAGCCAGGATCTAGCCTACAGTGCAGAGGCAAAGGTTAGCACATTCTTTGGAAAAGCATCATGCACCTAATTTCTTGCATGCCATTTTAGGTGCTTATAGATTTATGCTGTTTACTAGAGGTGCAAGGTAGCTCCCACAGTAGTCTCTCGGGGGAAAATGCAAGGCTTTAGGACAGCACTGTGAATATTTAGGCTGAGATTGTCAAAGGAGACTAAGGGAGCAAAGCACCCAGATCCCATTGGAATTCAACAGAAGTGTAACTCCCACTCCTTTGACAATCCCAGCCCTAGACAGCATTGTCATACTTCCTACTTAGAGCAAAACAAAGTTTTATTTCCAAAATGCACTCAGCACTCAGCACCCAGAGAAGCCCACTTCTTGCTATTTGCCCTGCAAGGCTCTAGCACCATGAGGAGTGTCAGCATGACACACCCTGTGTGACGGGGCAGAGCGGCCCTGCACTGGTGCCGCAGGGGTTAACCCTTCCTTCTTGGGAGAGGAAGCCCCATCCCGGAAGTCCTGCTGGGCATGCTCCAACTGGAGGCTAAGTATAAAAGCCTGCAAAACTGCTCAGTCAGGGCTGACCACCGGAGGAGAAGGACACACACAGCCAGCTTCCGAGGAGGAACAGCCCATGGTCCAGGATCCAGCCCGGCCGGCTTGTACCCTGCATCCCAGACGGAGGACCCGACAGAGGGGTACGGACCGGGAAGCCCCCCGGAGGGGAGAATACGACGTTGAGGGTAGGAAGTGACCCAGGGGAACCTTAGGGACAAGCCGCGTTAAAGCAGCACTGATGCTGTGTGTTGCGGGCGGATCCCCGCCGAGCCATCAGCAAGGGGAACCCCGCCAATAGGAGAGCCCTGGGTCGGAACCTGGTGGAGAGGGTGCGACTGGGTCCCCCTACTCCTCCAACCATTAGGCGACACTTCCCCACCTGAGAGGAGGAAAGATGGACTCTGTCCATTGGGCCACACTGCCCTGATACTCGGGGCGAGTTGTATGGACTCTGGCCATTGGGCCACGGTGCTCTGATACCCGGGGCGAGCACGTGGGAACCTGCCATTAGGCCCCATCGGGATGCCCTTAAAGAAGGCAGGCTGGGAAATTTGAGAGGCGAGGCCCTGGTACCCCACCCTCCCCTGCCACAAAGGGGTGCGGCAGTGCCAGACCCGTCACACCTGCCCAAGCCATCCCCAGTTTAAGCCCTGTCCTCCACTGAGTATTTTGTAGAAATCTGACTTGCTGTGTAAAGTAGTCTGTCCCCCAGCTCCGTTTATTGCTGAGGAAAGGACTTAGTGTATCAGTAATTCTTCAAAGAGCAGGGTAAGCAGTGTATGTTCAGCAACTACTCTTGAGTAGTTAATGTTTTTCTTTTAATCTGTCTCATGAGTGCTTATCACTGAAAGAAGAGATTACCACATGTAGCATGACGGGAAACTGCTTGGCACACACATTTAAAAGAATTAACAAACTAAACAGCGCCAAAGCAAAATTACCTTATAAAATGGCATATTGTGTCCTTTGAACTGGTTTCAGCTGGTGCCAAGAGCATCCAAAAATGAGTACATGGGGAAATGTCTCTTTGGTGGAACTTTCCTTTGTGTCAGTCTTGGCCTTTTATAGTAATGACAAAGTACCAGACATGATTGGCTCTTTACCTGTCTTTCTAGTTTGTGACTCATGCCTGGCTAGTCTTATAGCGGAGCTGTTGTTGCTTCTGTCTATAATCAGGGGCGGCTCCAGGCCCCAGCACGCCAAGCGCGTGCTTGGGGCAGCATGCCGCGGGGGGCGCTCTGCCGGTCGCCGGAAGGGCGGCAGGCAGGGTGCCTTCGGCAGCATGCCTGCGGAGGGTCCGCTGACCCTCCACAGGCACGCCTGTGGGAGGTCGACCGGAGCCACGGGACCGGCGACCGGCAGAGTGCCCCCCGTGGCATGCCGCCGTGCTTGGGGCGGCAAAATGTCTAGAGCCGCCCCTGTCTATAATACACAGTAAACCATGCTAATCATGATATCTATGTGCCATCTCTTTCACCCTGTCCCCCCTATCTGTGGGAGAGGGTTGTGGTGTTTGTGGTTGCAGTAGAGATGCCCTGGACCCAAGTACCCCTAGCTTTAGAAACGTTTGGCTCTACCTCAAGTTCATTTCTAATAGCATTTTTTTTAAATTAATTAATTACTTCCCCCCCACACACACAAAGCTTGTGTCTTTCTTTTAAGGGTACTTCTGATTTTAACAAAGTGTTTGCAATAGCTGGACACAATTTTATATCTGGAAAGCTTTTACCCACTTTAGAAAAGACAGCTACGTTTCAATTGTTGACACTTTTCTTGTCTTGACAGTGACTGCAGCATATAATCCAGTGCTGCCAATCAGATCTGAAGAAAAGAAATAGTAGTTGCTTGACTGTGAATCATTTCTGCACCTTAATTAATGTAAATATTGAGTTTGTACAAATAATCCTGACAATTTGAGACATGCCCAACTTGCTTTTGTAACTAGTGCTAAATGTTTTCCATCCAATACCAGGACACAACGCCTTTGGGCAATGTCATTTATTTTAACACTCTTTTTTGGGGAGCGAATGTATTAGAATACAGTACCTCTAAACAGAGCCAGTCAACATCTGCAAAAAAATTATTATCTGCAGATGAAACCTGAGCCAAAATCCATGGAAATCAATGGAAAAGTTCCAATGGAGTCTGGATCTGGCCCATATTCTTTAGAATTTCAAATGCGTTCTCTTTTTTCCTGTGATTGCAGCCCTTTTGTATTCATTTTCTGGAAATATTCTCATGAATGCATTTATGGGAAGGAATGTTCAATGGAACAAAGGACATTTAAGCAAGCACTTCAGCATATTTGTGGAAAGCAAATTCTGAATTTGCAGTTATGTGTATTTGCACCAGAAACCTGATGCTAGGAGTTGTGTTTATCTAATTAGGGGACATCAAAACAGCTCAAGTGTTTCATTCTATACTGCTTGGAAACAACCTACTGTCCAAAAGTTTGTCACGTCAGCTGACAAATTCACAAACAGAAGAAGAAGCAATAAAGTATATTATTTATTACAAATTATTTGTCCAGCTCTGATTCCATGTTATTGGTTCAAATCTGTCACAAGCTGGTATTAGTTACTGAAACACACTATCATGTGATAGCACCTAATTGGCTTATGCACAATGAGTTCATGGCTTCACTCCATTTCCTAGTAGACAGGCGTTGTCAGAAAACTATCAGCATTAGCCCTAATTGGCTAATTATCCTCAGCTTCCTGGTCAGGGACTGAATCAGCATGGAGTTCCTCCTCAGTCTTAGGGCATGTCTACACTACTGCATGGGGTCGATCTAAGATATGCAACTTCAGCTTACTGTGGTGTCTTCACTGCAGTAAGTCTACAGCTGTCGCTCTCCCATCAACTTTGCTTGTGCTCCTCATTCTGGTGGAGTACCAGAGTCAACGGGAGAGCGCTCAGATCCAGCGGGTAGTGTAGACAAGTTCTTAGAGGTAGGGTGACCAGATGTCCCATTTTTAAAGGGACAGTCCCGTTTTTTGAGACTTTTTCTTATTAAGTCGCCTATTATCCGCCATCCCTGACCTATTTTTTCACACTTGCTATCTGGTCACCCTATAGAGGTGTCATTTCCTCCAGGCTGAGATGCATTGACAAGGACACATGGGGATTGCTCAGCTGAATCTATGGGTATGTCTACACTTAGAGTTGGGGTGTGATTCCCAGCTCAAGGAGACATTCCCCTGCTAGCTCTGATCAAGCTAAAAATCGAGTATAGCTGCAGCAACATGAGTGACAGAACAGGCTAGCCACCCCGAGCACGCCCCGATGGTTTGGGTGGGTATGTACTTGGGGCGGCTAGCTCCTTCAACTCCCTATGATGGCATGGCTACAGTCTGTGACCTAGAGTGAGTTTGGGTATGTCTACACTACCAGATTAGTTCGATTTAACTTAATTCGAATTTGTGGAATCGACCTTACAAAGTCGAATTTGTGTGTCCACACTAAGGACACTAATTCGACTTTGTGAGTCCACACTAACGGGGCAAGCGTCGACATTGGAAGCGGTGCACTATGGGAAGCTATCCCACAGTTCCCGCAGTCCCCACTGCCCATTTGAATTCTGGGATTTCCCCACAATGCATGCTGGGGGGAAAAATGTGTTGAGGGTGGTCTTGGGTAACTGTCATCATTCAACGTGCTTTCGGACGTCTCAAGGGGAGATGGAGGAGCTTACTGACTCGCTTGGATCTCAGCGAAACCAATATCCCCATTGTTATTGCAGCTTGCTGTGTGCGCCACAATCTCTGTGAGAGAAAGGGGGAGATCTTTATGGCGGGATGGGAGGTTGAGGCAAATTGCCTGGCTGCTGATTACGCTCAGCCAGACAGCCGTGCAATTAGAAGAGCCCAGCGGGAAGCGCTGTGCATCTGGGAGGCTTTGAAAGCTAGGTTCCTCAGGGAGCAGGGTAACCTGTGACTGTTCAGTTTCTTTACAGAGAAGCTGAACCTGCCCCTGCTTCAGTTACTGTTGACTTTCTTCTGCGGTTACATACCCCGTTCACCACGTTTCCCCCCTTCCAACACACGTTTAAAAATAAAGTTAATGGAACATTGTTAATTAACAACATTTTCTTTATTAATGAATTCGCGTTAAAGGGTTGAAACAGGGACGCAGACTGTGGTGGGTAGGGTGTGCAGTGATGTTAACACTGCTTCTACACTCGAGGAATGATAGGCTCCTGCTCCTAGAGCGGTCTGCAGTGCTGGACTGGTTGTTTCAACGGAGCCTGCCATCCCTCCTTTTCGGGAGTCTGTGTGCGGGGGCTACGTGACCTTGTGGTGCGGGAGGACGGTTACAGATTCCCCTGCTGCGTGGCTCTGTGGTCCGGGACAAGGACCGCTGCATAAGTTCTGTAACCGCCCTCCCATGCCACAAAGTCACGTACCCCCCACCCACACAGAACATGGAAAACACCTCCCAGACCGACCGGGGTGCCTACTGACTGCACTGTGTGTGTGACCTGCTGTTGATCCTGCCCCCGTGTCTGTACCCTGGTAAAGGTGACTGTCCTATGCAATTAACAACCCCCTTCACAGACAGTCTTCTGTAGAAAAACTTGACGGAAATAGTAATTAACAGCAAACTACTTTTAATAATCAACTACACAGTTAGGGGATGAAACTGGGATTGGGGCTTCGGTGAGCCAGGAAGGGAAGGACTTCTCAACATTTAGGGAATGAGAGCCTTCTTGTATTTGTGCACTCTGCAGGGGTGCAGTGACAGTTTTCATGGCCCCTGTCACCCCTCCTTCTTGTTACTTTGGGTGAGGGGGGTTTGGGACTTTGTGGTGGGGGAGGGCGGTTGCAGATACAGTGCAGGGGGTCTCTGTCCTCCTGCCTGCGGTCCTGCAGAACATCCACAAGGCGCCGGAGCGTGTCAAATTTTCCCTGGGCATTTCCTGTGTGGCTGGTCAGAACATCCAAGCTCGGACTGCTGTCCAGAGCGTCAACAGAGTGGTGCACTGTGGGATAGCTCCCGGAGCTACTAAGGTCGATTTCCGTCCACACATAGCCTAATTCGACATAGCCATGTCAAATTTAGCGCTACTCCCCTCGTCGGGGAGGAGTACAGAATTCGAACTAAAGAGCCCTCTAGGTCGGACTAATTAACTTCCTGGTGTGGACGGGTGCACGGTTAAGTCGAATTAATGCTGCTAAATTCGACATAAACTCCTAGTGTAGACCAGGCCTATGTGTCCTCAAGCAGGGGATCTCATCCCTAGTTCCAAGTGTAGACATAACCTAGGAGAGGACTTCAATTTCGCGAGTCAGATGGACTGGTATCTCTCAGCACCATTACATTTTCATAAGCAGACAACACCTAGACAATCAAATTTGACAAATCTGGCCTCAAGTTAGGCACCTAAATCTATAATGTCAAATATAATTGAATACCGTAGGTTTCACTGGCGTAGAGCAGCCACAGTTCTCATTATCCTCAATGGGAGCTGTGAGTGCTCAGCAGCTCTGGAAATCATGTCACTTACTGAGGTGTCTAACTGTGAATAGAACTAAATTTTGTCACCCATATTTGAACATTTTGGCAAATGTGGCTAAAGATTCTAATTGACGGTGGTGTAGCTGAGATCAGAATCTGGCTGTATGTGTATATGAGAATATGCCTGGGTTTTATACATGATAAAAATGTTGAAAGGTTCGGAGGGTTCAGAAAAGAGCTATAAGAGTGATTTGGAGATTAGAAAATCTGCCTTACAGTGAGAGACTTAAAGAGCATAATCCATTTAGATTATTGGAAGGAGTTTTAAGAAGTAACCTGATCTTCACCCATAAATTACACACGGAGAAGATATCTGGTAGTAGAAGGCTCTTTAATCTGACAAAATCCAATGGCTGCAAAATGAAGCTAGCCAAACTCAAACTAGAAATAAAGTGCAGATTTCTAACAGTGAGAATAATTAACCATGAGAACAACTTCCCAAAAGATCTGGTGGATTCGTGAAATCTTTAAATCTAGATTAGATGTCTTTCTAAGAAATATGCTGTAGTTCAACCAGACATTAGTCCTTGATGCAGGACTAACTGGGTGACATTCTATGGCCTGGGCTATATAGGAGGTCAGGTTTGATAGTCACTGATCCCTTTTACAGTGTTGCCAACTTCTGCAATTCTAGCCCAACTCTCACAATAATGGATGTTTTACGTAGTGTCAGTTCCTGGGGACAACGGGTTACATGAGCATCTCTGCTTTAATTTAAAAAAATAACTTTCTACTGGTTCTGGTTATGGAGAGAAGCTTGAAAATGTGACTCATGGGTGAAATTTTTCAGACAAAACATTTTTCCAATAAGTAACGCAAATCTGGGTCTACCAAAACATTTCACAAATGTGTGTTAAATTCACCGAATTGTTTTGGTTGAAACCCCATCCCCCCAAACAATTGAAGCATTTTGTTTCGACATTTTTGAAACAAAACGTTTTGAGTTTTTGATTCAAAATGACTTTTCAAATTTTACTTCAATTTTATTTTAAAAAAAGGTTTTAAAAACCCTCAAAACCAAAAAGGTTCATTTCAGGTTCAAGGAAACATGTTCAACCCAGCATGAATTTTTTTCAAGTTTTTCAGTAAGCTGACCAAACCAGAAGAATCAGTTACTCACACAGTTTTACTCAAGTGCTCTCCAAAGGTTCAGAAACCAGAGGCAAAGAGAACCAAAAAAGTATTATTTTTAACCCAGTCTCATGATTTATAACCCAGTCTCATGAGTTTTGGGGCCTGACTCATGATATTTCATTGTCTTATGTTAGCAATGATGCCTTAAGGGCTTTGAAGTCTCTGAGTCGCTACATCAGAGCCTCGCTAATTTGCACCGACAAGTTGGAAACCCATAGCAAACTAAGGACTAAACGAACAAATAATTTTCAGCAACAATGCATCACAAAATGGTCTCTGATCATTTATCTGAACAACTGAAGTTCAGTTTTAATTGATTAAATGCTGTTGTATATTTTGTAATAGTGAAGCCTGAGTAATATGAGGCCTCACAACATCACACTGCTGTTAAATCTTTGCTGAGAAATTGGGAGAGACCGCCAGGATTTTGTGCAAATTATAAATCATGTATGTTAGTGACTTGTGAATCAGTGCGGTTTTACTGTAACTGTCTTTATAGGTTTCCTAGCTCTTTTTTAATCTGTGGCCCTGTTAGCCATAGTTTTTAGCAAACTGTGTCTTTAAATTTCCCAGGCTGATGCATCATGCTCAATTACATCAATCACCTCCTGTACGCCTATAACTGAGTTTAACTCATTCTAGCAATGACTTGTCACCTTAACAAATTCAGAAAGATCTGATTTACTGCATAAAGGCTGTTAACTACAACTAGGAGGGTCAACCTTCAGCTGTTTACAGATTATTTTCAAATATTTCTCTGTATTTGATGATTTATAAATCCCATGTAACCCATTTTCTTTCAACAATAAATGACAAGTGGAAAGCCCCTCCTCAGTTCTCTTCCCAGGACCCTGACAGTCTGGGAAAATTTTCCCTTTAGGCCACTTGCCTATTTAAAGTGTAAAGTCTGACTGATTTTACAAGGGAGGAAGAAAGAGTGAGGGTGTCATTGTGTTTCAGAACCTTTATCAGGAGTTTGGCCAGCCCTGTCCTGGGTAATTTGCTTGTTAGCTTGATGAGAGACCTCACAGGTGTTACGGAGAATAAGCTACTGGTATATGGGATGTATAGAGTATTTGAAGATACACATCCTCGATACACTCTCTCTCTCTCTGTTTGTGTGTTGGAAAAAGGTGACACAAGCACATAATATAATTGTTTGAATAATGATTTGCTAATGCCATTTCAGGGGAAAAGAAATGGAGGATTTAGTCCCCCTCTACACCTACACACATTTCTGTTCTGAGGTAGGAGAATCATTATTGTTAATAGAGTATCAACTAGGGACCCCAATTGAGATCCGAGACCTTTGAGCTAGTGTTATAAACACACAAAGTACAGAAAGTTCTTGCCACAAATTTCTTACAGTCTACATCAGAGATACAGACAAAGGCAATGTCTTTACCTCCATTTTACAGGTGGGGAAATGAGGCACAGGGAAATGATGTGCTTTGCCTAAGGTCCCATAGGAAGTCAGTGGCAGAGCTGAGAATTAATCCAGATCTCCTGAGTCCCGATTCAGTGCTTATTATGAGTTCACATTATGGTATCAGCTAGAGCGTCGGGGCCAGAACTCAGCTTGTGTAAATTTGCGTAGTGCCCTTAAGGTCACTCTATTTACTCCAGCTGAGAATCTGGCTCATGGTATATACCGATATACACTGTGATACTAAGTATTCCTTTCTATGGGCCTCATCCTGCACCATTAAAGTCATTGCGAGTTTCAGTATTGGCTTTTGTGGGAGCAGGATTGAGGCAGACTTTTTATCCATCCTGCGTCTCCCATATCCCAGGCAAGAGCTCTAACCCCAGGACCAGAGAGTCAGTCACGCTCTCTGTCTCTGAGCTAGTGAACACTTAATTATTTATACAAAGTGGAACAGCTCCAGCAAGGGAGCTTGAGAGAGAAAAAAGTTTTGTTGAAAAATTTTCAACCAGCTCTGTAAAATCACCAGTCACTGTGGAAAATCTTGGCCATCCTCTTTTAAAATGAATCTTCTGGTGAAAGACATTGTCAGGAATGAAGCCTTCGGCTGAGCCAATCTCCAGGCAACCTACCAAGTGCAGCAGGCCTGTAGCAGCTGTCTGATTGGTTGGAAGAGTCAGCAGACCAGCTCTTAAGCCCAGCAGCAGCAGCAGCCATTCAGCAGCTGCTCAGAGCATTCACCCATGGCTGCAATAGCTCTTGAGCCAACTGGTTCCAGGCCGCTCCTGCCTCACTCCAGGTAATCTAGTTGTGACCCCCAGCTTTGATTCCTGATTTCCGACTCCAGCTCTGACCCTGGGCACCTATTTGGCTCCATCCACTAAGCATGACCACCCACATCTCAGTTTCTGACAGTTTGAGCAGGACAAAACACCAACAATAAGGGGACTAAAGCTGATACAGCGAGCATGTATTCTACAAAGCCCAATCTCTCTCTGACAGAGATAGTAGGAACTCTACAGATGTTCCAGGGCCAGATTCCCAGGTGCAGAATGCAGTCCTGCAAGCTCAAGCCACACCACCTTCAGCTCCAACTCTGGCTCCCCACAAACCCAAGCTCCCCCTGCCTGACACATTTAATGGCAATCACCAAATTTTGTAGGTTCCTAAATCAGTGTTGGCTCCTATTTCTGCTATGCCTGCAGTTGTGCCTCCCGGCCAAACCCAAATGACATTGATTATCAGTTTACTTACAAGGAAGGCCTTGTCTTGAGCATCTCTGCTCCTGGGAAAAATCAAGAGGACAATTTGAGGACTTAGTCCTTTCCCCACGGGGAGGGGCAGTGGGGAAAGGAGCAGAACACCAGCAGCTCCTTTTGTGGCTGTACTGCATGCCTTCCCCACCCCCCCAGCCCTGTCTTCTGGCAGGGCTGCAGCTGGGAGCTGGAGGAGACCCTGCCTGGAAGGGCTGGGGGTGGTACAGCTGTGCTGGAGGAGCTGCCAGCATGGGGCCACATTCTGCTGCTCCTTTTTCTGGTACGCCATACCAGCTTGTGATGGGGCACACTCGCCCCGCACTGGATGGGAAAGGGTTAATCGTACATTGTGGGCTGAGGAAACCACACCCCCTTCACTCTACTGGGCATGCTCCAGGTGTACCAATATAAAGGGGAGCAGCTCGGCTCAGTTGGGGCAGACTGCCATGGAGGAAGAACGTACGCTGCCTGCTCCAGCCAAGGCTCAGCAGAAGCTTGTGACCTTAGGAGCTGGAGATACTGCAGCCCAGGCGGACACCAAGGCAACCCCGGAGGCCTCGCAGAGCTTGGAGGAAGGACAGACCAGAGAACCTAGACATAACAGGGAGGCCCAGACCACAGCAGCAAGGATGACAGCAGGAAGCAGCCCAGGGGAATCCGATGGCAGACTGGTGAGTAAGCCGAAGCCTTGAGTCAGCATGTTTCGGTAGGAGCAGGGCCGGCTTTAGGAAGCGCGGGGCCCGATTTGAACAGTTTCGACAGGGCCCCGGCAGGGATGACTAAAAAAAAGAAAAGAAAAGAAAAAAAACCACACACGTAAAAAAAACCAAACATGTGGCGCTTGTACTCACCGGGCGGTGCTCCTAGTCTTCAGCAGCGGGTCCTTCACTCGCTCCAGGTCTTCGGTGGCACTGAAGGACTGCCGCTGAAGTGCTGCTGAAGACCCGGAGCAAGTGAAGGACCCGCCGCTGAGGACCCAGAGCGCTGCCCGGTGAGTAAAAATTTAAAAGGAGCCTCTAGCCAGGGAAGGGATTCTCGGCCACTTGCCCCACCCCGCAGCGGCTCTGCCACTGGGCACGGGGCCCTCTTAGGCGCGGGGCCTGATTTGGGGGAATTGGTGGAATTGGCCTAAAGCCGGCCCTGGGTAGGAGCCTTTCCCCGCTGACTTAATGGCCCACACTACAGCCAGTACCAGGGCCCTGGGCTGGGGTCCGGTGGAGAGGGAGGGCCCAGATCCACCTTCTGGGGGGCACAACCCTTTCCCCTGTGTCCGACATTGGCCGCTAAACCTTACTGCCCTACGAGCAAAGGCTAAATTATTGATTTGGGCCACTAGGCCTTACTGACTTCCGAGAAGGGGCATATTTCCTGACTCTGGCCATTAGGCTGTACTGCTCTGCAAAAAGGGGCGAAGTTATTGACTTGGGCCACTGGGCCTTACTGCCCTGTGAAAAGGGGTGGTTTGATGGACACTGGTCCCTAGGCCTTACTGCCCAGTGACAAGGGTGAATTTATGGACTCTGGCCACTAGGCCGTACTGCCCTGCTGATAAGGGTGAACATATAGACTGGCCTATCCGGTGATTCTGGGGCAAGACTGGCCATGGTTCCGAGAACTATTGCAAGAGTCCACCCAGAACCCTCTGGCAGGAGAAGGCGAGAGGCAGATAACAAGAGGGCTTCTTGGGAGGGGTCGGGATGATGATGACCTAGGGGAAGGACCCTCCGGGTCCACCGACACCCCTGAACCCCCACCTACACAAACAGATTCCTCTGTCAATGAGGCGCAGACAGAGCTTGAACATGCTGGCGACTTTATCCAGGAACAACGAGAGGACCCTACATTTAAGCACGCCTGGGAACAGGCCACCGCTAGGGAGCAAGAAAAGGGGGGCGCTACCCTAAAACCCCAAGGCAAGACCGCTTCTATTGGCTGGTGGAAGAGCCACAGACTTGACAAGTACTCTGTCAGCTGCTGGTCCCCCAAAGGTTGTGCCAGGGCCTTTTTACACCTTGCTCATTCAGTGCCCTGGACCCCTTCAAGATTATAGAACAGGTAAATCCAGTGGTCTTCAGGTTGCAGATGTTGGGGATCCACCCCATCTTTCACATTTCACTTTAAAGCCCTACACTGAGAACCCAGACCCATACCGCTCCAGCCCACCAGCACCACCCATAACAGTCCATGAACAGGAGGAGTACTTGGTCCACTGAATCCTCGACTCTCTGCAAGTTAGGGGATGGCTCCAGGATCTGGGGGACTGGGAAGGCCACATTCTGGATGAGAGGTCTTGGGAACCAGTAAAGAATATCCATGCTCTGGAGATATTGTGAGACTTCCATCGGAAGTCCCTTGAGAAACTGGGGGCTGAGGCCCTTAAGAGGCACCCAGTCCTGCTCCTGCCTTGGATCCAGCTTTGCCCCTGCCTTCCCTCAATTCAGGTAACCCAGCTCTGACCCTCGGCTCTGGCATCTGACCTGTGACTCTTGCTCTGACCCTTGGGTTCTATTTTTGGCTACTGACACTGGCTCTGACCACTAGCCATGACCTCCCAAATTCTGGTCTATGACAAGGACAATCAGGTGGTTTTGAACACAGCATTGGAAGCCCAGACCTCCTGAATTCTAATCCTGCTTCTGTTACTGATTCACTATGTGGCCTTGTGCAAATCAATTAAACTCTCTACCTCAGTTTCCCCAACTGTAAAAATGGGGATAATATATTTACAAGCCTTGCTAGGGGCGAAGAACTGCGTCCATGCTATTTTCATTGTTCCAGTGTCTCCTGTACTCAGGGCCGGCTCCAGCTTTATTCTTCGGTGGCAATTCGGCGGCCGGTCCTTCCCTCCGAGAGGGACTGAGGGACCTGCTGCCGAATTTCCGCCGAAGACCCAGACGTGCCGCCCCTCTTCATTGGCCGCCCCAAGCACCCGCTTCCTCCGCTGGTGCCTGGAGCCGGCCGTGCCTGTACTCCCAAGCCCAATGTGCTTGCCTGGCCCAGGCACGAGTTGTATTGCCTTTTAGACTAAACTCTTTGAGGAAGGAACTGTCATTTTCTATGTTCGCACAGCACCCAGCAAAACTGGGTCCTGACCTGCCCTTGTCTCAGCAGCAGTATACGTGTTTAAGAAAAGGAAATAGTGTGAGGTGTAAGTAGTTAGTGCTCGCAAAGCTTTTCGAAGAGGATAAGTGTGCATTGAAGCAAAATGGTGGTTAAACACTAGCGAACCAGAACTGGGAGCATTTTACGGTCACTTGGCACAGGTGTCAGTGGCTACCCGAAGTGCAAGGCAATGGAGAGTCAGGCCCAGGCCCTCTGTGCTCAGTCTCGTTATTATTGTAGGATAGAAAGAGCTGTTCAGATTCTGCAAACAGAGTTATTTTCAAAGGGAGAAAGTGAACATGTCCATGGTGTAATTAAAAGCAGGGGGAGTGAGCTGCTGTGTTAACTCTTTTCCAAACACAGCTTCCTGGAGGGACCCTTGAGCATTGCCCAAGCACAAGGCTTGAGTTCTTGCCAACCCTATTTGAGTGGGGGGTGGAGGGGAATGTTTTCTTGAGAAAAGCTACCCTATTAAAGCTTTCTGTTGCCAGGGGAATGAAGGGAAAATTCAGGAAAACTCCTTTTTATGTTCTTTATGATGTTTACTCTGCTGCATAGTGCCAAAAGAGGGATGAGAGACTACAACACAGCACAGGGCTGCAAAAGCTGTGTGTACTTAATAGGGTGAAACACATGGCTGTGTTTCTCTTTGCCCTCTGCTGAGAGCTGTAGGGAAGATCTGGCCTAAATAACGAAATGAGAAACCATGAGACTGACTGCTAGTGCTCATCAATCAGCTCCTCCCCCCACCCCCACGCCTATCCCACTGCTCTGACAGGAAGTACACAGCGGATGTTTAATGAAAAGGCTGCTGCAGCTTATCTTCACGTGCAGGGGACTTCTTTGTGAACTCATTTGCTTTGAAAAATATGTGGCCCAGTATGCTGGTATTGTTGCCTCCCATTTTAAGGATGGCCATATGATTCATATAGAAGTTGTGTAATATATTTGCCAAGGAAAGCTTCCCCACCATTCACTCACTCTGCTAGGAATAAAGTTAGCAGGAGGTCATTGAGGTCATAAGATCTGGCTGTTATTGCATTTTACAGGAAGGAAGATATGTTGTCTTAAGATCAGCTTATCAGCTGACTTTCCTGTGAAGAAGACAGAGACTATTTTCCTGTGCATCACCACCCCCGTAATTCCCAAACGAACCCTCTCAGTTTGAATCTCCTGTCAGCTCAGCTGTGTGCAGCTCTAACAGTTCAGTATTAAGCAAACAAATAAAAACGCCATTGTAAGGCCATTCAGAATCAACATCTCTTATCAAGCTGACTAACAAGGAGGGATAAACCTCTTCTTCAGTGCTGCCTGTCATCTCAGTCACTTGTTCTCTCTTGGTGTCAATGACCAACTAAATCTGTTGTGATGAAATGGGGTTCTAACTGTTTGAAGAGTTCCTTACAAGGACATTGTAAGCAACAGAGAGCTAAGAAGTCTTGTCTAGTTTGAAGATGGTTGCTTTTCAGTTTGTTGTTTTGAAACTCGGATTTACTCTGAGGTTTTTTATTGTTTATTGTTTGTTTGTTTGTTCTGTTTTTTTTTTTTTTTGCCAACTGATTTTTTTCCCCATGCAATTGTAAAATCACTGGCCATATGTTTTTTTGGTGTTGGGGTCCTCTCTGCCCAAAGTCCTGCTTTCATAAGGTTTTCAGTTGGG
This sequence comes from Mauremys reevesii, assembly GCF_016161935.1. Lineage (NCBI taxonomy): Eukaryota > Metazoa > Chordata > Testudines > Geoemydidae > Mauremys > Mauremys reevesii. The sequence goes on along the minus strand of NC_052628.1, from coordinate 33,794,489 downwards.
GAATGGTTGTCTGTTTCCTCTCTCTGTGACAGATGCATTTCTGTGATCAGCAAAAATGCAGATGTTACAGATTCACTAAGGCATGGTCTTATTAGCTAATGATTCTTAATCTTTGAAGGATTACACATATTGAATAATGCTATTCATTGATAAACAGTTCAAGGGGATCGTCCTGGTTTCCAAAGTATTTACAGTGACAGCTTTAATTGATTATGTTCACTTCCTGTGCACCCAGAAAAACTAAACTAACCCTCCAGTGTTTTGTGCATCTTAAAAGAGCTGATTAATCTAGCAAGAAACAGCACTTGTCAGACAAAACTCTCTGGTTTCAAATTATTTCTTTTATGGGACAGAAACAACTAAAAACCCTGCATTACACAGGCCTTTCTTTAATATCCAGTAATTTCTGAAATGATAATCTAGTAAGATTTTTCATCCAACCAAGCATGACTGTACTTTGCTTTTGTCTATGTTGAAATTCTTTAGCCTTTAATACTCCAAGCCTTTGGATTCCAGTAATAGTCAAGAGGGCAGAGAGGGGTTGAAAACTGGGTCAGCATGGACCCGATTCCATTCCCACTGAAATCAATAGGACTCTTGTAATTGACTTCAATAAGAGCAGGTCAGGCTTCGTATCAGCTTTTCCTGAGGCAGTTTCATTAACAGTGACTTGAGCCCCTCCTCTAAAGCTTTTCGGCATCTACATCCTACTGAAAATATTCTGTGTCCAGGTTTCCATGCCCAAGGCAGGATCCACTCATGCAATTTATATTCGGCAGAGGAGAAGTAAGAAGCCTAAATTGTTAGTTTGTGTAAATTACTGTGCATCATTTTCATACTTGGAATATATTTTAGGTATTTTGAACACTTTACATACAATAGGAAATATGCTTGTATCTAGTACTATATCTATTTTAAATTTCAGTTTTTATTCTCAAACATGTTAGCAATATATCTTACGTACTAAGTAAAAGCAGCTGTATACAGATATCTAATATTCTGCCTACCAGAATATTCCCCACATTATCTACGAAGTTAAACGCATGGAATACTGACGAAATGGTTTAGTAAAAGCTTTAATAGATCCTTAATGAACTCAGCAATATAACTCTAAAATACCAAGACATTTTTAAAGTGCATAGGATATACTAGAGATGTGGCATTACATAAAATGGACTCGTACTGTTCTGTTTATCCTAAAAAAATTGGGAACGCCTCAGTCACATTGAATTTAAATCAGAATATTGCAGACTGAATTATAGCAAAACTCAAATGGGAAGGAAAAGGGAAAAACTTTCGTGGTTTGTTGTTGTCTGAATGGCTTTTAGTTTCAACTTTTTAATTTGCCACATGCCAGCTTACATCTATGAAGCAACCTTGTTTGAATTTCTACAAAGAATCTCATTCTTTTTCAGTAAAAAGATCTGGCAATAATTTTGTTGGCACTAGATGAAGAGCTTGTTTATTCCACTGGTGATGGCTTCTGTTGTTATCTAGTTTAATGAAAGATCCATAAAAAAAGCCCCAAATAAACAAACAAACCCTGTGAAAGTTTGTGGATAAAGATTATGTGCATTTGCTTTGGATATAGTACTGACCGGATGATGGTGATGTGGTGTTAATAAAATTGCTTCTTACAAGCAGAGGCCTTTATTCAAAGGATACTAGATCACCAGTGACGTGAGTTACCGGGCCTCAGATAGACCTGTGACTAAACTCAGTGTTTGCACTTTACAGTTGTTCTCACACACTCTATAGGTTGGCTCAAAACACTTATGAAAAGCGTATTACTTATGGTAATAAAGCAGGTAAAAAATTTTCAGTTGTGAAACAAAATACGGTATGAATCTTTCTACCATTTGTAGTTATTAAATTCTATAGGCCTGTATTATCTATTTTAATATGTAGTTTTAGTTTCTAGATTTATTTTTTTTAAATAAACATACAAACAGAAGACAGTGAACAGAAAGAATTTGTGATTGTTACTTACTGCGAAAGATTCTTGTGGAAAACATTTCTTATGCTTAGGCTCATAACAGCCTCTCAAGACACACAAATGGCCAGAAGCAGAGAACATGCTTGCTGAGACCTGTTGTGACCTTAAAATGGAGCTGAAAGCACAGTAATAAGGCCATGGAATATGGCTCCTAATTATCACAGAAAGCAAAAATCTGTGGAAGAAGGGCTGTTTCCCACTGTTCATGGTCCTTCCATGTTTTCCCCCAGAATCTTCCTCCCCGGCAGCACAGCTACACTATCTTCCCTCTACGCCATTGGTTGCTCACTCCTGCCATTCAGATAGGTCCTTCAGTTAGATCTCAAAGCTGTGTAGGGAGAGATACTGATGCTCGTATGAGCAGTAAATTCAGTTAAATTGTGGATTTGCCACTATAGCTGAGTAAGGGACAGCACATAGCATTTGTCCCCAGTTTCTTCAGGGAGGAAGTCATCTATGCCACACCTTTACCTGGCACAGCTTAATTCCTCCTCTGGATTGGCCTGTGTACTGGAGGGTGGAGTGAAGACTCTGCCTATCTATGCAGAAGGAAGGAGCAGCAGCCCCAGAGAGGTTGCTGTCCTCCTTCCCCTTGATGCCAGTTGTCCACATAGGAGAATCACAATCTTGCCCTTAAATTGCACTCTGGTCTGAGAGGAGATAATGCACTATAGAGCAACTGTTCCCTGACTCCTTCCCCCTTTGGCTAAACATGCCCCTGAGTCAGGAGTTCAGCTCACATGACGCCAGTCTGAAGGGAATAGAGACCTTTCCCCTCCACAAGTCCCTCAAACCTCATGTCTGTGGCAATGTCCTGGTTTTGCTGCTGTGCACACATGCAGCAGAGAATAGCAGGCTGTAGTCAACTGGAAGAGGCTTTTAAAACAACCAGAAGAGGCCAGGTTACATATGCACCTCTACCTTGAGATAACGCTGTCCTCGGGAGCCAAAAAATCTTACCACATTATAGGTGAAACCGCGTGATATCGAACTTGCTTTCATCCGCCGGAGTGCTCATCTCCCTCCCACCTCACCCCCTGGAGCACTGCTTTACTGCGTTATATCCGAATTCGTATTATATCGGGTCCCGTTATATTGGGGTAGAGGTGTAGTTCATCACTGAGAAGGCACTTACTTGGAGGAGAACTCTATTGTCAACATTACTTTTTACTTTCTCATCAATGTTAACTACCTGCTTTATTGCTCCAGACTAAAAAACTTTAATAATAAAACATTTATGATCTTTTCTTGTGGAAAATAAACAATTTGCCCTTCTCCTGAAACATAATATTAGGATAAATCCATTTCTGGCCTCACTCCACTGAAGCCAATAGAGGGATGCCAGGGATGATTTTGGCCTTACATTAAAAAATAAATAAAAAAATCACGTTTCCCACTTATTGCATTCTGTACATGCTGAAAGTAACTAACTGCCTTAAGATGGGCCATGCCCTCTCTCCCTCCCTGGTTCAATGGAACGGGGGAGACTTTCAAGATGGTTTCTTTTGCTCATCATTTGCTAAGAGAGAGTAATAATAAATTATACGACAAACTGACCATGTTGCCTTCCTGTTAGACCTAAAATAGGATTTTGATAAAATCTAAATAAGGCTTCACCTCAGCAGCAGTTTCCAGAGCACTGCATGAGTAAAATTATGTTGTGTAAAAACCTAAGAATGGGCACTTCTGCAACTCTCGTAAAGCATTTTGCACACATTCATTAATTAAGCCTACAGCACTGCTGAAAATTAGCCTAGTGTGCACTGCAACACAGGATGCTTTCTAAATATTCCCCAGCACTTGAAAATATACAGTGAAAATATGTATTAACACTATATAATTCTGTGTTTCCCTTTTTAAGTCCCGATCCTGCAAAGCAATCTGCCTGCAGGACTCCACATGGATATAAGGGCCTGTATTGATGGATCACTTTGCAGAGTTGGGGCCTTAGTCTGCATTTTTATTTTTTAAGGGATCAAAATGTATGCCTATATTTAGGCACAATTGGGCTCAGTTAAAAGGTGCAATCAAAAACTCAGCATTTCCTTTACAGTCACTTTGTGCTTTTACTTTATTTTAAATGAAGTTTGGGTTTTTGATGCTTAACTTTTAAATATAAATTTACCAAAGAAGGAAGGTGAAAATACTTGTCCTCGGGTGCACATCCCTTCCTCTCCCACTGAAAATAGCCCAGCCCCCTCTGCACTAGTTGGTCCCTTCCCTCCCCTAACCCAAATTCCTCTCCCATCTACCTGCACCTACCACAAGGCAACTAAAACAATGCCCAGCGCTCTGATTACTGATTCATTGACTCCTCCCTACTCCCAGTCCTCCTGTAACCATGCTCAGAAGTCATTCAGAACAAGGAGAGGGTTTCTGGAAGCAGAGAAGATGGTGGTCAGATTCTCAAGACAGATTTCCAATCCAGACAAGCATCCTGTTTGGAATCCCACCCCACTTAATGATCTAACATCCCCCTCACCACTTCAAAAGTAACTTAGTGTGTAAGGACCAGAACACAGCTCTGCGGAGCCTGGGAGGGCTGATATTCCTACACTGCCACCAAGAGGTCATGCAGTAGCACAGCCAGGGAGCACTATGGAGAGTAGGTGTAACCCACACATCTCCTGGGTGTGGTCTTCTGTCTCCTCTAGTGGCACTGAGACAGAGAGAGAGATTAATGAGTCTGCTCTACAGCCTAAGCTAAGGGCCACATGGCTTTTAGCTCATGCAGTAGTAGGGTGACCAGACAGCAAGTGTGAAAAATTGGGATGGGGGTTGGGGGTAACAGGCTTCTATATAAGAAAAAGCCTCAAAATACCAGGACTATCCCTATAAAATCGGGACATCTGGTAACCCTAGGCGGTAGAGGCTCATGCACTAAGCTCCAGAGGCTCCAGGTTCAATTCTGCCAGCCGATGACCGGTGTCTGTTGGTGTTACATAGGCAGCACTTCCTGTGGTACCTAAGAGACCCAGAATGATAGTGCCCTGAGGCCTTCTGTGTGACTAAGCACCCTATTTAACCTCAGGGGTTGACCCAGGAAGTTGTCTGGATAGTAATACAGATTTTGGGCTGCTGCAGTGCCAAACTTTGCTTGATATTCTAGTCTCTGACTCTAGCCTGACTCTCACCCTGATTCCTGCCTCTTGATTCTAACCTGGTACTGCCTCTGGCCTCTGATGCCAGCCTGACTCTGACCATTCCCTTCAGGTACCACCTCTGCTGTCCGGTCTCTGACCCCAATCCTGACTCTTGCTTATGGAACTGGGCTCTTGCAATTCCTCCATCTCCTGCCCAGTGACTACAGTCTCTGGAGGGCAGACCTCAGCCCTAACCACTAGATAAGACTGCCTGTGCCCTGGTCCCTTACACGCAGTTTCCAGGTGTCATCCACCAGAATACTCATCAGATTAGTATGAGTTAATGTAGAACTGAAATACAGCATGATGGAAGACACTATATTTGCATACTGCACCTGTTAAGCACTACTATTTTTTCAGTGTATGTGGTTTGGGTTTTATTTAACTAGGATGTGAGGATGGAGAGAGGAGGGCACTTCTGCCTGCCTGTCTGATGATTCCTGCACTTTTGCCTAATTTACTTTCCCTAACTCCTAACAGAGATTGGTTTGAGCCCTGAAGCATGATATTTCACATCCTGTCTCAAACTCTAGTTTTTAGTATTTGCTATTGTAACTTGTTATCCATACAAAACCCAGTCCTGCTTTAAATCTTGCTAAGTACTAGGCATTCATAATAAAGAAAAAAATCCGCATTCAAGGACAGGCAGCCAACAGCTGTTCTCCCAGTTCTTGGAGACATTATCACGTCACAAAGGCCCCTTTAGGATCACCTCCTATAGAAGGTCTACATCTCAACCGGCTAGTGGGTCCTTTTTTCCTCATTCTGCTTTCTCTGCCTCTTGTTTCTTTGTCTTTCTGTTTCAATCTTTTCTTCTCCTTCATTTGTCTATTCTTCCTCCTTTTGTTAACAAGCTCCAATATGGCTGTGATGCTGGCAGATCAGGTGCCAGCTCATGCCAAAGCCCCGAGTTAATTCACTTGTGTATTAGTATAAATCAAAATAATTGTTAAATATATAAAAGTATTTGGTGTTTAACCTTCCTGAAAATTAATGGGATGTTAAGGGAAAACAATGCATGTATCTGTCTCCTGTTCTAATGTAATAGCAAATATTTACATTGTAAATACCCCTGTACTAAATAACCCATCAAACCTAGAAGAAACCTTGTGGGATGCAAATAAAGAACTTTAACAGAAAAGTGCTAATTTGAAGCAAGTGGTCATTGTGCGTGATGATCGGAGGTCAAAAATTCTAAATGCATTCCTCACTCTGTTCTCAAAGGAAAAGCCCATGTGGGTAGGGAACCTGCACAGCAGAGGTCAGATCTAGTGGAAATGGCAGCTCTGGTTTTACGTGCTTATTTAGCAATAACCAACCAACCAACCACATTACATCAACGTTTTCTTCCTGTCTTTTAAATTTCTTTTTCAAAGGCTATCTTAAATTTCCCTTAGAATTGATTTGCCACCATCTTGACATTGTGTCACTAGAAATAAACATACAGCTGAGCCTTTCTGGTACATCTGGAAACTAATAACCCCTTTGGCGCTAATAATCCTCCACAAAATACTTAAGGATTCAGGCACAGCTACTATTTTCATTGTACCATCTGACTCAGCCCTGAGTCACTGTTGGGTTCTTCACAATTTACAGAATCACAGAAAAAGTTAGCGCTAGAAATGACCTAAAAGATCCTCTAGCCCATGTCTCTGCTGATTCAGGACTGTTGTTCCCTTACAATATATTCTCCATTGCTCTCGCCACTCTGATTGTAAGTGACTGGCTCAAATAGGGCCTCTATTAGCTGTTGCTTGGGAGACTATTCCAGAGTCAGCTAAACCTCTTGTTTAGGATTTTTCTTCCTATTCAAAATATTCCTTTAATCTGTGTCATCCTCCTTGATATCCCTCTGAGCAGTCTAACCCTGTCTCATCCTCCCAGATGTTAACACCCTACAAATACTTGCAGGCTCTCTTACTCCTTTATCTGAATCCCATTGAATTCAATGGAAAAACATCCACTGACTTCAATGGGCTTCAGATCTGGCCCCGAGTCCCTGCTTAGCCAAGCTATCAGTATGGGTTTTGAGTTCTCTTCATCTCCACTCATGAATCCTTCTTTCTAGCCCCGAATCATTTTTGTTCTTCTCTGAACCCCCTCTGATTTGTAGGTGTCCTTCTGGTATTGAGGGCCTCAGAACTTAGTGCAGTATTCCAGGGGAAGGCTCACCAGTGTCATAGAAAACTTGATATGGTCGGTGTCATTATGCCTCTGTCTACATAGCCTAACATCACACGGGGCCAGATTTTTAAAGGTATTTAGGTGTCTGAAGACAGAGATAGTAGGATTTTCAAAAGCACCTGGATGCCTAACTCCCACTGATTTATAGTAGCTGGACATCCTGAGCACTATTGAAAATCCCATTAGGTGCCTAAATACCTTAAAAAAGATATTCTATGGGGAACAGGTACCACCATATTACACTTCCAACTCATACATAATTTACTACATTATGTACTGTGACCAGTACATCTCATGCTGTGTTACTCCTGCCAAGTACATATAGGGAGGAAATATATGTAGTTTGGATTATTTTTCCCCAAGATGTTTTATTGTGGGTGTTCCACTCTCATTTGGTTACCACAAATCTCTCCTCGTTTATTTGTATTATTGCTCTGTCATCTCTGCTGGTCTTCACAGCACCTCCTATGTTAGTATAATTTGCAAATCTAACTAATGTGCTGTTCAATGAAACAGGATCTAACATTTGCTATAGCACCCACCACCCTAAAGATAAGGAAGCGGTATACTTAATTTTCTGTATATCATAAAACACTGGTGATACCCAGTCAGCTGACATAACTGATCAAATGCTCAGTTCTTCCATTTTATTGTTACCTGCATGAGCCACACCAAGTATGGCGCACAGTAATGCTCCTCTAGCTGTGCCTGACCAACAAACCTTGTTTTTTTCCCTCCCTCCTCACTTCTCCGTTCATGAGTGTTCAGCTGGAACTGAGAGAAGCCAGGCTGGATAGATTAGCTCTCTGCTTCTTTTTTAATCCTCAGATTTTTTTTGCAGTCCCTCATTAACCATATTGGTCACTTCTTGTGTGATGGGTTCCCCCGGTGCCACTTAGAACTAGGTTACCACTGAGTGCGCTTGATCGACCAGACTGGGTTCTCTTTCAAACTGTACTGCTGAGGCAAGCCTGCCAAGCCCTTTCCCAGGCTCCAGGCCATATTTTACCAGCACTCATACAGGTAGGGACACACCCATCTGCAGCTATACACACAGATGCTGAGATCAGCTCTGCATGGGAAGGCTCAGCCAGGGAACTGCCCAGTACTCAAGTGCACACACCTCTCTAGAGGATAAATCCAAAATGATACTATCTTGCGCTGCACAGAGAATTGTACAGCGTAAGCTCATGAAATTCGCCCCCTCCCTCAATGTGGAGGAAGATATGCAACAGCTTTTTGCACCCCAGTTATGAATTCCACACACTGGGTTTTAGACAAAACAAAAGCAAGTTTCTTGGCTACAAAAGATAGATTTTAAGTAATTATATGGCTAACAAACAGATCAAAGCAGATTACCTATAAAATGAAACAAACATGCAATCTAAGCTTAGTATACTAAAGAAACTGGTTATAAGTAGCAAACTCTCACCCTAATGTTGTTGTTTTAGGAGATTGCAGAGATTCTTGAAGGCAAGCCACACTTGCTTGTAATTTAAAATTCCAGATATTCTTTTCACAGGCTAGAAAACCTTCTTGCCTGGGCTCAGCCCTTCTCGCCTCATCCAGTCTTTTTGTTCTCAGGTGTTTCCAGCAGTCCTCTTTCTTGAGCAGGAGGTCAACGAAGAGCAAACCTCAATGATGTCACTCCCCTGCCTTAAATAGTTGTTGCATATGGTGGGAATCCTTTGTCTCCCAGTGTGGTTCCCACCACCCAGTTAGTGGGAAAATATTAGTATTGCCATGGAGTCCAGTACCAGGTGACTTGGTCACATGACCCTCGCAGCCGTAACTCAGAGGCTGTTTACAGCATCCCCAGGAAGGCTTCCCAGATTAGCATCTTCAAAGACCTATTTTTTCCCTAACGGCCCTTCCCAACTGGCCATCCAGGCTGATTGCATTCTGTCTAGTGGGCGTTCCCCAGGTGTAAACACATTTGTAATAGATGCATAAACAATATTCCTAACTTCAGATACAGAAATGATACATGCATACAAATAGGACAATCATATTCAGTAAATCATAACCTTTCCAATGATATCGCTCATGACCCATCTTGCATAAAATACATCTTTGTCATGCCAGAATCATACCATAACATATCTCTCTGAAGAATATGGGGCAAAGTGTCACACCTTGTTCCTAATTGTAGTGGGGGTACACCTTGGCCCCCTCTAGGTTCAGCCCCTTGGCCCCTCTCCTCCATGAATCAGGGACACTTCAGTCTGGTGCAACATTCATGTTGTTTATTCGTGATCAGTTCCCCACCACCAGTTTCCAACTATTTACAGGCTTTATCACTGCTTGGCCTACCACAGGCCTGGCCAGCAACATGCTAGGCAGCTGCAGCTGACCTCCCACTCTTAGTCTCCACCTCCACTTTCTCTCACTTTCTTCCAGCCTTATAGCTCCTGCTAATGAGGCTGTCAGGTGTGGTCAGTTACCAGGCAAACATAGGACAGTTCACCCAGCCCCAATCCATTCTCCCTGATTAGGACTGGGGTGGCAGAAGCTGATTAAGGGCTTCTCCAGCAGCACCCTACCACACTAATGTTTTCCTTTTTCAGAGTCATTTCCCACAAAAATGGTCATTTTGGTAAAAAAAAAATTGTTGAAAGGAAAGTTTCTATGAGAAAAACAAATAATAGCAGAACTGGTTGGAATTATTTATATAGTGGTAGGAACTAGGAGCCTCTGTCATGGACCAGCTAGGCAAAAATGCTTACTAAGCAGTTTTAGTAAATTGAACTGTGCTACATGAACTGTGATTGAACTGTGCTACATGAAACTGGTTGGATTGGCTGTAACAACTTACAAAATCGTGTTTGTAAATGTAATATGAGCATATACTTAGCGCTTACTAAGTATAAGGCAAGAGACCCCAGTCGCATACAGACAAATGGGTGAGCACAAAGAAACAATGAGACAATATTGGTCAGCACGATAAGCAGTAGTCTCAGCACACCAGCAGCCTAACCATTGTCAAGTTGCTTTTTTCTTACATTGTCAACTTTTTAGTGTTATGGCAATTATACTTAAATACATTTAATAAGTTTGCCAGGTGCTTGTGGGTATAATTACTAAACATGATGGCAGTAAGATGGGTTTTTTGTCTTATGATAATATAAAGATGTTATGAAGTTGTGTAAGTACCTAAACCCAACATTTAACATCTTTTAATCAAATTGTTTGTCTTACCATCCACTTGCCACTTTCTAAACTGTGGAGAAAGTATGAAAACGCCTCTGAATGTTATTGCACTGGGACTGACAAGGCAAGCATAATGGTAAAGCCTGACATACTGAAATAGCAATAACACACTAGAGTATATCCTGTTGTGATATATATACTTTGCTCTTTAATTCCTCCCTTGGGCAGTCTCAGGATGGAAGTGTTTTTCTCAGAGGAAGTATTCTCCCTACTGATTTTGTGAAGACGCAGCAATTTCCCTACATGGGATAGTCCTGTACAGTAGTTCAGGATCCCTTTGTTAGATATCTCTGTACAATTAAACACTAGCGCTCTCTATGGCTTCCCACTGGTAGTTTGTAAAATGGAGAAGAAGGAGCTATATAGAAGTCCATGCTCAGAGTTATGTTAAGAGGAATATTAAGGGCTGAATTCTGCTCTCAGTTACATGGATGCAGCTTCACGTGGGGCTTTCATGTGATAGCCAACTTTGGTCCTAATGGTGCACAGTTCAACATTCTAAGATACAACTCTGCCCCGCCACCTGGTTTGATCTTTAATTACATGATCAGATGCCATTTATCAAATGAAACAATATAAATGTCATATAATTTTGCTATCAACACAGCTGGCATGTATAGCATCTTGCAGTGCTGTGTAGCACTCTGTGTTTACCATGAAATTGTTATCTGAAAAATACGCAGTGAATCTTACTTACTCAACATGCTGCATATTAAATAAATAACGTGGAGTAAGAGTGAAAATCAGCTGTCATATTTGGAACTCCTAAGTTCGCAGCCAAGTTAACTTCAGAGTTATGTTCCCAAACTCCCAGAACTGCACCTAAGAAAATGTTCACTGTGAGCGTGTGCATAGTTCATTCGCTTACCTTTGGGGCTGCAGTCTACCACCACCACAGCAGCAGTATTTCCTTCACTGGGGAACACTGTGCTCTTGTTCATGTCGCAGAAGCTAGAATACATCAGATGTGAATCTAGTCTAGTACCGGTTACTGAAATTGCCATTTGTTGATACCTTTTCATCTTTACAGGTGTAATGCAATGCTAAACTGTATTATACTGTTCAGCCATTGGGGTGGTGCTGTGTGTAACATACCTTATCTGGGCATACAACAGGTACACCTGACAGTGTATGAAAGGATCTTATAATGGACACATCTGGTGTATCTTGCTGGGAAGGAAGCTCTGTAGCTAGTCCATATCTGATACAAAAGCCTAACCAGCTTGTAGCAGGCCTGCAACCTACCATGTAGAAGCGGCACATGACAACAGGCATTTTGGTGAAGAGCAAATTCAATATAAATCTCTGCATTTACTTATCTGAAATGAAAAAGGGTGTGCGGGTCTGGTTGCATGGCACAGGTGCTGTAGAATCCAACATTACCAGGCATAGGTGCTGACTTTTAGTTTTCCCCAGGGGTGCTCCACCCCACTCTGCCCCTTCCGCTGAGGCCCTGCCATCTCTTCCCACCCCTGCTCTGCCCCTTCCCCCAAGGTCCTGCCCTCACTCCGCCTCTTCCTGCTCCCACTCTGCCCCCTCTCCCAAGGCCCCACCCTCGCTCCAACCCGTCCCCTGAGGCCTCCACCTGCCCGCTGCTCTCTGCCCTCCCCCAAATGCCTCCCCAGCTGCCAAACAGCTCATTGGTGGCCCCGTCAAATAGCTGCAGCTGGTGGGTGCTGAACAACGGAGCACCCACCAGCGCCTATGTTACCAGGGACCTTCATCTGTCCAAAATGAGAAACTAAAAATTGGCGTGGGAAAAATGTTCATTATTATAAGTAGGGTTCATTATTGCCATGATTCTCTGAATAGGGTTGTACAGGCGGAGGGACAAATTCTCTGCTGGGATAAATGGGTGCAACTCCATTAACATCAGCGTACGTCACCCATTTACACCAGCAAGGAATTTGGCCCTAAGCGGACCACAGCAAATATTTTTAGAACGTGCCACTGGGGAAGGCTTGCAAACATCTGAACAGTATTTCCAAAGGGCCATTTCTTTGTAAATTAATTTGCTTGGAATTTTCCATATCTAAATCTTTCGTCCACTAAACTGATTGCATGTTGAATATAATAGCTTTTTTCTTTCCAAAACTTGGCATTCTGCAAGCTAAGAATGTCTGCAGATTCTGGGTGTTTCTGGTGTTTCCATTAGGGTGCTTGTTTACTCTGGACTCGATCCAGGACACCAGGCTGGTTCTAGATGGCTGTTGCTGACAAGAGAACAATGTGTGACTGATCATGTGAGATTATTCAGATCACAAAGCACCTACACAATTTATTTGTGCACTGGGACTGCTTAGAAGCACATTAACATTTCCTCAAGATTCAAACATCTTGCTTTTTTGACTGGGAAGAATATAAAGAGCTACCAAGGGGCCTAGCAGAAACATGAGGCTGTGAGGCGATACGTGACTTCCCCAGAAACTTCATAAGGTTACGGTCAGTGACTCCCTTTCTCAACATGTTTGTGTGGCAAAGATTTAATTTGCAGCCCTTGGTGTTCCCCACATAGTTCTATGAGCACCTTTGAACTTCAAAGTTATTTATTTCTGACCAAAAACTAAGAGGAAAATGTGGCATTGGATCCAAGCTGCAGGAAATATACAACTCACTTAATGTACATGGCTAATTATGGGCCAGATTCTGTCACCCTTAGCCACCCTTATCTGTGAGTTCTTCCTTACAAACCAGAGAAGACCTCTGAAATCCATGGGCAGATTCAAGGTACTATTCATGGGGCAGAATCTGGCCCTGTACATTTGCAAAGCAGCCTCACACTGAACTCTCATGCACTCATAGTGCCTTCCATCTGAGCTCTGAAAGCACTTTACAAACATCATGGGAGGGGTTTTCAAAAGCCCCTAAGGGAGTTCCAGTGCTGTCAGCAGGAATAGAGCATCTGACTCCTCTAAGCACTTTTGAAAGTTCCCCCTTAAATATCTGAGTTTCATAGCATCCCACTGAGGCAGGGAAATATCATTATCCCTGTTTTGAAGATGGGAAAACTGAGGCAGTGGGGAGCACAGGTCACTGGCTGTACGAAGGTGGGAGATCACCCTGCAGCCTCCCCACCTTCCCACCCCTGGGATGCAGACTCAGTGGTGAGGCTGCACCTGACCCTGAAACAGCACAAGGTCTGGGCCTGCCCCAGAAACACCTTGGGGCCCTGGCCCTCTGTGCCAAGCATACCAGGTGTGGGGCAGGCAGGATCCAAGTGTGGAGAGGCTCAGTGTGGGGGGATCCCGAGGTGGAGTGAGAGGATTCTGTGTGGGACAGTCTGGGTGCAGGCAGCTCAGTGAGGGGTCTAGGTGTGGGGGGATTTGGATGCACAGAGGCTCATTGAGGGGGTTCCAGAGGCAGGGGCAAGGGGACTCTTCCAGGTGAAGCCTTACCCGAGCCCTTTTCACTGGGCTGCTTCTCTGCCCTGTTGGGCTCTAGCGCTTGCTAGAAATCAAGTATAAAGCTTAGCAAATAGAATATTCATGAACAAACTGACTTACCAACTGAACTCTATAAAAATGTATGAATTCAAAAACATTGAGTATTTTGTAAACCATGTTACAAATGTGTAAAACTGCATCTAAAATCTTAAGTAAAATTCACGATGCTGTCCACATGCTGTATGGACTATCGGATGAGTGACCACTTTACTGCCTCTTACTGGAAATGTAGTTAGTTTTAATAACATGCAGTTGATTTGATCTGCACTTGAGTGTTTGACAGGATATAGGTAACTATGTAACTTTTTCACACGGGTCTGGCAATTGGCAATTTTAGCCAGCAAATAACCAGAAATTTCAGGGCTGGGTACTTCTTAAGCAGCAGTGTTAAACTATGCATTGGGTTTGTGCTGAGGACAAGGATTATTTTGCGATCCAATCTAGACATTGAGCACAAGCCTTCAAACGTGAAAGGCTAGTATAATTATACACTGTACCATACATTTATCAATTAACTAAACTTGATGCTTATTGTTTTTCAATTGTGTTTCATATCAAATGCATCAACGGTCCTAGATCAACACAGTATGCCACTTATTAATCCAAATTCACCGTGGTGCAGGTTTGGAGGATTTAAAAGTTGTAAATGTTACCATTTTGCCAGTTCCCTAAATACTTTTCAAGTACCTCACTAAAGAGGTGAGCTCTAGTGGAATAGATGGTATAAACATTAATTTGGAGTATTAATTTTCTTTAAAAATAAAAGTATTTTATATGCTACTTACTATCAGCTTCAACACAGTCATGTGGGCAGGAGATCTGAAATGCCGAAAAGACAATGCATCCTTTTCCTGAGGCTCGGATTGCAATACCTCTAGTACTCTGCATCTCCGGAAAGGATTTTATTTGATGAGCTCTGGAGGGAGCTACATCCAGTTCATGGCAGTAGAGAATGGATGACCTGAATAATAACTGTGTTGAATAAGATAAGCATTGGGCCTATGTGGTGAAGCTAAAGTTTGTGGACACGATACCAATTGGAAAATATCTAACTGCGGATGTTCAGAGTGTGCTTGTTAAAATGGGTTACAAGAGATTTCTGAGTCTCACAGGAACATTCCTGCCAGTCAGTGGTTGGATTTAGACTCTGTTGTGCAACCACAATTTTGTAGCTATTCTTTATTCATTTTGGGTGCTGGATACAAGCAGTTTGTTGCTCCTCATTCAGTGCTTCTTAGGGGAGACTAAGAAAAGAAAGAAATCTATTTTAAAAAAATCACAAAGTTGCCCTTAATATATACTATCATTTAGCTTGGTGTTTGGCACAGAATAGGTGGAAGGATGGTCAAGCGATTAGGGCAGTAGGACTAGACGTGGGTTCAATTCCCTGCTCCAGTACAGACTTCCTGTGTGACCATGGGCAAGTCATGTAGTCTCTCTGTATCTCAGTTTCCCCTCTGCAAACTGGGGATAATAATACTCCAGAGGGCAGTTGATGATGAATGCATTAGATGTTTGTTGAAGCACTCAGATACTGTGGTAATGGGGGCCAAATAAGTTTGATAGATAGAAGTGCAAGTAGGGTGGTACTCTTCAATACGCAGTACCGGCAAGAGATTTTTAGTAGGTACAGGGTACCGGAAAGACTTGGGGCTAGCCCCCCCTCGGGTGGGGGGGGGAATGCACTTTGCTCCTTTAAGGAGCAAACACAGCTAGGGAGGGCATTCATTCTTTATATGGCTTTAACAGGCTTTGTTTAAGTTTGTTAGCATATGTATTGTGCTGTTGAATTGGTCAGGAGTCCTCAAGAGGGGAGGGTTGGGGGATGGACGGAAGGCGTTTAAACAGTGTTTTTGATTCTGTTTCTTCCCCTTGGTCTGAATTATGCATGACATCCATACTGCATCACATCAAGTCCAAATCATTAGAGGAATGCCTCTGCTTGCATTGACCAGAAGATGTTTGGATTCTGATGTCAGCCTGGTTCTGCAGCCTGACAGGAATCAGGTGTTGTCCCCAGTGTACATGGTATTCTTCTTTGCAGCCAAACTAATCTAACATGCATTTTGCTAACTGGAACTGGAGCAGCAAAACAAAGAAAACAAATGCCTCATTTTCCAGCTTTGTGAGTGAGAGAACTATTAGTGAAGATTATAATGCCCGACACTGACAACCTTAAACCAGCTGCCTCAGGAATCTGCCAAGAACTTTGCTGAAAATATGTTCCTCATCTTAGCAACAGAGCTAAGACTTACCACATATCTGCCCACCTTTATTCGAATGATGCTCCTTCTGATCTGACAACTCAAGCATTGTCAGTTTCATCTAGAACAATTTACAAACTTGGAACCCAATCTTGTAAACTCTTAATCATTTGATCAAGCCTAATGAAGACAATGGGACTATTTGCATGTCTATGGACCACTTTTCTGGTGAGAGTTTCAGGAGTCTGTTCTGTTCTTACAAAGGAAGTTGAATCTCCCATTGAAATGCAATGTTTGGGTACAATACCATAATGCAGTTTAGGATACAGTTTGTCTTTTAATAAGTCATACTTATACTGAAATGGCCCCTCACCCAACTCACATATTCCATATAAACAGACTGAAATACTACATATTTTGGGCGAAAGTGAGTCGTTAAGCATGTTGATGTTTGTATATACAAACACCCATTTCATCACTGTACTGGAAAATATAGCTGAACTTAATTTTCTTTGGAATTTGAAGAAAGTTTAACAGCCCCAATTGTTTTCTCTGTTAATCAGTGTGAACCTGAAAAAATTATGTGCCTTCTAAGAGAAAAGAATCAGTCCACACTTACTGGAAAAAAAATTCCTTCCAACTGGTGTTCAGAAGAGTGTTACAAGACACATGCATAACCTCATGAGCAGAGGACAGAGAGGATACTCTTTCACATTATGACCAGCAAAAATAATAATAATAATAATAATAATTAATAAAATCTCAAAGAGGCAGAGGTTTACAGATTTGCAAACCTAAAAACCTGTGTTATGCTTTAAACTACCTCAGCACATACCAGGTTTATGAACATTAAAAAGTTAACTACAAAGGAACACTGAAGCCCATTAACCTGAATGTGTGGCAGCCAGTGTGCCCTCACTGACTTAAGGTGCAGTCACACCTGAACAGCTAAAAATTAACCTTGCCCTTTTAAGCTAAACAAAGTCATGTCACTGGCTCCATCTCTGCTGTTACATAACAGATAACAAAACTCAGTGGGGCATGGTGCTGGCACATAGGGTCTCAGGTACGTGGTGTGATTTTTCAGAATCTCTTTTGGGAATAGTCGTGTAGGTGAAATAGCTGGTACTTATGATTATGCTATTTCTATGCATGTATATTCATCTTGGTATCTGAAGTTATGAATATTAGCTGTGTTTACTAGATGTTTGCTCCTTTGGTAACACGCACAAGGTATTTAGCCAGCACATGAAGGGACCAGACAAGTTGAATGGCCCATTAAGGAACACTTAGCTCACAATGGACCCTGGAAAACACCTGTCTACACTTAATGGACTTTTTTTGAATGTTCTAATTAGAATATGGGTGGAGGTGATGGACATGCAACTTGCCCATGTGACTCCAAACACCACCTTTCACAGTAAGAACAGATTTCCCTTTACTTGGCAGAAGCTAAAAGGCCCTGGCCTGGAAACATACCCATTTTGCCTCTTTCCTGCTCCAGCCTCTGGACAATAAACATATACTAATGGGAGCATTTTAACCAAGGGACTGAGGACTTTAAGGTAATCTGGAGTCTTCATATTTCCTTGATCCTTTGCAGATGGACTATAAGTTGGATATGGTACAGAAACTGTTCTAGCCTCATTGATTGCTGATTTCTCCCTTGCAATGGACAAAGATCAGATGTCTGCTGACTTTCTCACAAGAGTCAGCAGCCTTTGGTACCTGTGGTATAAGCAACATAGCCCTTGCTTGAGTGGTTTTGTTCTTTCCTATCCAGATGTCAAAGCCTGTTCCCATTGAACTCAACAGCAAAACTCTTTTTTATCTCAATGGGGACAGGATTTGGCCCCAAGAGATCAGAGAATGTGATTTTGATGAATTGCTTGTCTGTCCAGAGACAGTTCTCATGCACGTTCTGCCAGGCTGATTTTGATTGCCCTGCCTGTATGTCATGCTAAGGAAAGTAATACAACAATTTGGGCTGTAGTTCTATTAAGATGCACATGGCACACACAGTTCTATGCCTCTTTTCCATCAAACCCAAATGGTGCAGCATCTTTGCTTTCCTAGTGCCTGGTGGAGAGCAATACTTAGATAAAGGCAAGCTGGCAGAAGCTTAGTTTGGACATAAGGGAAGCACTGATAGTGTGTTAAGGGAAAGTGGGGTGATTGTCCTTCCTATCCTTCTTTCATTTAAGAAATTTTCAATTTGGGGTGCTGCTGAATCCTCAATGAGACCTGGAAATACAGGTGGTAGCAGGAGCCCAAAGCATCATTTTACAACTGCATCTGTTTAACAGATGCAGTTATAAAATTTTTGACAGGTAAGGAGGGCGTCGGAGGGGACGGGAAGAGCATGGGGGCCCTGGGCTGGGGGGGAGAGGTCACGTGGGGAGGTCACGTGCATTCCCTTGTGTCCCTCCCATGAGTGCAGTACCGGCAAGAAATGATTTCTACTTGCACCACTGGTGATAGATAGAAGTGGCTGGAGCAAGGGAAAGGCATGTACATAGATCACACCTAACGGTGCACTTCAAATATAGGTTTGTGAGGCCCTGCAACTCTAAGTGAGTTTGTAATGAATTAGTGACATGACTGGCTCTAAATGTATTCTGTGCCCTCACTCTGTATGGTTAAAACTCTGTTAGTAACCATGACAGCTAAGTTTCACCCCTGCTAGAGGCCTGGGCTGCCATACTGGTTCAACACAATCTTGTTTTTATCATGTGGGCAGGACCCCTGATCATACCTGTGTAAATGGTTTGGCTGGACCTTTTTTCTTCCAACTCTGTGTGGTAGAACATCCCAGAGTGCATTTGCCCACTTGCTGGTGCTGCTCTGCATGCATGTGCTCCAGGAGATACTCTCCTGTCTATATGGATGCAGTGTGGGATAAGCTGCCCAAATACAAACACAGTTGGGTAACAGGGTAGGTGTGGACATGAAAACATGTCTTTGATGGAAGAAAATCTGTTGTGAGGACCCAAATTGAACTGTGCTCCATGAAACTGGTTGGATTGGCTGTAACAACTTACAAAATCGTGTTTGTAAATGTAATATGAGCAGGCCCTGACTTTGCACTGCATTCAGTGTTAGTGGGTTTCTCTTCCCTCTTATAAGAGCCATCTCAGGGCTACAGTTGGCTGCTGGCTTTAATATTGAATTTCCACCAGTTACACACTTAATATAACAGGGACTGTCTGGGTTTCATCTTGTTTTGCTTCAGAAATAACTAACTTTCTCACAGTAGTTCTACAATTTATATTAGTACGATGTTTGGTTGCTTAGTGCAACTACCACAGTAACATAATAGAAAACACCACCCAGTCAGAACACAGCTACCATATGCTTCTAGACTCAGAACTAAGTATGGATGCTTATCTCCTACTCCAGTCTCTACAAGCAGTGTTAAGGCCACTCTTTCTTCAGAGCCAGCTCAGCACGGGCAAATATCAGACCATCCTCACCTAATCAGTGTTGAATCTGTTTGACTTTGCCTATTACTTCTACTGATACTGCTCCTGCAACTACCCTGTTGCTACATTACTACTTGTGCCATTGGCAATGATGTTATGGAGGAAGGGGAGGGATGAGGAAGGGGAGAAGCACTTGTATCATAAGGTGCTATAATGTCCTTTCGCCAGGGGAGAACATTCCCCCATATTTACACTAAGGGGGGGAAGTGATAAGCACAGCTGCAATGCTCAGACTTCTGTCCTTTCAGAAGAGAAGGCTGTGCCAAGAGCATCACGTAGGAAAGGGAAGAAGCACCCCACAATTTTATTGTGCCCACTCCCTGGGAAAATAAATACACCAAAACCTAACCAATCAGTTCTGACATGTCTTTGTCTGCTATTGACAAGATCAGGGAGGAGGAGGTAAAATAACAGCCCGCAGTAGCAGCTACAGCTAGTACAGCTCAACGATACAGCAGCAGAAATAAGCAACAAAAGGCCCAATCATACTGGCTGCATGACTGAAAACAAGCAGTGTTGTGTGACAGCATTTTAGCTTGTGCTCATGTTCTGCATCAGTGTAATGAATCATGAAGCTCAATGATCACCACTCTGTCAAATCATCTCAGCTCTCAACCCCTTTAGTGCAGCACTCTCTACCTCTGTGCTCCAAAACAAATCATACCTGCAGTCTGAGTGTAGTACCCTACTCAATATGCTCAGTGGCAGTACCCACACTGAACCTCCATACCAGGGTGTGGAAAGTGGTAGTAGTGTTATGGAAGTGGCAAAGGTGATCTGCTGTTTAAGACACTAGACTGGAACTTGGGAGATCTGAGTTACGTTGCTGGTTCTGCCAAAAACTTCCTATGTAACCTTGGGCAGGTCACCTGATCTCTCTGTGCCTCCACTCCCCATCTGGAAAATTGAAATAATAGTTGTCCCTTTCTCCCACCCTTTGTTTGTCTCACATATTTAGGCAGTAAGCTCTTCAGTGTCGTGTCTCGTACCATGTTATACTATAGTGTCTAACAAAATGGGGCCCCAATCTCAACTGAGGCCTCCAGGTGCTATCCTAACATCATAATAATAATAATGTTACATGATTTTCTCTTCCTCTGTGTCCAGGGTTCTCAACCTAATGGGTAATGATGGCATCTCATCTAGCCTGTCTTCCTTTATTGCTAAATAGGTGATCAGTCCTGCCTAGGTCTAACTAGATGAGGATGGAGGTTCTGGGGTGAAACATGATATCGAAAAGGTTGGTGGTGCTATGCCACTGCCTCTGTTCTTAAGAGGTATTGGTAGCAGCAGTGCCACTTCTGCTCTGAAATGCATTGATTTCCTGTCCCTAGTGGAAATTTCAGTAAGATAAACTTGTTGCTACTGGTTCCAGAGGACTAGCTAGCTTTTTAAACAGAGAGACAGATCTAGCTATGGTCTGCCAGTTTTTAGGGCAAATGGCCCTCCAAGGAAACCAACATAGGCTAGCCCAAACTGATGGGGTATGACTACATTTGGAGCTGGAGGTGACTTCCAGTTCAAGGAGACATACCCATGGTAGCTTTCATCCAGCTAGCGTGCTGAAAATAGAATGTAGTCACAGCAGCATGAGCCCCTGGACTGGCTAGCTTCACTGAGTACATGCCTAGGGTCTTGAACGGGTACCACGCTTGGGGCAGCTAGCCCATCCAGCCGCTCATGCCCCCACAGCTATACTCTATTTTTAGCATGCTAGCTTGAAAAGAGCTAGCAAGAGCATGTCTCCTTGAGCAGGGAATCACGCTCCCAGCTGGAAATGTAGAAATACCCATAGGGATTAGTAGAAATCAATAGAGACCAGATGGAAGATTCTAATGAAGTTTAATATTATTTCCACACACCTGTGTAGGAATAAGACCCAAAGAATTTGGCTTATTTCCATCAGAATCAAAGTTAGCTGTTAGTCTGTTTCAGCATTATTTTATGTTAACTATCTGATATCATGGTGCCACTGACAGGAAATAGCCTGAATTCAACCAACCAAGCAAATCTGATCTTTACCCTGAAGTATGCCTAGTGCAAAATGTAAATACCACGTAGGTTCCAAGGCCAGAAGGGAGTACTGTGATCATCTAGTCTGACCCTCCTGTCTAACATGGGCCACGGTACTTCCCCAAAACAGCTTCTAAAGTATGTCTTTTTGAAAAACATCCAGTCTTGATTTAAAAATTGTGCGTCACGGAGAGTCCACACAATCCTTGGTAAATTGTTCCAATGGTTAACTACCCTCACTGTTAAAAACTTACACCTTATTTCCAGTCTGAATTTGTCTAGCATCAGCTTCCAGCCACTGAATCATGTTATACCTGTCACTGCTGGATTGAAGAGCCCATTATTAAATGTTTGTTCCACCTCCATTTAAACACATGTCGCAGTCCAAATCCAGCTTAAAAGATTCCCTATTATTATATTTGACAGATGGCTGAACAAAACACATTGTGCCAAAATCAGCTCTCAGCTATCATTGCCACCTCATTGAAAAATGTGATGGGGTGATACCAGTGTAACTGAAAGATGCTTTTGGGTTATTAGATGTGTGAACAAAATAGTTGTGTCTGCACCTCTAGATGTGTCTTTTTACCTACACTTCATTTTCACATTATTTCTGGAAACATAAAAGAACAAACTTTCCCTTGGACAACAATGTAATAAATGAAACCACTGTAACATTGATCAAACGTATTCAAAAAGTTTCCATTTACAGCTAGTATTTCGAGTTTGGGGTTGTTGTATGGGCTTTCTCTGCTCATGAAGACTGCATCAAAAACAACTGGCACAGTAAGATATCTTTAAGATAGAAATATGAATTGTATTATACAGTTAAATAACAAATGCATACAGAACAAGAATGTTAAATCACGTATTTAACTTGAATCAGTACAAAATAAATCTGTTAAAAGGAAATAATGAGATACCATTTTTGTGCTTATGACAAAATCTATGGAAAATAAGTAACTGAAATATTTTTTATTTATTAAATGAAACTAAAAAGAATTAATTTGGCCACATTTCTAATAAAAATGACTATAGGGTGAATTAGATGATTAATTTCAGGGTGTTTTTTTTTGTTTTGTTTTGTTTTTAAAGTAAACTGGGAAGCCCTTAGAGATGCATATCCAGCATTGGAGCTAAAAGGAGAACCTTACCAGGTAATCAGACTTCGGTTTGTATAGGAAAAGGAGCTGATTCTGTGGACTTTTCTTATGCCATACTCAGGCAAATCACCCAGTAAGGACTTTTGATCTGGCCCTTAAGCCCCTATTTCTACAGCCATTGATGGGAAGTTTCTCATTAAGTCCTCATTTTTGCAAAGCACTTAAGCATGTGCTTAAAACTGAGGGAGTTGGGAGAGGCTTTGCTGAAAAGGGATGGGATTACTCCTGTTTAAAATTAAACAGCTCTGCTGAGTCAGGGCCTAACTGTGATGGACATAGGAGCAGGCACTATGTGAGCAACAATATATTAAAATAATTTACATTGCTGAAGGCATCAGTGGTGGCACCAAAGGCTCAGTCCAAAGTGCATTGACAGGAATGGAAAGACTCTCATTGATGGCAATGGGGTTTGGATCAGGCTCTAAATGCCTGGTATTCAGCTTCTGAGCCCTAGGCCACAGTGGTCCTATTACAAGTAACCCACAACTCTACATTTTTACCTCACATTCTGTCATTCTTTACATTTTTCCTAATCTCAGACTTCTAAAGGCAAAGTCTTCATGAGCCAGAATGAAAACAATTACTGTCATTAATTCCTATTGGTCATGATACACGTTTCATTAGCATTATTGGAGGGACTATTTCAAGACATGCTATTAGGCATCATAATATCATATGGTTAGGAAAACTGGTAGGTGGGGTTCATAATGAACCATGGGCAGAACACTAGGGATGGGAGAAGAGCATGGTCATTTACACTTTCTTTCCTTTCCCTAGCAGATGGACCTGAACCATGAATCTGGATCCACTGCTTTAAAGTTTGTGGATGTCTGGATCCAGGTTTTTGGATCAGTCCATTATAGAGAGAAAGATCTAGAGCCAATCGTCACAGGAATTCAGATTGAGGATTTTGGATCAAGCTCCTCTCTAGCATGGATCTATGATCACAAGACTTTTAGGAAATAATATGTCATTCTCCAGCAAGTGCAAAACATACCTGGGTAGACCGTGGCTAATTGCGGAAATGACCAAATGACACTAGTTATGCAAGAGATGTACAGAATAAAATGGGTCAGATAATACTCAGATTGCTTCACACACGTTGAGGTTTACCAGCTCATGATGTGTTGGGAATGCACAATGAGCTGGAAAGAGATAACTGTTATTATTCAGATGAAGTACTATAATTTAGTGAAGTTCATGGAGGAGTGGGTGGTTACCTAACTGGGTTTTTAGTAGGATTTAGTGTTGGATTACTGCTGTGTGAGGCATGTCCAAATGAAGGATTATGGATCACACGTATGGTGGTCTGGACCTCATCAAGGACACAGATGTTACCAACGGTATCTGAACACAGTTGGAGCCTCTTGACTCGCAAGGTGGTGATCTGGCTAATGGCAATATGGGACCTGAAAGTGCAGATTCTGTGCTGTTACATTGATGCAGCCCCGCTTGGCCTATGCCCCTTGGATATCAGGCTCCTGAGCACTGAATGTGTGTAACAAAGTCACAGTCTTTTCTTTATCCTTTAAAAAACATTTCCACTCGCCTCTAGAATGAAAAGTTTCCTGACCAGCAGTATTTTTTTTTGTACTGTGTATGCTGATTTAGGGAAGTAATTATGAATGATGTGTTATTGTTACATCCTTGTGCATTACATAAATACAGCGATGTCCATTTCTTTCAAGTGTAAGTGTAGTGCTTTATTAATTTTAAATGAGGAGGAGGTGGGGAGCATGGAAAGATTCCCTATCAGCTGGATTGGCCCACAGTTTTTCACAGGGCCCTGTGGAAAGTAAATTGGGAGACTTCGATAATCAATATAGTATATCTGGGTGTAGGAGGATGCTGTGGCTGGATGGGTCAGGGGCCCATAGGAAGACATGAGTGAATTTTAGGAACTAGGGGAGGCAGATCAGGTTTTTAAGGCATCCACAGGGATTTCATCAAGTAGAGCAACTGGAAGGGCAGTGCTTGACATCTACCTGGACGTAGGTCTTAGGTACTGTCTTTCAAGCCAGAGGATCACCATGGGCCATTGGATCGGTCAGGTCAGGTGACTCATCACCATCCTTAAATACGAAAAAAAAAAAACAATCCTGAACCTGTGTTCATGTATTTACACAAGCAGGTATGCTAGCAACCAGATTGTCACTTAGTTACTGAAATATATTTCCAAGAACCCCATGAGCCTAGGGTCAGGATTCACATCATCTCCCCAGCTGTAGGAAGACTCTGTTCACGACAGCAGCCCAGTTAGAGGGAGCATCTAGTGTCAAGGAGAAGAAACCCAGGGTTAGCAAAAATGTTCCAGTTCTCACCAGACAGAAGAAAAACACATTAAGGGCATACCCATCACACACACTAACTAGCAATGCTCTGTTTCCTATCCCACCCCATCCATTAGACACAATACTTAAAATGACTTTTAAAATCCTACATAAAGAATAGCCAGTGAGAGAGACTCATGCATTACAGCATGCAATTAAGAGGGAGGTGGGATCGAGTGCAGAAAGCATGCAATTAATTGTGGGGGTGAGCAGAAACAAAAATCAGATAAGGTTGCTATATGACAACAGTGAATTTACCTGTCACCTCATTTGCAACACTCAAGCATTGAAAAGAAAATACTGAAGGGCATCGTAAATTTTACAATGGCCGCATAATAACCAAAGCACATTATTTTTATCATGAACATACTGAGTGTGTATAAAGAAATGCATATTTCATCATAATCATATCTTAACTCTGACCCTTGAATGGTTTGTGGGGCATGGGCAGGTTATGTATTGTTTTCTGTTCTCTTGATTTTTGGTATCTAAATATTTTCTTTTTAAGAGGCATTGTAAAATGAGAACATCAATTAGTCTATTTACTGACAGTAGAATTTTTTTGCTAAAGTCCTTAGAATTGCTGTTTCTTGAGAACAATATGTAGTGCAATAGGAAAAGTGTTATATAATTTTGTAGTAAGTCAATAATATTATATGCACTCGGATTTGAGGCAGAAAACTATGTTTCATTACTATCTGTCCTTGATTAAATACAACACACAAACTCCAGTTCTCTATTCCAACCCTCTAATAACTGACCTAAAGGAATTTAGCTAGCAATGATAGGAATACCCTTGAGTTCTTATTTGAGCTACAACCAGCAACCAGAAGGCAGTATGTTCATGTACATGCACATAGTGCCAAATCTCGCTCCCATTGTATTCAGTGGCAAAACCTCCCCTTAACATCAATGGGAATAAGATGGGGTCTCTGTGCCCTTTTGAAATTTCTTCAAATATAGCTGGTGCCTGAGTTTTCAAAGAGACTTTAACTGTGTGGAAAACCTGGAGAGTGGTAATTAGCTGTTTTTAAGGTAGAGGGACATAAAAAAAGTTAGACACTGCATTTTAAATCAGTGTGATTTGCTGATGACCTGGGAGTAAAATTTTCAAAACCGCTTAAGTTACTTAGGACGATAAGCCCCATTAATGAAAGTACCTCCGCAACAATGTGACAGATTTTCTTCAAATTTTGCAAGAATATTCGCCTCCAGATTAAATTTGATGATGTTCAGGCCAAATCATTTTTCCGTGACAGTTATGGGATTTGGGGCAAAAATAGATGTTTACAGTAGAAGCTGGTTGCAACAAGTATATGTTATCTATATGTTCAAAATAAGGGGGGGAGAAGGGTCTTTCCTCCTCTCTGTGGTGCCGTGTGTTGCCTCACCCAGAGCCGATGTTTACTTGCTCTGAAAGAACTGTTGCAGTTTGTATTTTTGGAATGCATCAGAAGGCCAGTAGGGGCTGCTGACAAAAACCACAGGATCCTTTGCAGCTACACACTCGGCACATGTCGAGACCTGGACCTGCATGCTAGAAGGCAGAAACCCTTCAAAGCTTTATGTGGCAGTGTAATAGTAGCACTCAATAAGGCGATCGTTGGCAAGGGAATAATAATCTGATGTGCACTAACATATAGAGCCTGCTTATTTGCCCATAAAAGGGCTGAGCCCCAATATCATAGTTGACCCTATATGTACAATTGCAAACAGTAACAAAATCTGAATGGAAGAAGACTGTCTCCTGTCTCTCCTGAACACCCCCTTCTTTCACCCACAACACTTCCCTTTGCATCTTATAATGCAAATGTTTTGTAATCTTAGTCTTTTACTTTTTAAAAATTTAAATATGATCCTAAAGATAAGATCAATAGATAAAGAAAAAAAATAAAGCCCAAGTCTGCCTTTGGCAAGGGAGAAGGTTAGTGTTAAGTCATTGAAAAGTCAATTCCCCCCCTTCCCCCACCTTAAAACCTTGTACAAATTAGACATTTACATGATAGATGAGCATGTCCCTTTCTTAGGGAAAGTACTCTGTTGGAACTCAGAGCTAGGATAAGTTCCATGTAATGTGGCAGTTGCCAAGGTAACTACTTGTTCTTAATTGAATAGTAGAGAAAATATTTGTGTAACTTATTGGCACATAAATTAAGGTTGCCCTTGAGCAGCCTTAAACTCTCACAACCTTCTTTTTAACCAAATTGTCCTAGTTTCCTACATTTTCTATTAATGCCCAGACATCACTGGAATGTTACTGGCTGCCAGTGCCCCTTCCCTGACTCTGCCCGCTGGTAGGGTGCTGCGTCCTCACCTCCTGTATGTCACAAAGAAATAGCTGGGTTATGATGATGATTGGTTGTACTGCAAATACAACACAGAAAGGAGAGTAGGACTGCTGGCTGTAGTGAAAAACATTGTTATGAATAAGGCTCCAATTAAAAAAAAATCACATCTTTTGTGACTATGGACCAGATGCTCAGCCAGCATAGACTGGCGTAGCTCTGTTGAAGTCAATGGAGCTGTGCTGATTCACATCAGCTGAGGGTTTGGCCTTTAATGCTTTTTCCCCTAAAACTCTTCCTATCCATTAAAAGTAGTATTGATTTCTGAATTACACATACACAGCTGAGCACAGTAGAGTGGACTGTAGTGCCCCACCAGCCCTGTGCAAAGGATTGGATTTAAAAGACTGCAGGGAAGTATCATACCCCACCCAAAAATATGTGCACACACACTCACATGCTAGTGCGCTGGGCAAACCACTCCACTGCCACCAGTAATTACGTTGGCTAAGGACCGTGTGTAATCCCTTCTCAGGGGATTTAGACCTGTGGGGCCCCACTGCTCCTATAACTGTCCACACTCACAACCTCCTCCACCCCCCATGCTGCTGGAGGCACCTTGGAACAGAGTTTCATGGTGCACAGGAGGTATCCCCCTTACTCCGTCACTGAAACTGCATCAGTTCAGCTGCTTTGGGGGGAAGGAGATGAGCAACATTTGACCCACTAGCAAGAACTTTCAATATTCAACTCTCTGGTCACTAAATAACTGGAATGTCGTTGGCAGGTGTAGTGAGGTGGACTGGCTGTCCCTAGACACAGAGGAAGAAGGTGACCCCATCCCCTCATGGGAGGAGCCCTACCCCTAGCTCTGCCCTCTGGAAGCCAAGGGGCGGGGCTGGAAGTATAAAGGCAGGACCCAGAAGCTCAGTAGGGGCCCAGCCACTGAAGGGGATGGATGCATCCCCTAAGCACTTGTGCTGGGAGGTGGCAGTAGGCCCACAGAGTGCAGATGACTGTCGCTGACCCCCTGGACTGACCTGACCCCAGGGGAAGCAGACGACTGGCTCGGATCACCCAGACTCCTGGATGACCCGGCCCCACAGGAAGCAGATGACTGGCCTGGACCACCCGGATCCCTGGATGACCTGACCCTGCAGGAGACAGACGGCTGGCCTGGACCGCCGGCTGGCCCAACCCTGGCAGAGCTTCTGCCAGCAACTGAGGCCCCCGCCAATCACCTTAGCTCACCGGACCAGCAGGTACTTTGTAGTGGGAGTGTGGAAGTGACCCAGGGGTAGTAGACCCCTGTCTGGCTGCTACACTGGCAGAGGGTGAGTCAGCGTGTTGCAGCTTGGATTCCCTCTGACACGGTGGCAAACCCTTAGGGCCCTGGGCAGGGATGCAGAGGAGTGGGAGGGCCTGCATCCCCCCTGCCATCAAAGCTGTGTGTGGCAGTGTACCCCTCCCTCAGTCTAGCCGAAGGAAAACCTGAGTTACCTGACTTTGTTTGCAGCCTCACCTGAGTACAGGTTGGAGCTGAGTGACTTTGTTTCCTGCCCTGCTCTGAACCAGAGCCTGGGCTGATTGACTGCAGCTCCACCTGAGTGAAGGCCTGAGGAGGTACTAGGGCTGCAGGGAGGCAGCCAGGGCAAGAAAAGGCAGCAGGTCCAACCCCCTTGTGAGTGATGAGTGGCCATTTCAGACTGCAGTTTGCCCCCTGAGAGAAGGGGCTAGATAATGACTGGCAGTAGCCACTGAGAGCTCCCTCTCAGCTGATTGTATCAATTAACCTGAGGTTAATTAGGATCACCTGATTCCAACTAAGGGCTGCCTGAGACCTTTTTAAACCCTTCCCTGGGGGAAGGAGAGGAGGAGCCCTGCTGCCAGGAGCAGCAAGACAGTGAGCCTCGCCAGGAGGAGAGGTAGTACTCTCTCCCACAAGAGAGAAAAATACACTAAAAAGGGCTGGTGGAGAGAAGAAACAGACTTCCCCTGTGTCCCAAGGGGGACCATGTTACTCAAGCCTGTCTCACCAGGCCTAAAAGCAGCAGAGGCTGGGGAGACTGAGAAGGTGCTTTGCCACAAGGAATGTAATTAGCTGATTTTCCTTGTGAAATATAATTGTTAAGGTTCAAACACACAACAGCTCTCTTTACCAAGTTAATTCTCTAGTCACAGAGGACGTGGTGAAACTGGTGTGTGGTGTCTTAAGTCGGTGATGAATGAGAACAGAAACTATATATTCAGATGTCTGAGGACTAAAGTCTGGAGAACTAGTTTGTCAGATGAAACTTTCTGAAGAAAAATGTTACAAGATGCTCTGAGCAAGGCAAGCAGCCCAAACAGCATCATATAGGTGACCTGTCAATTAAACTGAACTTGTATTAATAATAGTCCTTAACAAGCTGTCAATCTCTACAGAGCCTTTTGTGCCTCTTCCCTGATGCTTTTGTGTTCGCTTACTGGATGGCTACAAATCAGCCCTAGCTGAGCTGCGGTCAGTCCTGGGGCAGCTTAGGAAAAATGTAGCTTCTTTTCCTTTGTCTGTCTTGTGCTCTTGCTTTTTTCCCCTTTATTTGCCTTTCACTGGCACAGAAATCATAAAAATTGCAGGCTGGGGGTCAAGCTGCATAAAACAAGCAGACACCAGTTTCCTCTTTGTTTGGGTGCAGAGCACAGATGGGAGTGGGGAGGCTGCTGTTTCACTGAGATAATTGCCATTGCAATAGAAAATACAAAAGCAGCCCAGTGACATTAGGACAATTACTGGCAGTGGATATTTTTCCTTTGATGAAATTTGGGGTGAGTTTCTTATCTATTTTTTTTGAATATCAAAACCACTGAGTATTTCTGAGCCCCATGTTCCACCTCTCCCACCCCCAGGCTTGAGATCAAAAACACCCCAAGGCACAGAAAAGAATGCAGTGTAGCCTGAACAAAGAGGATCTTCACTCATGTGCTCTCCCAGCAGTGGTCACCAAGTTAATCCAGGTGCTGAGCTGCCATAGGGTTGCCTACTGCTGCTGTATGCTGGTGAGCAGGCAAGTCAATGAAGTTGCTCAGAGCGGCCCTTGCTAAGCTGTGCTCACATGGCTTGAGGGAATGTAACACGCAAAGCACCGTATTCCCTGTCCCTCAAGCCTAGCCATACACCCTGTTGCTGTACATTGCACTTTTATTCATAGAGCCTTTGTCTACATGGAGTTGCTTGCATCTGGAGAGCTACACTGATCAAGCTGCACCAGTGTAAATCCCTAGTGGAGACTGCTTCAGCCTATCATGGTATGAAACAGAGAAACCACAACAGAGCTAATCACAATTTATGCTGGTGCAGTGTGTTTACACTCAAACTTTGGATTGATGAAACTGCATCAATACCCTGGTTTCAGCAGTGCAAAACCCCTAGGGTGGAGAAAGCCTAAATACTCTGGCAGCTCCCTGGAGAAGGAGAGAGAGAATGGGCCATGTATCTTTCCTCACCTTACCCCCTTCGACCTGCCAGGAACACGGAAGCCTCTCATTTCCAAATTAGGATGATCAATTTTTCAGCTGGGAATTTAGATGATTTTTTTTGGTTAGTCATTTGCTTTGTTGTTTCATCTCTTGTTGTAAAGCTCTGTGAGAGACTGTGTGAAGGAAACAATATCACTTTTTAAAATTGTATTTGCACCCACTGTAAACTACTTAATGCCATACCCATGACTTATTTTTATTATGTTGTATTAATACAGGTGGAGCAAATACATTACCACTCATGTCAACACTGGCATTTAGATGAAAGCCTGAAGATGAACCATGGCTGGTTTGGGGAACATTGTCTAGTAGTAGTTTTAGCATTGGACCAGGAGTCTGGGTTCTTTTTCCATCTATGCCACTAGCTCAGGCTGGGAGTGGATGGGTCATTACACAAAGTAAAATTATTTCTCCATGTTTATTTCCCCGCCCCCCCCGGTTCCTCACAACTTCTTGTCAACTGCTGCAAGTTGACCATTTTGATTACAGCTACAAGAAGTTTTTTCTCTCCTGCTGGTAATAGCTCACCTTAGCTGATCACTCTCATCAGAGTGTGTATGGTAACACCCATTGTTTCATGTTCTGTGTGTGTGTATGTGTGTGTATAGATATAGATATAGATCTATAACATAAAATCTTCCTACTGTATTTTCCACTGCATGCATCCAATGAAGTGGGCTGTAGCCCATGAAAGCTTATGCTCAAATAAATCTGTTAGTCTCTAAGGTGCCACAAGTACTCCTGTTCTTTTAGCTCAGGCAAGCCACTTTACTTCCCTATGTCATTTTAATTGCTTCTGACATGGAGATGATAATACGTTCTTACTCTTGAGTGTTGAGGAATCGTTAATGTTGGTAAAGTGCTTTGACATCCTCAGACGTTGGAAGTGAAAAGTACTGTATTATTGATGTCGCTATTTACTCATTTGAAAAACATAACTGTAGATGACAAGATTTTGCAAAACAAAAATAATCCCCAATTTTTAGATGTATCAAGCCTCAAACCAATCACAGAAACCACCTAACTTCCACAATCTTAAGGATTTGGATAAAGGCCTAAAGCACCCTTTTAGGGTTGTGGTAGTGGTTTGTGTGTGTTTTTTTTGAGGGGAGGGAATTGAGGGTGGTTGTGGTTTTGTTTTGCTTGTTTTTTGCAAAACCTAAATCAGCCTCTTTTGGCCCAGTATTTATTTTATATTTATTTCTAATAATATGATTTTTGTAAAGAAAATGAACTTGGAAAGGTAATCAAATCACTCTTTTCCCAATAGCAAGTGTTCAACGACATAAAGGCCTGATCCCAAATCTTCCCGTTCACTTCAATGGGCTTTGGACCCATCCTTTAAAAGGTCTAATTTAATATGATCTTCTCTTAGCAAAATTTGACCGAAGAGTTGAAAAGAGGCAAAATATGTGTGCAAAAGTGCGTACACAGCTGCATGGATAATGCACGTAGAGCAAAGGCCTCTTTTATTTGAAAACTTGAGGCCTGGTCCATTGATCCTTTTGAAGTCAGTGGGAAATCTGGTCTTTGATTTCAGTGGGAGCAGAATATGGATCTTTATGGCAACTTCTGCATGTGAGTAACAAAACACTATTGCGAATTTTTAAATGCCACTAAAACCTACTAATTTTTGATATGATGATAAACCAGTACCTGGTAAAACTTTTTGTTTTATGTGTAAATTTGCAATAGAGATGGAATTGTCTTCATTCTCGCATTAAAATAAGTTTTGCAGAGTTCCAGTCTTTATGGCTTATTTTTCTTGTATTGCTATATGTCTGACATGTAGGAGAGCTTGTGCTTGTTTTCATTATGCTAGAATAATCATTCATATTTTCAATATATATTGGAACTAGTAACGTGGACCTTTTAAAAGCCATGAAGGTGAAAGGCTTCTTAATAGAGACCAGAACACAGGCAGGTAGTGTGCAAGTTTCCCCCTGCAGTTCAGCACAGCACTGCAGGCTTTATCTGTATCATCCTATTACACTAGATCTGAGTCTCCCTCAAAACTGAGGCTGCCAGTTATGATGAACTGGAACACATCAAGCAGTCATTTTTGTAAAGTGGACCAATCTCAGGTAGGAACTAGGTTGAGACCAATAATCTCATTTCATTTGTGATCTATACTACATCTGAATCCAGATGTTCAAGGTAAAAAGCCATTATATTACTATTAACCAACACCCTTGTCTAATCAAATGAGAGCAATGGTTTGGTTTGGTTTTATCCCTTATTGGTGCATCCAGCAGAGATCAACTTGAATGGAGCAGAAAAAGCCCAAGTAAGTTGAATTTAAGTCTTTTGCCAATGTCTGCCAGTCATGATGCCATATATAGTAAGTTGGACACTCTAGCTTGCTATCTGTGTTCTGCTTTGTTTCCTGATCCGTGTGGTCCATTAATTTTTGGTGTTATGGGAGTAAATGGGAGCAGAATTTGGCCTTTTATATCAGGGTTTCAAATGATTCTGTTCTTTACATTTTATTAACTTGCTCATGTCAATTTCACAGCCTCTACTTTTCTTGCTGATAGAAATTCAGTTGGAAAATATTTGGAACGCAGAAAAGCAAGCACATCACAGATTGAATATTTGCATGAAGGGAATATTTGATCATAAATAATCCACAGTTAGTATGTTTCATTGGGTAAATCACAATCCAGAATGAAAGCAGGGATTAGTGCTGTGCGATGAATAGATCTCCTGCTCCCTCTCTCAAAACAAAGTCAACATGTATTGTATGACTTATTTTGCTGACTTTAATAAGTAGATTGGGTTATATACAGGATAAAGCAGAATGCAAAAAAGTTTGCATAGGGGTTTATTACTGAATTCATAAGAATGTCCATACTGGGTCAGACCAATGGTCCATCTAGCCCAGTGTCCTGTCTTTGACAGTGTCCAGTGTCAGAGGCTTCAGAGGGAATGTACAGAACAGGCCAATTTTGAGTGATCCAGTCTCAGCTTCTGACAGTTGGAGGTTTAGAGACACAGGGAGGATAGGGTTGCGTCCCTGACCTCTTGGCTGATTTATGGGCCTATTCTCCATGAACTTCTCTAATTCTTTTTTGAATCCAGTTATACTTTTCATTGGCAAATAATACTTCTCGTGTAATTTACAAAGAAATAACTGATTTTTCTTTTTAAAAAATTAGTTAATGAAAAATGGTGGTTTATTCATTATTCTTGGGGACATTTGGGGAGTGATCACAAAATGACAATCAATCTTTCAATAGCAGGTCTGTGCGGCTTGGCAGCCTTTTAAAGAAGGCTAAATGAAGACAGTTTGAAAGTGGGAGCTGTATCCATACTGCAGCTAATATGAGGCTTAGTGAGCTGGAAGGGGAAATCTGCCAAGTCTGCAAGGTTGATTGGTGGAGCTGTTTGAAGAAAGCATTTCTAATGGACCTCTCAGTTTATTAAAAAATCAAAGTACTCATTGTAATATGTTAAAACAGTGCAGCGAAAGGCAGCCTTTGAGGGCACCGTCAAAAGGCGATTGTTTGTTTGATAATGGATATGCACAGGTGGCCTCCAGCACAAAAAGGCATCTTAGCGATATTAAAGGTAAGGTGGGGGTTATTGTTTTGGTTTTTTGGTCAGGTTGCCTTTTTGTACATTCATCATGCAGTAATACTATTATATGTTTCACAGTGTAGCAGCTTCCTACAGCATGAGGCTGGCATAGGCTCGTTATCCAAAATACCTACCTGCATCCATCACAGTTCTGCAGACAGCCTGTCCTGATCTGTTTCAGGGCACATGATAGTGTGCAGATTATTACACTTGCAGCCAGCAGCCCACCTTGCATTACTGAACATGTGGGTTTCACATGTGGCTTTAAAACCCAGTCTTGAAAAGCTAATTAAGAAGAGAAGGAACAGTGGGTCAACGAAGCTATATTGATTTACACTAGGTGAGGATATGGCCCTGTATGTATATCTCTGTAAGCTCCAATTTCTCTGGTACAGTTGCATGTGTGTAATATCTTAGGCCCTAGGAAGCATGGATATATGAAGCTCTATGGTATTTATGATAGATTTCAGGTTCCTTGTGATCATATTATGTGCCACAACACTATGACAATTGTCAGACTTTATTTCATATCACCAATCCAAATTACTGCAAATCTTTTATTTTTTTTGCTTTTTCAAATTGAATTAACCTTACTCTTTTGATAACTGCTTATTGTTTGATTTCTTTCTAATAAGTCATTTCAAAAGGATAAGATGTTTTCATGCTCAGGATTTTACCTACTTTTTAAAAGAGCTAGTAATAAATTATAATTTATAAAGAATGCAGAAAACTCTCCATGATAAACACTGTTATGCTCGAAGCTCCTAACAGTGAGTCTTTGATCCAAAGACAATCACAGACCTGGTTAAAGCTGATAGCTGTGCTAAGCATCCTTCTTTCAGTCTCATGGAAAATGCAATTAAACCCTTTCACGTGGAGAGATCGCTGGAAATAATAGACGCCACCCCTCAAGGCAGTCACCTCATGGTGAGGCCTGAGCAAAAACTAACCCCGTAGATTAACAGGGGTTTCCCTGATTGAAAGGCAGAGACTTAGGGCACGGTTACACTAGAGTTTACAGTGGCGCAGCTGTGGTGCTGCAAGCTCTCTAGTGTAGCCACTCTACGCCGACAGGAGAGAGCTCTCCCATCTGCTTAACTATTCCAGCTCCTACGAGCAGCAGTAGCTACGTCGGCAGGAGGAGCTCTGCCACCAACATAGCACCAACATGACACACACTGACACAAGCACCAGTAACTTATGTCACTTGGGGGAGGAGGGTGATTTAATCACACCCCTAAACAACATAAGTTATGCCAACATAAACTGTAGTGTAGACATAGCTACGGAGCTTGGGTTTGCAGGCTGTGGTGTTAGAGGCAGAAAGTGAGAAAAGCAGTGGTGTGTGTGTCCCTGAATGGAAGCAGAGAGAGAGAATTTCTTGGGCACAGAACTCACTGGAGAGGCAGGCGTGGGGGATTTTTAAGCAAGGAAACTCCCTGATGCTGCTTGTTCCTACTATGTTCAGGGAAAGGGCTCTTTATGTACATCCTTTGTAAAGGAACAGGATTGCACCAATGGATATACCTGACTTTTATCTTCAATTTCTCCTAATGAAAACAACCCTGAAAGGCCCCAAATACTGGCTAACCCCCGTTAGAGTTGTACTGCCAATGCATCTCAACCCACACCTGGCCTCACAACCACAACTTTCAGGAATAAGAGTAGGAATCTGAGAATTAATTAGCGCTAGTTGAAAAATTTCTATTGAAACTGTTTTTGATGGAAAATTGCATTTTTGACAAAATGAAAATTTTCACAAAAAGCGCTGGCTACATCTTCCATGATACACCCTGGTTGGAGAGGCCCATGATGTACTAATACCTCCTGGCTCCAAGAGGGGAGACTATGGTACATCATGAAAATGTAGTCTGACCAGGAAGCACAGTCTCACCACAGCACAGGTGAGAATGGGAGCATAAGGCATCTAAACAACAATTCCCAAGAGGTACTGTGGAGCAATTTCTAAAGCAGAATATTTTATTTTTTGGCCAAAACTCTTTGGTATTCAAATTTCTGCCAGAAATCAAAATTTTCTGTCCCCACCCACTTCTAGCACATGCTTGCTTTTTTTTTTCTTTTAACCAGCTCTAGAATTAATACTGACAATATCAGCATTAATTCCTACAGGCACTTTCTATTAATTGAACAAGATTGAAAGATGCCCCTTTCTACTCCTGTAATCCCCTCCAGGCTTTAAAATACAGGGAATGAAATGGCCCGTAGCAATTAGAGAGGAAGTAGCTCGGTTAGGCCAACTAGCTTTTCCCTCTGCCAGTGCAGGACTATTATTATTAATGAGCACCCAGGATTCTGCTGGGCATTTGCATTGTCCCCTACAGGATAGTATGACATTAACCTTTGGAAAAGTGAACTGTGCTTTCCTGAGTGCTAACACCACAATACAAAGAGAAGAAAAGACAAAAGAGTTTGGCTAATTGTACTTCATCAAGCATCAGTGAATTTGATGAGAATATTATCAGCTGGCATAGTAAATAGACTCTCTCCCAGGGTTGTATGCAGTGTTTGTTGAAGCTGTGTCAGTCCCAGGATATTACCTCACCCACCTTGTGTCTGTAATATTTTGTATTGGACCAACTTCTATTGGTGAGAGAGACAAGCTTTTGAGATTACATTGAAGCTGGTCCAATAAGATACCACCTCACCCACCTTGTCTCTCTCTCCCAGGAGGCAGTAGTTATGAAAAGAGTGGATTTCTATTTCTTGGGCTCCCATTTTGTACTACTGTGGGTATTTGCTGGGCATCACAGCAGCGTCTGACTTACATGCCATATTCAAGCACAAATATACAGTACAATATTCATGACACTTTATTTTCTCTTTTCACAAATATTTGAGCACTCAAGCTTCATTTTCATTCATGGAAAAAACAATAGTATGTCTTGGGTAACTAACCAACACTGCAAATTTCAGTTTATATTTGCAGTCTGCACTGTTTTTTCATTAAATAAATCATCCGACCAAGTTAAAGAAATAAAACCACATGATACATATACCGGTAACTAATTGACAGTGCAAACTGGTTTTATGTTTGCAAACAATCTTCAAGCCAAGCATTGTTTGCTGAAGTAAAGTGTGATTTTTTTTTTCTTTTGATCCACAAATATATTTGAAAATATTGTATTTTGATGATAGACAATTTTAAGGAAGGGAGGCAAAGCTAGAATCTGTAGAATAGATTATTTGTGATTTATTCACTCAGTTTTAATAGTAAGTGATGGATATTTGTACTGTGCACGCATGTAGCTTCAATACTTCAAGTAGCAGATCATAAAAATGTTCAGGAGCATAAACTATTCTGTTCTATATTAGTACTTTTTATACGGCTTTATAGTTTCAAAGAACTGTATAAACATTAATTAATCCTAACAAAATCTTTATGATGTAGGTGAGTCAACATTATTATCCCTATTTAACAGATGAAGGAAGTGAGACATAGAGGGATTATGGCCCCAATTCAACAAAGCACTCAAGTGTGCTTAATTTTAAGCAGATGAGTAATCCCATTCCTAGCCAGCAAAGTATCTAAGCATACTTAACTTTTAGTATGTGCTTAAATTCCTAAGGTTTAAGGGCCTAAATAACTTGCCACAGAGGAAGTGAGTTTCAGAACGCAGATTGAAACGAGAAGTTCCTGACTTGCAACTCCATGCTCAGTCTATTAGACTATGCTGCTTTGATTCTAATTTACAGAAGTAATATTAGCTATACCTGTTTACCATGATGAGCATGAAGTATGCTTTATGTAGCTGAAGCTATACTGAGGGGTGATAACCAATAGGTGATTGCAAGGTTAGTTAATAAAAAGCAACCTTCAATAACATTGAGAAATACCTTGGGTCTTAGAAAACTCCACTGTAGATGTCATTCTTCTCTTTGAATCAGTAATGAATCAATGATTTAACACTGTGCTAGAGGGTTCTGTGTTGCTCAAGAAGATGGCCCTGACATCACAGTTCATTAAAGATCCCATGGTATTTTTTGCAGAATAGGGGTGGCTAGCTCTGATATCCTAGCCAAATTCCACATCTGTTAGGTGCATAAAGCTTAGCCTTCTTTTTATCAAATATATATTGTTCTCAAAGTGCTGATTATTTGAATCAACATTGGCTCAGACCTGCCTTTTTTTTTTTTTTTTAGGAGGTTGATTAAAGTCTGAATCATCAAAGGGGTCCCCTTTTGATCTTTTAGCACCCGATTTAAAAAAAATGGATAGTGCTCCACTGTTACCATACAAGCATGATTATCAATATATAAACACTTAAATAGGTGTATCAGAGAGATCTGAATATACTTTTCCATTTAAAAAAAACCTGCTCTTCATATTGTATAATCCCTTGGTCAACTCTCTTACACTAGGAACTGGAGAAATATTCCTTTCTACTAATTTTTGGCTATCACATATATGGTGCCCAAGGGTTTGGGTTCAACTGTAAGCTCTGTGGGACAGGGACTATCCTTTTGTTCTTTGTTTGTGTAGCATATAGTGCAGTGGGGTCCTGGTCTGTGACTGCAACTCGTAGGCACTATGATAATACAAATAATAACAGTCATATAAAGAGGACAGGTTGATTACATCTAATTTCTTTATACAAAGCAGTTGTTAACAAGCCTATGCTGAGCTCACTCTTCTAATGTTCTTCAGTTTAATTTTCCTCCAGTTTAGTTGCATGCTACCTACTTACCAGTTAAGGAATTGCAACTTTTTCCGTGTGAATGTAGGCCTCTTAGGGTATGTCTACACTGCAACGTAAGCCCAAGGTTAGTGGGACTGGAGTCAGCTGGCCTGTATTAGGGAATCCTGGACTTGAGCCTTTACATTGTATTTTAACCCTAGCTTAAGACTTTTCTAACCTGTGCTTGAACCTAGGGCTCAAGGTGTCCACTGCAGTGTGCGGACCCAAATCAAAGTAACCATATCCCAGAGTCCCTGCCGCCCGCTCCCCAGCACCACCCCCAAAATATGGCCACTCAAGCCCTAGGACTGTGGTGCACTGTGAGGGAAACTTTACTACCTGCCCTGCACTTTACCAGGAAGCACCTTGCTTTGCAAAAGACTTGATTAGTTTGCTCTCCAGTGCAAACCCAGGAGACTCTCTGATAGTGTGCTTGCAGATTGGTGATGGAAGAGAATGGGTTAACACTGACCTGCGCTGCTGCCATTTGCAAAGTGGAGGTGGCTTCAGTTTTCAATAGAGTGGACTGCAGATTGTTGGGATAGAGAGGACTAAGGAAATTGTCCCATGGAATTGTGGGATACTTCCAGCTGACTCCCGAGACCTGAGTCAAGCAGGGCTGCGTCTACACTTCAAAGCAATATGGCTCAGACCCAGGGTCCCGACTTAAATTGAGTTTGGACCCTCCAGCTCTGCAGGGTCCTAGGGCCCTGGGGCTGAGTCCTGGATTAGCGCAATTGCAGTGTAAATGCAAGAGGTGTTAGGCTTGAGCCCTTAGAAACAAAAATAGACCAAACCTCTGGGCCATGATAAGCCTTGGTTTACCCACTGTGAAATGCCATTCTCTCCAGTTAAATTGTGCTGTGTGTCAGGGAAGAATTTGGTTCCTTTTCCTCTGTCATACTAATGCATGGGGCATGTAAGTGATTATGTTATGAATCTGTATGATGATTAAAGGCAGTAGCATTTAAATGAGTATCTATCTTGTATACATCTTTATATTACTGATGACTAGCCAACTTTAATCACCAACCCTTTAGAAAAAGCTGAAATACTTGTCCTGCTTAATGACTTTCCTTTTTAACACAAGACATTTCATGTTATACAAAATAATAGTAAATATTGTTGTTTTTTCAATGTAGGCAAATTAGGCATAAAATTTAATCAGGGAGATTTTGCCTTTCTTGGAATATTCCTTTGTGTAGTCAGGCTCAGATTCTGTCCTAAAATACATACACATGCAGAACTTGCAACAAAAGTCAATGGGAGTTTCTTGAATGTATCGAAGGGCAGATTGTAGTCCTGCACATTTGAAACCATTATCTAACCAGATAATATTTTAGTATTTTGCTATCCAGAGTTCATTGAATTCTGGACAGTCTGAGAGTTATGTCCCTGACATATGGTATCTAAATATTGGTTCTAATCTAATATTGAATGTCCTCCAGATTCTAATGTTCTTCCTTTTTAAAAAAAAAAAAAATCCATCACTCTATTGAGAAATTTAAAATACACCACTCATCTGTGTATTTGTACTGCATCAAAGAGCTGTAATGTGAATTTGACTTGCTTGTCCTTCCCTAATGGCCTCTTGGATTTTTGCCTGAGATTAAGTGCTTTAGGTGATGTTGGACAAACTGCATTGTGTTTCTATTATTCTGTTCTGAACAGAAGAAGGAAT
This sequence comes from Mauremys reevesii, assembly GCF_016161935.1. Classification (NCBI taxonomy): domain Eukaryota; kingdom Metazoa; phylum Chordata; order Testudines; family Geoemydidae; genus Mauremys; species Mauremys reevesii. Next base: position 33,753,563 of record NC_052628.1, on the reverse strand, counting down.
AATTGTAACTGCATCCAACCATAAGTGGGCATATATTTAGCCACAAGCTAAAACCATCCATCTTTTAGCATCATTGTATAAGATCCTCATTCTTTCAGGGAAATAAATGTTGTCCATTGAAGGTTCACTGATAGTTACATAACTCTTCAGCATTTACTTAGGAGCTGGAGATTTGTAACTGAATGCTTAAAACATTTTGACCGCTGAAAATCCTGCATTTCCTCTAGGTAAAGTGCAATGTTATTCTATGGCCAAATTCCCTACTCTCTTATAAATAGGATGGAGCAACTTTTGCGCGCGCGCGCACACACACACACACACACACACACATATGCAGCCTCAAGACACTAAACTGAACCAAGGCATTTTGATTACTTCTGCCAATACAAAATATTTTAATGTTTATTTCCCAAAGATAGTTTAACTCTTTTCTTCCAGGGATTTATTTGACCAGAATAGCAAGCCACAAAGCAATGATCAATTCTTAAAGTAGATTAAAGATTTTATAACAGTTTAGTAATCTCCAATACATACTTGAGATCTTCTCTCTAAGTATTTATACTGCACTCATCACAATGGAATCTGAACACTTTCATTATAGCATAATTTATGGATGCTGCAAACATTTGCAGCTAGATAATAATCTGGGAAACACTAACTAGAGTGATTTTAAAAAAAAATTTCCTTGCTTCCTTAAGCAGTATAGTAAACTCTTTGGGGGCGGGGATCATCGTTTGTATAGGGCTTAGCAACAGTGGAGCCCTGATCTGTTTCCTTCTTTGACAGTGTTACTAGCTGTGACGAAGTGGGGGATTTTCTTGTTGGTTTTTTTTTTCCTTGTTTTTCCAATGGTTTGCATGCAGAGGGGGTGGGACTCAATTTCCCTGGGTGTTACTGGTTTAACCAGGTGATGGGAGAGGGAGTTTGTTACAGAGGACTGGAGAGGGAACTTGGGACCCCAGCCAATGGCCTGGAGGATGGATACCAGCGACTGGTGACCTGACAATCTGGTGACCCGGAGGCCCAGCTCAGGAGTCGTAGCTGGTTCTGGCCAGTGGGAGGACAATGGGCTGTAAAGAGAGGATCCCGAAGAGAGGACCCCAGTGACCTAACCCGCCAGTTCCAGCCAGAGGGGGCCAGAGGACAGAAGAGAGGAGAAGAGGCCCAGGTGACCCTGTTTACCTGGAGAAGACCATGGACAGAGGTGGGGCTTGGGGCCAGTGATATCAGATGCCCAGCTGGGAAGCAGGAGGCTCGGGACTGGAGAGAGGGAGCAGAGCCCACCTGGATGCAGGGGAGACTGTGCTGTGCTGAGGGAGGCCAGGCCTGAGGCCCGGAGAGTTTCCTGTGTTGTGTTCAATGCTCAATAAACCCTCCTGTTTTATGCTGGCTGAGAGTCACTCCAGTCTAGAGAACAGGGTTGCATCAACCCCTTCGGGGGGGTGGAGGCCCTGGGGGTCCAGAGCGAGTGGACTGCCTGAGGGGGCCCACTGCCCGAAACAGGTGTGCTAAGGCTCAGAGGTGTGGCTCCAGGAGGTGGAGTGGCCTAACCCTGAGTGAGAGTGGACCCCCGAGGAGGGCGGTCCTACAAATACTAATTGAGTTACAATGCTGGGGCACTCTCAAGCACTTCCTCCGCAGCAGGCCCTTATCGATTTTTAGGCACAGTAGACAACTTTATTGATGCAGAGGCAGCTGACCCAGGGGAACCTGTAGTGGCCAAGCCCATTCTGGACCTGGTAGAGACTATCAATGGGGTCCCTCTTATCCTCCTGGCCACTGGCAATGGAAACTGCTCCTCTTGAAGTTACTATCCAAGGGCATCGAGAGACTATGCAATTCAGTTCCATCTGTTCCCCATACTTCCCTTTGATCCTGGGTATCCTGTAGCTGGCCCTCCACAACCCCTTATCTGCTGGTGTGCACTAAAAGTTGAATTTCTCCCAGAATTCTGCCAGCAGCACTGCTTGACACCAGGAAATTGGCCACATGCCAGGGTAGCTGGCCCAGCAGTACTGCCCACTGAGTCCGGTCCTCAACTTCCATCCAAGTACAGTGAGTACAGAGGTGTCAAAAGAATGCAAATATCTTGCCCCTGAACAGGGACTATGATTGTCCAATCAAGCTACAACTAGGGGCAAACGGTCTGGTCTGGTCTGTATACACCATGTCGGAGCCTGAACTAGCCTCACCGTTCACCTACCTTCAGGAGAACTTACTAAGGGCTTTATTCATAATCCACTTTGCCAGCCAGGGTGCCAGTCCTTTATTTTAAAAGATGGAAGCCTCCAACTAAGTGTCAGCTATTGGGCTCTAAGTCAGGTCGCCATTAGAAACTGGCACCCATTACCATGAGTTAATGGATTGTGTGAGCACCTCCCAGTTGTATGTAAAGCTGGACCTGGGGGGAATATACCACCTAGAACATGTTAGAGGTGGGGATAAATGGAAGATTGCCTTTTGAACGCATTACAGTCACTTGGAATAACTTCTGGTGCCATTTGGTCTGACAAATGTGCCCACCATATTCCAGAATTTTATTAATTATGTATTGTGGGACATTCTGGACCAATATGTGGTAGCATATCTGGATGACATACTTCTTTTTTCAGACAACTCTGAATAATTCACCTTGAACGTCCATTCCATCCTGGAGAGGCTACACCAATATGGCCTCTATGCTAAGCTAGAAAAGTGTGCCTTTGATCAGTCCTCCACAAAATTCCTAGGGTTCATCCTAGCTCCTTCTGGTATCAAAATGGATCCATGCAAGGTAAAGGCAGTCCTCCAGTGGGCAGCCTATTTGTGAACATTTGTGGGTGGTCCTCGAGTGGGCAGAACATTTGTGAATTACAGTGTTTCCTGGGGTTCACAAACTTTATGGGCAGTTCATCCCAAAGTTCTCCAAGCAGATTGCCCCCCTCACTACACAAAAACATCAGATTCCTCTCCTCTTCTGAGGCCTAGCAGGCTTTCGAGCAAATAAAACTCATTTACCATCAGTCCCATAGTGATCCACCCTGACACCTTGTATGCTTTCATCGCCGAAGCAGATGCTTCCAACTTGGCAGTTAGAGTGGTGCTATCCCAAAGGCACAGTCCTCAACAACTGCTAAATCTGTGCATCTTCTATTCCAGGAAACTCTCACCCACAGAGCAAAATTACAAAGAGCTCCTGGCAATTAAGACTGCCTTTCAGGAGTGGCATCACTATCTAGAAGGGCCTGGTGTCCCATCCAGGTGTACACCAATCATAAGAACCTTGAATATCTGAGTGGGGCCAAAGACCTCAACCAACAGCTTTGGTGGGCCTTATTCTTTTCACGCTTTGATTTCATAATCTCCTATACTACAGGAACCAAATATAGTAAGGCTGATGCTTTGTCCCAGAAGGGTGAATATTACTCTGACCTAAAAGACTCAAGCCTGAAAACCTGCCTGCATCCTCAAGCCTCAACTTTCTGGGGCGTGGCTCCCCACCGAGGTCTGCTCACCCTCATATGATCAGACTCAGACCATGGAACCCATAAGTAAGGAACCCCATGATGTCCGAGATGGGGTAACCTCTGTAAAAGGGTGTGTTTGTGTATACACACACACACAATATTATGTCCCACTGGGCCTCCAAGGAAACAGCCCTACAAGTATGTCAGCTGAACTTCAGCTGTAAAGGGACTTTGAGGCCTTATCCTTACTAACTCACATCTGCTTAAACGTTGTCAGGGAAAGGTCAAGCCACAAGACTGAGGTCTCCAGGTCTACTTTGGATTAGCCCTGCAATATCTCATGGAGGAATTTGAACAAATTTTGCACATGGACTGCCTATTGGACTATAAACTATTGAACTGATTCTGGAAAGACTTATACAAATCAGCAGCCGCACCATCTCTGCTATGAAACTGACCTAAGAACTTTATTCATATCAGTATGTATAATGATCTTTCAACCACAGTAACTTTCTTTTCCTTTTTAATAAATCTTAGATTTAGTTAATAAGAATTGACTGTAAGCGTGTATTTGGGTAAGATCTGAAATATTCATTGATCTGGTGGATAATGTGTCCGATCTTGTGGGATTGGTAGAACTTTATATATGGTGATTAAGGTTTTAAGTAACCCTCACTATATAGACTTGGTTGTCTGGCTGGTAGCCAACAGCTGGATTGCTTAAAGGGAACTGCATTTTTAGCTTCTTTATAACCAGTAAGGAGCTGTTTAGTTACTGGCTTGGTAAATCTATTTATAAAATAAGCCACCAGTTTTGAGTATTGTCTGCCCTATTCTTTACAGTTTGCCCTGATTTACCAATCTCAGTATAGCCCCTCCAGCGACTATGGTCACATACACCAGTTTATTATCTTAAATAGAGTTACCCAGAAACTTTAAATTAAACACACTGAATTAGGTAAAACTTGTTTAACTACAAAGACAAATTTTAAGTGACTATAAGTAATGAGGCATAAAAGTCAAATGTTTTTTTTTTTTAAAAAAAAACCTAAAACTCTTACCGGTATCTATGTAAGAAACTATCATCGTTGCAAAGCAAACTTTCTCACCACATGCTTCTGCAGATTACTGATCAAACTTTCAGGTCAGGACCCCTCCCCCAGAGTCCAATGGCTGTTTCCTTTCGTCTTCTCAGGTGTAGAGAATCAATTGGGAATTTAATTACGTTCTTTAACATTTTTATCAACGACCTGGAAGAAAATATAAAATCCCTGATAAAATTTGCAGATATCTCAAAGATTGGGGAGTGGCAAATACTGAAGCAGACAGGTCACTGAAACAGAGTGATCTAGATTGCCTGTTAAGCTGAGCACAAGCAAAGAGGCTGTGTTTTTAATACAGCTAAATGCATAACTTAGCATTTGGGAATAAAGAAAGCAGGCTTTACTTACAGCATGGGTGACTCTGTTCTGGAGGCAGAGACTCTGAAAAAAGATTTGGGGGTCATGAGTAGGAGAGGTTATGTTACCTCTGTATTTGACACTGGTGTGACCACTGCTGGAAACTGTGTCCAGTTTGGGTGTCTGCACTTCAAGAAGGAGGTTGATAAATTGGAGTGACTTCAGAGAAGAGTCACAAGGATGATTAAAGGACTGGAAAGCATTCCTTTCTAGTGATAAACTCCAGGAGCTCCATCTCTTTAGTTTAACAAAGAGAAGGTTAAGGGGTGACTTAATTACAATATACAGAAATTGATAATGGGCTAGCAGGCAAAGATATTACAAGATCCCATGTCTGGAAGCTGAAGCTAGACAAATTCAGAGTAGAAATAAGGTACAATTTTTATAACAGTGAAGTTATTAACTACTGGAACAACTTCCCAGGGGTTGTGGTGGATTCTCCAATGTGGCAATTTTAAAATCAAAATTGAATACTTTTTCTCAAAGATATGCACTAGTTCAAACAGGGAAGTTCTATGGCTTGTGTTATGCAGGAGGTCAGACTAAATGATCACAGTGAACGCTTCTGGCCTTACAATTTATAAGTCTATGAACTTTCTTAAGAATGGAATCATTATTGTATAGATTTGATAGGTTCTTAAACTTGAGGAATGTCAAAATCAAAACAAAGCAAAAAATCCAAACAAATGCCAAGTTATTCTCCTCTGGGCTTTCTACTTTGTCCTGTCCTTTCTGTGTCCTTCTTTTGGAGAAGGAAAGTGGTCACAGCCTTCCAAAAGTGGGCATGGTCAGCCTTGGAGCTTTCACACTCCTTGCGGCTCTCTAGACTAGCAATGTAAAAATGGTGAGTAAGGAGTGCACAATGTAAAGCTGGCCAATTTGACAATACAGTGTACATTTTTCACGTGTGTATATCAGCACTCAGCTGTTAGTGTTTCCCTATGGGATCAGTTTTCTCTGGGGATCATTTTACATTTGCAGAGTTGGCCAGTGTCATACTGGCAATTGCATTTATTTGAGGTTTGCTTTTGGATATGTGCTGGATGGGGTTTAGTGTTGAGTTAGTGAACACTGGCATACTGCGCCTGTGATTAATCCTTCCCATAACAGAAACGCCATGTGTCTGCTGCAAATAAGGTTTCTGTTCCTCAGCTTTTGCTTGTGACAACTGATAGCAAACAACCTCTTCCAGGCTGCACAATACAAGTGCAAGTCTATCTGGTACATTTCAGACTCAAGTCAAGATGCCCTGATCTCCTGACTTGTTCTGCCCTTGAGACACTGTAATATGTCACATGAGAAAAAAGAGCAACATCAGGGACTCGTACTATATTCAGAAATGACATGAGTTCACTAAGTGGTGGTGGCAGCTGATCTGTATTGGCACACATTGAGTACTGTAATATTTTGTAGTTGTCTGTACTGTGATCAGTACTGGGCACAAAATACTTTACTCTCCCCAATTTTCCCTCTACACCTGTTCTCACTTTGTGCTTCTTGTATCTGCTGCCTTGTGCTGTTGCTATATGTACAGCATAAGAGCAATCCCTTGCACCGGAGCTGACTGCTGTCCTCGTGTGTAATTTGCTGCCTGTTGTGCCTCCAGGAGCTGTATAGGTAGATGCTCTTACTGCATTTAGGCAAACAATGCCTTTCTCATATTTTGACTTTCAATACACACTAAAACCACACCCATTAAGTGATGGGCAGTGCTTACATCACCTACAGGCGATAACATGCTTGGGTGATTTTACATTGTGCTGCTAGAGCACAGATTTTTGTTACATCTTTGCGTGAGGTGCTTTATTTATACTACAGGGGATTATATTTTAAAAAAGAAGTTTTAGAAGAAAAACCTTTTTTAAAAGAAAAGTTCTTCTAAAAAGAAAAGATCTTCTCAGTGCAAATCGATTTCCAGGGAGCTGCACTGCTGTTAGTGAGAGGAGAGCTTTTTTGCATAAACTAATGGCAGTCATCCCGTAGATGCTAACATGCTAACTAGTTTTTCAATGCACATAAAGCACGGCTCTTTCACAAGCTGTATTGATAAATAACTCACTGGGTCCCCTGTTTTCTTCTGTTTTCTCTAACGTTTGCTTCACCATGTTTTTCAAAGCTCGTTTGGCTCAGCCTGTGTAATTCCTGTTTTACACCATCTCTCTTAGTGAGCTCTTTCCTGTTTGTTATCTTGTTTTTTATTTTTGACCTTCTTTACATAATTGTCCATTGCTTTTATTTTGTGTTCCTCTTAGCACTTTCTGTACCTCTTTCTCCGCACAGCTGCCTTGTGTCTCTTTTCCCCACATGTGCTCCCTCAGCCTCACTCTTTTCATAGACAGGGACTCCACACCCCCTTCCGGACAGGCCTCACCATGGCTCCTGCCACCTTGTTCTCTCCGCCCCTCTCCTTCGCAGCTGCTTACACAGTGATGTGCTTGTGGAGATAGCCACTAGCTCTGCAGAGAGAAGTACTGTGTAAAACAAGCCAGGGAAAGAGCAGGAAAACTTGACTGATGCAATTGGGGCTTGGCTGCCTCTCTAAGCTTCAAGCAGGTAGATAAACACCAAACATTGCGCTGGATAATCTGGTGGAAAGACTGGCTGGCTACAAGGAGAAGATACTGCATCTTGGTCACCCTGCTCGTCTGCTGGAGACCATCCAGCATCATTCCCTGGATGCGGTCTTGGCACGGGGCGATAATGCCCAGATAGTGGCAGATATCAGGAAGGATATTGACCAGGCATTCATGTGTGTCCCATTCCACTGTCAACAGACTTACTCTCTAGATCATATTTATATTGCAGACAATGTTCTGGGTTGATGTGAATATGCACCAAAATGTCACTTTTTTTTTTTTTTTTTAAGAAAATTGTTAGATGGCCCTGCTGCAGCTAGGAAGTGACTCCAAGGCTTGAATTCATAGGAAATTCAGGCCTAATGATATTTAAAAAAAGTTTGCTGAGAGGAACAGGAGTTCAACTGCATGAAACCTGCAGCCACACTGAGGGCAACAGCAAGAGGATGGTAAAAAGACAAAGGAATGTGTCCCTCTCGTACCCCTTGTGGTTGTGCCGATAGAAAATTCCAGGACTGTTGAGCAGTCTGTGATGCAAGTCTCAAGTTTTACACAAATTGGGGATGTGTAAATGTTTTCTCGCCACAGAGGGGGCCAGATCCTGGCATGGGACCAGAATGCAAGTCTGTGATGTGCAGTGAGGGCTTACTGCTCTCCTTTGTGCTGCCTGATGCGGGTTCTGCTCTGTGCATGACATGCTGTTCCCCTGCAGCGTGTTAGAGCCACCTAAGAGCTGCTTTGACTTAACAACAGTCTGTAGCAGACACAAGGGGCCAAATCCATAGTTCAGGATTGGTATAGCAGAGCAATAGAGCACCCCAACGACACCCATTTCCCCATCTCCATTGCAGCAGGGAAAGTGTGTGTCATAGGAACCCAGACAGTGGCTCTTCACCACTACAGTATTATCCTTGCCCTGGGGTGATCCTTCTTGGGTGGATTAGGCAGAGTTTGAAGCCAAAGTAGGAGTATCACTATTTTCTCAGTGGCTATGGCTGTGCAAACTGATGTTAATGCACTTTTACACCAATAAGCCAACTGAACAATTACATTGCTTATGGAGTTTCAGGGGAACCGGGGCAAAGGAGCCATAAGGTTCCCCTGCAATATATGTAGCATGTGAGACCCTCTGCACAGGGGCGGCTCCAGGCCCCAGCACGCCAAGCGCATGCTTGGGGCAGCATGCCGCGGGGGGCACTATGCTGGCCGCAGGGAGGGTGGCAGGCGGCTCCGGTGGACCTCTCGCAGGCGTGCCTGCGGAAGGTCCACCAAAGCCGCGGGACCAGCAGACCCTCTGCAGGCACGCCTGCGGGAGGTCCACCGGAGCTGCCTGCTGCCCTCCCGGCAGCTGGCATAGCGCCTCCCGTGGCATGCCACCGTGCTTGGGGTGGCGAAATGTCTAGAGCCGCCCCTGCCTCTGCAGAAGATAAAGAGCCAGCTGTTTACTCCCATGCACACAGTAGGCATTCCAGAATGGGTCGGGGAGCAGTGTTGTCAATTCTCAGGATTTTATTGCAACTCTGGGAGCTCATGGTCAGTCAGTTATCTGCCATTAATTGAGTAGTATTCGGTGTCCCTGCATTCCAGGGTGCTATCTACTATCTTGAAAGTGTGACTGACATTCTTTGTTCCTAGATGAATAACCTTGCGTTTGGCCATGTTAAAACACATGTTGTTCAAATGAGCCCACCTTACCGAAGGATCCAAGTTGGCCTGTATAATTGGCTTGTCCCCCTCATTATTTACCACTCTACCCATTTTTGTGTCATCTACAAATTTAGCCATTAGTGATTGTATATTTTCTTTCAGATCATTTATAACAATATAGAATAGCAATGGAGAGTGCTTAAATTCAGCCAGAGCCGTCCAGAGCAGAGCTCTGGTAAATATTTTCAAACCTGAGGAAGCCCCTACACGCCCCACAAGGCTGAAGCCCCTAGTCCTGGGGCTCTGGGAAATACTCGGGAAGAATTTAAGCCTTGGCAATGGACCAAGAACACATCTCTGAGAGACCTCACCGGATGAGGTTCCCTGTTTACAAATTGCTTTTTGAAATCTATCATTTAACCAGTTTTTAATCCGTTTAATATGGGTTACATTAACTTGCTGTAGTGCTCTTTATTTATTTATTTTACCAGAATGCCATGTGGGACTAAGTCTAAGTGTGTTATGTCAATACAGTTACCTTTATCAACTAAGATTCTGATCCCCTCAAAAATGCTAACAAATTTGTTTGACAAGAACTTTTTTCATAAAATCATGTTGATTGGCATGAATTGTGCTATCATCCTTTAATTCTTTACTGATGGCATCCCAGATCAGCCTTTCCATGATTTAGCCCAAGACTGATGTCAGACTAACCAGCCTATGTCATGATTAGACGAGAATCACAGTTTTCATTTAAAATTAAATTCAGCGCCTCACCCTCATGGTTACAGGAAAAAAGCTTGAAAACATGACCCCTACAAGCTCATAAAGCAGAGGGCAAATTAAAAAGAACTCAGTTTATTATTTTGTCCAATCTCATGTGCGTTGGATGCCTGACTCATGATATTTTAGCTCCTTGGAGTTGCCATTAATGTGTGTGGCAGGGCCAGTAGAGGGAGTGGTCTGCCCCCTCAGTAATTCTGTACCACTACAATGGCCTCTTTGCAGCAGGGGTTCAAGTTAGGTCTGCACTGGGAGCTGAACAGCAGTCTTTGAATAAGGGAGGTCTTGGGATCTGGTCTATTGTGTAAATTGATTTAAAATCTAGGTTTACATTCAGTTTGCTAGGTTTACTAACTGACTAGACACAAATTATGTGTAATTTCCTAGTTTACTGGACAAAAACAGAACCCTTTATTTTTCATGTAGTCAGAGCAAGGGCTGTGCATGGGTCTCACCCCAGCGCTCTCAAGTAGCTTCCTAACTATTAATTACCAAGAATGAGGATGGAATACATAATAGGTGTTGAGTAGATTGAAAGCCCGTGTCACTGCCAAACCAGCAGCCTATCCTGCAGTGTTGACTGTGAGGCAGCAGCAGACAGCATTAGGGTACAGTATCCAGGATCATGTCTGGACCTACTTCCTCTTTCAAATCCCAGGTGCCTACAGCTCTGACTTTTTCTCACTTCAGGTTTAGAGGCAAACCCCTCAGAAGAAAAAGCACGGTTAATGGTACTGAAAATCTCTGCTAGTGATTAGAATTGTATGATGATTAGGGTTGCCAATTTTCTAATAGCACAAAATCGAACACCCTTGTCCCATCCCTTCTCCGAGGCCCCGCGCCCGCTCTATCCAGCCTCCATCACTCGCTCTCCCCAACCCTCCCTCCCTCACTCATTTTCACTGGGCTGGGGCAGGGGGTTGGGGTATGGGAGTGGATGAGGACTCCAGCTGGGGGTTCAGGTTCTGGGGTGTAGCTGGGGAATGAGGTGTTTGGGGTGCAGGAGGGGGCTCCAGGCTCAGGCCGAGGGGTTCAGAGTGTGGGGGCTCTGGGCTGAGGCAGGGAGCTGGAGTGTGGGAGGGGGGTGAGGGCTCCAACTGGGGGTGGGGCAAGGGATGAGGGGTTTGGGGTACTGGCGGGGGCTCAGGGCTGGGGCAGGGGAGTTGGGATGCAGACGCAGGCTCCAGGCAGTGCTTACCTCAGGTGGCTCCCAGGAAGCAGTGACATGTCCCTCTGGCTCCTAGGTAGAGGCATGGCCAGATGGCTCCTTATGCTGCCTCCCCCCACAGGTGCCACCCCTGCAGCTCCCATTGACTGTGGTTCCTGGCCAATGGGAGCTGCAGAACTGGTGCTCAGGGCAGGCCCCGTGTGCAGAGCCCCCATGGCTGTCCCTACACCTAGGAGCCAGAGGGACATGCCAGACATTTCCCAGGAGCCATGTGGAGCCGGGTAGGGAGCCTGCCAGCCCCACACCAACCGGACTTTTAATGGCCTGGTCAGCAGTGCTGACTGGACCCACCAGGGTCCCTTTTTGACGAAGTGTTCCAATCAATAACCAGACACCTGGCAACCCTAATGATGATAAAAGCAGCAAAGAGTCTTGTGGCACCTTATAGACTAACAGACGTTTGGGAGCATGAAATTCCACTACATGCATCCGACGAAGTCGGTATTCACCCACGAAAGCTCATGCTCCCAAACGTCTGTTAGTCTATAAGGTGCCACAAGACTCTTTGCTGCTTTTACAGATCCAGTCTAACACGGCTACACCTCTGATACTTGACACCTGATGATGATGATGATCAATAGTTAGCTGTTATAGAACTTTTCATCAGTAGATCTGAAATCACTTTACAGAGGAGATGTTGTTCCCATTTTACAGATGGGGAAACTGAGGCACAGAGAGGTGAAGGGACTGGCCCAAGGTACCCTGGCAGGCTAGTGGCCGATCCAGGAACAGATCCCAGGTTTCCTAAGTCCCACTCCAGTGCTGTATCCACTGGGTCACACTGCCTCCCAGGGTTCCATGGGAATTCGAGTGGTTTTACATTGTAACTCTGTCTGGGAAAGAGACTACAGGACACTTCATTAGCCCACCAAGATTTTGGAATCCTATACAATAAGCAAGTCATACAATTTAGAAAGGTCACTTTTCAAAATGTTGTTGAGACCTAGACCTCCCAAATGTACGTATCCAGCCATCAGTTTTCATGTAGGGTTCCTCATTGGAATCAATAGGAAGCTGTGCAGAAATCATGATTGCAGAAGGTGGCCCATAGTTTTCTGGAACTAAGTGAGGTCGAAGTACAAATTGCTGCCATTGACAAAATCTTACAGAAAGTATTTTATTGTTGTGAAATTTTACAAAGCAGCGCTACAGATTTTTAAACCCGGTCTGATGTAATTAGCTCTAATTTAGAGATGGGTCCAATCCAGAACAAGGATCTGGAAACCTCTGAACTGAGGGAAGTTTGGATCCTGATGTGAACTTTGTGATTTGGGGTCCTGTATAACTAAGACCAAGAAGGTGGCTGTCCAGCTTGGCTTCTAGCTGCTGTGCAATCTCCGTTGCTTTGAAGAGAACCCTGTTTCTTTTTCCTTGGCATTATAAAGCAAGACACAAGAACCTTATTCTCCACTGACTGCTCATCTTCTACTGTAGTGAAATCTGAAAAATTCCTCATGTTTCTTTACATGTGTTGATGCTGCAAAGTTCACAAAATCCAAACTCTAGTAATTTGTTAAATTTTTATGAAGTTAATTAAATGATGTGAAAATTCCTGTTCTGGCTAAAAGTCACAAAAGACCTGCTGGGTCCATATTTGTTAGACGGCAAAACCCCAGAGGCTTCATTCAAGTTGTCTTACTCATACAACTTTCCAGATGTTTTAGGATTTCAAAATAGCTATATACTGTAAATGAAGAAGGGGAAAATTACAGTTGAATCTATGTGCAATATTTTCAGAGAAATGCATACACGAGGTCGGTCACTCCTCCCTGGTGAGGGAGACATATCGGAAGCCTGTACAGGAAACGCGTGCTTGAAATATTATTCAACTTCTTCTTTGCTTGCAACTCTTGTATATTTCTGTACATTATGGGCTCAGTCATGCAATGTGCCAAATGCCTTCAGATCCCACTGACTGAGTTGAGCTCCCTTCAGTGGGAGTTGAGTATAGTTGGGGTGTGCACGCATATTATGGGGTAACCAAAGGCTCTGTCAAGGGAAGTCAAAGGCATGCTCCCATATAAACCCCAGAGTTTAAAAAAAGACTAGCCGCATAGCCAGTGTTCTGTGGTCACATCCAATAGTTCGAGTTTCCCTCAGCAAAAGCAGAATAGTGGCATAAAAGTGAACTGTCTCATTACTACTGGTGAACTTTAAAAGGTTTGGAATCTCAGTTCTAGGCTTTTTTAGCCCAAGGAGTTTCACATAAGCTCTGGAAGTCTTGTGAGCAGCTTTCTTATGAGATTTCTAGTCCTTTGTGATTTCAGCTGTGTGAGCTACCAGCACCTTTGCACAGATGGTGTGGGAGGTCTGCTTGCTCTTCCCACAGAGAGGGCAGTAACTGTTGCAAGCAGAGGTCATCTTTACACTTCAGGAGGCCTCGAAAATGCTGAATCTGAGAGGTTCCTCCTGCAGGTCATTCAGCTTGTTTATAGCTGGTCCTGCAATAATAAATTGTTCCTGGCCAAGTTCACTTCTGCATGGCCTGGGATGGGCTGGTTTAACAACACATGGTAGTTGTATCACAATTTTCATCCAGAGTTCTCAAAAGAAAGGTAAGGAACATCAGCCACATATTTTACAGATGGAAAAATGGATGTGCAGACAGGTGAGGTGCTCTAGCCAAGGCCACACACAGTAGGTCCATAGTAGAGCCAGGACCAAAATCCCATTTCTCCAGACTTCCAGTCCAGTGCCCAGTATGCTGGACCACAATGTCCTCTTAATAGTAAATTGGGCCTGGAGCCATCAAAAGTGCAGTGCCCCTTCCCCGCCGCCCCCTCTTGTGTTGAAATTTCCCATTATCCTGATATGGAAGGATGAATTTGCAATACAACATATATCTGGTGTTACATACAAAAAAAGTACATTAAAAGAATGTTAAAGTTGCAGAGTCAATCCCTCAAAAGTTAGGAAATGTCATAATTAACTGTGCAACCTTAATTTGGCTCCTTGTGTGTATGCCTTATGATACAGTCTTTTTAAATACACGATCACACTATTTTTTCCATAGTGCCTCATTCAGTGCACAGGATCGATGCTGCTCACTAAATGAGCAACTATTCAATATTTTATTTTCTCTTCATTGTTCAGCAGCCCCTAATGCCAACTGATTCTGGTGTGTGTAAATATATATTCTGGTTCTCCAGGGAGTGTCATGTGAGGTCTTAAATGAAAGTCGGGGTCACACTGGTCATTAATATCATGGAGAAATGTATGTACAGATACTATGTAAGGCGTGTGTGTGTGTATATATATGTAAATACATTTTAAAGTCTGTATCAAGACAGTTGGCAAACTGGTTTTCTGTCAGACAAAAGATATTTATTCATCTGTCTCTCTGAGGTGTAAATTAAGCATTGTAGATTAACAGAGTATTCCTATTTACATATGAAGTCAACACAGAGATGTGAAATCAACAGAGAAGTAGCAAACAGGAAAAATAAGTCTTGAATGGTTATCCTGACTCTGATGTTACCCCAAAATCTCTCTTATAGAATAAGGAGGTGACATATAATAACAGGTTCGATTCCTACCAGCATCGATCAACTGGGAAAGTTAGAAATCTGTGTGCCTTCCGCCCGTGTTGCATTGAAATAAAGGATAGAGAGAATATAACCTTAGACAGAAAGAAGATTAAATAAGGGATTGTTACAACTGGGGGTGGGGAGGGAGGAACCACTAAGGGGATCATTACAAATACCCAAGAATAGATTCCAGCAAGGGGCCTAGAGCCTAGACCCTTAAACTGTCCCTTGGTTAAACTATTAAGTGCCCGAAAAACAATTACTGTCTCTCTTCTACTACAGATGGAGGTCACCGGCAACTGATGGTCCATCTCAGGAACATCGGAGGATCTGGCTCTCTACAGCCAAAGCAGGAGATCAACAGATCTGGACTTCACTGGATCCTTTGGTGGAACACAGGAATCAGATAAGTATCAAAGTCCTGGGAAGCTGTTAGTAGCCAAAGTCTTGATCCAATGTTAGTAACCGAAGTCTTGATTCAATGACCGCTCAAAGAAACTAGATGTGGCTGCCTCAATGGTGGACAGCGCCTGTGTCACTGCTGACAGTTCCTTACATGCTCTCTCTGGTGCAAATTCCTGAGGCACACTCTGGCAGACACTGCCCCCAACCAGTTTCATCCAGCTCTCAGTCCTTCAAGCTCTGCGTGGTGGTTACCCCGCTCCTACCCTAAAGGGCTTAAAACAGCCCTGGGAGAGAGCTGTGGCAGGGGAAATGCTGGGCTGATTGGGAAAGCAGCCACAGCTGTAGCCAGTGCAATCAGAGCCCAGCTGGCCCTTTATAAAATGGCGGTGGGCCAGAAGGAAAGAGAGACACTCTCTCTAGCTCCCTAGGGAGAGGGACCTGGCTGCTTGGGAGCTGTGCAGGGTACCTAGGGTGAAGCAGTGCTGGGGAAGGGCAGAGGGAGCTGGGAGCTCCAGCCTAGCCAAGGCCCAGGCTGCAGGCCAAGTTAAGGGTCCTCAAAAAGGGTACTAGTGCTGCAGAGGGGCAGCCCAAGGATAGGCAGAGGCAGCTTGTCCAACCCCTCTTGCCGATGATGAGTGGTTTACAGACAGCAGTCTGCCCTAGTGAGCGGGGGCTAAATGGAGACTGGCAATAGCCACTGAGGCAAGGTGGGGATAGGGGGTGGGGATTCCCCTGGGAGGGAAGACCCAGATTGTGGGTTGCTGTGGTGGGCAGAACCCCTGGGCAAAGGGCACCGGGGTCCGGGAGGGACACGGGGGCCAGCAGCAGGCGAGACATCAGCCGGCAAAGGACGCTCCAGAGCTGGGAAAGAACTAATTCCCTGGATAACCAGCAGGAGGCGCTGTGCTGATGAGTCTCTCCCCCCACCACCACAGCAGGAAAATGCCATGAAGAAAGGGTACCAAGATGGAGTTCAAACCCTTCCTACCACATGCGCCATCTTGAATTCTTAGACTCCATTTTGAATTGTATCAACATTTATAATACATAACAAAGGCATAACCATACACCAATAACACCTTACAGTGACTACAGACAATGAACTTTGGGGATATGAGTAGTCAAAGTACACAACCTTTTATCCTGAACCTAGAAAGTAAACAGACAACATGTTTATATTCATGAAAATGGGATTACAACCAACCTTGGTTGAAACAGTGCAGAGGGCACTGATGGATGAGAGAAACTTCTTTAGACAGGAGTTTAGCCTGTTAAATTTAGTCTCTAAAAAGCATGTGATAATTTTGTTTTATATGATCTGGACAATTATCTGGACAAATTGGAGAAACGGTCTGAGGTAAACTGGATGAAGTTTAATAAAGACAAATGCAAAGTGCTCCACTTAGGAAGGAACAATCAGTTTCACACATACAGAATGGGAAGATACTATCTAGGAAGGAGTACAGCAGAAAGGGATCTAGGGGTTATAGTGGACCACAAGCTAAATATGAGTCAACAGTGTGATGCTGTTGCAAAAAAAGCAAACATGATTCTGGGATGCATTAACAGGTGTGTTGTGAGCAAGACACGAGAAGTCATTCTTTCGCTCTACCCTGCGCTGGTTAGGCCTCAACTGGAGTATTGTGTCCAGTTCTGGGCACCGCATTTCAAGAAAGATGTGGAGAAATTGGAGAGGGTCGAGAGAAGAGCAACAAGAATGATTAAAGGTCTTGAGAACATGACCTATGAAGGAAGGCTGAAAGAATTGGGTTTGTTTAGTTTGGAAAAGAGAAGACTGAGAGGGGACATGATAGCAGTTTTCAGGTATCTAAAAGGGTGTCATCAGGAGGAGGGAGAAAACTTGTTCACCTTAGCCTCTAAGGATAGAACAAGAAGCAATGGGCTTAAACTGCAGCAAGGGAGGTTTAGGTTGGACATTAGGAAAACGTTCCTAACTGTCAGGGTGATTAAACACTGGAATAAATTGCCTAGGGGGGTTGTGGAATCTCCATCTCTGGAGATATTTAAGAGTAGGTTAGATAAATGTCTATCAGAGATGGTCTAGACAGTATTTGGTCCTGCCATGAGGGCAGGGGACTGGACTCGATGACCTCTCGAGGTCCCTTCCAGTCCTAGAGTCTATGAATCTATATGTAACCTTTTGTTTCCGTTATCCTTATTCACTATCATTTGAATCTTTTATCTTTGGTAATAAACTTATGCTTGTCTTCACTATAAATATATCTAAATGCTATGATCTGGTGCTGATCCTGAATTGAACCACATGTGGATAAGGGGCTACAATCCATTGCCACATTCACTACACACCTTCCAAACTTCTTCAGCAAATGAGTCATGGCTCCTATAAGCCTCCTTTACTACCCAGCTCTGATTCATTCCCTGAGCACTGTCCATCCTGTGCACAGAATGAGGGAGAGGTGTCATGGAAAATAGGATGTAATCACGTAATTACTGTATCTTAATGCATATACACAAGGTGGCCGAATTAAGATTGCACATGCAATCTTAATTGTGGCATTTCCTAACTTTTGAGAGCCAGACTTTGCAACCCTGCAACCATTTGTAATGTAGTTTTTTTTGGGCTGTAAATATATGTGTTGGTTGAAATTTTCAAAACAATCTAAGGCAGGGGTAGGCAACCTATGGCACGTGCGCCGAAGGCGGCACGTGAGCTGATTTTCAGTGGCACTCACACTGCCCGGGTCCTGGCCACGGGTCCGAGGGACTCTGCATTTTAATTTAATTTTAAATGAAGCTTCTTAAACATTTTAAAAACCTTATTTACTTTACATACAACAATAGTTTAGTTATATATTGTAGACTTATAGAAAGAGACCTTCTAAAAATGTTAAAATGTATTACTGGCATGTGAAACCTTAAATTAGAGTGAATAAATGAAGACTTGGCACACCACTTCTGAGAGGTTGCCGACCCCTGATCTAAGGGATTTAGATACATATCTTCAATTAAAACTAATGTGTGAAATCCTGGCCCCATCGAAGTCAATAACTAAATTCCTATTGATTTTGTGAGTGCCAGGATTTTACGCAATGTCCCAGGACTGCTTTGAAAATCTGTCAGATTACATGGCCTTTTCCCTAGAGATCATTAATAAGCCAGGATGAAAGCTGGGATCACTTGACTGGGTGTTGACTGAAGCAGTCTTGTCTGTCCATATTTATTTTTGGTTTTGTTTTAAATGTTACATTTTTCTTATCATTGTGATTATTTTATTACAATAGTGCATATATGCTTCAACTGAGATCAGGGCCCCATTGTGCCGGGCAATGAGTAAGCACATAGTAGGAGAGAGACTTGGTCTAGAATTTTTACAATCTAAATAGTCAAGATAGACGAAGGATGAAAGAAAGGAAATATTATTACCCCTCTTGACAGGTGAGGAAACAGGCATAGAGAGATTAAGTGACTTGCCTACGGTCAGACAGGAAGTTTGTCATACAACCAAGAATTGCACACAGTTCTCATCCATACCCATCTAGTTCTTTAACCACAAGATTATCCTTTTATTGCTTTCGTTCACTTCAGAAATGTTACATTTTGGGATGTCTTTTTTTTTTTTCTGTTTCCAAAAATACAATTCAAAGCTGACTGATTTAATCTTGACTTATAAAATCACATTGGAAATATGGTCTTACAAAAACAAATTCTCATGCACTATGTGTTTTACCTTTTTATATAAAATGTGCAGTGCCATTACACATGATGTGAAATGCTCAGCTGTAACCCTGATGCTCTGTAGAGAGCCAACCAGCCCTGAGACAGAAGTCAAGATTATAAAATAGCTTTTAACCCATATACAAAGAAAAATCCCAGCTAATATTTTCCCTTAAAAAAAAAAGTTTGACATTAAAAGCTGTAATATATCCTCATAGGCCAGGATGTACATATTCTGATTTGTGTTTGTTACACGATGGCTGTAGCACTTGAGTACTTTAAGGCACTGAGACCAGAGACCAGCCAGTCATTGTATCTCAAAAATAGTACATCGTTATTTATTAAGTGGATTGAACTATCTTCAATAGGTTCAGGTTTTAAGAAACTGCCTCCTTAGTTTCTTTTGCTTCCTGCTGGCCAAACCCCTGATTTTTTTGTTTGTTTTTTAAATCTCATGATTTTTAAGATAATCTAATGACATATTTTGGAAACTGACTCATGATTTTTGAATGCTTGGGATTGATAATGCTGCTATTTGATGCATATAAATTAGAAACAAAAAATAGAAAACTAATTTTGCTGCTTCCCCCATTAACACCCTGAGAAGCTGCAATACTGAATTTGTGCCACCATGTGGTGATTCAAGAGGCTATAAATTTAGCAGCATGTTGAGCCCACTTCCTTGATTCCAAGATGGCATTTGCTAACAGATACTGTTATCATGACTTGTTACTCAGACCCATGTCCTGTGAGTGGGACCTGAACATAAAGATTAACCTCTTACCAACAATCCTCTGAATCACACCCTTATTATAGGAGGAAACCAATTATGTGATGTGCACCTTGCAGTGGGTTTCTCCTCTTTCCCATGCGGTTTTATTCTACAGCATTCAGGAAATGATTAGGGTACCCTTCTAAGTTAACCCTTTAGTGAGCCTTTCCTTTAGCTCTTTCACTGTCAGTGGCAGATTGTTATGTCACCATGTTTAGAACTGTCTTAGTTGCTCTATGAGGGCTAGAGCCTTAGCTGCTATAAATTGTCATCGCTCTGTTGACTTCGTTGGAGCGATAAGGGCAGATCCTTAGCTGCTATTAATGTTAAGGGCATAGATTTAAGTGAATATCTACATATGAATATCCTACAAAACACATTAATACTTTTAATAGAACACTCATGGGCCTATATGTGCATATATATATAATGTGTAGGTATATATATGTGTATAATGCTTTGTTTAAAAGTACAATGTATGATGTGTGAATATGGGAAGCAGGATTCGGATTTTGTGTGTGCTGTTTGTATATTGCTGTGCCTCTGAGATTTATAGCACAACTGTTTAGGCAACCAGGAGTCTGTAATTTACAGATATAAACTAAATATTTCATGAGATTGGTGCATTAGCTAATTTTTTCGACATGTCATTTCAGTAAGGACATTGCTTTATTTCATGGAAGGTTTTCCCATAGATAATAGTTGTTAGTTGGCTGAGTTGGAATCTGACAGGATTAAGGAAATCTAAACTGAAAGCTGGTTTTGTGCAAGGAAGCATAATGTGACTGTTGTTACAAGAGGCAATGTGGGATGTTTGCGCACAAATGTATGAGAGGAGGGTTTGCTTGTAGCTGTATCCATAAGTGCAGCTTAGCAGAGCTCAGAGCTAATGTCTCACAGGACAAGCATCATGGGACTATCTTTTTGTAATGTCCTGTTTGTGTAAATATGGTTATGCTTTTACTTTCCATAGTTTTCAGGTACTGCATGCTTTTCAGTCTGGACAGAATGACAAGGGCCAATACTGCAGATCATCTCCTCAAAAAGAAATCAGTGAGGATCATTATATATGAGTGAGTGACATCTAAAGAAATTCAAATACACACTGCCCTGCAGTTACCAGTGACTGACCTAGATAGTGATGTGTCCTATCAAAACCACAGTGGCTCTGATATTCAAAATTAGAATCTAAAACCTATTGGTTTTACTTTGTCTGAGCAAACTGAGCTCTGCAATTTTTTCTAACCAAACAGGTGCATTTAAAAAACAGTTTCAACTGAAATACTGTGAGGCCAGCTCTTCATTCTGAGACACTAGTGCAGCTCCTGCTGAAGTCAACAGATGCACTGTGTGACTCCCGGAGGATAGAATGTACCCATTAATAACCATAACATGTGCTCTTAGAGGTTTTGCAATAAGGGCAAATTCATCATAACCAAATTTAAATTAGTTTCATGTTAGAAATAGCTTCACCATCTGTACTAGTGTAGAAACGTGGCTGATTCTCCACTCAGCCTGATTTTACACTGGTGCAACTCCACTGATATCACTAATTTCATATATGCCAGCATATGTTAGCGCAGAGTCAGGCTCAGTATTTCACAGAATCTTAGAACGGGGAGGGACCTCAAGAGGTCATCTGTTCCAGTCCCCTGCACTCACAGCAGCACTAAGTATTATCTAGACCATCCCTGACAGGTGTTTGTCCAACCTGCTCTTAAAAATTCCCCAATGATGGAGATTTCACCACCTCCCTAGGCAATTTATTCCAGTGCTTAACCACTCTGACAGTCAGGAAGTTTTTTACCTCCTAACATCAGACATCGCGTTGCAGCAAAAAAAATTCCTTGACAAATTCCAGGCGATGGCACAACTGCCATTTTTCAAAGATCCTATATGAGCAATACCTCACTACCGACTCATCAGTAGAAGACCAATCAGGACTAAGTTACCAACCATCTCTACAGCAGATATTGCCACATTGTGTCACATTCTTACTGATCCATCTATAAGAAAGTCCTTCCCGCAAGTTCAACCATTGTAGACGTGGGGTGTGGAGGTGCATGGCAAACAACCACACCCAGGGACTCAGGAACAGCCCTCTGTGTAGCTGTGGTATAGATGAGGACACTCCACACCTACTGCATGGCTCCTCATCCCATGCTGGTCTATCAGGAGGACTTTCCAGATGCCACACTGCTGATCCCGGAGCTACTGACTGGCTAAAACAGCGTATGCTCTTTTTGACACTTACGACATTTTTCTTTTTTTGGCTTATAAATCTCTGTTTTATTTTCCTACTTTATATTTTGTATTTTGAACCTTTTCCCATTTTTACGGTACCACTTTGCTAATACTAATTAATTAACTCAATTGTCATTCAAACCTTTTCTTTAAAATCCAGGGTCTGATAGTCACTCTGTTCCTGCACTTAGGGCAGGGATGGAGTGGGGCAATGGTAGGTTTAAGATACTATACTATACTATACTATACTTGTGGCGTTGCACTCTATATGATTTTATGAAAATATGCTAATGAGTATGAATATAATGTAACTGGAATATGCTTCGTGCAAAAGGTCTCTTGTAAGGTATCATTACAAAGCTTATAATCTACTGAGTGTGGTCATCCTGTTTGTATACATGTATCACTCTTGTATCTGAAACTAGAAATATGAAATATAACTCTGAGGGCCTATTGTAATTGTGCAAAGTGTGGGCCATTAATGGTGGTTTGGAATCGTGATGACTCCCATTAACCAGGACAATTGTCTGCAGATGGCTCTGTTTTACCTGTAAGTCTCCCTGTATACGTGTGTGCTGGCAAGTGGGTAATGAAGTCTTACAGTGACATGTTATCCTGTCACCTGAACTGGAATCTATCTTTAACCTGGTGTCTTTCCATTGAGAAGGAGGGGTGAGAACCCAGAGAGGGACAAACGATTCCTGCCTTATGCAAAAGATATATAAATGGGTGGAACACAACAAAAGTGGCAGCCATCATGAGGAATCCCCTAGATACCACCTGAGCTGGAACAAGGGCTGTACCAGGGAAAAGGACTGTGCCCAGACTAGGAAGGTGTCCAGTCTGTGAAAGAGACTTATTGAAACATCTCTCAGGGTGAGATTTTATCTATACTGAGTTGTATTACTGTATTAGGCTTAAATGTGTGTTTTATTTTATTTTACTTGGTAATTCACTTTGTTCTGTCTGTTACTACTTGGAACCACTTAAATCCTACTTTCTGTATTTTTACTTATTAATTAACCCAGAGTATGTATTAATACCTGGGGGAGGGGAGCAAACAGCTGTGCATATCTCTCTATCAGTGTTACAGAGGGTGAACAATTTATGAGTTTACCCGGTATAAGCTTATACAGGGTAAAACGGATTTATTTGGGGTTTAGACCCCATTGGGAGTTGGGCATTTGAGTGTTAAAGACAGGAACACTTCTGTAAGCTGCTTTCAGTTTAAGCCTACAGCTGTTAGGGGACATGGGTCAGACCTGGGTCTGGGTTTGCAGCAGGCTAGCGGGTCTGGCTCAAACCAGTCAGGGTGCTGGAGTCCTAAGCTGATGGGGCAGGAAAGCAGGGGCAGAAGTAGTCTTGGCACATCAGTTGGCAGCTCCCAAAGAGGTTTCTGTGATCCACCCCATCACAATACTATACTATAGGGTAAAAGTACACAGCATTTCTCAAATTGGGGGTCTAGATGAAAAAAGGGGTTGCAAGGCTATTGTATGGGGGGATAATGGTATTGCAAAGCTTACTTCTGGGTTGCTGCTGGCGGCGGCGCTGACTTCAGAGCTGGGCACCCAGTCAGTAGACACTGCTCTCCAGCCACCCAGCTCTGACAACAGCATCCATCAGTCATCCATCAGCAGCCTAAGAACTGTGACACTACGGTCCTTGATTTCAAAAGAGCAAACTTTAAAAATTAAGGGAATTAATTAGGGAAGGGGGCTGTGTTACCAGATTTGCCCTTTACTTTGGGGTATGCTCATTTATTAGGGTGGTTATTCTTGGGGGGGGGTGTTTCTGTGATTCTGTCAATGTACTGTTTGTGTCACTTGAGTTTTTCATATGGAACTCTACTTCTCCCTTCTGCAGGTCTCCTCCCTGCAGGACCTAGGTTCCTCGGGGCTGGGTTCCTCCAGCCCCAGAACCAGATGAACACACACATACTAACAGAGCAAGTCTGAGTGGACCAGGTCAATCAGCACTTTCAAGCCGACACCTTATATGTCCCTGGACTCAGTGGACTGGGTCAAGCAGCACTTCCAAGCTGTCATCCTTATGTGCCACAGGTACCGCACTGGAGTAGACTACGCCTGAGCAGGCTGGGTCCAACAGCACTTCCAGACTGCCACCCTTATATGCCCCTGGACTCAGTAGTCTGGGTCAAGCAGCATTTCCAAGCTGCCACCCTCGTATGTCACAGGTTCAGCACGTCCCTATCCCCACTTTCAAGTTACAATTGTACTGGTAGTAACACCACAGTATTTTTGGGCGCTACAGGGATCTTTAGCTTAGGTGAAAGAAGCGTTGCTGCAGAGTAAATGGGGAAGCTAAAAACACAAAAGAGTAAAGCTCAGAGAGAGGGAAGCAACCAGCTTAACCATAAAAGTTATTTATTGAATACTAGTGATAAGTACACAAGGAGAGCCTAAACCAACATAACAGTTACATTATTCAAGGTTACAAAAGTCATATATAGAAAACTATACCTGATCAAACAAGTCAGGGTTAGAAAGTTATACCTGAGGTAGAAAAGAAAACAGAAAGAGAGAGGGATCTCATCACTCCATGAAGCTTGAATTGATCGGGGTTTGAAGGTGATGGTGGTAGCTCAGGGTACTGAGTGCTGGAGACAGATAGAGCCCCCAGCACAAACAGTCAGGAGATGATGAAATCCCAGTGGAACTGATGCAGAGTTTGGATCCATGCAGCAGAACACTTACTTGAGTGTGGGTAGGGTTTTTTTGGTAGGGAAAAGAACAATGGTTCAAGGGAGAACACTAGATTTGTTTATGGGTAAACTGATGACTCAAGGGTTTTCTTTAGGCTAGACAATAGGAGCTGATCACTCCTAGCTATGAATGGTGTTCCTTCCAGAGAGCTCACAATGCAATTAGGCTGCTTCAGTATTTTGGATATCAATCAAGGATTCATTACTAGAATTGGTCTGATAACTACTGAGCTGGGTGTGTGCAGGTGTAGGTTCATTAACAGCTGGAGCAGAGATCCCCCATGATGCAGTGCTTCCCTGCTTTTCTGGTCCCAGAGTTTAGTGCATTCTTGCCTTGGAATCTCTGTTCTCCATTCTGTATGCTAATGGAGATGCCTCCCTGTCCCATCTTTGATGCAGATGAGGTGAGGGGAGTTGCCTTAATCCTATCACCCTTGTCAGGAGGCGTCTAGGTGTGTCTCCCACTGCCCTTCACTGCTCTCTGCAAGTCTTTTCTCTGATTGGTTTTGGTTCAAGCAGAGGCTGTTGGGGGGGGGGGGGAGGGTGTCCTTCATGAGTCAGACAGGCTGGATACCGCACCCTGGTTCCCCAAGAACACAGAACTGACTGGTATCAACTGGATTGAAGAACTCAAGGATTTGAATGCGGAGAAGGCTTAAGCTATCTCTTGGAGGTCAGAAATTATAGGGAAATGTGAGAACTGTGAAAAGCCAAGCAGAGCTTGATCTTGCAAAGGAAATTAAAACTAATAGTAACAAGTTCTTTCCTTGTTTTTTTCTTTTTATATGGCTAAAGAAGTGGGGTTGCTAAACACTGAGGATGGGATGAAGAATAAAGATAATCTAGTCAGGGCCCAACACATAAGTGAATACTTTGCCTGAGTTTTTAATAAGGATAACAAGAAGCTTGGGGAAAGTAGCAGGGTGACTAAGATATAGAAGTAGAAAATAACCTCATCCATGGTGGAAACCAAACTCAAACAGTTTCTAACCAACAGAAGAGTGAAGTTCTGGAACAGCCTTCCCAGGGGAGTAGTGGGGGCAAAAACCTTAAGTTGTTTTAAGATGCATCTTGATACATTTATGGAGGAGATGGTATGATGAGATTGCCTACAATGGCATATAGCCCATCAACAAATGCTTTTAGCAAATATTTAATGACCAGAGAAGGGCTGTTGGAGGGCTCTGAGTTACTTCACATAATTCTTTCTCAGGTATCTGGCTGGTGGCTCTTGCCCATTGCTGTATTTGGGGTCAGGAAGGAATTTTCCCCAGGTCAGATTGGCAGAGACCCTGTGGATTTTTCGCCTTCCTTTGCAGCATGGGGCACGGGTCACTTGCTAATATGAACTAGAATAAATAGTGGATTTTTTTGTAACTTAAAAGCTTTAAATCAAGACAAAGGAAATGCAGATCTAATCGATCTGGTGGGTTAGGCATACGGTGTGTAGGGCCAGAGATTATGGACCTATTGCAGGAGTGGGTGGGTGAGGTTCTGTGACCTGCAGTGTACAAGAGGTTAGACTAGATGATCCTGATGGTCCCTTCTGGCCTTACAGTCTATAAATCTGTGCTCAGTAGAGACTTCTTAGATTTGAGCATATAATTTCCCCACATTCATTCTTCACTAGACATGCTGAAGCAAATGTCCTTGAATTTTAGTTAAGGCTGCATATCAGTGGAAGATACTTACTTGTTTTTTAATTCTGGTAGATTATACTAGTGGAATTATCAGATTAATTATAAAAATGTGCAATGATAATGAAGATTATTTCAGTTTAGAAAAACAGAAGAAAGGCAGCTTTGTCCTAACCTTTCTTACCATAGAAGACTATTTTAAGAGAAGCAGTCCCTTTTACACTTGAGGACAGGGCTGGCTCCAGACCCCAGCGCGCCAAGCGCACGCTTGGGGCGGCAGCCGGCTCCGGTGGGCCTTCCGCAGTCATGCCTGCAGGAGGTCCACTGGAGCCGCGGGACCAGCGGACCCTCCACAGGCATGCGTGCGGGAGGTCCGCTGGTCCCTTGGTTCCGGTGCACCAAATTCCTAGAGCCGCCCCTGCTTCAGGAACATGCAACAGACTGAGCAAACTGCCAAAAATACATGAGTCTTATGCACTGAATTAATATCTAAGATAACTGAACTGTAATGAAAGTAGCTCATATTCAGAGATAAAAGATACTATATTGAACAAAAGAAAAATGGAAATTATCCCTATCTTGTGCTCAGCCAAGTCAGTAGATTCAAGTGCGTCTTTGTGCCAGTAGTGCTTGATTTGAAAGACTTCATTATTGAGCAGTTAATGCTCTACAGCAGCAGATACTGGCTTCTGTAAGTGACTTCTGTTCCCAAATTGTCCTTTCAGAAGCTAAAAAAAGTAAATAGATTCAAAACCAGACCATAACATGGATTATGAAAAAGGAGTCCATTTTAGATTAAAACGAGCATCTTCCCTATTATTAATATTCTGTGTTTTTAATTTATACATTTACCTGGAAGGATCCTAAATCACATGCAGGAGAAGTGAAGTCACATTTGGAGTGGAATATAGCAACTGTTTAACAGCACAAGAATAGGAAGTGAAGACTATCTTATCCAACTGAAAGTACAATTGGCATTTTCAAGTAAGCATAACAGTTTACCCAACTGAGAATTAGGCACACACACAAGGGTAAACATTCCTAATTGTTTAGTGGCCTCAAGTAACAAGGATTTTACCTCCTGACTTAATCAGTATTTCTTTAGTTCTTATCTAATTTGATCCCTAAGTGTTCCCTCCCCATACTGTACATTGCACATGCAGTTCTCTCAAGCTATTGGCTAGATCCTGAGCCTCATGAAGGCTTAAAGTCACTTTAACTAGCAAGAGGATCATTCACTTGTAGTGGGTCCTCCACCACTACCCCATCGTACATGCAGAAGGGGGCATGGCCAGAATGCTGTTTCGTTCAGCTAGTCCCCAGCTGCAGTAATGGCCCCTGGAGAGTGGCATAAGATGGAGCAGCCATCAGTCTGGTCTATCTTACACCATCAGCACCAGGGTCAGATAAGGGAGCTAGATCCTTTTCCCACTTTCTTCTGCTTCTGAGCTTGGGTCAAGTACAGGAAAACCAATCCAGAGTATCTGGACTATTTTCCCTATAAAGACCAGAAGAAACCATAGTAAAAGGATGCCATTATACACAGGCCATTCATTTGGGTGGTGGTTGTTGCAGTTGTTAAATTCATGTTGAAAATACAACATAAATTTGGGGAGGGTGGATGTCGGATTAAAAATTATTTTTACAACTAAAACGGGGATTATGTATTTTATGACAAATCTGACTGTGTATAGAAGCTAATCATATCTTTAAGGAGCTAAACAAATTACAACAGGAGCAAAACAGCGAGTTAGAGGGTGAGGTGACTAATTGTAAAAGTAGAACTTATCCAGAAAGTTTCTATAGGCCAACCAGTCCCGCCATGCACAATCCCCACCGAGCAAGGACCATCCCAGGGCTTCAGGGGCTGAGCAGGATTTTTCTTGCAATTGCTTGTCTCAGCTGCTGGGACAGCTGTGGTACCAGAATTGAAAGCAGGCAGGCAGTTTCTTCTACACTCTCAATGCCTCCCAGCTTTGTGCCTAGGAAGCATAGATGAGAAAGAGGAAGCAGCTTTACTGGAATTCAGAGGGGACAAGGGCCAGGTTAAGGTCACAGGAGACAGGGTACCCAGGGTAGGGTTGGGGTTACAAAGGTTAGGTCTCCCAGGGCTAGGGACACACAGGGTAGGGCTGCTGGGGCTAGGGTTTGGCTTCTAGAGGGTAGGGCTCCCCAGGTTAGATTGAGGGATACAGAGGGATAAGGGCTTCCTGGCCTAGGGTTAGGGTTACAGAGGGTAGGGTTCCCTGGCCTAGGGTTCTGGTTACAGAGGGTACTGGTCTCCATGGTGGGGTGAGGGTTACAGAGGATCAGACTCTTCTGGTTAGGGTTGGGGTTACAGAGAATAGGGCTCTCAGGGTTAGGGTTCTGAAGGGTAGGGCTCCCCGAGTTATGCTTAGGGTTACAGAGGGTGAAGCTCCCCAGGCTACAGTTATGGTTAGAGAGGTTAGGGCCCTCAGGGTTAGTGATAGGATAGTAGAAGGTAAGGCTCTCAGGGTTAGGGTTCTAGAGGACAGGGCTCCCTGGATGGTGTTTGGGTTACAGAGGGTAGAACTTGCTGATATAGGGTTTAGGGTTATGGAAGGTAGGGCTCTCCAGTTTAGGGTTAGAGTTACAGCAGGTAAGGCTCCCTGGCCTAGCGTTAGGTATGCAGAGGGTAGGCCTCTCCAGATTAGAGTTGTGTTTAAAAAGAGTTGGGGTCTCCGAGCTATGGTTGGGGATACAGAATGTTGGGGTTCCTGGTCTAGGATTAGTGTTACAGAGAGTAGGACTGCCCAGCCTAGGATTACGGTTACAGAAAGTAAGGCTCCCCAGTGGAATGTTACAGAGGGTAGGAATCCTGGGCTGTGGTTCAGGTTAAAGAGGATATGGCTCCCTGGAGTATAGTTAAGGTTACAGAGGATAGGGCTCCCTCAAACAGGATTAAGGTAAAAGAGGGTAGGGCTATCTGGCCTTGCGTTAGGGATACAGAGGGTAGGGCTCCCCAGCCTATTATACAGAGGGTAGGGCTCCCTGGGCTAGGGTTAGGGTTACAGAGTGTAGGGTTACCTAGGCTACGATTATGGATACAAAGAGGAGGGCTGCCTGGGCTAGGGTTAAAGTTACACAGGATAAGGCCTCCCAGCCTAAGGAGAGTGTTACAGTAATAGGGCTAGCTGGGCTTTTGTTAGGTATACTGAGGCTAGGACTTCCCCACCTAGAGTTAGGGTTAAACAAGTGTCAAGCACTCCAGTTTAGGGTTAGGTTTACAGAGTGTTGGGCTCAGCATGCTAGGGTTAGGATTATAGAGGATAGGCTTGCCCAGCTTGGGTTAGGTATACAGAGGGGAGGCCTCCCCGGGCTAGGGTTAGGATTACAATGGGTAGGACTCTCTAAGATAGTGTTAGGGTTACCGAGTGTAGTGCTCCCAGGCCTAGGCTTAGACTTAGAGCCCTAGAGGGGAGGACTCCCTGGACTACAGTTTGTTATACAGAGGGTAGGGCTCCCCAGGCTAGGGTTAGGGTTACACAGGTCAGGGCTCCCCAGGTTAAGGTTATGGACGCAGAGAGTTCGGTTCCCTGGGCTAGGGTTAGGGAAAAAGAAGGTAGGGCTCTCTCTTCTATGGTTAGATACACAGAGGGTGGGGCTGCCTGGGCTAGGGTTAGCGTTAAAAGGAGTAGGGTTTTGTGTGGTAAGGTGACAGAGGCAGGGCTCCCCATGTTAAGGTTAGGGTTCCAGTGACTAGGGCTTCCATGGCTAGGGTTAGGGTTACAGAGTCTAGGTCTCTCCAGGCTATGGTTAGGGTTACAGAGGATAGACTCTTTGGGCTACGGTAGGGTTAGAAAGGGTAGGGCTTGCCAAGCTATGGTTAGACAGAGCTAAGGGGAGGGGGAACGGAGATCTGAAGAGGAGCCCAGCATGGGTTGGTGGAGAGTGGGACTGGATGTAGGGAGCCCAGGACTGCCAAAATGTGAAGTCTGGTATGTCTTAACTTTTGAGTGCTTGAATCTGCATCTCTATCATTCTGTTAATTTCATTTCTCATTATTGTTAAGATTTAGTTTCGTTCACAACACTTGTATGTATTAATTGCCTCACTTACTCCAAGAAGCCCTTTAATTACTATTAAATTGAGGGAGGCAGTGCAAGGTAATCGGCCAGTCATATTAAAGAAGGGGAACTTGCAAAATATCAGCAGTTAGGCAGAAACTTTGTGTAAAGAGATACCTGAACTTCCCTAACCAAATCTAACCCATATCTAAACCAAACACTGTATTTTTAATTGCACAATGATACAAAGAGAAGCTGTACTGTAGCTATGTGCCAAATGTGTTTGTAAGGCTCCAGGGTAAGGTTGTATGAATTACAGCACTTCCTTACAGTTCTTGGCACTTCCGTAGTGTTCCTTTCAGTACTCCACCCACAGCCTCCCAAATTCTGACAACCACCTGGTCAGGAGGGAGGACTGTGATGATTACAGGCTGTCCCGTGAAATGAATGAATCGGAAAGAGAATATGCGTTGCACAGTCAGAAACAGTGCTGGTTTCTGAAAGCCTGTGGAGAAGCTATTTACAATTGTGTCTTTTCTGTTAGCATTAGTTGTATGGATTTGAAATTTGATAAGGGTGGATCCAAGATCCATGTCCCCTTCTCCAGCAATTTGTATTACAAAAGGCTTCTCTAAATCAGTGAAAAGCAGAGAACTGGTAGTGATGGGCACTAAAACACTATTATATAGGAATGGGCACAATGACAAAATGTTCTCTGTGCCAAATTACAGAGACTGTCTGGGATAGCAGGATAGGAGTTCATTTTTAGCCATTTAATCCTGCTCTAATGCTCACAGATAATCTGCACCATCTATTCTTTTTTCCAACTCCCTCTTCACAGTAAACTCTCTTACCTGGAGGGGTTGGAGAGAAGGGTCACCTTAGATGTGATTAAATGCATCTATTCATGGTCTTTTAGCTCTGTTGCTTACAAGGACAGAGAAGATAACCATGTTGTCATATTGTCAGAGAATCCCCCTATTGTATGTACAGTAATACAAGGCTAGAGATGACCAGATCACCAGCGGGCATAAATTGATGTTGCTCCAGTAAAATTAGTGGAGCTTCACCAATTTACAGCAGTTGAGAATCTAGCCCTAATTTATTTTTCTCTCGATCTTTCTAAACAATGAAGTTAAATCAAATATAAAATGGTTATGAGAATATTTGTTATCAGACAAAATGGACAGCAATCTTTTTAAACTGTAGAGTTATTGTGACATTTTAGTTCACCACCAAGTTTGGAGTTATTCACAATATCAGCTAAGAAACTGAATCTATTTTTAAATGGTTTTGTTTCAAACTCTGCTGTTTTTAAATCAATGAGAGGATCTAGTCTATTTCTAGACATTTCTCTGTTTCTCAGTAACAACATCTAACTGTATTAACACAGCTGTCAGAAGGAGGCTGCGCTATAAAATGTAGCCTTTGTCAAGAGGAAAGAAAAGAAAATTTTATTAGTGTGCTGACCAGGGCATTTCCATAAGTTGTGTGTTTCTCTGGTTTATATCATTGCTCCGATCTGAGTCCTGTTGCTATTAATATGTACTTCTTTTTGTTGTTTTTAATTTCTCTAATATAATATTCTGAACTAATTATAGAAATATATTAAACTAGAAGAGCATACTAAAGATCTTATTCAATTGTGTTCCTTCATTATCCAAAACAGATGTAGTATTGCAGAGGTCGGAGGAGCACTGATTAAGAATCCAAAGCTCCTTTCATCCATCTGCACAAATTGGCACGTTGTATGAAGAACTTTTTTGTTAGTTATAGATGGAGATGGGCTCAAAATAAAACTCCAAATCCAAACATCCTCTAATTTTGGAAAGGTTAAAATCTGGATCCAGATGAAAATTTTGCAGTAAAGCCTATAATTGTTATCTCTGTTTTAATGTTTGCTTGCTCTGTTTTTATACTGGTCAGTCTGCAGCTAACCATGCCTCTGGTGTTCATCTAATCTGCATCTTGCATGTACTACATGAGAAATGTGTAGCCAGCCCTATCAAGACAACAGGATATATATGCTTATATGTCCTCAAAGACATCACTGTTAGCCAGCTGCACATTGGGCCAACCTCATCAGGGAAGGTTGGTCCTTTGCACAAAGTGGGAAACAAAACTCACTCACTGTTCAGTGAGAACAGTAGAGATGTTCTGGGATGGGAAATTCCTATAAATGAGCCCCACACACTCACCCAAGACACCCTACAACTATTTTTGTCTCCTGTAGCATGACTGCTATAACCTTCTTGGCTGTAGCAACCAGCTTGTACAGCTGTAGCAGGAAGAAGACAAAAGAACCAAGGCTGCCTTGTAGCTGGCTCCTCCCCCCAGTGTCTCTTGCTGAAAGTGGGACGTCTCTCCAGCCCTTAAGGGTATGTCCACATTGGGAGTGAGCTTCCTAGCCTGGGTAGACAAACTTGTGCTAGCAAGGCTTGAGCTTGCTCCCCGCTGCAGAGTAGACATACCCATACGCTACAGCTAAGCATTGCCCTACAATCATCTGTCATGATGTGGGGGCTCCCTGGATAGAAGGTGGGCTCAAATTCATTTGGCTAAACTAATGGTAAGCATACTTGGATGCTCTGGATGCTTATCTGAATTGACTGCATTAATAATATACTTCACATTTTATGGCAATGACTTTAAAAAGTGAGGGTGCAAAGTTAGATTCTTATATTCATATTTAGGTACCCAAATAAAAGTCTGATTTTTTTCCAAGGTGCTGAGCATCCAGCAGCTCTCACTGCCTACAGGTGAAGCACCTGGGTGCTCAACACATTTGAAATCTAGACCACTTTTATTTAGGTGCCTAAATGTGGCTTTAGGAGCCTAACACTGGGCCCCCATTTATTTAAATGATGGCCTATACCGTATTTGTAAATGTTGTACAAATATCAAGTGACTAATCTTCACCGGGGTGGTGAGTTATAGGGGCCTGTGATGCCCGGGCTTCAGCAAATTCAGGGCCCAGGGCAGGGGGGCCCACCTCCACCTGCCGTCCCTGCGCACCTCCGCCGGAGTGTCCCCCCACGCGCCTCCCCCGAGTGTCCCTGCCTTCCCTGAGCAGTGGGCATCTGCCCCCTGCAGCTCCGCACTCTGCACCCGTGCCAGCCACTGCCACAGCTAGCTACAAGGGAGTGGCGCTGGGGGCAGGGTGAGGCAGCTGCTGCACCTACAGAGGGAGGAGGTGCATGGCGATCCCCCCTGGCAGGTGACTCTGGAGGGGGCTTATCCTGGCCAGACCTCCTGAGCAGTCTGGGGCTGCTTGGTTGAGTGTTGTGCCGGGGGGGCCATGGAGGGCCCCCTTCCCCTCCTCTCCCCTGGAGCTTGCTGCTGCTGCTGGCGGGGAGAGGGCTGGGGGGAGTCGTCCTCTCTGGCCTCCCTTTGCCCCAGCCCCAGGGCAGCCTGCCTGCTGCACCCCAAACTTCTCATCCCTGGCCCAATGTTGGCATAACTGCTCTCATTGAATTTAATGCGCATTTTTCCATGGACTTCAGCGGAAACAGAGTTAGGGCAATGCTGAGCATTTTTGAAAATTTGACCTTAAATCTATAAAGTTGAGGAGGGTGTGATTTAGTTCATACACAATGTCACGAAATTATTGCGCAGTGATTTTTTGTTGTGTGTATTATTTCATCAATAAAAACCAGCAAAACATTTCCTACATTTTGGTTATAAAATTCTATGTAAGTAGGGGAGTTACTTCTATTATATTTTTTTGTGGTATTATAAGTAAATAAGGCTGTACAAAAACACAGACAGCAATAAAGTTCCAATGCTTGTTTTTCTCACAACAGTAGCCCAGATTCCCCATCAAGTTTGGTCCTTTAAAGATAGTAAATAGCCATGCTCTGAGTCTGTCTTGGTTTAAGGCACTAGTGTGATTCTACAACCTCTCCTGGAAAATGATTCCTTACTCTCACAGACCTTGGGAGGCAGGCCCGTCCTCGCTTACATACAGCCCCCCAACCTGAAGCAAATACTCACCAGCAACTACACACCACACCACAGAAACACTAACCGAGGAACCAATCCCTGTAACAAACCCTGTCGCCTACTCTGTCCCCATATCTACTCTAGCGACATCATCAAAGGACCCAACCACATGAGCCACACCATCAGAGGCTCATTCACCTGCACATCTACTAATATGATATATGCCATCATGTGCCAGCAGTACCCCTCTGCCATGTACATTGGCCAAACTGGACAGTCTCTACGTAAAAGAATAAATGGACACAAATCAGACATCAGGAATGGTAACATACAAAGACCAGTAATAGAACACTTCAATCTCCCTGGACATTCTATAACAAATTTAAAAGTAGGCATCCTTCAACAACAAAACTTCAAAAACAGACTTCAAAGAGAAACTACAGAGCTACAATTCATTTGCAAATTTAACACCATTAATTGGGCTTGAATAGGGACTGGGAGTGGCTGGTTCACTACAAAAGCAATTTTCCCTCTCTTGGTATTGATACTCCTCAGTTATTGGGAGTGGACCACATCCACCCTGATTGGATTGGCCTTGTCAACCCTGGTTCTCCACTTGTAAGGTAACTCCCTTCTCTTAATGTGTCAGTATATTTATGCCTGTATCTGTAATCTTCACGCCATGCATCTGAAGAAGTGGGGTTTTTACCCACAAAAGTTTATGCCCAAATAAATCTGTTAGTCTTTAAGGTACCACTGGGCTCCTGGTTGTTTTTGTGGATACAGACTAACACAGCTACCCTCTGATACAGTCCTTATGTGACAGCCCAATAAGGAGAAGAATAGTTAATGTTATATGGAAGGGTTTTTCATTAATGTTTGATTTACATTATTCCTTTTCTTATGTGTGTGTGTTTAAAAACATTAAGTACAGACTTTTGCTTTTTTCTTACTCTTTTTAAACAAAAAATTAGGAAATGAAATGCAAAAATCTATATAAAGGCACTATTAAGGCCACACGGTTAAAAATAATGTGAAGAATTGTGAACACCAGGGTTCACATGGCTAGGTCTCTAATGACCTCCTCCTGACCAAATGTCCCGGGCGTCTACTCCATCCTCCTCTTCCATCATCTCTCTGACATTTTTGCCACTGTCAATCATACTCTACAAAATCTCATCCCATCTTGTCTTTTGGAAAGCTGTCCTCTTCAGGTTCCTTCCCTCTCCATCTGTTCCAACAGCATCCATTCTCTATGAGGAACCCACAGGGTTAGTCCTTGGCCCTCTCATCTTCTACTTCTACACCCTTTCTTTGAATGATCTTATCCACTCCTGGCAGCAACTGCTATATAAGCTAATGATTCACAAACCTGCCTTTCCACTTGTGATTTGTCTCCCTCCATCCACCACTGCATTTCATTTAACTGCTCTCACTGACATTTCCGGCTGCATACCTCTCTGGTCACTTCCATTTAATATGACCAAAATGGAGTTCCTTCTCTTTACTCCCAAATCATAGTCTTGTACCCTATTTTTGCATCCCATTGACAGTGCTGCCATCCTCCTGATCACTTAGACCCAAGGCTTTTACTGAAAAATTGAGCCCTTCAGGATTACGAGAGAGACTCTTACACCTTGTCTAGACGAATGCAAAAAATACAGGTGAATATGTATGTAAAGCAGACCTTTCTCGTGAACAGAAAGTTAGGGTTTTCCCAAGGTTACCTCAAGGCTACCATTATGTTTGCAGCCCATAAAACTGATTAAAAATTAATTGTCCATTTTGAGCCTCATTATTATAAGTAAAAAACAAAACAAACCCAATTGACCATGATTCCCCCTCCCCCCCATTATTTTTAAGTGAGACTGCCTAAGGGGAAGTATTAGTCACTGTCTGTTATAGATTCCTTTCCTATCTAAATAGTACTTCCGAACTCTGCTGCTGCTCCTAGAATATTACCTCTCTTTTATTTTCATTTAAACAGTTGTCAGTTCTAATGATCGTACTTGTAGACAATGATTTAATTAACCTAATCAGCCTGTCATACAGCTGACAGGTATGCTTTTTTGTCACAGTTCATTCATAACATGTAATCTGCCATGAATAGGAACTCTCAGCTGCTCTGGCAGCTATGCCTCTCCTCAGGCCACTGAATCAGTGTGACCTTGCAGTTCAAAATGAAGAGTGATGATGCGAGAGTGTGTGTCAAAAAGTCAGTCTTCTCTGACCTAGTTTTCAGATGCAACATGATGGATAAATGCCAAACAAGAAGCAGCTTGTGTTTTCAAATATTCTTGGTTAACAGGGTCACTGCAGAGAGAAGCACTATTTTAGTACCTTTTAAGAACTATTTTTGTTAGTGCAAAATAATGTGCAGTGCTGTGCATCTAAATGCTTTCTAGCGTACCCACTCTGGTATTGGGGGAAAGCAGTGCAAAGTCTTCCCCAGAGCCATGGTTGTCACCCATTCTCAGCAGCAGTTTTCTACCATTTACCTGGTAGACCCAATTTCCATGCAATTATTATGATATCAATGAGAAAGAAAGGACCTAAAGAAAACTGTGACCCTGAACTTGTGTCCCTGCCTCTCCTCAGGCTTTTCAGAAGTTGAGGTTTCTGCATTGTAGATTGGGGAGTGCTGAGAAATTCCTGTAAACTAACTGGCTCAGTCTGAACTCCATATAATATAGACTAAAAATAATTTAGCCGATTATCAACTACGTGTTCTGATTAATAATACAACAGATCTAAAATTACCTATAAAGCAAAATAATAAATGCAGATACTATAAAACAGTTCTTTTAATGCTTACTATTTTTATATTTATTGGCTTTATTTATAGAGCCCTGCGTGGATACAAAAATGTGGATCCACATCTAATCCGCATCTGCCAGGATCAACCCACGATCTGACCCGCCATCTGCTAGCCGTCTTTTACCTGTATCCACACCCTCAGCAGCAAGCTGTCTCACAAAGGCTAGCGATGGGAGGTGGGGCAGGGAAGAAGTGGGGGGTGGGGTCTTGCAGGAAAGAGGCAATGCGCAAGGGTGGGGCCTTGGGGGGAGGGGGCAGCATGAGGGTGGGGACTTGGGGGTAAGAGGCAGTGCAGAGGTGGTGGGAGGGAAGAAGTGTAGCATCGCGTGCTGCTCCAAGGGGCTCGCGAGCAACAGCACACATCAGTAGCAGTGTGTGTTGCATCACAGTGGGGTGGAGGGGTGGGGCACCAGGACCCCGCCTGCTCCAATCCTCATGGCCAGGGGCAGGCCCTACTGCCCAGAAGCCCATGGGCTGGTCCCAGGATTAGGAGCACGGCCAGTGCTGCTGGGCCAGGCTATGATGGGGCCACTGGCACTGCCCAAGGGGTCAGAGCTTCCGGACAGGAAGCAGCGTGGCAAATGGGTGCTGGACAGCCACAACTCTGACCTGCTGCCCAGCCCCAGCTACTGGCTGCTGCCGATGCCTTGAGTGTGCTGCATCCCATGGGCTGCCCGAGCCAAACACAGTGGACCAGGCACCACTGGTGAGTATCCGCATCCAATCCACTATCCACAAAAATGGTCCGTGGAGATCCGCAGATATAAAGCAGATATCCGCGGATTTGTAGGACTCTGTTTATTTGAGTTTATCACTGAAGTCATTTTTTTAAAAGAATATCAATGAAGTGAGCATGTTCAGTTGGCAGATTTTCCACAGCACACTTGTTTATCTTTAACAAAAGTTGAATTTATTCCTGAAATGGTTATAAGCAAAAAAATCCTTTGTCATCTAATTGATACTTTTCTCTGAAAGATCAGTTGAAATTCTACAGATTTGTGTTACTGAGTTATATGTAAGAACTACATTAGTACATATGTGTGGTTTTGTAATAGACTGGTTGTGTGTGTGCCCCACTTTGTTCTAATGGTTGCAATGTCAGATATTCACAGTTTATGTTAACATGCCACCCTCTAGTGGCTGCAATCCCCAGAGGATATAACCTACTAATGCTGCAGCAGCTATTGGAGATTCTTCTTTACCTCACATGAGAAGGAGCATGCTTTTTACAGCTGAAGGCCCTAGATTCTGTTACTGCAAAGACCTTTATGTTCAAACTACCACAGAGTTAGTGACAAAGCACCAGAGACAAAGAACAAGGGTCAGCCTGACTGTGTACCATAACTTTTTAAATCTGGAACTCTCCCTCTTCATCCCTGAGCAAACATGCCAAGTTGAGGCTATCAAAAGAGCTCAAAGTCCATATTTGTTTAAAATTTGCATAAATGCTGTGATGGGGCAAGGCCAGATGGCTACAGTAAAGTACTGAGGAACAGGTATGTTAGCCCCAGGCTAAACAAATCCCTGGTACCATGGTAACCAAATGGCAGTTGCTCCAGGTTAATCAAGACACCTGGGGCCAATTAAGATCTTTTTAGAAGGCAGTGGAAATAGCTACATTGATTGGGACACCTGAAACCAATCAAGGGCTGGCTGGAACTAGTTAAAAGCCTCCCAGTTAGTCAGTGATGTGCATGTGTGAGGAGCTGGGAGCAAGAAGCGCAAGGAGCGGTGAGGATATGGGTATGGGTATGCTGCTGGAGGACTGAAGACTACAAGCATTATCAGACACCAGGAGGAAGGTTCTGTGGTGAGGATAAAGAAGGTGTTTGGAGGAGGCCATGGGGAAGTAGCCCAGAGAGTTGTAGCTGTCATGCAGCTGTTACAGGAGGCACTATAGACAGCTGCAAGCCACAGGGCCCTGGGCTGGAACCTGGAGTAGAGGGTGGGCTCGGGTTCCTCCCAAACCTCCCAACTCCTGATCAGATACAGGAGGTGTTGACCCAGACTGTGGGTTCCACCAGAGGGGAAGATCTCTGAGGTGAGCAAATCTGCCAATAAGTGCAGGACCCACCAAGGTAGAGGAGGAACTTTGTCACAATGCGGATAAAAATTCCATACCTTTATGAACTCACACAAACCTAGGTGTAGGTGGTGCTCTCAGTGAACAGACAGCAAGCTCATCCCCCACCACAGTGATCTCAAGGGCAGGACCTCTCTCTTCCCAGGGAGCTAGAGACCTTTTTTCCTCAGAACTTCCCCAGCCCACCTCTCCTCTCCCTATGGTGTTCTAACCTTCTTGCTCTACCTCCATCACTGAGTCTCCCTATCCCCTCTTTACCAAGGTCACTCCTCCCCAGTTTTCCCTCAGTTTCTCTTGCCCATACAGGATTTTGCTCCTCCAGGTGTTGCTCCACTGCTTAAGGTTTTTCCCTCAGCCATTCTCCTCATCCCTATCCTGATCCCTTCTCCCCAAGATCTTAACTCTACAAGGGTTGGAGAAGACTTGGCAAGAGTGCTGGAACTAGGGATGCTGGGGGTGTTGCAGCACCCCCTGGCTTGAAGTGGTTTCCATAATATACAAGGTTTATAGTTTTGTTCAATGGCTCTCAGCACCCCCACTATAAAAACTGTTCCAACACCAATGAGACCTGGTGGTGCTGGTGGACTAGCAGGAAGTCCCCCTCTCCGTTTCCTGGCTGATCCCTCAACATGCTCACTTCCCTCAGCAATTCCCTGCCTCAGCACACTACTCCCCCACTGAGAAGTCAACAGGGCAGAGAAAAACGGCATCTCTCAACTGGTGGCTTCCAGCCTGCAAGCAGGGAAGGCAGCTGCTGCCAGGAGTGGGTCAAAGAAAGGTTTACAACAAACCCCCTCTCATGGCTAGCCAAAAAAAAAAACCCAGGCTCAGCAGAGAGGTGAAGGAGCTGTAGAATGGGACAAAAAGCTGGAGTCTGCAGCCAAAGACTGGAAGTTAGGCAGGTCTGTTCCTGGATCACAGAGAGGAGAGCGTCAGTGGGACAGGAAGCAGGGCATGTAGTTACTGGAAATAGAGGATCTTTATTCTGCCACCCCTTCACTGTCTCGTTGCAGGATTTTGTCAAAGTCTGCTATTACACCCTTGCTGTCTGTCCCCAGAGTTCTGGAGGTGGATTGTCAGTCTTCTACTTTTAAGTGTTGGGCTTTCCTCTACCAGTTTCATGATAAAAATGAATGAAAGTGGATTGAGACAGAGGGCCAGGTCAGAATATTATTCTCCTTTCTTATTTTAAGGGCTGTAGCTCAGCATGTCAACTGTATATGTCTTTTCCACTTTACTCACGTAGAACTTTCAAACTTAAACAGCTCAAACATGGAGGGAAATCCTGGATTCTCTACCCACCTATGTGTTATCACTTAAGTGTTTCCAAGTGAGTGGAGCACCAGTTCAAAGAAAAACACATTCTTGAAAACTATGTCTGCTGAGGTTAAGCACCTGGGTCACACGAAAAAAAAAAGTACAAAGGGTTGACAATAGCAGCACCTGAGGGTCAAAGGGAAAATGCTCTGAATAGAGACAGCAATGCTTACCACAACTGGGGAAGTTCTCTGGGATATGTGGGTACATGCAAGCCACTGATCTTCAGAATAATCAATCAGAAATCTTAATGTGGCTCCTCAGGAAGAGAAAAATACCCTGTGGGCTAAACCAGATTTAATATTATGTCATAGCTATGAGAATGGTTTGCAATTTATAGGGGAACCATTAAAATGTGAAATACAGGAAGCCATCATGCTAGGATATGCCTATGGTTCATTAAATGGTGCCTTGTTTATCCTGTGACTGAAAACACAACGAAGACGACATCTGTCAGTGATGCTGCCATTTATGATGATGATCTTTGAAGTCACTACTTCAGTAAATGAAGAAGTTTGACATATGTTTCCAAAATCTGTACTGCTGGGGAAAAAAATCATTTACACATCCCCTCCTATTCACAAGAGGAGGTGGAAAGTTGGCCAAAAGGAAACCAGCCATCACTATCTGGATTCACCTAAACTCTGAGTGTGAGTACCTCTTAATCCAAAGGCCGGCCCTTGAATTGCAGAGGAACTTGAAAGGTGATTTTTGAATCAATTCACGTTCTCTCTAGTGTCAATCACAGTGATGTTAAAAAAGTGACATTCACATGGGCATCACTGATTTGGCATTATGTGGAAACAGAAGACATGGCAGAAGAGAAACCAAAATGTCAGAGCTATTGAACTTGGATTTTTACCCCAGTTATAAATAAATTAAATTGAGACCTCAGCTTTTTAGCAACCTTATTCCAAGCAAATATAGCACACATTTGGAAACATAGATATTTGTTTACTAAGAATACATCTTATAAGCTAAGTTCTTCCTTAGAAAAGACTTGCTAGGTAACCAGAAATCTGCAAAGGATGTCTGCTATGAGGAGTAATCCATTGACAAAGCCAGAACACTGCTATATATATTTTGTGTAGGTTTCTCCCCATGTTTTTAGCTTGTCTCGAAAGGCAAAGATTTACTATCTGGAACAGTGGCTGATGTTCATTCATCTAACAAAAAATCATCTCTGGTGCAGGTTTAAGGCAACTGGCAACACATGCCTTAACTCGCTGAACCTGGAAAGGCCTACACCTCCCACACCACTGGCTTTCAAATTGGAAATTCCTCGGCACAAAAGGCTCAGCCCACGGGACTTCTCCAGACAAACAATCAGCCTGCAGTGCTTCACTGGGCATAAGAGCCTTGGCAAGGAGCCATTCACTATCATTAAAAGTGTTTATAAAAAAAATGTTCATTTTTGGCCAGCTTTTTCCCAAGGCCTGCCCTCCACCCCCACATCTTCAATGGAATGTGTTAATAATTTGCTTTGTGGAGATGAAAGGCTCTTTGATAGGAGCAGCATAAACACATCTCACTCTGCTCAAAGGTCTTTGTCCCACAATAGAGGCATAGTTTCTGTACAGTGGCTTGAATGGAAAGAACAGACACATTTCTGAATCACTCTTCACTTTCTACTAGACTTTTTCTCTCTCTTTCTCTCTTCCTGATAGTCACTTACAAACCCTAGTGAGGAATACAAACAAGCAAATGGGTCCAGACACATATCCTTTGTAGCAGTGAGCAGAGTGCTTTAAAAAAAAATCTTATCTGCAAAAGTTTCCACAAGTCAAGGTGACAAAGGTCAAAAGTCACATGGAATCATGCCCCTCTACCACAATGGAAAGACTGAGTGGTAAATGGACCAGTACTTATTCTGGCACAAACAATAGAAATGGGCTGCTGCTGCTAGATCTTTTCTTCAATAGCAGAATACTGTGACATACAGTACAGTGCAATTTACTAATGCTTTGGGTGAGCATAACTGTCTATTATAACAGGAAAAAGCACACATTATAACTGTCTAAAATACAACAACAGCAAGTGCTGCGTAACTACTGACTCTTAGTGCAAGTCTTTTGTTGACCATTCTGATC
Source organism: Mauremys reevesii (assembly GCF_016161935.1). Lineage (NCBI taxonomy): Eukaryota > Metazoa > Chordata > Testudines > Geoemydidae > Mauremys > Mauremys reevesii. The sequence goes on along the minus strand of NC_052628.1, from coordinate 33,711,140 downwards.
TGTTCTATACCTTTCTTTTATATTTGCAATGTTTCTTTAAATTGCCACCCCAATAGTGTTTTACATTATGCTATCCTCGGTCACCATCTAGCTTTCATTCAAAATTTAGTGGGGGGAGGGATAGCTCAGTGGTTTGCGCACTAGCCTGCTAAACTCAGGGTTAGGAGCTCAATCCTTGAGGGGACCATTTAGGGACCTGGGGCAAAATCAGTACTTGGTCCTGCTAGCAAAGGCAGGAGGCTGGACTCAAAGACCTTTCAGGGTCCCTTCCAGTTCTATAAGATAGGAATATCTCCATATACTTTATTTTAAGATAAAGACCTACCCATGACACTGCCAATTGGCTCATCTTTGGGATAAATGTGACCAAATAAGTTACGCAAAAGTAACTGGTTTCTTGTGACATTAGCACTTTAGCTTGTCATCATTTTCAAAATGTCTTTCAGCTGGGTTTGCTCACTTTCCTTGTCTGATTCTTTGTATCTGCATGTGATGAAAATGATACATCTTTCCACACAATGCTGTCCAGTCTTTAGAACTTTATCCATATTCCAGAGTGCTCATGTTCTTGCTGAGCATATTGTTGCACTGTTGTCAAAAAAATTTCCGAGCCACTATAGCCCTGTCTAGACTACAGCCAGATGAACACTAGAAAAGCGTTGCCAGTATAGTTACTTTATTTCAAAGAGGGGAGGGTGGTTGTCTTACCAGGAATTAAAATCAACAAAGGGGGTGGGTTTACATCAAGGAGAAACACACACAACTGAAACACCGAAGCCTGGCCAGTCATGAAACTGGTTTTCAAATCCTCTCTGATGCACAGCACACCTTGCTGTGCTCTTCTAATCGCCCTGCTGTCTGACTGCTCAAAATCGGACACCAGGCAATTTGCCTCAACCTCCCACCCTGCCATAAACATCTCCCCTGTACTCTCACAGATATTATGGAGCACACAGCAAGCAGCAATAACAGTGGGAATGTTGGTTGTGCTGAGGTCTGACTTAGTCAGCAAACACCGCCAGCGAGCTTTTAAACATCCAAAGGCACATTCTACCACCATTCTGCACTTGCTCAGCCTATAGTTGAACTGCTCCTTACTACTGTCCAGGCTTCATGAGCCATGAGAGCAAGAGATAGGCTAGGGTAGGTGCGACCGCACAGACATAGGCACCGACTCCATGAGTTCTGGTGGGTTCCCCACCCCCCTGCTCCAGCTCACTTCTGCCTCTGCTTCCACCTTCTCCACGAGCGTGCATCCTTCTTCACCCCTCTCCCTCCCAGTGCTTGCACCACAAAACAGCTGATTTGTTGGGCGGGGAGGAGGGGGAACGCGGCATGCGGGGGGAAGAGGCAGAGCCGGGACAGAGATTTGGGGAAGGGATCCAATGGGGGCAGGAGTTAGGGCGAGGACTTTGGGGATGGGGTTGGAATGGGAGCGGGGTCCGGGGCAGGGACGGGGTGGAGTCAGAGGGGGGCCGGGGCATGGAGAGGGTTAGAGAAAGTGGCGGGGGGGGGGGAGGGCATTGGCACCCACCGGCGCTGGAGAAAGTTGGTGCCTATGCACGCGGTGCTGCCGGCTTGGAGAGCAGCCTGAGGCAGAAGCCTCCAGCTCACTTGATATTCCAGGAAGAACTGAATTTCCATTAGATGAAACTTAAAGAAGAGAATTACCTGGAGTCTCTGGCTCCCATTCAGTGCTCTAAGAGGAGGATAGCCATGTCTGTCCAGGCGCCCTTGATCGACCTCACCAAGGTCTGCCAGGAGCACCCAGGAGACGTACGACGACTATCAGTCCTACTGCACCATCTGCCATGAAGGCAAGGAGCTGCTGCTGTATAGCAATGCAGTACCGTGTCTGCCAGCAGCACCTAGGAGACGAATGGTGACGGTGAGCTGAGCGGGCTCCATGCTTGCCATAGTATGGCATCTGCAGGGGTAACCCAGGAAAAAAGGCGCGAAATGATTCTCTGCCATTGCTTTCACAGAGAGAGGGAAGGAGGGGGGCCTGACGACATGTACCCAAAACCACCCGCGACAATGTTTTTGCCCCATCAGGCACTGGGAGCTTAACCCAGAATTCCAATGGGCGGCGGGTAGCCACCCACAGTGCACTGCTCTGTAAGTCGATGCTAGCCACGGTAGTGAGGACATACTCTGCCGACTTAATGCACTTATTGTGGGCATATGCAATCGACTGTATAAAATCGGTTTCTAAAAATCAACGTCTATAAAATCAACCAAATTTCATAGTCTAGACATACCCTTAGTGTAGAGTTTATACCTGCAAAAAAGTGCTCAGAGCATGCCTTCCGGTTTGGACCCCGCAGGCGTGATAGGTGGGAAATAGCTCGTTTGAGGGTCCCACCAGTGTGTTTAGCTAGGAGCATGGGGGTCAGGACTAAGCGGCTGTGCACATGCTCAGTGACAGATTTTTAGCTGCCTAAGGGATTTTATCAGTGGGAATTTAGGCACCTAGGGATTTTATGCACCTGTAGGGTTGAGCAGCAGCTGAGCAGGGGTTCTGTGAATGCCAGTGGTGCCTAAATGTTGGACTTAAGTGCCTAAAGCAGCAGCCTAAGTCCATTTGTGAATCTAGCCCTTAGGAGCATAAGTCCCATTGACTTTCACTAACACATAGGCTTCTAAGTGCCTAAGGCCTTGTGAACAATACAGGGTTAGATCAACCGAAGATGCCTTGTGTCGACCTATCTGTGTATGTGTTTTCACTTAAATTTGGCTCCCACTGATATAAGTGCCTCTTTGTGTCAATTTAGTAACACCGCCTCCCCAAGCAGCGTAGAGTCACAGTCAAGGTAATTAGGTTGACACAGTGTCAGTGTAGACACTGTGTTGCTTACATCAACTGTTACTGGTTTTCAGGAGCCATCCCACAATTCCCCACACTGACAATACAATTGATACAAGTGCTCCTGTTGAGGACATGCACCACTGACACAAGAAGCCAAGTGTGGACATACACAAGTGATTTAGTGACTGCAGTAGCTGTATGCTGATGTAAGTTAGGGTGACATAATTTTGTAGTGTAGACATGGCCAAAATAACTTTTTGAAAATGGAGACTCATGTTTCTAAGGCACTTTTGAAAATATCACTCCTAGCATAGACAAAAACAGTGGTATTTAAAATCTTGTCAGCTGATCGTGGTCAACTTAGGGACTGTCCTGAGTTCTAAGTGGTGTTTAAAAATGTGTTACTTAATATATTAGAGAGATCTCGTGTCTCTATTTTCCTGGGACCGACATGACTACAACTATACTGCATACTTATTTAACTCCTGTCAAATAACATGTTTGCTAGTCTAGACAAGGCCATTGATCTTTTCTTTTTTCATATGTGCATGTTCAGCCTGAGCTCACATTCCTTCCTCATATATTTCTTTCTATAATCATTGCTTCAGGTCTTAGAGTTTCAGCAAAATCTGCAGAGCCTCTTCCCATTTAATATTCCTCTGTTAAATATTAATATCAAGCTTAGAGCTTCAATTGTGGTCTGTTTGGTTCCCCTCCTGGTCTTAGCACCACTGCACCTTTTTACCCCATAGTCTTTGTTGTAGAATAATAAGGAGGTAACATATAATAATAGGTTCGACTCCTACCAGTATTTATCAACTGGGAGAATTAGAAATCTGTGTGCCTTTCGCCCGTGTTGCATTGAAATAAAGGATAGAGAGAATATAACCTTAAACAGAAAGAAGATTTATTAAGGGATAGTTACAGCTGGGGGGGTGGGAAAGGATCCACTAAGGGGATCACTACAAATACCAAGAATAGATTCCAGCAAGGGGCCTAGAGACTAGACCAGTGGTCCCCAACCTTTTCGTCTGGCGATCACTGCGGCGGTATAGCACCCGCCGAAATGCTGCCAAATTTCGGCGGCGACGCCTCTCGACGCCACTTGCTGTCGACAAGTGACGTCATCGAGAGGCATCCCCGCAGAAATTCGGGGGTGACGCCTCTCGATGATGTCACTTGTCGACGGCAAGCGGCATCATCGAGAGGCATCCCTGCCGAAATTTGGGGGCGACGCCTCTCGATAACATCACTTGTTGGCGACAAGCGTCGTCATTGAGAGGCGTCCCCACCGAAATGCCGCTGAAATTTGGTGGCATTTCGGTGGGTGCTCTCTTGGGGGCCAGGACGCCGGTGTATTAAGATGCCCCCACGGGCGCCATGGCACCCGCGGGCACCGCGTTGGGGACCACTGGCCTAGACCCTTAAACCATCCCTTGGTTAAACTACTAAGTGCCTGAAAAACAATTATTGTCTCTCTTTCACTGCAGATGGAGGTCACCGGCAACTGATGGACCATCTCAGAGTCTCAGGAACATCGAAGGATCTGGCTCTCTGCCACTGAAGCAGGAGATCAACAGATCTAAGCTGATAGTAAAGTTTTCACTGGATCCTTTGATGGAATACAGGAATCAGATATCAGGTAAGTATCAATGTCCTTGGCAGGTATTAGTGGACGAAGTCTTGATACGATGCCCGTGCAAAGAAACTGGATGTGGCTGCCTCAATGGTGGACAGCCCCTGTGTCATCGCTGACATTTCCTTATATGCTCTCTGTGGTGTGAATTCCTGAGGCACACTCTGGCAGACTCTGCCCCCAACCGGTTCCAGCCAGCTCTCAGTCTCTCAAGTTTTGGCGGGAAACAGAGTTTTGGCAGGAAAATGCCATGAAGAAAGGATACCAAGATGGAGTTCAGATCTCTCCTACCACATGCACCATCTTGAATTTTTAGACTCCATTTTGAATTGCAGCAACATTTATTATAATACATAACAAGAGTATGTATTATAACCATATACCAGTAACACCTTACATAGCCTCTCCTTGACCGATGTGACCACCTTTTAATAAACATCTGACATTATTGTTACATTAATACCATTGGACATTGACCTCATAATGTGGTTATGCAGGTTGACACATTACAAAAAGCATCACTGTAGCATCTTTAGTTTTTTTTCTTACACATATACACAGATATAATCAATAGATATACGATTATAACCCGCTCTATGAGCAGTATTACTACAATTGGATGTAGCATGATTTCCCAAGCCTTCGGATATTCACCCGATGTTTGGTTGGGATGCGAATTAACCCGATATTTTGCCCTCCGGTGCACAGGCAGAGAGGGCTTGTGCCCCCCCCAACTCCGTCCCTCCCCCCATTGGATCCCTCTCCAAATCCCTGCCCTGGCCCCGCCCCCAGCCCCGCTCCCTCACTGCCCTAATGGATCCCTCCGCAAATCTCCGCCCTGGCCCTGCCTCTTTCCCAAGCACGCTGCATTCGTCCTCCTCACCCCTCCCTCCCAGGCATGCGCAAATCAGCTGTATGGTGGCGCAAGCGCTGGAGGGAGGGGGGAGAAGCAGGGTGCGGCAGCCAGCTCAGGGGAGGTGGAGGCAGAGTGAAGGCAAGCTGGTGCGGGGGGGCAGGGTGTGGAGCTGCCGGTGGATGCTCAGCCCCCACCAATTTTTCCTATGCTCCGGCGGCTCTTGGTTTTTTGGTTTTTTTTTTGCTTTTGTTTTTGTTTTTTTCCTCCGCCACTGGCTCTTGAGGGTTTTTTTTTGTTGTTGTTGCTCCGCCGGCAGCCCCTCGCCTCCCGATATTTCACGTCTCTCATCTGGTCACCCTAGCTCCTTGAGTCTGGAGCTACTTTAGGTGATAAACCATATCCTTATGGTGCATTAGTGCTTAGAGGTTTGCTTGAGGGTTTGCTCCTATATGAATAGATGGAAGATGGTCATAGAGTAAGATGCTATTATGCTCTGCACTTTTGCATCGGACAGAGTAATATTTATATTGCACCTATTACAGAAAACACTGCACATAAACATATATTATCTCCTGAATCGTGTTCAATGTGATTAAAAACCTTTAATTAACAAATTTTTACATAAAGTTTTTATACACAGACAGTGACTATCAATAACCACTATAGCTGAATTTTGAAAATACATAGGATGGTGAAGCTGGTGATTACATTTTTCTTCATCGGAATCTAAACATATATGAGTCTCCTCCCATACTCCAGTGGTACAGGTAAAACCCAATTTGTCTAGCTCCACACAAGCTTGTAAATTTAAAGAATAATATTTACTCTCCTCTTACATGCACCCATTTGGTATTTTCCATAGGCATCATTAGGGAATTATTTACTATATGGCATCCCTTAAAGTAAGTATGTATGCCACGATAGTCTCATTAGCATGGTCATAGGTGAAATCCACCATTTTCCACCATTGCTGCTTTTCTTTTTCAAATTTGGTGGCATTAGACCAGATAATGTTTTTAATTTCCTGTGGCACTATACCGTTATGACCATCCCTGAGTATAGCCTTTGCAATGTCGAGAAGCAACTGCTGCACTTGCATACATGCAAATGCCTCTGTTAGATGAGACTGCAGTATCTCTAGTGCTCCTATAATCTTAAGGTGATCTTTTTCTTGCACTTCTAACCATGTTGGTAATGTGTTAGCAATATTAAAACCTAACTCACCAAAGTCATTCAATGCTGCTGAGAGGGAGGTGGCTAGTGAGGAGATATTGTGTCCCAGTTCACCTATGTGTGACGCCAGGAACTGCTGATCTACCATATTCAGCACTCCTAGTCCAGTTCCCACCCCTCCGAGGATCTTAGCAGCTAGATCTCTTTTAACTCTGTGGAGAGATGGCTGTTGCAAGACATTACCTTTTACCCACGCCATCCATCCCATTAACAAAGGTGTTACATACCGGGCACATTCTTTATGCATAGGGATTAGAGAAGCTTGAACCTTTAAAACCATTTTTTTTAATACAACGTGAGGGTTTATAATTAAACTGCACGATACATCCCTTTTTACTATGAGTGGTCCATGAAACTAATCTATGGCACAGGGGCTACAAAAACTTTAAATGTCCTTTTTAATCCAAAAGGACCTTTCAATTCCCAGTTCTCAATATAATTTACAGAGACATTCAGTTTTAAGCAAATGTAACATATTGCTCCAAAACCCCTGGGGTGTTCTTCCAGTCTGCAAAATTTTGATTTTACAATCTCCTCGGGAGCCTTATTACAATGAGCAATACATTTTTGACATTTTAGTTCAATATAGTATATTTGACGTCCAGGGATAAGGACCTTTACATTTATTGAAGATACATTAGTGGAGGTAATACCCATCATGATAGATACATTAAATGGACTTGGAGTTACTCTATTATTGTATTTGACCATGGCATAAATACATTTTGAACCATCCCAATCTTGTATACTATTGGAACAACCCTTAAAGCTTTGATCATCCAGCATCCACTTACGTTGCCCTGTGACCTTTTTAATAAATCTTATCTGCGTCTGAGGATTGATAATAGGGTCGTGCTTCATCTGGGCATCATGGATAGTGAAAGCTATGATAGACTTATTCCCTTCAATTTCCTCAAAGGATAGATAACAATATCCACTCAAAGTATATGCATAAACATTCACTAGAACTGACAATACATCCTCAGGCGTGACCCAATAATCAGGCTCTGGTGTTAATTTAGATGGAACAAAACTACTGTCTTCCCATTTTTTACAACCTGCTCTGAAACATCCTCCTCCAACTCCATATGAACTTGGTTTCCAAGGCCTTTTACTTTGATCTTTTATCCATTTGGGAGGAATTTGTCTAGTTGTGGTTGTCTACACATCAGGCATTTGGAACTTTTCTACTCCTATATTTTCATCAGAATACCATTGTTTTGTTGAGACTTGTAGGCTGGGTATTGACGGAGTTGTTATTCCTTTTTCTGACTCCCTGTCTTTTTCCACATTGTCCTCTAGTTCCTCAGTCTCATGCTCATTAGAATCAGGATCAACTTCTGGGAATACGGGTACTTCCCACTTATGTGCCAACTCGTGGTTCACTAGACAATACCAATGTTCATTTTCGTTAACCAGTAACATACAAGATACCTATCCAATAAACCTATGTACAAAATCATGACCAA